>NC_053047.1:13910000-14570000 GCF_003473485.1 Medicago truncatula | reverse complement strand
ACAACTTTAATCGGGTATGGGGATGGAGCATGTAAAACTCATCCCCACCCCACTTTATTGTGTCTATCCACAAGACTATCATCCGAGTTCGGAGAATCATTTTTTTTAAGGAAAACTTTAAAGGCCATTAATTCACCATAATTGGGAAGAATTAACTTCCCTTGACTCTAATGTGAATAAATTTTTTCTTGGAAAACTTTAAAAGCTATTGATTGACTCACCATAATTGTCAAAGAAATAACTTTCCTTGGCTCTCCCCGTCCACCATACACCCTTCGGTCACAATTATAAGAAAAATCTACTTCTTAGATTCATTCAATAAATGATGTATGTGGTCAATATTATAGACTACATACTTCATTTATTGAATGAATCTAAAAATTAGATTTTTGCTTATAATAGTGACCAGAGAGGGTGTAAATAGTCTTGCCTTTATCTTTTTTTTCTCACTATTTATATGATTCTGCTCACATCTTGCCCAATATGCATTTATTTCTCAATTTTTCTACCTCCATAGACATCATTGGAAAAATGAAATCCACAACACAAACATCATTGTTCATTTTCTTCTTGTGCATCATATCTTATGCTCCTCTTCCAACAATATCTATCAGCTTGTATGAATCTTTATGCAATGAGTACAACAACCCTGGCCAAAATATCCAATTATGCTTGAATATTTTGAAAACTGACCCAAAAATCACCTCAGCCACAAATTACCATGACCTCTCGCTGCATATCTTGGAGCTGGTTCTAAATGACGCAGCAGCGGTTCAACGTGATTTTTTTGAAAAGAGAAAACTTTTTCCCACTGATCCAGCTCTCAACAGTTGTTATAATGAATTCTATGTAACAACTATTAATGAATTACAAAAGGCATTGATTTTGTTGCCAACTGATCCTCATACTGCAAGAGATAGTGCAATAGCTGCTGGTTTTGGAGCTAATAATTGTGAGACAGCTTTTGAAAAACCACAGGAAAAGTATGTGCGTGCTGCAATCCATCTTCGAAACAATGAAATGTATTTTCTATGTGTAATTGCATCTTTATCTATAATTCATCTTATGTAGTGTAGGCTTATGAAATCAACCATTGACAATTGTCAGCCTAATAATTTTGAATTTTCGATGTAAGCAAATCAAGTAGCCACTAGTATGACTAGTATGATACCCGTGCTTGGATTTAACGCTTTTATAAAATATTATAAAATTAAGGGTTAATTAAGTTTTTGGTCCCTATAAATATCTGCAATTTTGTTTTTAAAAATAAAAAAACTTCTCACACAAAATTAGTGAGTATTTAACTTATTTGAGAAATAAATTAGCATAAATTTAAATTAAACTTAGTATTCATTATAAAGTTTTTTTTTTTATGAAAAAGTATAAATTATAAATTTAAATAAGAAGAAGAAGCAAGAGACTTCTAACAAAAACAGATTACAAAGAATATTGTTTGATGCGAATAATTGATATACAATCAGAGGTGTTTAAAAATACAATGATGAATTCTAAGTTTGAAATACAATTGAATATTGTTTGAAATGAACAAATTGATATTCCGACGCTAGACTTATGAATTTCTGAGATATGAAAGTTTGTAAGAAATTCTAAGTGATTGATGAGTAGTAAGTTTTTGCTTTCAGCGAAAGTGACGTCCATTGACCCTCTGACATGTTCAGAACCATTGTGCTTGATCTTTAGAATAATTCAAACTTGATATCCAATGATTATGCTCCTTTGTCCTTTAACTTGTCCAGATGTTGACCTTTAGAGTCTGAAAGATCTTCAGAGCCTAAACACTTTTATGTCTTACTCCCGCTTTCGTCATAAACAAAAATAATTGAAAAAAGTGAGAAAAGATTTGATAAAAACATAATACGAAATATTCAGAAGCAATTCCTCTTGCCTTTTGACTAGTTCAACTTGAATTTCACTCTGACGTTTCTGTTCTTGCATACTTCCATTAACTGAGCTTTCATGGTTTCTGTAGTCAGCTTCTGTTCAATCAAACCTGCTTCCACTTCATCCATAAATTGAATTCTTTCTAGCTCTTCCAGATCCAGTCTCTTAACAATCACTTTGTTTGGTTTGACAAAGAATTTGGATAATAGGGAACCTTGAAGACCAAATTTAAGAATTTGAAAAACTTCTTGGGGAACCTCTTCAAAGTAGGCTGAGTCTGATGTCTGTCTTGACACATATTTCTTCAGCTTTACTTCCTCCAGATTCCTGACTACTTTTGAGAACCAGCTCTTGAGGGCTTCTTTTTTGGCAGTAATTGAGATATTCTTCAGATCGTCCAACGTTGTGTTCACAATCTTCGTCAGATTCTACCATTTATCAGCATAATTCACAAAGTGAATAACTTGATGTCATGCTTCCAGAAGTTCTTCCAGGATGTCAAATATAACCTTACACACTTCTTGCATCCCAAGGTTTTGGGATAAGGTTGGAGGAGGGTTCATGGTTGGTTGAATGGAAGACGAAGTGATTTTGATTTCTGTTATTATAGGTTATGGAATATGAGAATGTGATATATCCATAATGTAATCATCAATGGCTAAGTCTATTTGAGTGGAGTTAATTTGTTGAATTTCAGGTTGGTTTACTGATGAGTCAATAATTAGAGTTTTTAAATGGTTATTTTAGTTTATTTTATTTGGATTTTATGTGTTTTTATTTACTTTCTAGAACTATTTTACTTCAATTACTTGTTAGGGTGTGTTTGTTTCAAGTTATAATTTTTGATTCCCGGGAATAAAATGATAGGAATCTATATGCCTATGTTTGTTACAAGTTTACTAAATTTTATTCCTGGATATAAAATGTTCCTGGGAATAGAAAAAATTTCCAAGGAAAAGGGTGGGAATAAAGTTCCCATGGAGATGGAATAAATTCATAAATAGTTTACCTATTACAATCCCTATTTTTATGGTTCCTAGGAATATTATAAAGCTAACCAAACATATTTTTCCTAAATTCCTTGGAATAAAATTCCCATCTTTATATTCCAAGGAATGTTATTCCTAGAAATAAATTTGGTAAACTTGAAACAAACACACAAAGATCACATTAGTTATTACCCAACAGTTAAAGATCACATTAGAAGCAAAGAATTAACATCATAAAATCACTGTGTTTTTAGTGGGACAGCTGGATATAAAGCTGTTACAAATTATTCCACTTATAACACCTATTAGAAGCAAAGAATTTCAGACTCTGGACTTCAGAGTATGATGACTTCAGAAGCTGGAATTCATTTAGAGTCTCAGTGAAGAGATTCTGATAGACTTTTTAGCTTCTGAATCTCATCAGATTCTGAATTCCTTATTCAGAGGCAAGCAACATTCTGAGATAAATTGCATGTTCAAATTTTTATTAATAAAATCAAATTTATCTTCCGCTAAGGGTTTTATGAATATATCATCCTATTGATGATCAGTGTCAATGAATTGAATATCCAGAACACCTTTTTGAACATATTCTCTTATTAAATGATGTTTTTTTTTCAATGTTCTTGGCTATTGAATATAGAATTGGATTTTTTGACAAACAAATAGCAGCAATATTATCACATAAAATGGGAATATTGTTTTCATGGATTGGATAGTCTTCCAACTGATGTTTCATCCAGAGAAGTTGTGAGCAAGAACTTGCAGCTGAGATGTATTCTGCTTTTGTTGTTGACAATGCAAAAGTAGATTGTCTTTTGCTAGCCCATGATATCAGACTCTCACCAAGAAATTGACAATTTCCACTAGTTGATTTTCTTTCAATCATATCCATCTTATATAAAGTTATGTCATGATTAACTGCATAAGATAGAAGTAACCTTATTGTTTTCGGTCTTGCAACTGGAGCAAATGTATTAGTGTAATCAATACCCTCTCGTTGATTGTAACGTTGAGCTACAAGTATTTCTTTGTTTTTGATAACGTCACTAAGTTCATTTAGCTTGTTTTTGAACTCCCATTTTATTCCAATAATGTTCTTCTTGCATTGCAACTATCCATCCATTGATTATACACTTTTTTATTTTATTTTTTTTATTTCTAAGGTGGGAGAATTAACACATCGGTTCCCCATGTATTCTATTTCTAAATTGATATTCATCGTTTTATGCAATTAAAAGAAAAAGAAATTTTAATTGCACGAAACTATTATTAATTTTAAAGGTAATGAAAATCAGTCATCGTGACCTTAACTCAGTTGATAAGGACAATGCAGAATATATGCAAGATTTGGGGTTCAAACCTCGATCACCAAAAAAAAAAAGTAATGAAAATCCCACTATTTTGATTAAATTATTTAATATCACGAATAGATTATCTTATACATGGAGAAAGGAAGTAGAATCACAAGATTTTAATGAATTAATGGTATGTAAACTATTTTTAATTTTTTCAGATATATAGTCAACTTATTTGAGAAGGAATGCGGTAGCCATTATAGTGGATTCGGCATGGAAAAATGATAGATGAATGTAAAAACGATAGGATATCAAATCATATTCTTAAAATTTATAGTAGAACAATACATCTTTAATGTTATTAGTGCTCATGCACCTTGGGTAGAGTTGGAAAAACACCATAACGTGAGGTTTTAGGTTTGGGATGATTTAGGAGACTTAATTCACAATATACTATTGGGAGAAAATATTTTTCTAGATGGGTGTATAAATGGGATATAAGGAGTTTTGAAGGTGTGCATCGGGATATGGCCTCAAAGAGATAAATCAAGAGGGTAAATTCATCTTATAGTTTAGAAAAGGCTTAATTGCACTTTTGGCCCCCTATCTTTTCAAAATTTGCGATTTTGACCCCCTACTAATTAAAATACAAAACAACTCCATAAGTATTGGATCTTTGGCAGTTTTGGCCGCCAAAGCCAATTTTGACTTGGTCAACGCACACGTGGACACCACGTGTATTTTTTTTTTTTTTTTGTAATTAAAAAAATAATTTTTATTTTTTAATTAAATTTTTTTTATTTTTTTATTATTTAAAAAAGTATATTTTTTAATTAAAAAAAGATTTTTTTAAATCTAAAAAAACTATTTATTTATTTTAAATTGCCACATCAGCGAAGACTAAGTCAAAATTGGCCTTGGGCGCTAAAACTACCAAAGATCCAATACATAGGGGGCTTTTTTGTATTTTAATTAGTTACGGGGTCAAAATCGCAACTTTTGAAAAGATAGAGGGCCAAAAGTGCAATTAAGCCTTTAGAAAAAGATAGAAGCATCTTATCACATATGAGATTGAGGTGCAATGTTTTCGGGAAAAGATTGGATGACACATGAGATTAGAAAAGTATTAAAAGGTAACAGATTAAAGAGCTTTTGGACATACGGGTAAATAATTTTGGTGGTGGAACAAGTGTTCAATGTAAAGGGAGAATCAAAAGGCAATGTAAAGAGCGTTGAATATGGAAAGAGCGTGGACATACGCTTTTTAACCCATTGTGATTATAACCCATTTGAATCTCCCTTTGATAAATGTTAAAAATGGGGCTGGTGTGGGAGGTAAAATAGCCGAGGAGGGGAGGTCTAACCCTGTTTGGTGGAATAATTTGATAAATGTTAAAAATGGGGCTGGTGTGGGAGGTGGGCGGTGGTTTGATGATAATGTGGGGCGTTGAATGAAGTAAGAACATAAACTTTTAATGGGTTATACCAATCCTTTGGCACCAAGTAGGGAGAAAAATATGTATAAAGTCTTGCTAAGGGACGGGAAAGAAAGACAAGAGATTTGGATCAAGTTTAGTGTATTAAATATAAAGAGGGAAAATTTGTTGTTTAGGAAAGATATATAAAGGAAATGGAAAAAAAATATCCTTGATTTATTGCATGAAGGTTACGTGATCTTATAAGTCTCTAAGAGACTAGGCTTTTGATTGAAGGATCAAAACTATAACTACTATCATGGTATTGAAGGACACGATTTAAAAAGAAGCGTTGAAAAGGATGAGTAATGGAAAGAAAAGTTGGGCCTGAAAACATATTGATTGAAGTGTGGAAAAGTTTTGGAGATAGAGGCAATAAGTAGCTCTCCAAAATTTTAAACAAAATCATGAGTACAAAGAGAATGTCAGATGAGTGAGGAAATTTTTTTTAATTATTATCTATAAGAACATGGAGGATATACAAAATTTTACAAATTATAGAAAAATTAAACTTATGAGTCATACCATAAAAAGAATCATTCACCATTCACCATGATGTGTGATGGAGCGATACCGGATGAATATAAAAAATATAAGTAATTGTTTCAATCTCACCAACATATATAATAGAAAATATAAGTATATTTTTTTTTTATTCAATAAAATGTATTATTTTATCTCACCAACATATTTATTTGTTAGGTTAATATTTACTCATTCGTTCAAGTTTGAATTCAAGACATGACTCCAACTCCTAATCTCTTAACCTAAGCTGGTTGAGCTACCATAAACCCCAATGCTCGCTTCCCCAAACAAAACTTCATATTTACTTTATACCTTTTTTTAATAACAAATGATAGCTATATAGTAATTATTAATAAAAGATTATGGGTTTAAATTCTGACGAATGAGTAAACATAGTAATTAATTCTTTTATTAATGTTTACTCATTCGTCAGAATTTAAACCCATAATCTTCAATTTCTTATCTCTAAACTCGTATCAGCTAAGCTACTCAAACCTCCATCCCTTGAAACAAAACTACATATAAACTTTATATTATTTGTGAAACCAAATATTTTAATACAACTATGTAATTCTTTTTACAAAAACTAGACACAATTATTTAGATTATAATTTATATTTTTTTGTAAAAACTTTATAGTGAATACTAAGTTTAATTTAAATTTATGCTTATTTATTTGTCAAATAACTTAAATACTCACTAATTTTGTGTGAGATGTTTTTTTTTTGTGTAAATTGGTTTTTAATTTTAAATAATATTTTATAAATACATTAATCAATGTACTTGGCACGGGTATCATACTAGTTAAATATAAGTGGGGTCTTGGATAAATTTGTGAAACATTTTTGATGTAATTGTTTGAGCAATATCATTAGAAAAATGAAATCCACAAGAATATAATCTGAGTTAGGAGAATCAATAATTTCTTGGAAAACTTTAAAAGTCATTAATTCACCATAATTGGGAAGAATTAACTTCCCTTGCATAATTGACTCTAATGTGAATCAATTTTTTCTTGGAAAACTTTAAGAGAAATTAATTCACCATAATTTTCAAAGAAATAACTTTCCTTGACTCTCCCTCCCCCCTCCACCATAATAGTCTTGCCTTTTTTATCTTTTTTTCTTGCTATTTATCTGATTTGCTACCTCCATACACATCATTAGAAAAATGAAATCCACAACACAAACATCATTGTTCATTTTCTTCTTGTGCATCATATCTTATGCTCCTCTTCCAGCAATATCTATCAGCTTGTATGAATCTTTATGCAATGAGTACAACAACCCTAGCAGAAATATCCAATTATGCTTGAATATTTTGAAAACTGACCCAAAAATCACCTCAGCGACGAATTACCATGACCTCTCCCAGCATATCTTGGAGAAGGCTGCACAAGATTCGCAAGTGGTTTTTCAAGATTTCCAGCAAGCGAAAAAACGTTTTCCCAATGATCCAGCTATTAACAGTTGTATAAAAGAATACACTGACACAGTTATTCAGGGATTCGTTGATGCAATGAGTTCGTTGCCGGTTGAACCTAAAAAATCAAGAGAAAGTGCAATAGCTGCTGGTTTTGGAGCTAATAATTGTCAGAAAGGTTTTGAAAAACCAGAGGAAAAGAAGGTTCTTGCTACAATCCATCTTCGAAACAATGAGATCTATTTTCTTGGTGTAATTGCTTCATTATCTATAATTCATCTTATTTAGTTGAGACATATAAAATAAACCATTGACAATTGTAGGATTTTCGATGTTAGCGAATAAAGTCACTACATGTTTTCCGTTATTAGTCGTTGTTATGGTTATTTTTATTATTATTAACAGAAACAAACTTGGAGGACTATGCTAAAACAAAACAAAAAAAAATATACAAAATCAACCACCTCATTAAGAATTCATAAGCTGAAAAACATATTGGGGTAAAACGAAACTAAACTAGGGGTTTGGTAGTTTAACTTGTTTGAGTTTAAGGTTAAAAGGTTGAATATTCAAGATTTAAGTTATAAAGAGAAAAAAACTAACATAACAATCAACACACTAATATTTTTCATTCAAAAAAAGCAAGGGAAAGAGTGATTTTTTTTGGTTTCAAGAGTCTCAAAGCTTTTCATATGGTCATGGTCATGGTTGGAAACCAAGCATGGAAATTGAAGACCAGCCTGGACGTGATTATTTTGGTGCTTCTATTACGCATAACCTGAGATATGCGTGGAAGGGCCTCAAGAGTGTTAGGGACGTTGTAAATCGAGGAATGAAGTGGAGTATTGGTACGGGCAAAACTATTCCGATGTGGAACCAACCTTGGCTGCGGGATAAAGTGTGTCTCACGCCGTTAATATATTTGCATATTATGTGGGATGATCTTAAAGTTAAGCATCTATTCAAACCAACTACTAAGCAGTTGAATCATGAATAATCAACTACGTGTTTGATTCTGAAACAGCTCAACAGATTCTTCGCACGCACATCTATTAGTTCAGGTTGGTATAACTACTTGGAGCTTTGAAAAAAACGTTGATTATTCATTTCGTGGTGCATATAGAGATATTATCAACAATGATGGCGCTGTAGTGCAACAAGAATTGTCTATATTTTCCTTCAAGAATTGTCTTCTTACTCGATTAAGACTGCAAACTCGACGGGTAGACTGCTCTTCTGTTTGTGCAGTTTGTGATGAAGTTGGCGAAGATTGAAATCACTTGTTCTTAGAATTTTGGTTGATGACAGTGCATTGGTTTATGGTGTAGTATTCGACCGATATGACACTCAATAAAAATAGATGTTTGGGGTAACATTGTGGAGCATTTGGAAGCATACAGATAATAAGGCGTGGAACAATGTTATTGAAATTGTTCAGGACATAAGTGATCGAGTTGGAATGTTTTAAAAAGTTGGCGGAACACACAAGAGATGCGCAGCAGAGTACTAAATAGGTCAGTGCAAGGCGAGATTGATCAGTGGACCAAACCGAGTCCAGGCCCTACAAATGTAATGTAGATGCATCTTTCTTACATTCACTTAACGAGGTAGACATTGGAGTATGCATTCGGGATAACGAGGGACAGTTTGTATCATAAAAAACATAATGGATTACACCCTTACTGGATGTAGATATTGGTAAAATATCTCAATCTAGTGAACAGATTCAAAAACGGTGGTTGACAGTATAAATTACAACAGTGACGGTGTTTCAGACTATATGGCCGTAATAAAGGATTGTAGACACTTACTACTCACTGATTTAGTGAACTTTGACGTGAAGTTCATTCGGACACAGGTCAACGGTGTTGCTTATAATTTAGCTACTGCAATTGTGGTCCAACTATAAGAATTTTAGATTTTCTCAACCACATCCCATCACCATTGATAGATAAGACCACATTTGTTCTCAAATTTTTCACCATGCTTTAGATTGACTTATTTGAATTCATTTATTACCATAAGTTTGTGAGGCTGTTTGAGATAACTTATCAAAACAGCTTAGGAAAATAACTTATAGCATACAATAACAATTAACTTTATGCTATAAAAATATCTTATGTAAGCTTATACATAAGGATTATCATGATAAGTGTTTGTGTTATATTAGGAAAAAATAAACACAAGGGTTTGTGCTATAATCAGCTAATAAGCTATTTATCCAAACACAACCGTAAAATTTGTAACCTAAAACTGTTGTGGAGTATGGGAAGTAAGAAGCAACTTCAACTCTTGCAAGCTCCATGATAAAGGGCCAAACAAACAAAAAATGAAACAAAAATATTGTGTAAATAAATTTAAAGTTTGCTAGAAGGCTAGTTAAAGTAATTATGAATCAATGGAGCATGCAAATTTATGCCTTCATAAGTGTAAATTTAAAAACAAAGATAACAAAAAACTAATCTTAACATGTGGTTCTTCTGAGTGGTAAGACACTTGAACACCTTAAACAAGTGGTCTGAAGTCCGATTTGCGACTCTTGCATCTAAAAAAAAAACCCGATGAAAAGGGAGAATCCACCGTGTATGCCCAACAGGTTTCGTGACGTGTACTTCGTACCTATAAAAACTTAGCATGTGCCATTCTCTGTAGCATTCTTGAAACAAAATGAACTATCTAACCATCCTTCATTCTTTGCTTTTTCAACATAATATGCAAACTGATTCTTAGCATCAGGAACATCCAAAGCCAAATCATCAAGAGCTTCTTCAACTCTTCCAAAGCCTTTAACCATTTGATACATAGTAATTAATCCAGATTCAAAACACTCTTTAAGTAAACCCCACAATCTCTCATTCTTCTTTTCAATAATTTTCACCAAACTTTTCTTCACAACCTCATGATGAAAAAATGGCATACCTAACTCTTTCATGCATCTACAAGCCTCTTTTATATCACCACCAGATTCATATTCCTCCAACAATTTCCCTATCATATCTTTCACATCTTCAATTTCCCATCCTGGTTTGCTACTTCCACCCCCACCCCCACCCCAACACCTCAAGATTCTCTCACCAGCAAGTCTTGCTTTTAGCAATGACTTAGCCATTTGTAGCACTTTGCTTCCAATGGAATCTTGACTTATACATTGTGTTCCGATATCTTCAAGCTGTTGCGGTGCTAAAACTTCGTCAACAACCGATCTTGCTAGAAACATAGCAAGATCTTCAACAACTACAGGATTGTCTAAAGCAGTATCATCTGCTGATTCAATTAGCATCACAAAACCATTGACAACATCGTCAGGTGGAAAACAAAGCGATGAAAGTAACACCGAAGCCATTTCTTTCTCTCTATTCTTTCTATCCATTGCTAATGTTATTAGCTTTTTGACGAAGATTGCATTTAGTTCACCACAGTTTTTGTTGTTCTCTTGTTCTAAACAACTAATCACTTCAAATATATCACCTGATAAAAAGTACTCTTGAATGATGGATTGAGTTTTCATCTTGAAACTTTTAGCAACATTTTCTTGTATTGTGTTCTTTTCAGGCTCAATTGAGAGTGGTTTTAGTGATGAAACACATAACCAACCATCGGAAGCTGCTTTCGACATTAGTTGTTGAAGTATTCCGCGTGCATTCGGTATATCGAGCGATAAATCATCGACGGTTTCAATCAACCTTGTGAACCCTTTTGACATTTGGCTTGTGTTAATGAAACCTTTTTCAGCAGCTTCTTTCAATAAGTCTAATAACGGCGTTTCCGCTTGTCGCTTTTCCATCGCCATTATAAGAGCTCTTTTCACTATTTCATGATGGAAGAATGGAACATTCAAGTCTTTGATGCATCTAAAAGCTTCTGTCTTGTCGCCACTTACAACATATTCTTTCAAGAAATTATTTATCCTTGCCTTCACATCATCAACTGTTGTATTCTTACTACCTCCCCAACGCCGCTCGATGATTTCAGCGTGTAAAGGTGCTGTTAAATAGCTTTTCTCAGCTTTCTTTAAGACCTCAGCTCCTTTAGAATCATTTGGTAAGTTTGCTATCTGTTTCTTCAAAAACGCCGGCGGAAGAATGTCGTCAACCACAGCTCGAGCTATGAAAAGTGCTAGAATATCAACCGTGTCCGGTATATCTACAATCAAATCATCAGCCGATTCGACTAATTTGGTGAATCCTTTGTAAACTTGTGAAGGATGAATTATGTCAGCATAAAGTGCAGATAAGAGAATTGCAGCCATTTCTTTTTCTTTGTCGTGTCTGTCCATTGACATTGAGACAAGCTTTTTGACAAAATAGTAGCTGTATTCTGGTTTACCAATTTCTCTAACTTCACTCATTGTTGCGACAACGTCGTCTGTGGCAAAGTATTCTTCCACTATTATTGTAGCTTTTTTCTTGTACTCTTCCAATGCAGCGTTCGTTTTCTTATCATTTGAATCATCGAATTCCTACAAAACAATATAAATAGTTGCATAGTTGTTGGTATATTATAACAAAAATTACAGTTTTAACAAAATAAGTGACCAAAGATTTGATCCAGTGCTGTCAATCGTGGATCGCGCAAAGTGTTGTATATTCAAATTCTGCTATCCAATGGTAGTGCTGTAGCGCTTCTATAGCCGATATTTGACAGTACTGATTTGATCCATATAATGCAAGTTTCTACAATATGATAATGATGAAATAATAACTCGATACCTCGGTGCTGTCATAGTTCGGATCATTGGGGTCAAGTAAGTTCATGTCATCTGTCTCAAGCAATCCACCCCAGGTGCCTTTACCACCAGAACCACCTGTAAAATGAGATTCACAAGATTCAACCATGGTTATATTTAAATCGCATATCGGAAGACCTATTTCAAGATTCAACCATCAAAATAATTCAAGATTCAAGTCATAAATCAGGTGACTAAAATGAAGAGGCTGACTATACAAATTTGACAAAAAAGTTTGCTGGTTACACCAAGTTTAGGTGGTGAATGAGCATTTATCGTAATGAAACAGGATTCAAGACGAGATTCATTTCCAAAATAGATTCACACTAGGGATTCATATCGAGTGGGTTCAGTTTTGTATCGAATCAAGATACGACTCAAATCTATAGTAAGATACTGATAACAACAAATACAAATACTTTATCATATAATTTAATCCAATCGTAAAATATCAGTGAATCAAAATATTGAGACGCTGGTCTAAGTCATGACATATCATGTGTGAGACCCTTGTATAATTTATATACATGCATCATATTAAAATGTTTACAAGTTTCCAAGTGTTTAGAAAGTTAAGATATCGAATTATCCCGCTGAGGAAAAGTAGCACCTTGAAATGCTAGTTGGCTGGCTGCGGTTGCAATTATGTTGCAAACATTGATATTGCAACAAATACGGGAAATGAGGCTAATGTGGCCACAAATAAGGTTACGATATCAATGTAGAGACACCGAAAATACTTATACTGTGGCCTCAATTGTAAACCGCAATGTAAAACTACGTCTATGTTTATCACATATATTTTGTGGTAGCTACGTAGAGGAAGAATTTATCAAGTATTGAAAAGTGAAAAGACAAATGGTAAAAAAAATAACACTCCACCTTTCTTTGGACGTCCATCGTTTGAAGAATGTGATTGCCTATTATTTTTTGGACTTGAATTGCTTCCGTTGATTTGCGCCTTTGGGGACCTTGGAGACTTGGGAGAAGAAAGTTGCAAAGGAGAAACAGTTACTGGATCAACACTTTCTGATGCAGATCGATGAAGCTCGAGATGCTCTTTCGATACATAGCCATCATTGAAATCCATTGCGATTTTCTCAAAACGTTTAATGTAAACTCACACAATCCATAATATACTCATTCAATGGCATGTCTTAGAAAACCTCTATCTCTAATCAGCTTTCTGATTCAATCTTTTGATCACATTTTCAATTGAATGTGACCCGATTTTCTTCTGTCCTACAAGGATCATACCAAACATAGTCATAAATTTGCATGTACACAAATGAATTGAAACAAAATGACCAAAATACGAAAAAAAAAATTATAAGTTATAACAAAATCATAAATTTATTTTTTAAAACAAAGGTCGAAGGCCAAAAAAATCAATGCTTTTGGTAACATAAATTGAGATAGCAATCAACTAAAATCTGACAAAGAATTCAAACTGAAAAAAATGGACCTTCTTACACAAGGATTAAATTAAGAACTTAAGCTTGATAATTGTGCCTCATTCGAAACAGATATGATCCAAATGAATTGATGAAGTCAAATAAATTAGTCTCTAAATTTACCAAATTTCAAAATTATTCATAAACTGAAAATTGCTTAATAACGTTATTCCTTTCTGATTATCTTGTTTTAAGTACGATGTTTTCACCATCGTTTACCAGTGACGAATCTCCGCCAGGAACTTGTGGAGCATGAAAGATGGGATCTCCGTTCCAACCCAATTTTCTCTCTAAGGAGAGTCGTGACCACTTACTCAAACAATCAAAGTCCCTTACCACTCGAACCAATTCATAAGTCAGTCAATTTGATTCTTGAAATTATCTCAAGGAAACTAACGCTAGAGAGAATTACCAACTTTTATTATATTGTGAAATTCAATTAATGTTATAGACGAAAATGCTTAATCTCTACAATTTCAAAAACTTAATAAATTACTTAGAGGGATTAGTAAATGAAAAAACAATGAAAATTTCAAAATAACCAATATGCAACAAAATTTTCAAATCAAACTTTGAAATTACCTCTAACTATATCTTCAAAGATATCATCAAGTTAACAAGATCATGCATGCAGTGACCAATGTGTTTGGATAGAAACTATCCATGTATCATTTTGATGTTAGTTTTAACATGGAAGTTATTGCAGTTACTAACAGTTATAATTTTGTTTTTCTCTCTCTTTTGTTTGGTAGTGAAACAAAGAGAGAATGAAGAGTGTTTGAAAGGTGGTTGCAAGCTTTTAGGAGTTTTGTATTGTAATGTGTGGTAGGAAATTATCTATATGAATGTTGAACAAGTTTTTCACGTCTAAAATGCTACACCTTTACATGCTTTGACCAAGTGAATGTTACGTATCATTTACATTTATGTAATCTTTTGGTAGGCCACTTTGTATTAATATGGAATATATCTTACAGCCATGTTCAAGTTATTTTAAAGAGAAAAAATTATATGCACTGTTAGTGTAAACTAATTTTACTATTTTTAAAAGACGGTTAAATAGGCTTTATATAACAAGATGATGGTGTGCATAGTGATTAAACTACCAATTTTAGAAAGAAAAGGAAAAATTTGAAGATTAATCAGTGATTTGGACAATAAATAAAATCAAGAATTCATGAAACAAAATTGAGAATATCTTTTTTCCAATACAAGTCATCGAATTAAACTGTGCAAATTTGTTTAAATATTCAAATGATTTATGTAAAAAGAAGTATTGAAATAATTCCCCAAAGGTTCTTTTATCAAAATTTTCATTGGAGGAGAAATAATCATCAAAACCAAAGAATGTTTTTTATGTTATCGTTCTGAAAGATTAAGAAAAGTATAATCCTCATTTTTAATATTTTACACATATTACCTCAATCCCTGCATATATTATCCAATGTCCTTACGACTAAGCCCACAGGGACACGGCTTGCCTAAGAAAATGATAAAATAATAGAAAGAAAAACAATTTTAAAAATTAAAGCATCTTAAATTTGTGGTTTTTTTTTTATAATAAACTAACAAATAAAAAAAGGTAATATTAACTAGAAAGTTTGCATTGAAAATTGTTAAAAAGTGTTATGTTCAACTTTTTAAAAGTCAAAATTTTATTGTTTTCAAGTAAAAGTTTCTATTTTGTACTTTCTTAACTAGTGTCCCGGGGGCACAGGTTAACATGACCCATAAAAAAAATACCATACAATTTCTTATTTGTAGAACAAGGAATAATTTAAATCAGTCTTTCTTCAACTTTGAAAAGTATTTGAGATTTTTAAACCTGGGTTCCCTGTTTCTGTTAGATCATCAGTACAAATCAATACTTGAATAAAAGATAATATGAGAGATGAAGAGACACAGAGTAAAGATTTTGGGATTTATCTGATTTGACATAAAAATATTACTTGTGGTAACTTCATGTATCAATTTCAAGCCATTGTCCACTGCATTTCATCTCAGGAGTAACTAAGAACACAAACAAATTAAGAATAACCGTTAAACTCGGATAATCTTGAATGTAAGCATACACACAAGAACAATCTTCATCGATGCATTGTAGACTCCAACATAAACAAATAAATAACATTCTCAGAACCATTTCATATATGTCAATAAGGTAAAAAAATTCCAGCCACAAAAACTGAACTTGTCAGGACCGAATAACTAGTTAACCCCGAGAAGGTTTTTGGTACGTTGGCTTTCAAAAAACTTGTCCTTACACAGTCAAAACTATCTCAAATTTTTATGCTTTGGTGTCAGGTGCAACGGTTCTGTCGCCGCTGACGGTGTCTTTTGGATCTACCTCAATGCCAGAAGATGCTTCATCGGTATCCTCCTCTTCCGAGTCACTTTCATCATCTGTTAGAAAAAAGAACATATCAAGGATTCAAAAGTCAAATACAGTCATGGCAAAGTAAACTCAGAAAATTTAAGCAATAAAAAAGTTGGAAGTAAATCGGATGTGCTTACCATCGTCATCGCCTGCAGCATCAAGTTCCAAGCCGTCACCCCCTCCCATGTTCAACTTCTGCAAAGAAAATGAACTTTGTGTCAGGAGGTAACAGAAAATATACATGTATTAAACTATTAATCAAGCAACGCTGCTTACAGAAAAGTCAATGTCGCCTAAGTCCTTATCAGATGCAGCTGAAAAACAATACTGCAAGTTAGACAAATCAATGGAAAACGAAAGCTAAAATTCAGATACTTTTGAAATCACTAACGTTTGGCCTCTTGCTCATAATATTCATCCTCATCAACCCACTTGTCCCAATCAATTTTCAGAAAGGAAGGAATTTTCCCTCCCTGCTTCAATAATCTGTCCCACCATTTGTTCTCGGCCTTTTTCACCAAGTAGCAGATCTGTCTCGAACTAGCACTGGTTATTATATCCTGAGAAGACATATTAACACACCGATTACAAGACATGTTGGAAAAGATATGATCAAATAACCACCATCAACTGGTTTGAAGTCGTGTCCGGTGTCTGACATGTGCAAGTGTCCAACACTAACGACACATTCCATAATTCCATTTTCACAAAAAATTACTGGTGTTGACGCGTCGTGCTTGGTGCATGTGCCAGTGTTTCACAGATAACAACTAATATACTAACATTTTCCAATCAAAAAGAAATTATCCAACTAGTTGTGAGCCCTTACATTTACATCAATGCTGTCAAACAGATCAACATTGACTTCATACGGAATCTTCTCTGCACCAGCAGTTGCCGAGAAGTAAAATTTTCCCTCTGGCTCAACTTTGAGTTTCACATCCTGAGCATCAGGCAACTCAACTGTTATGGATAGTTCCTCAGACCTCTGGGCCCATTTGACTGTTGGATGGCGGCTGTATTATAAAATTCAAAGGAATTTAAAGATCGAAGTATTGAAAATCGTTCACTTCATATAATACCACCACAATGACAAAAGAAAAAAAAAAGATAAATGCATGACACTATCACCGCTATTCGACAACGCGAACTATCACCGATATTCGACAACCCTTTGTGCTAAATAGTGATTGCCAATTAGTTCATGTTCTGCTATGTTGCATTAAAGCGTCATAATACCATTATTTGAAACAGGGTCTACTTTCATAACTCATAAACTACTCAAATTATTATAGAAACAGCTATCACTCTTCAAAGGCTTATAGACATAAATTTGAACCAATAGTTCATGAAAACAAAGCTTATAATCATATCATTGAAACAGTTATATATGAAAGAAAAAATTTACTTCCTGAAACGATTAATTGGCTTCAACCATTATAATACCGTAACAATTAGTTTACTTCTTTGACCTGTTGGCACGAAATCAACTTGTCCAAGATAAATGTCCATAATGATATGATTATTTAATCTCTCTCAAAAGTCTCCCATCACTTACATTACAACCAGTGTTTACATATGATATAAGTGGTAAGTCGTTCGAATTCCAATATGCGAGAGCATTATTACCGCTATTCGAAAATGCTTTTTGCTAAATAACGTATTGCAAAACAATAGTGATTCATTCAAATTCAGATATGCTACAGCACTGAAGTACCACTATAGCCTCTATGTGAAAAGACTGGAGGTATGTTTAAGAATAAAATAGAAAACAAGAAACACACTTCTGAGATCAAATCTAAACGTGTCATACCAACAAGGGTTGGGTTTAGCAGAAGGGTCTAGAATCCCACAATGTTGTGAACTAATGTTCGAATCCCAGCTAGAGAGTTACAAACATTTAGTGTCTACCACGCCTAGGATATGATTACCTCTGGTGGAGGAAGCATGTAAAACCGAAAAGAAAAGAAAAGAAAAAAACATCTAAACTTGTCATGTATATCATGGACGAATTGCATACCACAAAACACACACTATGACTCATCCAGATATTAATACAAAAAAATGAACAAAATCACGAACATCGACTCAATTTCTCACTAAGCAAAAAACAACAAAGTACAGCCCTAACTCAAACTCGGCATACCGCCAAGGACCTTCTAATTTGGGAGACCAATCCTACTGTCCTCTAGCGGGATCCAATTGAAGCCAGAGCGAATTCCTTTACAGATTGGCTCAACACCTAGAGGCTACAGGAGTCAAACCCCAACCCTACACCACCATCCTATGAAGCACATATACAGGTATGGACACCAGACACGACACAGACACTGACACCGATCATAATTTGAGAAAATCACATAATACAGTGTGATTACATGTGTTGGTGTCGGGTGTCGGACACCAACACGTGTCTGACACTAAGACACGCCTAACCCTACGTTTTGGAATCATAGCTATGTAAAGACAAACCATATTAAGATTAATAATTAAATATAACAATCAACATGAAATCATTGCTCCAAAGAAAACCCATTATCCTACCCCAAATTGCTAAAACCCTAATTTGAGTTCTATAAAATAAAATAAAAAAAGGAAAAAATAAGAAACAAAGATACACAACAACAACAACAACAACAAAGAACAAAGAAATTTATCAAAGTAAAACAACGACAATAACAATAAGGTAACATAATTATGAACGAAACAAAACTATGTGAGTGAAGTTCAAATTTTCTTTTCTGTTCCAACATTTTCGGAAGAGTGAAACAGTAGAAAATAAAAAGTGAAAAGAAGAAGAAAAATAAAACGAATGTGTTGAAAAAGCAAACCTCATTGTTGAAGGATTGTGTGAAGAAAATGCTGAGAGACTATAGAAACTGTTGAGCTTCGTTTATATTTTATGTTTAATTTTAAAACACTACTCCCAATGTGGGTTGACCCGGCCCTCTATTAGTCCACAAACTTAAGATGATGAATTCTGATCATTACCCAAACCGAATCGCTCATTCCTAAAATAAATGTCCAAAATGTCCCTGCGCATGTTAACATGTGTAGCGTGACTTAAGTTGCGTTAGTGTATTTTTTAACCTAAGTTAAGTCACGTAGTGTGACTTAAGTTGCACTAGTGTATTCTGAGCGTGAGTTAAGTTGCGCTAGTGTATTTTTTAACCTAAGTTAAGTCACGTTGCACTAGTGTATTCTGAGCGTGAGTTAACTCGCACCAGTTGGCCGGTGCAGAACTGAAGAACAAACGTTATTTATTTTATTATAAATTAATTTATTTACTTTATTCTAAATTATTTATGCACTTAAAATAAATATTGATTCGATATTATTCATTAAATAAATACAAATATAGATAAAAGTAAATGAACTAAATTAATATTTATTCATTAAATACAAAATTAGAAAATAAAAGCAAATATAAAATAAAAAGGAATGAACAAAATTGAAGCATATAACAATATCTCATTTTATTAATTGAATTCATACAATACAATAATTGATACAATAATTTATTCCAATTCACTAATTTATTCTACTTATTTTCTCCCTTTTGGGGTAAAAAGTAATCAATCTTCTTGGGGTAAAATAGTGAGCAGCCTTCTTGGGGAAAATACATCACCAACCCTTAGGCTAAATTTAAATATGGTTTTTTTTATACCCCAACATGAATCTTTTTACCCACGGTAAAAAGTTTATGGAGTAAAAAAAAGCAAATTTAAACTTATCCTAAGGGTCGATCACTTCCCCATGTCGGCTTCTCATTATTTTATCCCGATGAAGAATGATCACTTTTTCCCCCAAAGAGAATATTGAAAAAGAAAGAAAGAAAGAAGAGAAATAGAGGGAGAGAGTGAGGAGGGGGAGAAAGTGATATGGTGTGAGGAATTAGGGAAGTATGGAGGGGTATTTATAGGTGGGAGTGGTAGTATAGGTTGTAAACACCATTAATGTGGTCAAGAAACGTGTAAAATAGTGTTAAAAACGTGTGGATTGAATGTTGAAAAACTGACCGCAGACCAAAAAACGTTTGTTCTTCAGTTCTGCACCGGCCAACTAGCGCGAGTTAACTCACGCTCAGACTACACTAGCGCAACTTAAGTCACGCTACGTGACTTAGCTTAAGTTAAAAAATACACTAGCGCATGTTAAGTCACGTAGCGCGACTAAACATAGGTAAAAAATACACTAGCGCATGTTAACATGCGTAGGGGTATTTTGGTCATTTACTTTGGGAATGAGCAAAATCATTTGGGTAATGAGCAGAATTCTAAGATGATTGTGGGCCAAACCTAATTGAAAATTGCTCTTTTCCCACACTTTTACTCATTTCCACCACAAACTTTTAGAAATAACTTCTATGCGAGACAACTCGCGTTCAACGTCACTTAATCCAATGTGGCTTAACTCATGCTGATCCAACGTGAGTTAATTTGCGTTGGTGATTATTTGTGTAACAGTCCAATTTTTCGTTAGATTTATTTTTAATTGTTTAATAAGTGTTTTTATATGCTTGTGTGTGATTATTCATCGTTGAGTGTCTTTTATGGGTTTTCGTGTCAGAAAGGTAAATTAGTAATTGTTAGTGGGGATTATTTTTAATATTAGTAAGAACCATTATTTTACTAAGTTACTAGTGTAGTAATTAGTATTTTACCGTTAAGTGACCGTTATTAGTATTTTACCGTTGAGTTAGTAGAAACATTTTACAATTGTGTTAGAGTGGGTTAAGTCCACTAAGGTATTAGGTTAAGCCTATTAGAGGAATAGCCTATATAAGACTTATCTTAGAGAAATATCATTTCATTTTTCACTACATAAGATATTTTGAGAGAGGTAGAGAGAGAAAAGTGCTAAGAAGAGGAAAAAAAAAAGGGTTAGAGAGAATAAGCTTGAAGAATCAAGAAGAGGAGATGATCCTAGGAGCTAAAGTGAAGCTTGGGCTAGGAATTTGTGCTAATTAAGGCAAGGGGGTTATTCTTCATCATAATCAATTAGTTTTTAAGTTTTTCTTAATTATGTGATTAAGTGCTTAATTTGAATAATTGATGATTATGAATTTGTGAGATGAATTTCTTGCTCTAGTTTTAGGGATGAGTTTGTGGATGTAAATTTGCTCCTAATTGACTTGTTAATGATGAAATTATATGTTCATGATGTGAAAAATGGGTATGATGTGTTATGTGTACAAATTTGTGAATTATGTTATGGTGATGCTAATTGGTGATATAATTCATGTTAAATTGATGTCGTTGATTTTATGAAATGATTATTGTTGAAGAATCATGACTTGGGTATGCACATTCATGAATTAGTGATGAGATATTATGAGATTGTTGGTGTTTTTGTGTAAATGGGTTAATTTGTTGAATTGGCTAAAAGTGATATTAATTTTCATGTTCAATGTGTTTTTGAGTGTCATTGTGAGTTATTTGACCTATAAACAATCTTTGGAAACATGTTTGAGCATTGGGAGATCAAAATTGGGGGTTTTGGGTGAAAAGGGGTTGAAATCCGTAATATTTTTCTGCAGAATTATGACTGTTCGCTTAAGCGAACGAGTGAGCAAACAATCACAGTAGGTTCTGTGACTGGTTCACTTAAGCGAACCGGAAGCGAAAAGCTAAGCGAACTTTGGTTGTAGCTTCTGGAACTGCGAACACGGTCGTCGCTTAAGCGAACGTGCCCAGTTTCAGCAACTTTTGATTTTTGTTCCGAGCTTCCTAGGGCCAATCCGAACTTTGTAAAACACTTCTTTTAACTTGTATAATCACTGTTTGCACACTTAATCCTACTGGAACATCTCCTTGAATGAAATTGGACTTGATTTGTGAAATTGAAACTTAACTTTGAAAATTCGTCCAAGAACGTCGATTTTTCCGAAATATGATTTTCTCAAGAAAATGGAATGGGATTAAGGTTGTATAGTGATTACGTGATTTCTGAAAATAATTGTGACTGGTTCCTTTGAGTGTTAATCGGTTTTACTTTGAAAATGGAAATACTTGGAAAATGTTAAAGAGAGACGAACATTGATGAAAATATTCTTTTAAGCCAATCACCTTATCAATCTCTCATGTTTAGTTTTGTATGACTATATGGAAGTATTTGAATGATAGTTAAGTGTGGAATGTGATGTTTATCTTAAGGTGATGTATTTTCCTCTTTGCTTGGAATGTGAGCAAATCATGTATTTGATGTGGAATTATGTGAAGATGATGATATTGGTGAATCTACATACATTGTTTATGATGATATGATTGGTGAATATATATGTTGTTGAGAATTGTTGGTGGGTGCATACATGTCGAGAAAATAATGAATTGGTGTGAATGCATATACACAAGTAATTTTGGTGAGAATATGGTGAGTTGTTTGTGTGAACATATGCATTGTTGTTGAGTCATATGTTCATGCATACATGACTAGTGGAGACGGATTTTTATATCCAAATGGTGGGATTTTGATGTTTTGTCGGCATCATGGGCGACGACCTAAATATTGGTGAGACCGGTACCGCATGCATATAGGTGTCGTGTCTAGGATCATATCATGTTGTGGCATGAGTGCTAGTTGTGAAAATATTTGATGTGCTTATGGTTGTGAGTGATTAATTGTGATATTTGGATCTATGTTTATGAAGCATTATTGAAGTTGAATATTCATGATTATTTATCTGAAACTTGAAATGATTTATTATGTTTAAATCGTTTGTTGATTATGTTGATGTAATGCTTACCCCCAGTGGTTTTGACCGCCTATCTGTCTGTATGGATGGGTAGACGTTGTGCAGGATTAGTTGCTTGGTGAGTTGCTCGGTGATTGCTGGATAGCGGAAGCTAATCTCCGCTATCGTGTCTTAGAGTCTAGGATAGGCTCTGATCTTGTTTATTATGTTGATGAGATTATGTTTAAATCGTTTGTTTATTATGTTGATGAGATTTCACCCATTTGTCGCGTTTTGGAGATTTTGTTTATGATTTTATTTGATCATATGGCATGTTTATGTATTGGGGACTTATGACTTTATATCCGCTGCGACCGTTGAGAATTTTATACATGCATGCTTTGTTGTTTAATTTGTGACGTAGCGTCTATTTCTTGAATATATTTATTATTCGTGTGCTTTATCGCTTTAATAGAAATAGGGCGTTACAAGTTGGTATCAGAGCCGTGGTCAGTCTTGTCTAGACTAATACTCGCTAATTTTCCTGTTGGTACATGAATGGTAATGGATTACCTTCGGTATTGTTTTGTTGCGCTGTTGTTCTTATCTGTTGGTTGGTTTGTGTAGAAGTGAGATGGTTGGTGGTAGAGATGATGATGCGATTGCACAGGTTTTGGCTGCAATGGCTCAGGTGTTAGCTCAATCTAACGAGCAAGCGGCGATTGGTCGTCGGAATGAGAGAGAAGCTGAGGAGCGGAGGCTTGATCGTTTCTTGCGAAACAATCCGCCAATGTTCAAGGGAAGGTTTGACCCGGAGGGATGATCAGAAGGTCAGGTTGGCTACTCACATGTTTGTTGAGGAGGCCGAGTATTGGTGGACTAATGCTAAGGGAAAACTTGAGATTGGTGGAGAGGTTGTGACTTGGGCTAAGTTCAAGACCGAGTTTTTGAGGAAGTACTTTCTAGAGGATTTGAGGACTAGGAAGGAGGTGGAGTTCTTGAACTTGAAGCAAGGGAGTATGTCCGTGGCTGAGTATGCGGCGATGTTTGAGGAGCTGTCGAGGTTTTGTCCGTACATCAATGCTGAGGATGCGATGGTGTCCAAGTGTGTGAAATTTGAAAGTGGGCTTAGGCTGGATTTCTATCTGTATATGTGTGTTCAAGAGATCCGAGATTTTGATACCTTGTGCATCAGTGTCGTATGTTTGATGACGCCGGAAGAGTTAAGTCTGATTATTACAAGGCACAAAAGGATAGGAAAGGAAAGAGTCATGGATTTGGGAAACCGTACAACAAGGATAAGGGAAAGAAGAGTGAAACTGGTGGAGGTTCTAAGGTGAGTTTAGCTGATGTCAGATGCTTTAGGTGTGGAACTTTGGGTCATTATGCTAACGATTGCAAGAAGGATGAGAAATGTTTCAAGTGTGGACAAGCGGGTCCCAGGTCGGCTGAGTGCAAGAGGGAGATTACTTGTTACAATTGTGGTGAGAAGGGTCATATCAGTACTAATTGTACCAAGCCGAAGAAGGCGGCAGGGAAGGTGTTTGCATTGAATGCGGAGGAAGTGGAACAACTGGATAATCTTATCCGAGGTATGTGTTTTATCGATAGTACTCCTTTGATTGCAATTATTGATACTGGTTGTTATACCCTGTTTTTGGACCTAAAAATACTGGGCCCAATTTCATTTCAAACTTTGTCAATTATCAAATTTCAACTGCACAGTTCAAATTGTCTCTGCCTCGCAGTATTTTCAATCACAATTTTACCTATGTTTTTCTTGCATAAAACCTTTCGAAATGTCTTTACTTGTCTTGTAAGTCATTCAAAAGTGTCTCTGAATCATTACATTGCTTTTTCTACAGTTTATTTCAAAATTTGCAAAAAGTCGTATAGAAGGGTATTTTGGTCATTTCCTGCAGTGGGACCCATTTTCATCCTTGTGACTGTCTCTGAGTCTTTTCAGATTGATTTTTAACATTTCATCAGTAAACCTTGTTAAATTCATTTCAAACTTGCATCTGAGTCAGTGTCAAGTCAATTTGAATCTGTTTAGGTCATTTTTAGCCCTAGGGGCATTTTGGTCATTTCACACAAAATTTCGGCATAGAGAGGTTACTTTGAAGTACCTCATTTAAGCCATTGATTCGTTTTAGTCCGTTTTGTCAATTTTATTTTTTGTTTCGCTTTACGTTTGGTCAAATTACGTTTTTTATTCAATTTTATTTTTAATTGCATTTTGGTCCCTCAATTGAGGTCCCAAAATTGCATTTTTTGTCCAAACAGTTTTTAATTTCATTTCAGTCCTTACTTTCATTTTCCAGTCCTTTTTTATTATTTTTTTTGCAGAAAAGGTCCCAGGGGCATTTTTGTCCAGAATTTTCGCACACTTCAGTCTCAGTCCAGATGGCATTTTCTCATTGGCCCACAAATACACATGGCAGGCTATAAATAGATGTGTCAGATCCAAATAAAAAAATCAGAATCAGTCACATCACAAAAACAGAAATTTCTTTCTCTCTCCAAAATCAGTTAGATCCAAAACAGAAAATCACCAAAAAATTCTCCAAGAACACCAAGAACAAATCTTCACAAAATCAACAAATCCGAACCGGATTCACTCAAAACCAACTCAAATCATCACAAAATCAACAAATCCGAACCGGAATCATTCAAAACCACCGCGAATCATCACACCAACACCAAATCCGTACCGGATTTTCGAGCAAAAGCGGCACCACCGGAGCAAATCCGCGCGCGCGCGGCGGAGAGAAGAGGAGGCTCGGATTTTTTTTTTCTCCGTTTCACGACGACGGTAACACTTTTTTCCCTCGTTTTCGCGCATATACACATGTGAAAAGTTTGTTACGAATCAAGATTTGTAGATCTAGGCTTGTACGTTCGGATTTTTGAAATTTTGAGGCCGGATTCGGACTCTAGAGCGAAAAGGATATCTAGATCCGTAAGCTTTTTTTACAAAAAGAGTGAAAAAATTCCGAAAGTTCAAACGTAGATCTACGACGAATCTCTCACCCCTTTTTAAAACTAGCACCGGATTTGAGTAGAGGAGGAGGAGACGAAGCTTTTGGTATAAAAATTAAAAAAAAAAAAAAAAAAAAAATTCCGACGCGGTGGCGCCGCCGCCGGAAACCGGCCGGCCACCGCGCCGGAAAAGCTCCGGCCGCCACCTCCACATCAGCTCCGACCGGCTGTTTTTAGAGAGAAGTGAGAGCTTCTCTCTCTAAGTTTAACTTAGAGAGAGAAGAGGAAAGAAATTGTGAGATTTTTGTGAGAGAAATCCTTTTTATACTCCCTCCGATCCCACGCGCGCGCGTGCGTGCTCTTGTTGTGTTCCCTCGCTCTGTGAACCATCAGATCTGGATTGTTCCAAGATCTGATGGCTGCTGTGTGTTTGATTTTGAATCCTGTGCATGACTTTTTGTGTGAAATATGGTATATCTTCTGTTTGAACCGTTAGATCTTTGATCTAACGGTCACTGTGCTTCCTGCATTTTACACTATCTTTTGTGCCTTTTTCTGGACCCTTTGATCTTTGATCAAGTGGCTGTGATGTGATCTTGAGGGCTAGATCTGGACCTCTGGATTCATCCAACGGTCCAGATTAAATCCTGCTGAGTTTTTTTTTAACTGCTTTTTAATTGCGTTTTAAATACCTTTTTTACACTTTCTTGGTGTTTTATGCTTCTAAAAATTTTTCTAAAAATATTTCCCTATCATTTTAATTTTTCCTCTAAGTATTAGAATTTATTTGCTTATTTTTGCATTTATTTCCTTTACTTCGTTCTTTAATTTTTGCTCATTAAAATTCCATATATGTTCTTGATGCATTTTTACATATTGTGATTGATAAATTCTCATGTTTTTACCCCTTTTTATTGCATATTCATTTGGTGCATTTTTCATCATTTCCATTATATTTTTCCTTGTTTCACTAACATTTTGTTCCTTATGTGACTTCACTCATAGCATTTCACTATCTCCTCCACTTTCTTTAGCTTAGCATTTATTTTTGCAAATTTTAATTCATTCGGTGATGTAATTTGTTATCATTGGTTTGTAGCTTGGCAAAGGGGCCATAGAATGTATTTAGGCAATTTTTGTAATATGGACTATGGACACTATGGCGCACCGGCACGCACACACTCACCCTAGATGTATGCCTAGGATTGCATGTGTAGATGTATGGCTAGGATTGCATGGTTAGATGAATGCTTAGGTTTAAACACTTAGAGAAAATCCAATTTTTTCCAAAAAATATGCAAACAAGTTCGCTTCAAATATTTTTCATAAAAATGGAGTCAAAACTCCAACAATTTTTCACCTTTTATTTTCTTAATAAAATTCTCAAATAAATCTAATCATTTAGACTTTTTTGCAAAATCACTAAACAAACCCCCACTTTTTCATACTCTAATGCTCATGAAGCCTCTCAATCCTTTTCTTCAAAATCATTTTCAAAATTTAAAATCAAACAATTAAAACAAAAAAAACAATAAGTCTTTTTTAGCAAGAACTACGCCGGTTTTGATCCCGTAAAACGGTACGTAGGCAAGGGACTTTAACCCCTCCAAGCCAAAATAAAATCAAATTCTACTTCTTCTCACCCCCATTCTTCACTCAAATAAAACTTCTTTTCTTTCAATAAGTAGGCAATAAAAATAAAGCGTAGAAATCAACTTAGGAGAGCGGCTCTTATGGAGTACCATAATCGCTCCGGGTGCCTAACACCTTCCCGTAGCGAAAACGACCCCCGAACTTAGAATCTAAGGGTTTTTCTCAATTTTGCCCTTCCCAAGAAAAAATAGAGAATATCAACGGTCAAAAGGTTCAAGTCCAATTAATGGCTTGGCACCCAAAAACCATGATAACAGAAATGGCGACTTCACTGGGGATTTTTTTAGCGGGTCACGCCTAGTTTTCCTTAGTTTATTTACGCTTTGTTTTATTGCTTACATATGTGAATACTTGTTTACTTTCATTTGACGTGTGGGGTGAGAATATCAAAAGTCCTATACCCGGGCTGAGTGAACTTATGTTTAGGTAGAGATATAATCGACAATTCGATCCGGGGGTTGCCTCGTGTATTGGATTATGCGATCAATCTCACATAGCTGAGGCATTTTGAAGGTGATATTGTCGGCGTGTGTTGTCATGCTTAGGCACTTCACTTTCAATTGTTCGACGAAGCTATGAACCGTAGTTACCAAACCCATCCTAGCCTTTTTAGGACGTAGTGCGGTGGCTAAATTGAGTGTTGTCTCAAACTTTAGTCGTCACGCGATACTACACTCAAACTAGACCTTCTCACAAATAATCATGGAACGGGTGTCGTCCTGTACTACCATGATATATGTGAGAGAGGTTGCAGTTTGGGAACTGTGTTAGAACCTTGGTTACTACTATCCAAAGCCTTAGTTCACCGGACGCCGTGTCCAGCCGTAGCCCTGTTACTTTGAATCTCAACCCATCTTGTTCTTTGTAACTAAACAACACAATCATGCATACATGCATTCATGCATAAACATTTTTCATGCATTCATCGAAGGGCCTAAACAAATGGAAATTTTTGTAAATAATCACAGGTATGAAGAAGACTAAGTGCTACAAGTTCAAGGAAGTGGATTTGGTCAGTTTAAGAGAGTTGGCACTCAAGGTCAAGAGTCAAACAGGGTTCCGACTCCGGTATGGGGGATTGCTTACTTTGCTCCAAACCGATGTGGACGAGAAGCTAGTGCACACTCTAGTGCAATTTTATGATCCAAGCTTCCGTTGCTTCACCTTCCCGGACTTCCAGTTGGTTCCTACTCTCGAGGCTTACTCCAATCTAGTGGGTTTACCTATAGCCGAGAAGACGCCTTTCACCGGTCCCGGGACTTCTCTTACTCCTCTGGTTATTGCTAAGGATCTCTACCTCAAGACTTCCGACGTCTCCAACCATCTTATTACCAAGTCTCACATCCGGGGGTTCACTTCAAAGTATCTTCTTGATCAAGCTAATCTCAGTACTACTTGTCAGGATACGCTCGAGGCTATTCTTGCTTTGCTTATCTACGGGCTCATTCTCTTTCCGAACCTCGACAACTTCGTGGACATGAATGCTATTGAGATCTTCCATTCCAAGAACCCGGTTCCTACTTTGCTAGCGGATACCTACCACGCCATTCATGACAGGACTCTCAAGGGCCGTGGGTATATTCTTTGCTGCATATCTCTTTTGTATAGGTGGTTTATTTCGCACCTTCCGAGTTCCTTCCATGATAACTCGGAGAACTGGTCCTACTCGCAGCGGATTATGGCCCTCACTCCTAATGAGGTCGTCTGGCTCACTCCTGCCGCTCAAGTGAAGGAAATCATTATGGGTTGTGGAGACTTTCTCAATGTACCTCTTCTTGGTACCCGTGGAGGAATCAACTACAATCCCGAGCTTGCTATGAGACAGTTTGGTTTCCCTATGAAGTCGAAGCCCATCAATCTTGCTACATCTCCAGAGTTCTTCTTCTACACGAATGCTCCTACCGGACAAAGGAAAGCTTTCATGGATGCTTGGTCCAAGGTTCGAAGGAAGAGTGTGAAGCATCTAGGTGTGAGATCTGGTGTTGCTCATGAGGCCTATACTCAGTGGGTGATAGATCGAGCTGAGGAGATTGGTATGCCTTATCCAGCTATGAGATACGTGTCTTCGTCTACTCCATCTATGCCTCTACCTTTACTCCCCGCGACTCAGGATATGTATCAGGAGCATCTAGCTATGGAGAGTCGTGAGAAGCAAGTGTGGAAAGCTCGGTACAATCAAGCTGAGAATCTAATCATGACTTTGGATGGTAGAGATGAGCAGAAGACTCATGAGAACCTGATGTTGAAGAAGGAACTAGCTAAGGTCCGGAGGGAATTGGAAGAGAAAGACGAGCTGCTTATGAGGGATTCCAAGAGAGCCAGAGGACGACGAGACTTCTTTGCCAGATACTGTGATTCAGATTCCGAGTCCGATGATTCTCCGACTACTTCCTATGCTTGAGGGCTTCATTTGTTTATCTTGTTGAAATTTCAAAGTCTTCCTGTTGAAAATACTATGTAGTTTTGATTATTTGCAAGATTTCTAATTTGTTTAAAAATCCTTCGATGAAAAAAGAAAACTTTTGCATTTGCATTTGTACATATCATGCATCATATGCATCATGCATTGGTCACAAAGGCTTCCAAATGCTCACTACCTCCTGGTTCCTCTGCCACAGTGTGAAAAGTGGCTCGTGCTCAGAAGATCTACGAACCTGACAAAATCGATCGAACCCGAGAATACAGAAGAAGGAAAAAGGCTATGGAAGAAGAGAACACGCAGCTCCGTACCGAGTTAACTTCTCTGAGGGAAGAATTGGCTAAGGTCAATGACACCATGACTGCTCTGCTAGCCGCCCAGGAACAATCATCCACCGGTTCACCAACAACGACAGCAGCAACAAGCTAGACCTACCTTTCCTCTGATACCAATGCTATATGCTGAGTTGCTCCCGACTCTACTTCTCAGAGGGCACTGCGCAATCAGACAGGGGAAGCCTCCACCTGATCCGTTACCTCCCAGGTTCCGGTCTGACCTCAAATGTGATTTCCATCAAGGTGCTCTGGGTCATGATGTCGAAGGATGCTATGCTTTGAAATACATTGTGAAGAAGCTCATTAACCAAGGAAAGTTGACTTTTGAGAACAACGTCCCTCATGTCCTCGACAACCCTCTTCCAAATCACGCTGCTGTGAACATGATTGAGGTATATGAGGAAGCTCCCGGACTTGACGTCCGTAATGTTACAACTCCTCTGGTGCCACTACACATCAAGTTATGCCAAGCCTCTCTGTTTGACCATGATCATGCCAATTGCCAAGAATGATTCTGTAATCCTTTGGGTTGCTGCGTTGTTTAAAATGACATCCAGAGCTTGATGAACAACAATTATTTGACTGTCAGCGACGTCTGTGTGATTGTGCCAGTCTTTCATGATCCGCCCGTCAAGAGCGTGCCTTCAAAAGAGAATGTTGAGCCTCTAGTGATAAGGCTGCCCGGACCAGTACCTTATACTTCTACAAAGGCTATTCCTTACAAGTACAATGCCACATGAATCTTCTACAGTGCTGAGTTTATCAATGCAATTACTGAAGAGGCGACTGGATGTAGTCCTAGGCCTATGTTTGTTATACCAGGAGGCATTGCGAGAAATTGTGATGCCATCAACATTCATTCAATCATGCATGTTTCCGAATAATGCGTCTTGTTGCTTAAGTGTTTTGTTTTTCAAAATAACCATCCTCTCGCTCTGCCCGAAGCGAAAGTGATATTTCTGGAAGGGCGTGTTTGTTTCGGCATCGCCGTTATTAACAAAAATCGTCGTTTCTTTCACGACTTTTATTTTTTAGTGTTTTTTTTTTTTCTTTTCTTTCTTTTTTTCTTGGAAATAATGGTAATACCAGAAAAAACCAAAACATCTTTATTTTTCTTATCAATTTCAAAGAACTGCATAAAAGAAAAAAAAACCATTTTCTAAAATCATTCAACCATTCTATGCAGTTTGAACCATAATAAACCCGTTGAACACAGTAATCCTACGGTTCCTCCAAATTTTGAATTCCCTGTGTATGAAGCCGAAGATGAAGAGGATGATGATATACCATATGAGATCACTCGACTGCTTGAGCAAGAATCAGCCTATTGTATGGAACGATGAATGCCAGGAAGCTTTTGATAGCATCAAGAATTACCTGCTGGAACCACCTATCCTTGTCCCTCCCGTGGAAGGAAGGCCTTTGATTTTGTATTTGTCAGTGTTTGATGAATCTGTGGGATGCGTGCTTGGTCAACAAGATGAGACTGGAAAGAAAGAACATGTTATCTACTATCTGAGCAAGAAGTTCACCGACTGTGAAACTCGGTATACAATGCTTGAGAAGACTTGTTGTGCTCTAGCTTGGGCTGCCAAACGCCTGCGTCATTATTTGGTGAATCATACAACTTGGTTGATATCCAGAATGGATCCGATAAAGTATATCTTTGAGAAAGCTGTTGTTACTGGGAAGATTGCACGCTGGCAGATGCTTTTGTCTGAATATGATATTGTGTTCAAAACTCAAAAGGCAATCAAAGGTAGCATTCTTGCCGATCACCTTGCTTACCAACCTCTTGATGATTATCAACCAATTGAATTCGATTTCCCCGATGAAGAGATCATGTATTTAAAATCAAAAGACTGCGAAGAACCGTTGATTGATGAAGGTCCAGATCCCAATAGCAAGTGGGGTTTAGTCTTTGATGGTGCTGTCAATGCTTATGGTAAAGGAATTGGGGCAGTCATTGTATCCCCATAGGGGCATCACATTCCTTTTACCGCCCGAATTCTGTTCGAATGTACCAACAATATGGCTGAGTATGAAGCATGTATCTTTGGGATCGAGGAAGCAATTGACATGAGAATCAAACACCTCGACATCTATGGAGATTCTGCGCTCGTCATCAATTAGAGAAAGGGTGAATGGGAGACCCATCATGCTAAGTTGATTCCTTATCGTGATTATGCGAGACGTTTGCTGACATATTTTACAAAGGTTGAGCTGCACCATATTCCTCGTGATGAGAACCAAATGGCTGATGCTCTTGCTACTCTATCCTCCATGTTTCGAGTAAACCATTGGAATGATGTGCCAATAATCAAAGTGCAACGCCTTGAAAGACCTTCGCATGTGTTTGCTATTGGGGATGTGATCGATCAGGCTGGCGAAAATGTGGTTGACTATAAACCCTGGTACTACGACATCAAACAGTTCTTGCTAAGCCGTGAGTATCCGCCGGGTGCTTCCAAACAAGACAAGAAGACCCTGAGAAGATTGGCCAGTAGATTCCTGTTAGATGGAGATATTCTGTACAAGAGAAACTATGACATGGTATTGTTAAGATGTGTTGATGAACACGAAGCAGAGCAGTTAATGCATGATGTACATGACGGTACCTTTGGGACCCACGCTACAGGGCATACTATGTCAAGGAAGTTGTTACGAGCAGGTTACTACTGGATGGCCATGGAGCATGATTGCTACCAGCACGCCAGAAAGTGCCACAAATGTCAAATCTATGCTGATAAGATTCATGTGCCTCCGCACGCCCTCAATGTTATTTCATCCCCATGGCCGTTCTCAATGTGGGGCATCGACATGATTGGAAGAATTGAACCGAAGGCTTCAAATGGTCATCGTTTCATTTTAGTGGCAATTGACTACTTCACCAAGTGGGTTGAAGCAGCACCTTATACTAATGTGACCAAGCAAGTGGTAGCTAAGTTCATCAAGAACAACATCATCTGTCGATATGGTGTTCCCAGCAAGATTATTACCGACAATGGTACCAACCTGAACAACAATGTGGTGCAAGCTCTTTGTGAAGAATTCAAAATTGAGCATCATAACTCTTCTCCCTATAGACCTCAGATGAATGGTGCAGTTGAGGCCGCCAACAAGAATATCAAGAGAATTGTCCAGAAGATGGTAACCACTTACAAGGACTGGCATGAGATGTTACCCTATGCTCTGCATGGCTACCGCACTACCGTGCGCAGTTCAACCGGGGCAACCCCTTTCTCTCTTGTATATGGTATGGAAGCAGTTCTTCCTTTGGAAGTGGAGATCCCATCTCTCCGTGTGATAATGGAAGCAAAGTTATCTGAGGCTGAATGGTGCCAAAGCCGGTATGATCAGTTGAATTTGATTGAGGAAAAACGTATGGATGTCATGGCTCGTGGACAGTCATATCAAGCAAGAATGAAGACTGCCTTTGACAAGAAAGTCCATCCTCGAGAATTCAAGGTAGGGGAACTTGTATTGAAAAGGAGGGTAAGCCAGCAACCCGACCCAAGGGGCAAGTGGACGCCTAACTATGAAGGTCCTTATGTTGTCAAGAAGGCCTTCTCCGGTGGTGCTTTAATCCTTACACACATGGATGGTGTGGAACTTCCAAATCCAGTGAATGCCGATATAGTCAAGAAATACTTTGCCTAAAAATATGAAAAGAACAGCGTGGTAGGTCGAAAACCCGAAAGGGCGGCCTAGGCAAAAATGCGCTTCCCGGTGGATGGTAAACCCGAAAGGGCGGTCCAGGAAAAAATAAGGGACAAAAAACAAATATGAAAAGCTCGCTGAGATTGTACACAACTCAGGCAAGAATGAGCGTCTCGATGAGCCGAAAACCCGGAAGGGCGGTTCATGCAAAAATGAGATTGAAACAAAAGGCAAGTAACTATATCTGGCCAACCACCGTCCCCCTTGGGGCATCTGCAGCTGTTAATGACCATTTTCATCAAAAGCTCTTATGCTTGCGAATTCAAAGTTTCTAGGAGATGTCATGATTACTGTGTTCAATGTACCACCAACCAATAAAATTACCATTTTCCAAGCTTTGTAAATCCGTGGAGTCACGCCTTCGGCTGACCACCACTCTTATACATCTATTTGAGCTTGTGCTTTTGTTTGAAACTCTGCTTTCTTTTTACTTTCAAAGCTATATACAAAACATTTTCTTTCTATTTTGATAATGATAATGCTCGAAACAAACATTTTGAAAATTGAAAAAGTTTTTTTTGAAAAGCAAACCTGAGCAACATGGTACATTCAAATGAGACATGCATGAGCGAGAGTATGTTGATGTCTATTTCAATATGTGTTACAAGCAGGTTCTCCTCCAGGATAGTCTTTGGTCAATGGCAAGAATGAAAAAACAGAATGAAAATGCATGAAAATGAAAAGGCTCGCTAAGTTGAAAACCCGGAAGGGCGGCTTAGGCAAGAATGAGCACCCCGCTGGATTGAAAACCCGAAAGGGCAGTTCAGGCAAAAATGGGGCATTGAAAAGAATTTATTTCCCCGGTGGATCGAAAACCCGAAAGGGCGATCCAGGCAAAAATGGGATGCAAAAAATGAATGAATGAAATTGAGAAAATAACATGCAAAAAGCATTGACCATAGATGCGACGTCCACGATACATCCGGCATTATTCCCAGTAGAGTCTTCCGAGATTCTATCCCCAGCGAGTTGCATACCTACCTGCCCTCAGCCATGGTTCCGATACGTCTCCCAACGACGTCATCTCCAAAGAGGATTTCCAAGAATGTGTAATATAGCACGAGCCACTACGTGCCCAATACTCTGATGTCTTGTCTTCCCCGTGAAGTCGTGCCTACAAAATGCCAACAGTCATGCATTACAAGCATTCATACATGCATATTACGTGCCCATGCATTTAATGAAACTGTTATATCATCCGTGCATATTGCATTTTCAATGTCAACATCAGTCTCAATTCGATACTCATGTCAGGTTCTCTGTCAAAACCTTGTGAGCCAATAATATCGGTCAATTTCTGCCTTTCAATTCAAATCGACGTCAAGTCAATCTCAATCTATATTTTGTCAAAAAAAAAAAAACCAATCCCCAGTGAATATGTTTCTGTTTGGTCAAGTGGCTAGTTCAAGTCCAAGAACAGCTTGTACCTATCAATTTGCTTATGTTATCGGTCGAGTGCCCAGCTCAATCCAAGAGCAGCTTGTACCTGTCAATATGTTTCCGTTTGGTCAAGTGGCTAGCTCAATCCAAGAGCAGCTTGTACCTGTCTATCTGTTTCTGTCCGGTGGAGTAACCAGTTCGCATCCAAGAACAAGCTCACACCTGTTTATTTGTCTTTGCTTTCGGTCGAGTGACCAGTTCGAATCCAAGAAGAACTCGTACCTATCTACTTTTCCATGACCCCGGTCGAGTTACCAGTTCGAATCCAAGAACAGCTCGTACCTGTCTATGTGTCTATGATTTTGGGTCAAGTGGCTAGTTCAAGTCCAAGAACAGCTTGTACCCGTCTATTTGTTTCTGTTCGCTCAAGTGGCTAGCTCGATCTAAGAGCAGCTTGCGCCTGTCTATTTTGTATTTGTCTCCGGTGGAGTAACCAGTTCGCATCCAAGAACAAGCTCGCACCTGTCTATTTGCCTTGCTTTCAGTCGAGTAACCAGTTCGAATCCTTAAGAACAACTCGTACCTGCCAATTTTACATGTTTTCAGTCGAGTCACCAGTTCGAATCCATAAGAACAACTCGTACTTGTCAATTTTCTCTTTTTCCAGTCGAGTCACCAGTTCGAATCCGTAAGAACAACTCGTACTTGCCAATTTTCTCTTTTTCCCAGTCGGGTCACCAGTTCGAATCCATAAGAACAACTCGCACTTTCCAATATCCCCAAGTGAGTTACCAGTTCGAATCCATAAGAACAACTCATGTTTGTCCAGTAACCTCTATCCCCTGTGAAGTGACCAGTTCGAATCCATAAGAACAACTCGCAGTTGTCTGTTTGTTTCATCCCCGGTCAAGTGGCTAGTTTGAATCCAAGAACAGCTTGTACCTGTCCAACTTGTTTCTAGTTTCCCGTTACTCTGCTATTCACTATCTTTGTCAATGTCTACCAATCCCGCAATGGATACGACATATTTTGTTAATTCCAATCCCCATGAGGTCTTGCATTCATAATCCAAATGATGCATGGCATGCATATTATTTGAAAATGGGTAGGCGTATTTTTACGTCCAAACACAGTGCAAATGCTAATATTTAAGTATCTTCGTCCTGTCAAGCCAAAGACTCCGTCTCTTGACTCTCCAGACAAAGAAACTTAAATAGGGGCAGCTGTTATACCCTGTTTTTGGACCTAAAAATACTGGGCCCAATTTCATTTCAAACTTTGTCAATTATCAAATTTCAACTGCACAGTTCAAATTGTCTCTGCCTCGCAGTATTTTCAATCACAATTTTACCTATGTTTTTCTTGCATAAAACCTTTCGAAATGTCTTTACTTGTCTTGTAAGTCATTCAAAAGTGTCTCTGAATCATTACATTGCTTTTTCTACAGTTTATTTCAAAATTTGCAAAAAGTCGTATAGAAGGGTATTTTGGTCATTTCCTGCAGTGGGACCCATTTTCATCCTTGTGACTGTCTCTGAGTCTTTTCAGATTGATTTTTAACATTTCATCAGTAAACCTTGTTAAATTCATTTCAAACTTGCATCTGAGTCAGTGTCAAGTCAATTTGAATCTGTTTAGGTCATTTTTAGCCCTAGGGGCATTTTGGTCATTTCACACAAAATTTCGGCATAGAGAGGTTACTTTGAAGTACCTCATTTAAGCCATTGATTCGTTTTAGTCCGTTTTGTCAATTTTATTTTTTGTTTCGCTTTACGTTTGGTCAAATTACGTTTTTTATTCAATTTTATTTTTAATTGCATTTTGGTCCCTCAATTGAGGTCCCAAAATTGCATTTTTTGTCCAAACAGTTTTTAATTTCATTTCAGTCCTTACTTTCATTTTCCAGTCCTTTTTTATTATTTTTTTTGCAGAAAAGGTCCCAGGGGCATTTTTGTCCAGAATTTTCGCACACTTCAGTCTCAGTCCAGATGGCATTTTCTCATTGGCCCACAAATACACATGGCAGGCTATAAATAGATGTGTCAGATCCAAATAAAAAAATCAGAATCAGTCACATCACAAAAACAGAAATTTCTTTCTCTCTCCAAAATCAGTTAGATCCAAAACAGAAAATCACCAAAAAATTCTCCAAGAACACCAAGAACAAATCTTCACAAAATCAACAAATCCGAACCGGATTCACTCAAAACCAACTCAAATCATCACAAAATCAACAAATCCGAACCGGAATCATTCAAAACCACCGCGAATCATCACACCAACACCAAATCCGTACCGGATTTTCGAGCAAAAGCGGCACCACCGGAGCAAATCCGCGCGCGCGCGGCGGAGAGAAGAGGAGGCTCGGATTTTTTTTTTCTCCGTTTCACGACGACGGTAACACTTTTTTCCCTCGTTTTCGCGCATATACACATGTGAAAAGTTTGTTACGAATCAAGATTTGTAGATCTAGGCTTGTACGTTCGGATTTTTGAAATTTTGAGGCCGGATTCGGACTCTAGAGCGAAAAGGATATCTAGATCCGTAAGCTTTTTTTACAAAAAGAGTGAAAAAATTCCGAAAGTTCAAACGTAGATCTACGACGAATCTCTCACCCCTTTTTAAAACTAGCACCGGATTTGAGTAGAGGAGGAGGAGACGAAGCTTTTGGTATAAAAATTAAAAAAAAAAAAAAAAAAAAAAATTCCGACGCGGTGGCGCCGCCGCCGGAAACCGGCCGGCCACCGCGCCGGAAAAGCTCCGGCCGCCACCTCCACATCAGCTCCGACCGGCTGTTTTTAGAGAGAAGTGAGAGCTTCTCTCTCTAAGTTTAACTTAGAGAGAGAAGAGGAAAGAAATTGTGAGATTTTTGTGAGAGAAATCCTTTTTATACTCCCTCCGATCCCACGCGCGCGCGTGCGTGCTCTTGTTGTGTTCCCTCGCTCTGTGAACCATCAGATCTGGATTGTTCCAAGATCTGATGGCTGCTGTGTGTTTGATTTTGAATCCTGTGCATGACTTTTTGTGTGAAATATGGTATATCTTCTGTTTGAACCGTTAGATCTTTGATCTAACGGTCACTGTGCTTCCTGCATTTTACACTATCTTTTGTGCCTTTTTCTGGACCCTTTGATCTTTGATCAAGTGGCTGTGATGTGATCTTGAGGGCTAGATCTGGACCTCTGGATTCATCCAACGGTCCAGATTAAATCCTGCTGAGTTTTTTTTTAACTGCTTTTTAATTGCGTTTTAAATACCTTTTTTACACTTTCTTGGTGTTTTATGCTTCTAAAAAATTTTCTAAAAATATTTCCCTATCATTTTAATTTTTCCTCTAAGTATTAGAATTTATTTGCTTATTTTTGCATTTATTTCCTTTACTTCGTTCTTTAATTTTTGCTCATTAAAATTCCATATATGTTCTTGATGCATTTTTACATATTGTGATTGATAAATTCTCATGTTTTTACCCCTTTTTATTGCATATTCATTTGGTGCATTTTTCATCATTTCCATTATATTTTTCCTTGTTTCACTAACATTTTGTTCCTTATGTGACTTCACTCATAGCATTTCACTATCTCCTCCACTTTCTTTAGCTTAGCATTTATTTTTGCAAATTTTAATTCATTCGGTGATGTAATTTGTTATCATTGGTTTGTAGCTTGGCAAAGAGGCCATAGAATGTATTTAGGCAATTTTTGTAATATGGACTATGGACACTATGGCGCACCGGCACGCACACACTCACCCTAGATGTATGCCTAGGATTGCATGTGTAGATGTATGGCTAGGATTGCATGGTTAGATGAATGCTTAGGTTTAAACACTTAGAGAAAATCCAATTTTTTCCAAAAAATATGCAAACAAGTTCGCTTCAAATATTTTTCATAAAAATGGAGTCAAAACTCCAACAATTTTTCACCTTTTATTTTCTTAATAAAATTCTCAAATAAATCTAATCATTTAGACTTTTTTGCAAAATCACTAAACAAACCCCCACTTTTTCATACTCTAATGCTCATGAAGCCTCTCAATCCTTTTCTTCAAAATCATTTTCAAAATTTAAAATCAAACAATTAAAACAAAAAAAACAATAAGTCTTTTTTAGCAAGAACTACGCCGGTTTTGATCCCGTAAAACGGTACGTAGGCAAGGGACTTTAACCCCTCCAAGCCAAAATAAAATCAAATTCTACTTCTTCTCACCCCCATTCTTCACTCAAATAAAACTTCTTTTCTTTCAATAAGTAGGCAATAAAAATAAAGCGTAGAAATCAACTTAGGAGAGCGGCTCTTATGGAGTACCATAATCGCTCCGGGTGCCTAACACCTTCCCGTAGCGAAAACGACCCCCGAACTTAGAATCTAAGGGTTTTTCTCAATTTTGCCCTTCCCAAGAAAAAATAGAGAATATCAACGGTCAAAAGGTTCAAGTCCAATTAATGGCTTGGCACCCAAAAACCATGATAACACTGGTGCTACTCATTCTTTTATCTCGGTTAGTTGTGTTGAGCGTTTGAAATTGGTTGTAACTCCGTTGTTGCGAGGGATGGTCATTGACACCCCAACTACTTCCTTAGTGTGTGCTAAGTGTCCTGTTAATTTTGGTAAGGTTGATTTTGAGCTGGATCTTGTGTGTCTTCTGTAACACCCCGTATTCCCAATCATGTATTTATACATAAAATAAATCAGAGTACATCAACAAATACGGAAATGTCACACTACCAAACATAAAATTTCATAAATAGACTTAGGATGCTATTTATTAAACGTCAAGCAACATCATGTAATTAATACATTGTAGCGGAATAATTGTCTTCAACATTAAACAATCTTGGCATAAAGGCCTCAACATAAATATCCATCAAATTATTTCAACAACCAATAAAGGCTCCAAACACAAGTTTCAAAAATTGATATATAAGGAATGAAAATAAACAACTAGTTCCCATCCCGTACATATCAGAGCCCTAGACACTTGAGCCACCACACCTACTACTCAGAATCACCTGCACGTTACCCACGATCGAGGCAACATTCAAACAGAAGGGGTGAGATTCACAATCAACAATAATAGATATAAAATTCATCAAATGAATCTAACACCCTAACATATTAATAATCATTCAACATAACCATATGTTTCACAATCAACAACATCATCAATAATGGCAATTACAACCAACACAGCAAAGACTCATGCACGACTCGACAACACCGCTAAGACTCCTCAACAATGCACATGTGTGTGGTACCAATCTACAGGGCAGAAGCCCTCCCCGAATATTGAATGATTAAAGCATTCATCAGGGCAGAAGCCCTCACCGTTTTGAACAACAAGGTGTTCTAGGACATGAGTCCTTCTGCTTTGAACGACAAGGCATTCCAGGGCAAGAGCCCTCCCGCTGTTTTATGCTTATGCAATGGACTCCACTTGTGTATATCTACATACAACTTCAACAAATGCATATATATGTATATGACTCATAACTCCACTATTCAACAGCATGTATGATTTATTTAAATATAAACGTACATCACAGTCATCTACAGATCCTCATATTCAATCCAACAATCCCAAAAAATACACAATTATTTATAATCAAGCTCCTATGTCAAGGTTAATCATTTTCCACTCAAAACATAGCAACGCAGCACCAGGCATAGGGCAACTCGCCCCGCGAGCACATCTGCTCGCTATGGCGAACTCAAGAAAAGGGGTTACTCGCCATGGCGAGTAGGAGGCGAGCAACCAAAGGTGCTCTCGGGAGTTTTGACAATTTTCCCACTAAATTCATATTTTTAAGCTCCATGTTCATCTTTTTAATCTAAAAATTGTCCCAGCCCTCTCTAAAAATATCCAGGCACTCACAACTAACCAACTTATACCTTATAACAACAATCTAAAAAAATCAAGGTTCATCATCACTAACTCGCCATGGCGAGTGGTTCTGCTCGCGAGGCGAGCCATGAGATTTCTCACTCGCGAGGCGAGCTCAGCTACTCGCGAGGCGAGCGATCAATCTCTGTACGGGCAGAGCGCAGGTTTTTCCCAAAAATCTCATTTTCCTCCCATTCACTCCCCAAATTAGTTTACAGATATGAAATGGAATGTTGTATACACTCAGAACCTATTTCTAACATCAAAGCAACAATCTCTACACTCAAACCTCATTAATTCATCATAATCCTAAAAATCCCCAATTTCTACCATAAACCTGTTTAACTCAAAATCAGAAGAAAAATGCACCGCAATTCGGTATTCTTGGCTCTACTTGCTCTTCTCTCCCTTTCTTCCCACAAGTTCTGTTTCACGTAAAAGCAGTTTTGACTTTCTATTTTCCAAACTCCCAATACTTAACTCCCCCATTATTTCACTTAACTCCCCCTTAATTCTATTAATTCTAATTAACTCCCCAACCTCCAAAATAATATAAATTCCTACTTATTCTAATTATTATTAAAATAAACCATACAATAAAATAATTCACACCACATAAAGCACAAATATTATTTAAAATCATATAAAGACTCTAAATAATTCAGAAATAAATAAATTAACATCTTGGGCGTTACAACTCTCCCCAACTTAGAGATTTTCGTCCTCGAAATATTACCTCAAGTAAACAACTCTGGATAAGACTCCCACATCTTACTTTCCAGCTCCCAAGTCAGACTTTCACCAGTTTCTCCACCCCAAACAACTCTCACTAGAGGTATCTCCTTGCCTCTCAACTTCTTCACCTTACGATCATCGATTCTCAACGGTAACGTCTCCACCGTAAGATTGTCTCTAACTTGCACATCATCTCTAGGAATAACAGGCGAAGGATCCGTTACATACTTCCGTAACTGCGACACATGGAACACATCATGCAAATTCGAAAGATGTTGTGGCAAACCCACTCTATATGCCACTGTTCCAACTCTCTCAGATATCTGATACGGACCAATAAACTTCGAAGTCAACTTCTTAGACTTCAATGCACGACCTACACCTGTCATAGGAGTGACCCTCAGAAACACATGATCTCCTTCCTGAAACTCCAGGTCCTTCCTACGCTTGTCATGATAGCTCTTATGTCGACTCTGCGACGCTTTCATCTGTTCTCATATCAATTTGACCTTTTCTGTAGTCTGCTGAACTATCTCTGATCCCTGCATCACACTTTCTCCCGACTCAAACCAACATATTTATGAAATTTTTTGTTTGGTAGTGTGACATTTCCGTATTTGTTGATGTACTCTGATTTATTTTATGTATAAATACATGATTGGGAATACGGAGTGTTACATCTTCCATTGAAACATATGGATGTGATCTTTGGTATGGATTGGATGTTATCTTTTGGAGTTTGTATTAATTGTTTGACCAAGAGTGTCACGTTTTCTAGACCGCGGAGCAAGTGAAGAAGTCTTTCGACGGTGAAGCTTGTGTGTTTATGATGTTTGGTTCATTGAAGGAGGGTAATGATAAAGGAGTTGGTGATTTGCCGGTAGTGCAAGAGTTTCTAGAATTTTTTTCCGGATGACATTAGTAAATTACCGCCGGAGAGGGAAGTTGAGTTTGCAATTGATTTGGTACCAGGAACGAGTTCTATTTCGATTGCGCCGTATCGGATGTCTACATCAGAGTTGGGTGAATTAAAGAACCAGTTAGAAGAGTTGCTTGAGAAACAGATTATTAGACCGAGTGTTTCTCCGTGGGGTGCTCAAGTGTTGTCGGTTAAGAAGAATGATTGAAGCATGAGGTTGTTTGTGGATTATCGGCAGTTGAACAAAGTGACGATTAAAAATCGGTATCCACTTCCAAGGATTGATGATTTGATGGATCAGCTGGTTGGTGCGGAAGTGTTTAGCAAGATTGATTTGAGGTCAAGATATCATCAGATTAGAGTGAAGGCGGAAGATATATCCAAAACCGCGTTTCGAACGAGGTATGGATACTATGAGTATTATGTGATGTCATTTGGATTATCCAATGTGCTAGGTGTCTTCATGGAATATATGAATAGAACATTTCATCCTTATTTGGACCGTTTTGTGGTGGTGTTTAGAGATGATATTTTGGTGTATTCGAAGTTTGAGGAGGAGCATGCTGAGCATTTGAGGATTGTGTTACGAGTCTTGAAGGAGAACCAGTTATGTGCTAAGTTGTCTAAGTGTGAGTTTTGGTTGTGAGAAGTGAGTTTCCTTGGTCATGTGATTTCTAAAGGTGGTATTTCTGTGGATCCGTTGAAGGTTGATGCAGTGTTGCAGTGGGAATCACCTAAGATTTTTTTTGAGATTATAAGCTTTCTTGGATTAGCAGGTTATTATCGGAGGTTCATTGAGGGATTTTCTAAGTTAGCGTTGCCATTGACGTAGTTGACTCAGAAAGGGCAAGCTTATGTTTGGGACGCCAAGTGTGAGAAGAATTTCCAAGAGTTGAAGAAGAGGTTGACTTCAGCTTTGGTGTTGATTTTGCCGAATCCGAAGGAATCGTTTGTTGTGTATTGTGATGCTTCTAAGATGGGTCTTGGTGGTTTGCTTATGCAGAATCGTCAGGTTGTGGCTTATGCTTTGAGGCGGTTGAAAGTGCATGAGAAGAATTATCCGACTCATGATTTGGAATTGGCGGCAGTTGTGTATGCATTGAAGATTTGGAGGCATTATATGTTTGGTTCTAAGTTTTAAGTGTTCAGTGACCACAAGAGTTTGAAGTACTTGTTTGATCAGAAAGAGTTGAATATGAGGCAAAGAAGATGGTTGGAGTATCTTAAGGATTTTGATTTTCAGTTGAGTTATCATCCCGGGAAGGCTAATGTTGTTGCTGATGCTTTGAGTAGAAAGACTTTGCATATGTCTGCTTTGATGGTTAAAGAGTTTAAATTGATTGAGCACTTTCGAGACTTGAGTTTGGTTAGCGAGTTGACGCCAAATGGTGTGAGATTAGGGATGTTGAAGCTAACAAGCAATATCTTGGAAGAGATTAAGAATGGTCAGAAGGAATATTTAGAACTTGTGGATCGACTGGTGTTGGTCGTGCTTTGAAGTGTCGAAAGTTGACTCCTCGTTTTGTTGGACCGTTTGAGGTTATTGAGAAGGTTGGGGTTGTAGCGTATCGGATTGCGTTACCACCGTCTTTGTTGAATCTTCATGATGTGTTTCATGTGTCTCAGTTGAGGAAGTATGTGTATGATGTGTCTCATGTAATTCAAGTGGATGATTTGGAAGTAAGGGATAATTTGACCGTTGAGACTTGGCCGGTTAGAATTGAGGATCGCGAAGTGAAGCGATTGCGTGGCAAAGAGATTGTTTTGGTGAAAGTGATTTGGGTTGGACGGATTGGTGAGAGTGCCACTTGGGAATCAGAGAGTAGGTTGAAGGTTTCGTCTCCGGAGTTGTTTCCTTTAGGTAATTTTCGTGGGCGAAAATTCTTTTTAGGGGGGGGGGGGGGGGGGGGAGTTGTAACAACCCGATTTTTTGCTAGATTTATTTTTAATTGTTTAATATGTGTTTCTATATGCTTGTGTGTGATTCATCGTTGAGTGTCTTTTACGCGTTTTCGTGTTGGAAAGGTAAATTAGTAATTGTTAGTGGGGATTATTTTAAGTATTAGTGTGAACCATTATTTTACTAAGTTACTAGTGTAGTAATTGGTATTTTACCGTTAAGTGGCCGTTATTAGTATTTTACCGTTAAGTTAGTAGAAACATTTTACAATTGTGTTGGAGTGGGTTAAGTCCACTAAGGTATTAGGTTAAGCCCATTAGAGGAATAGCCTATATAAGCCTTGTCTTAGAGAAAATATCATTTCATTTTTCACTACATAAGATATTATGAGAGAGGTAGAGAGAGAAAAGTGCTAAGAAGAGGAAAAAAAAAAAAAAAGGTTAGAGAGAAGAAGCTTGAAGAATCAAGAAGATGAGAGGATCCTAGGCTTCAATTTAGCTCCTAAGCTCACCCAATCCTTAGTTCTTCAAGTTCCTCTTGTTCCAACCCTTTTTATTCTCTTCACCACTTTCTCTCTCTACTTCTCTCTCAAAACTTGTTGAATAAGAAAATGAAATGATATTTTCCTCTAAGGCAAAACCCCTATGTTATCTCCTTAATGGGCTTAACTTAGTTTCTAGTGGACTTAACCCACTTCTATTCACAACTCAAAAGTTTCTACACTCTAACGGTAATTCACTAATAACGGTCACTAAACGGTAAAATCTTAATTTTACTCTAGTAACTTAGTAAAACAACTATTCTCACTAACCACTAAAAGTCATTCTCAACAAAACTTATAATTTTACCCGTTCTCACAAAAGACCAAAATACCCTTATAAAACGAAAGTCTACCAAAATGCATCCAATGATAATTAATCACATACGAGTACATATAAACACGTAATTAACGATTAAAATAAATATAACGAAAAATCGGGCTGTTATAGCTGAGTTCTCCCATACCTCCTTGAGATCTTGAACTAATACATCAACTATGGGTTCATCAATATTCAATTCATCAAAGTGTTCCGAAAATTCAGAAGCGGAATCAGAAGCTTCTTCTTCAAAACAGACATCACGAGCAAATCCCGCTTCTATTTCTTCCACAATTTTAATACTATAATGCTTGTCATCAATCAAAATATTCTCCACCGCATTGATAGTATCAAGACATTCGGTGCTAACTAAAATACGGGCAAAATCTAACCGCTGCAAATTAGTAGTGCAAGGATCAATTTTTAACATTCGTCCGCAAGAGGAGGAAATAAATTCAAGGAATTTAATATGCCAAACATGTAAGGGAACTCCATAAATTCGAAGCCAAACACCTCTTTCCGGCACATTATCCTCAGTCAGTGATCAAGCTCGCATGTCAGTAAAGAAGCAATTGAAAAAATCAGCAGCTGCAAGGTAAACTGACATCATGTCTTCTTTACCGGGAAAAAATAAAATCACATTATCTCCACCTCTAGGTACTACACGAACATTATCAAAGCCAGCATCAATGATTTTCTGTTGAACAATTGGAATAAATTGCCCATTCAGCAATTTAGCCAACGCCTCTTTACTTGCCCAAACAACATCTTCATTATCAGAATGAAACTTGCGCGTGACGTTTGCTTCACCAATCACCTTGGGTGCATCGCTGACGTGACTAGTATGTTTCTCTTTAAAGAAATTAGCATAAGGAATATCACCAGCTACGCCACTTAACCTTACTTGCTCCCTTTCCTCCTCACTACCCTTAGCATTCAATTTAACCTGCTCAAGTGCGTGTTTTCTAACCAACACCATTTCTTCCTTCTCCGATTCAATAATACCTCCATCATTGTTTTTTTCTCCCTCATTAATTTTTTCCTTCACAACAATTTTTTCACTATTTTTCAACTTATTTTTTCCTCCCATAATATTTGATTCTTTTTTTTCATCATCAGCATTATTTTTCGACTTATTTTTTCCTCCTACTGCAGCCGATTTCTTACCATCCTCCAACCCATTCAACGGTACTTTTTTAACCTCACCAAACCTATCAAAGCATGCAACATTTGTCCAAACTTTATTCTGACCAAAATAAACATTATTAAGAGCTTTTTGTAGTTTTGCGACGTCCTTCACATTGATATAACGTACAAAACCGTAATTTTGGCCACGAGCATTCCTATTTCTAGCCACATAAACATCCGATAGAATACCACAAACCTCAAATGCCTTACGAATATCAACATATTGCGCCTGATCAGGTAAGTTTGTGACATAGAATTGTTACCTTGTGAAATGGTAGATGACGAAATTGAAACAGAAACAGGTCTGGAGTGCATTTCCTGTCTGGTGCATGATCTTCCACGTTCAGTCCTGGAATGATGGCGAGAAGCAACATGCTGATGAATGCCTGTCCGTGAATGATGATGGTGTGGTCGTGAGTGATGATACCGAGAATGAGTATGGTGTGCGTCGAACCTGCTGCTGCTATTTGGAAACCCTAATTCTGTTGCAGACACACGTGAATCACAAGAGAAGTAGCGTGAGTCGCATGAATGATACTGATGACGTCTTCCTGAAGAGTAAAACCGGTCCTCCCTGTAGCCTCCATGCCGAGAAGAAATCCTAGGTCTGTCTTGTCCTCGATCACCCAGTTGGATCGCTTTCCGACGCTTATAGCTGACCGTAGTCCATTCCCCTGCATCCCCTCCCCTTTGTCCCACCCCGGTAGGCGTCCCATCCCTCCCATAGGCCGGCGAATGGTGCCGACGCGGATGCCTGAGTTTTCCCCCATGACTGCCGCTCCTCTCTCTCCTCATAACCCCATAACCCTAAAACAACTTGATAAAAACTTTAGTAACAATTTATCATTCAATTATATATCAACTTGCATAATGATGTAGAATTTCTTTTTATGAATTGAAAACCTTCTTTCTCTCCTAAGTTTTGCCTTTGCTTGAAAATCAATTTTCTTTACCATCCCCTAACACATAATTCCCTACCATGACCAATTCAAAATCATAAAAGTATCACATAAAGTTAGAAATAGCTTAAGGTACAACAATAATGTTGATAAGTTAGAGAACTAGACAAGAAACACATATGTGGATCAAAACAGTCTTTGCATAGTAATAGACCAAGACTTTTCCAAGTCTGTATTTTTGTTTTTTTAAAAGACTATTAAGTCATGACGTGGTCTTTACCCTTTTTATAAATCGTGTAGATCCATTTTTGTTTCTAATGACCATCGTGATCAGAATATAACATATTTGTTTGGTCTGGTTCGGTATTTAAAAGAAAAAAAATCTGAATTAATAAAAAATAATTAATTTTATGAAAAAAAAAATATATTTTTTTTAACTCCATTATATAAGTAACTTGCCCAATTGATTTTGAATATACCATCCATATTTATTTTGATTGCATATTAATCATGACATGAGTTAGAACACATTTAGCTTTTAACTTCCACTCCACAGCCGTTGGCTTTATGTAGTAATATTTCTTCGTTTTTAACTTAGATTTCAATAAATTAAATTCATGGATATAGGTTGAAGATGATAGAATGGATAATCAGTGCTTTGCAATCGATGTTGAAAGCAATGTAATTTATAATTTATAGTGCAACCTAATGATAATATTTGAAGAAAAGACTAAAAAAAACTTTTTGAGTTAGGACACAATAAAAGTTTTCTGAGAAGTAAATGAGAATAATTGGAGAAAGTATTTATGAAGAATGAGATTTAAAAAGGAGGTTACATTATTAACAATTAAAACTAATGATCAAGCCGTTAAATTAAAATAAAATGAAAGGTAGCGATTTGGAGTAAGTCTATAAACTTACTTTTGGCTTGAGATCCGTTAATGCGCTCAGTGGCGGAACTGGGGGTGGCAAGGGGGAGCCACCGCTACCCCATCTTTAAACAAAATAATTTTTTTTATACACTGCAAATTAGTAGATCCAAATTACAGTGAAAGAAAATAGATCTTGAACAAGAAAGAAATAGATCAAGACAAAAGGAAAAGAAAGCAACCAACCATTGTAAGTGTAATGGAAGAAAAAATAAAATAAAGAAGATGCTGAAATGAAAACTTGGGCTTCATAAAATAATACGAGAAGCCCATATTGAATTGTTATGGTCCAGCTCATTATATTTAGAAAATTGTTGTTGACACATTTGATTTGGCTAAGAAACACGAGTAAATTACTCAAATGCCCCTCGACAATTAACTGTCGAAGTTTTCTGGAATCGGCTGCAGTTAATTGCTGAGGAAAACTTCGGTAGTTAACTACCAAAATTTTATTATAAGAACAGAACTGACATAGGAGTTTCCAAAACTCTATTGTTACGTTTTTTATTCTCCAAGGTGCGATTTTCAGCCATTTCAAGCCATTCCAAGCCAATTTCAATCACAAAAACAAGTACGTGTTCTGAATCTTATTGCATTGTTGTTTTGTTGTTGAATTGTTTGTTTTTTTTTTGTTAAATTTCGATTATATAGGTTTTATTGATTTTATGATTTGTTAGATTTATGTTTAGGTTTTATTGTTTTGACGATTTGTTGTAGAATTGTTAAAATTGTTAGGTTTATGTTTTATGATTTTAGGTTAGGTTAGAATTGTTTAGGTTTAGGTTTAGGTTGTTATAATTGTTATAATTGTTATAGAAGTTTTATTGAATTGTTAGGTTTAGGTTTTGAAGGATTGTTGTAGAATTGTTAGAATTGTTTAGATTTAGGTGTAGGTTTTGATGATAGTTTAGGTTTAGGTTTAGGTTTTGATCGTTATTTAATTTTTTTTTTTATGTAGACATGTCTTAGAATCAGAACCAGGGTAACGTTCAGGGTGATGAGAAGAAGAAAGAAAAATCGCATATGACATGGCACGGAATCACATGTGATGGGTCCGTCAAAAGAAGGATTCGAAGGTGCTGATGTACAATCAGTCGAGGTTAAGGAGGAGTGGGAGGACATGCTACTTTGGTCCTTAATCAAAAGTAGGTGCCGCAGGGACTGTAGCGGGCAACCCGATTGACTTGTGTGACGATGAAGATGAATGAATGTAATGACTTGTAATGCCTAATTGTTTTGGATCTTTTTTATGTTTTTTTAATATGTCGCGCACATTTTGCTACATTTTCCTTGACATTATGGTGCTTTTGAATAAAAATCGTGTTTTGAATAATTTCAATTAAAGTCCCGTTTTGAATAATTGCGTATTCGAATAATTAAAATTGCGATAGCGTGAATTTGAATAATTAAAATTGCGACAACGTGAATTCGAATAATTAAAATTGCGACAACATGAATTCGAATAATTAAAATTGTGACAGCGTGAATTCGAATAAAAATTACGTATTGAATAAATTCGAATAAAAAGGTACATTACATTACATTCGGGAATGCACCTTCCAACTACAACAATTGTCTTGCCTCTGAATGGGCAAATTCAAACTTGCTAAGCAGCAGGACATGATTCATCCCGAAGTGCTTTTGTTCCATTCAAAAAGTTAAATTCTTGTTGTTCTTGGTTTAAAATGATAGTATCCAAGTGCCAATGGAATGAGGTCCAGACCTTGACACCTCAATACCATCATTTAAACGAACCCAACATGAATTTAACCTTTTGAATAGAACAAAAGCACTTCCGGGAGAATGCTGGAGTCCTGCCGATTAACAAGTTTAAATTGCCCCATCCATAGTAAGACAATTGTTGTAGTTGAAATGTGCATTCCAACTACAAAAATTGTCTTACCTTTAAATGGGGTAAATTCAAACTTGGCAAGCAGCAAGACTCCAGTATCCGTCCGGCATTCCCATTGTTCCATTCAAAAGATTAAATTCATGTTAGGCTTTGTTTAAATGATGGTATTCAAGTGTCAAAAGAATAAGGTCCATTCCTTGACACTTCAATACCTTCATTTAAACAAGCCTAACAAAAATTTAATCTTTTGAAAGGAACAATGGGAATGTCGGATGGATGTTGAAGTCCCTGATGTAGTATTTTTGCATCAAACAATTCATCAACCTATTCATACATATTCTAGGCCGTTCAATTTTAAGTATTTGTATCGTCTCCAATACCTTCAATTTTAAGTATTTGTATCGTCTCCACAGGGACTGGTGCGATATTCTAGGCCGTTCAACAATTCATATCGTTATGAGCTAGGGTTGCGAAGTTGTTTTGGTTCATAAACTATAAAACTACGGAAATGTGAATAGAATGAGAGTTAACAGGGAAAAGATTATGTTGGGATTAAATTTCATCAACCTATTCATACATATTCTCGGATTAGTGTTGCAGATCCTAATTATCAATTGATATTATCACATATTGCTCGACAACATCATTCGTGTCCAAATGATGTCGTGAATTCTATTGAGTCATTCAATCGTTGATTTCCCAAACTACTAAACGATCCACTAGTCGATTGTATCGTTGTATAGTTGATTTCCCAAACCATTCAATGATGCAAAAGCTTTAAGTTCCAATAGTCAAAGTGATTACCAAAACCTAATTCCATGTCTAGAACAAGAGATTTGATAGAAGATTATTCTAACCTAGATTCAAAAGGTATTTTTCAATCACGATTCAAATCCATAAGATCAAAATGGAAAACAAGAATAACCTCAACATCAAAAGATAACTAAGAACAAACAACATCATAATCAAAGGAAATACATACTAATAGAGTTGATTACATTCAATCCCGACAAAAATAGTTTAGCTACACATTGTCATGGTAACCTTACAAGGAGAAAAGAAGAGATGAAATGAGCAAGCCATGATGTCTCAATGATCTTGGAGATTCCTTCAATCCTTGTGCTCCTTGCTCCTTAAGTTCTCTCTGGTTTTTCCCTGTTTTTCTCTCCCTCCAGTGGTCTATGATATGATATGATAAAAAAATCCCCCCTCTCAATTGAGAAAAATGTGCTTTTATACTTGTGCTGAGAAAATATAATTTCGCCAGGCGGAATCTGGCTCGCCATGGCGAGTCGAGCTTTCTTCCCCTATGGGTTTCTGCCACGTCAGCTTGAAGAGGTTAGGCCGCCTTAGCTCGCCTCGCGAGTAGTTTTGCTCGCCATGGCGAGCTCTTGGATTTCCTTGCTCGCCTTTCACTCGCCATGGCGAGTTGGAAGCGAGTGAGAGATGTGCCTCAGCTCGCCATGAAGTCGCCTTGGGTTCGCCTGGCGAGTTGACCTTTTCATTTCTTCATGTTTTCTTGCTTTTTAAATATCCAGGCATGCATTTTCCTACACAAACAGTTGGCATTAGATGTAAAAAGCATAAATGAATGATTCTTCAATATTTATGAGCTTTTCACTAGATAACTTGCAAACCAAGTAATCAAAGTGCCTAAAATGTATGTCCTATTTAACTGTTTTCTGACACTTATCAAACTCTCCCCAACTTAAATATTTGTTTGTCCCCAAACAAACGACTTCAAAAAGGAAATACACACGCATTGGACAAGAGCTTTAAAGTACAAAGCATATAATCAAATGTTTTAACAAATGTTAGATGACATGATTAAATTGTGAACTGTGCGGGCAAGTTTGGAGTTTCTCATTAATCTAGGAATAGACTGTGAATGTGAAACATGTCCTAAACACAAAATTCATTTCATATAGTTCAAGGCAATAACATGGTTATCGGTGAACCACACCTAACACTCTTCTTTGAAAGTAAATAAGCAATTTAAATCATGAAATGTGGGACATGAACACACATCCGACACTCATGCTAACATCCTGATCAGGTTATGTGTCCATCCAATCATACCATCTTGAAAAACATGAAAGCATAGATCATAAGGTCTTTTAGGGTTGTAATGTGGCTTGGCTACAAAAGAAGGGTCATTTGTGGGAAATTGAATTCAAAAAGGCCAAGCATAGAGGAACATTCTTTTAACTTGGTAATTACACAAGACACTTAATTACACAATTCCTCCTCCATTTTTCTTTCAAACCCGTGGTGTTTAAACATGATACACCTTGATCTTGACAACTTATTCTATTTTTGAATATTTGTGCATATTATTATTATTATTATTATTATTATTTTCTTTGTAGGAATAAAACATTGATGTCTTGATCAACAACTAAAGTCACCATTACTTGACAATTAAGTTAACCTTCCTTTTCTCCCCAACTTGTTCCCAACATAACCTTATTTGAATGTTCCCCTAGCCTATGGCAAGGGACAATTAAACATGAAGGTTTAGGGTTCGACAATTAAAGAATATATCAGAGTCCTATGGGCAACTTCATTAAGCAATGTGCTTATGAATTTGAGGACTCCAATCCATTTGGCTCAATGGGGTTATCAAATACTCGCTCTTTTCACATGGTAGGCTATTTGTGGTCAAGTATTTCACTCAATTTAAAAAATTGCCTTGATCCTTTCTATGCTTTCACAAATTTCAAAACAGATATTGGATTTAACATAAAACGACCGAGTTAAACAATGAATGACGGTCTCCTGCATATAAGTTAAGCACATTGAAGTATCCTCACATTTAGGCTGGATCTAAGTGGTTCACAAACAAATATGGTATTGCGGAGAACTAAATGAAATGAACTATATGCAAAGTACTCATTTCAGATTCAAGTAGACACCTAGAAAAACAGGAAACACGTACCTTGGCTTTGCATAATTCAAACAATACGTATCATAATCATGCACCTTATGTTTTGTTTATTGATGCTAGAAAATTTTTGAACAACTTTGACCTGAGCCAATCATCATCAGTTAATGGGAGTTTGTGACAAAACACATTGCAAAAAGGGTTACCAATGACTTAACCTTAAAATCTTTAATGCAATGATATATCTGTACTGCCTAAGCATCAAAAAGGCCAGACCTGCTGCAACTCGCCTCGCGAGAATATGCTCGCTATGGCGAGCAGTTTGGTGGTCAATGCAGGTCAAAGGACCTATAATACTCGCAATGGCGAGATTGGGCTCGCGAGGCAAATTATGACAGTTTCAGAAAATGAAAATTGAACTTCTGTCGCTGCTTTTTGTGGGTGGAATGTGATCTAAACCTCTTAATTGCAAAAAATAAAGCATGAAAAACTTAAACAAGGTTGGGTTGCCTCCCAACAAGCGCTTGTTTAACGTCGTTAGCTCGACGCCTTTTTCGTTAGGGTGGCCGAAATGAAACGGACAACACATCATCTTTTGTAATCCTGCGCTTTGGAAGGAATTCCATGAACTTTAGGTACAAGTGATGTGGAGTCCATATCCTCCCTAAATTTGGTTTATTGAACAAGGCACATATCTCATCTATGATCCGATCAATCTCCACCTTGTTCACTTTCTTCCCCTTTCCTTCCATTGATTCTTCCTTGATTAGTATCCGTTCCTTTTTCTCTGTCACCTCCATCACTTCTTCATTTTCAATAGTTTCGGCCTCTTCAGTATATGGCCGTTCTTGAGGAAATTCTTCTTTGTGTGGCATTTCTATTTCTTTTGCACTTTCAATCTCACCACATCCGTCTAATGTTGCTCCTTCCTCAGTTTGATCAACTCCTTCCTCACCAATCTCACTAACTTCCTCATTCTCAGTTGAAACATCTGTGCGCTTTTCATGAAGGAGTCGATTGCTGAGTTGAATATCAATGTCTGAAAGTTGCAGCTGCATTTTCTCCATTTGGCATGATAAATTGTTCAATCTTTGGTTAGTATCTTGCATGTTTATCATGGATTACTGCATGAACAGATTCAGAATATTTTCCATCTTTGATATTCGTTCATCTTCAGAAGGATGATGTGGATACTGTTGATATGATTCATACTCGAATGGAGTGTAGAAGTTATAACCATGATCAGGCATGATTTCGTTCATGTGACAAACCTGAAACGGAAACAACTAACAAGAAACTTTTCTTTGTATACCAAAGAGGGGTTAGTGAAAACAATTATACAAAAGAGAAGATTATATACAAATGCTCAAAACAATACAAATTGTCGCAATGCTTGAAATATCTAAACGCCAGTCCCCGGCAGCGGCGCCATTTTGATGTAGTATTTTTGCATCAAACAATTTTAAGTATTTGTATCGTCTCCATAGGGACTGGTGCGATATTCTAGGCCGTTCAACAATTCATATCGTTCTGAGCTAGGGTTGCGAAGTTGTTTTGGTTCATAAACTATAAAACTACGGAAATGTGAATAGAATGAGAGTTAACAGGGAAAAGATTATGTTGGGATTAAATTTCATCAACCTATTCATACATATTCTCGGATTAGTGTTGCAGATCCTAATTATCAATTGATATTATCACATATTGCTCGACAACATCATTCGTGTCCAAATGATGTCGTGAATTCTATTGAGTCATTCAATCGTTGATTTCCCAAACTACTAAACGATCCACTAGTCGATTGTATCGTTGTATAGTTGATTTCCCAAACCATTCAATGATGCAAAAGCTTTAAGTTCCAATAGTCAAAGTGATTACCAAAACCTAATTCCATGTCTAGAACAAGAGATTTGATAGAAGATTATTCTAACCTAGATTCAAAAGGTATTTTTCAATCACGATTCAAATCCATAAGATCAAAATGGAAAACAAGAATAACCTCAACATCAAAAGATAACTAAGAACAAACAACATCATAATCAAAGGAAATACATACTAATAGAGTTGATTACATTCAATCCCGACAAAAATAGTTTAGCTACACATTGTCATGGTAACCTTACAAGGAGAAAAGAAGAGATGAAATGAGCAAGCCATGATGTCTCAATGATCTTGGAGATTCCTTCAATCCTTGTGCTCCTTGCTCCTTAAGTTCTCTCTAGTTTTTCCCTGCTTTTCTCTCCCTCTAGTGGTCTATGATATGATATGATAAAAAAATCCCCCCTCTCAATTGAGAAAAATGTGCTTTTATACTTGTGCTGAGAAAATATAATTTCACCAGGCGGAATCTGTAACGCCCACTTTCGTTTAATCGTTTATTTAATCGAGTTTAGGCGATTATATTATAATTATATAGTATGAGCATGATTTTGATATGTTTTGATGATTTACGATGATTTTAGTGATTTGATTGATGACGTGATAAGGTTATGAGATTTATTTTATTGTTAAATAGAATAAAGATTTGAAAATAATATAAAATATTTAGTTGAGGGCTGTTTTGATATTTTAGATAGTTTTGGGGGAGAAAGTGAGATAAGATAAGTAATTAAGAAAAGATATAAATAGGGAAGACCGAATTTTTAGAAAAACTATTGTACGTGAAAACTTTTGGAAAAAGGGAGAAAAGCTTAGAGAGGAGCAAGAGACCAAGAGGGCTGCATTTCTTCTGCAAACTTAAGGTAAGGGTGAGACTAATAACTCAGTAATATTAGTTGTTGTAATTCTGATGAATAATTAGCAAGAATTAGGATTAATTGGAGAAAACGAAAACTAGGTCAAAACCTTAGAATTGATGATCAAACGGTGAGAATTAGTTTAGTTGATGTAGAAAGTGTTCCTAGACCTTAGATAATGTTTAGGACGAACTTTGGAATCAAAAACAAGCTTAGAACCATGTGGATCAACGGATTTTTGTGAATTTAGGAAGTCTGGCCGTAGCGACATTCATCGCTCGCCACGGTGAGCTATGATCCTCGCCTCGCGAGTGATGAATTTCATCGCTCGCCACACGAATCCTTCCCCTTCGCCTCGCGAGTTGTTTTGGTACAACTCGCCATGGCGAGCTTTTCCCTTCGCCTCGCGAGTTGTGTGACGCAGCTCGCTATTGCGAGCAACCTTACTCGCCATAGCGAGCTAAGGCAGAGTGTATGTTAGATATCGTGTTTCGACCCTTTTTGCTGGACCTTGTATACCTTTGAGTGCCTGAACATGCCTAGTATTGATTAGGAATGAATGTAGGATCAGAGGGAACCCAGAACAAGCTTAGTTTGGGAGATGAGTGGTACTCGCCACGGCGAGTAAGAACTCTCGCCTCGCGAGTACAACCAGAATGAGATTGTTTATGTGTTTGTGCGATCTGTGTCGCACTTGTTGATCAAGAGTGAACCCCTAACTGGTATTGAGACCTAGTGATGTTGTTAAGTACAGTCTGTAGAGTTGTTCGAGCCATGATAATATTAATTGAACATGAGCTAATGTGATGAATATTTATGCAAGATATGAAGATTTGATAATGATACAATTTATGTGCTATTGATATAATGATATCATCTTGTTATGTGACTTGTTTATGCTGCTTTCGTTATTTAACTAAGTGCATAAGTATATGGTAAAGTTTAGCTCCAAATTATTGGATGCATGTTGATATGTTGATTACGATGTTCTGTTCATAAGTGTCCATGCATAGCATCTCATTGAGCTTAGTCCTCACCACGAATAATAGGAGCTTTGTCCTCCGCACGTTTTATAGGAGCTTTGTCCTCCGCACGATTAAAGTATATTAATACTTATGATGACGATTGGTACCAAATGCATATAAGGAGTCTAGGAGCATTGTCACATTGTCATGATTAAGATGCCTTGTTGATAATGATTGAATATGTGATTACGTGATAAGTGTTTATTGATTATGTTATGTTGTTCATAATGATTGGATATATGATTACGTGATAACTGTTTAGCATTTATGCAAAGTTAATAAAGGAATGATTGTGATGTTAATTTATGATTCGCAATTACATTGATTAATGTTATTTTGTTATGAAATCTCACCCCTTCTGCTTGAAAATGTTGCCCTTCGTATGGGTAACTTGCAGGTGATCGTGCTTAGTGTGCAGTTGCCGTCGTGAGTGGCCTTGCCTTCACTGTGTCGTCTAGGTCGCTCTGATACGTAACGGGATGGGGTTTAATGTTATACATGCTTCATTCTTTTACGTGGATAATATGTTATTTTTATTATGTTATGGATAATGAACTATTTTGATGGGGCCTACGTGCCAAACTGATTTATGACTTTCGAATTAATATTCCGCTGCTACGTTAAAGATGTTTGTGAAGGTTAAATTATCATTTAACTGTTTTTGGATTACGTTTCTATGTGATATCCCGTTTATGTTTTTTTTACTCTGATAATTGTTTATGAAATTTGTATATTGGGAAAACGGGGTGTTACAGAATCTGGCTCGCCATGGCGAGTCGAGCTTTCTTCCCCTATGGGTTTCTGCCACGTCAGCTTGAAGAGGTTAGGCCGCCTTAGCTCGCCTCGCGAGTAGTTTTGCTCGCCATGGCGAGCTCTTGGATTTCCTTGCTCGCCTTTCACTCGCCATGGCGAGTTGGAAGCGAGTGAGAGATGGAGTTTCTGCCTCAGCTCGCCATGAAGTCGCCTTGGGTTCGCCTGGCGAGTTGACCTTTTCATTTCTTCATGTTTTCTTGCTTTTTAAATATCCAGGCATGCATTTTCCTACACAAACAGTTGGCATTAGATGTAAAAAGCATAAATGAATGATTCTTCAATATTTATGAGCTTTTCACTAGATAACTTGCAAACCAAGTAATCAAAGTGCCTAAAATGTATGTCCTATTTAACTGTTTTCTGACACTTATCAGTCCCGCCGCTTGGCAAGTTTGAATTACCCTATTTAAAGGAAGACAATTGTTGTAGTTGGAAGGTGCATTCCCTACCTAATCACTATCTTCTGGCAGAATCAGACTCTTGATGATATCTTCAGTTGATCTCAACAACGTTACCCGCATATTGATCCACTGGAACATGTTGTGCTCCCAGAACATGCTCGTCACGTTTTCGTCGTTCTTTACTTCCACCCAAGTGAATGATACTCTCCCCTCGTCGAGCGTTGGACGTTTATACTGAACGTTTTGCACCCTCCTTGTGTCTCCGAGGTTGACTCCTTGGTTGAATTCATCCAGTTCATCCTTGAGACCTCTTAACGACCAAGGCACCGAACCTTCAACTTCAACCTATGAGGTTCTCTGCCGATGAATTCTGCATGAACTTCGATCCACCCGATCATTGTTTCAAATCTACAGAATAAGAAATTGAAAACAATCAATGAAAAATTCTTTCAAACATTTCATCAAACACTTGAAGTGTAAATTTTACATAAACCCTAAAAATCATAAAAATAACCCTAAACTGTTTTACCCTAAAAAAAAAACATAAAAAAAATGTAAAATATAACAAAATTATTCAACTTATATCTAATCTTAAAATAAATCATATACTCTTACACGTAAATCTACTTAAAAACTAAAATAAAAAAATAAATATAAAACAACAAAATAAAAAATAACCCTAAAATTCTAAACTATAATATAAACATCATGCAAACATTTTAACAACATTAATCAACTAACATCTACTCTAAAAATGAATTATAACATGTAAATCTACTCAAAAACTAAAAAAACAAAATAAATCTACTCAAAAACTAAAAAATAAAAACATTTATAACAATAAAAATGTAAGTTAATAACATTATAATTACTTACTTGTGATTTTGTTGAATTAATTTGGTTGGATTTTTTAGAGAGATTTTTGAGAGAGATTTGAAAAAAAAATATGAAAGAGCTTTCTTCTTACCAGATCCAAACGTAAAAACCATTCCTTACTCACAAATCAAAATCCTAATTAAAAATCACAAACAAACTAATGGGTCAAAATTATAGAATTTGAAAGTTTCTCAAAAACCCATCCTTTGTACAATAACAATCCAATCCAGAGAACTTACTTTCACAAAAAAACAACAAGTTTATCTTCGTGAAATCAGAAACAAAACAATTATTACTTGCTGCTGATGTTGCTGCAATTCTGGGAACCTAGAACAAGGGTGGCGGCGTGAGGATACGAGTTGTTGGAGAAAGAGATAGATCCAATTCCGAGAGAGAGATGTTTAAGGTTTTAGAGGGGGTTTTCGTAGAATTTATTTATTGATTTAATCGATTTTTAGTTTATTACTACTTAAATGTGTTCTATGCAATATGATTTATATATTTTAGTTTATTTTGATGGCGGCGATCCCAAACTTTTTTGTCTGGCTCTGCCACTGAGTGTGCTCCTTCTCGAGTGTCATACTCTAATTTTTGACTATTTTAAAACTTTTTAATCATATTTTTAAAGCCGAGTAACTTCGTCTTTTCAGACGAAATTTCGGCAGAGAGATATTTTGAAATACCTCATTTGATTACCAAAAGGGACAATTTCAATTTTAATTTTTGTTTTTTATTTTTATTGTAATTTTATTCTATTTTCTATTTTATTATTTTGTTTTTCATTCATTTTATTTTTATTTATTCTATTTTCTATTTTATTATTGTTCCGGTGGTTGAAAGGTAAGTATCTTTGTGTTACTTTTGATTTTCATAACGAATAACTTAATTGTTAATGATGGCGCGAGTAAACATTTCAGTAGTTTCGTTTTTTTTTCGTTCCTGTTATTTTTGAAAGGAGTTGTGTTATATGTACAATTAAAATTGGATAATTTATGCAACAACCTTTGATATTGTGAGGAGCACGCAATTAAGCCTATTAATTATGGGTGATTGTATTTCTTTTGTTTTGTTTTGTTTTGTTTTTTATGAAAGACTCTAAAGTCTTCTACGTTATCTTTACTCTTGTCGTTTTTCCCCTTATGGTTCTTGGCAACAATCAATCATGAACACGATGTTAATTATTATAAATTCAGCTATTGTCAATGCAATTAAGTACACACAACATTCAATCAAATTACATACATATCTTGCTACAGAAACTTGTGATGACCACAATGTCAATGATGGATCCATTTTGTTTGAAATTGATTCAAATCCTATTTCTCATGTCTTTGGTGTTGCAAGCAGACCTTGTTTGTTCAAAAGAGGCTGTTAGGTGCATACAAAGTGAGAGGCAGGCACTTCTACAATTCAAGGCTGGCCTTACTGATGTGTATGACAACATGCTGTCATCTTGGAGGACAGAAGATTGCTGCCAATGGAAGGGAATTGGTTGCAGCAACGTCACTGGTCATGTAATTATGCTCGACCTTCATGGTAACTATAATGATGGTGCCGATACATTTTATATCAGTGGTGATATCCACAAGTCACTGATAGAGTTGCAGCAATTAAAGTATTTGAACCTCAGTGGAAATAATTTTGAAGGCAAAGATATCCCAAGTTTCTTTGGATCTCTAAGAAACCTAAGAAACCTTGATCTTTCAAATTGTTATTTTGGCGGACGAATTCCTATTCCATTGGGGTCTCTTTCACATTTGAAATACATAAATCTTTCCAACAATCGTCTAGATGGTGTGATTCCTAATCGACTTGGAGATCTCTCCAACTTGCAATTTCTTGATCTCAACAATAATGGTTTGGAAGGAAGCATTCCATCTCAACTTGGAAATCTTTCCAACTTGCAATTTCTTGATCTCAGCATCAATGGTTTTGAAGGAAGCATTCCATCTCAAATTGGAAAGCTTACAAATCTACAAGAGCTTTATCTTGGAAGAAGGGATGCTGATAGTGCTCTGACAATTGGCAACAGTACAGATCACAGTGGAGGTCAGTGGTTGTCTAATCTAACCTCTTTAACCCATCTTCATCTGATGTCAATATCTAATCTTGATAAATTTAATAGTTGGTTTCAAATGGTTGGTAAGTTACCAAAACTAAGAGAACTAAGTTTAAGAAATTGTGACCTTTCTGATCATTTTATCCATTCATTGAGTCAATCCAAGTTCAACTTTTCCAATTCTCTTTCAATCCTTGATCTTTCTTTGAACTACTTTACGTCATCTTTGATATTTGAGTGGGTGTCAAACATAAGTTCCAATCTTGTAAGGCTTGACCTTAGTTATAATCAGATGGTGGATCTCCCATCAAATAAATTTTCCCACAGGCTTCCAAAATTGAGAGAACTAATATTAAGTAATAACAAGTTCACATCTTTGATGATACTCCAGTCTTTGTCAAACATAAGTTATAATCTTGTTGAGCTTGACCTTTCTGTCAACAACTTGGAGGCTCCTCCATCAAGTGACTATGGCATAGTGATGAAGCATCTTGAGAGACTTGATTTATCAATTAATAGATTGCAGGATGGGGTCTTTAAATCCTTCGTGAATTTATGTGCCTTACGTTCTTTAGATATTAAATTCAACGAAGTCACTGAAGACCTTCAATCAATTATTCACAATTTGTCTAGTGGTTGTGTTAGAAACTCACTTCAAGTGTTAGACCTTAGTTTCAATGGAATCACTGGAACACTACCTGACCTTTCTATATTCACATCATTGAAAACATTGCATCTTTCTTCCAATCAATTGAGTGGAAAGATTCCTGAAGTTACTACCTTGCCATTTCAGTTGGAGACTTTCTCCATCGAAAGAAACTCTTTAGAAGGAGGAATTCCAAAATCATTTTGGATGAATGCATGTAAGTTGAAATCATTGGACTTGTCTAATAACGGTTTCAGTGGTGAGCTTCAAGTAATAATCCATCACTTATCTAGATGTGCTAGATATTCACTCCAACAATTAAATCTAAGATTTAATCAAATTAACGGCACACTACCTGATCTCTCAATATTCCCATTTTTGGAGATATTTGATATTTCTGAAAATAAGCTAAGTGGGAAGATAGCTGAAGATATTCAATTTCCAGCCAAACTAAGGACATTACAGATGGGTTCGAACTCTATGAGTGGAGTGATATCTGAATTTCATTTTTCTGGTATGTCGATGTTAAAGGAATTAGACTTGTCTGACAATTCACTAGCATTGACATTTACTGAAAACTGGGTCCCGCCATTTCAACTTCACATTATAGGATTGAGATCATGCAAACTTGGTCTTACATTTCCTAAATGGATTCAGACACAGAAGTACCTGCTCATTCTTGATATTTCTAATGCTGGAATTTCAGATAATGTTCCGGAGTGGTTTTGGGCTAAACTATCATCACAAAAGTGCAGGAGCATCAACGTTTCAAACAATAATCTCAAAGGAATAATTCCAAATCTTCAAGTAAAAAATTATTGCTCTAGTTTATCTCTTTCATTAAATGAATTTGAAGGGCCCATTCCACCATTTCTACAAGGTTCCCATGTTATTGACCTGTCCAAAAACAAGTTCTCTGATTCTTTTCCATTCTTATGTGCAAATGGTATAGATGTAATGTTAGGCCAATTTGACCTTTCAAATAATCAATTATCTGGAAGAATTCCAGACTGTTGGAGCAATTTCAAGTCATTGGTTTATGTTGATTTGAGCCACAACAATTTTTCAGGGAAGATTCCTTCTTCAATGGGATCACTTGTTAATCTGCAAGCATTACTATTGAGGAACAATAGCTTAACAGAGGAGATCCCTTTCTCCTTAATGAACTGCACTGATATGGTAATGTTTGATTTGAGAGAAAATAGATTAAATGGACTCATCCCTTACTGGATTGGAAGCAAATTAAAAGATCTGCAAATTTTAAGCTTACGAAGGAATCATTTCTTTGGAAGTTTACCATTTGAACTTTGCCATTTACAAAATATTCAACTCTTTGATCTCTCATTGAACAATCTCTCTGGGAAGATTCCGAAATGCATTAAAAATTTCACTTCAATGACTCAAAAAGATTCACCAGATGGTTTTATCGGTCATTCTTATATTATCAGCCAAGGATCTACGAGTTTTCAAGAAGACTATGAATTGAGTGCATTCTTGACATGGAAAGGTGTAGAACAAGAGTTTAACAACAATGGCTTGTATCTTCTAAAAAGCATAGACCTATCCAGCAATCACTTCTCAGAAGAGATTCCACCTGAAATTGCAGATTTGATTCAATTGGTCTCGTTGAACTTATCAAGAAACAACTTGACAGGGAAAATTCCTTCAAATATTGGAAATCTAACATCACTTGACTTTCTTGATTTGTCACGAAATAACTTGTTTGGTTCAATTCCTCCCAGTCTCTCTCACATAGACCGGCTAAGTGTGTTAGATTTGTCACATAATCAATTATCTGGAGAAATTCCAACGAGTACACAACTACAAAGTTTCAATCCCTCAAGTTACGAAGATAATCTTGATCTTTGTGGACAACCACTTGTAAAGTTGTGTGTTGAAGGGAAACCAGCGCATGAACCAAAAGCAGAAGTTCAAGACGATAAAGATTTGCTTCTCAATCGAGGATTTTACATAAGTCTGACATTCGGATTTATTATAGGCTTTTGGGGAGTGTTTGGCTCAATCCTAATCAAGCGCTCTTGGAGACATGCTTATTTCAAGTTCATGAACAACTTAGTGGATACAATTTACGTGAAATGCAGATGGGGACTCAAAGGTTAACCGGTAATTATACTTTAACTTTAGACATCTCATATATACTTACATTTAACATCAAAATAGTCATCATAATATATCATTATAGTATCTAAAAATATATATTTTACATATAATTTCTATTGAAATACTGTTCATTTTTAGTCTCTACAGTTTCTTAAATAACATGTTCTTAGTATTTCCGAAGAGTTTAAAAGAAAATTTCGTACTTCCATTAAAATAAAAAAATTCTTATATCTATCTATATATCATTCATGATAGTCTAAGCCATATATGCTCAAAAGTAATATGTGTTTCAAGTTTTCTAAAAATTTATATTTTAGACTTTATATATAAAGAGGTTAACACTTAAACTATATATAGGGGGCATTTCACTAAAGGGTACTCGATAGTGCGTTCGTGGTGAATCAAATTAAGGTGTGCAGTCAAAGACCTACTCTAGGAAGATGAATGCTTTCTTTTCTTTTATGAATGATTTGTGAATTATTTGCTTTGTAACTCTAGAAAGATGATTTCTCCTTGCTCCCAACATGTCTCAAAACACTCAATTTGTCTTGTTTATACAATCCGGACGTGCAAAAGACACCTTATTTTAGACATCTGGATTCTGTAATCCGGACAAATTGAGAGATGTTGATGGCTTAAGAGAAACTATCTTCTTGGAAATAGATTGTTCGGGGTGTCTCTTTGTAATATGTGGTTATGTCATTTATTGCTTATGTAATAGTGATCTCTTGTTGAATTGAGTTGCAACTTGCAATACCTTTTGTATTTCTCTGTAATTTATTCATGCAATAAACTTCGGTGAAGTATTCTACAAGTAAAAAAATACATTTGTCATTTTTCTCATGCATTCTACTTAGAAGTATCATCGTCTATAAAAATAAATTAAGACTAATAATTCAATTTAAGAAAATATGAAAATTTAAGTCATAGGTTCTTAATGTTATCCAATTATCTTACTGACAATTGACAATATCGACATAGAGTTACAGCAGAGTAATTTCAGAGAAATACGAAAATGATAGGAATAATGAAAATTACACTCACCTCCCATAAGTTCTATTAAAAGGATACAGACTTCAGGTAATGAAAATGCGACTTCTAGTTCGTTACTTCGTTGTCTGTCATTACTATCTAAAACTCAAATGAACGTAGGATGAAACAGGCTGGGGTAGAATCTACCACATCAACATGAGAATCGATAAAGGCAGTAAAAAGACCCACTTCTAAGCCATCAAGGAGGTGAGTAAAGGGCATTGTTATGAAACCTGCGAAGAAAATAAAAAAGATTAATTCATGCAATGTTGTCTGTGTAAACCTCGATTGTACACCGATCTATACTTATGTGTCGGATTGAGCAACATGTCATAGTGTACACAAGATCAGTTCGTGTGTTCGAAAATAACATCTGTTAGTTTGAATGTTATCTGTTTTATATAAGTATGATCTGCTAGTTTATTGTGTACATGGTCACCGTCATTGAAATCTAGCTCGAATACATCTGTTTTTCTTCTTCCATTGAAGATAAACATGGACTGAATAATTTCTTCAAATGTGTAGGATTGAGCAACAAGTCATAGAGATATTGCAGGCATCTTTTAACGAAACTAGAAAGTAATTGATGCATTATGTTTGATTTCTTATATGATATAAAATCTGAATTAGATTAGGGTTTAACTGTGATTTTCCTCTATCATTTGGAATCTCAATTTCTACTTAGTTTCTATTAAATAATTTTGACTGAATTCCATTTTTGTACATAATACCAAAAAAGCCCTTGATTCCATATTAATTTTAAAAACTCTGTATTTTCATCTTTCTCTTAATTTAAACCTCTTTCTAATATAACCATCAACCCTTCCTTTCTTTCTTTCTTTCTTTCTTTCTTTCTTTCTTTGTACTTCTCTTTTGTTTAATGAAATGATGTAATGATCTCTGCATTATTTTTGGTTAAAAAAAAAAGAAGTAATTAAAAAAATAAAAGTGAGTTCTTGAGTAATTTTATGTGTTTTTCAATTTTCATAGTCTGTAAAATAAACTTCATGTAAGTTACTGAATTTAAATCAATTCAAGTAAACCAAGTTGTTTGGGCTCCAGTGGCAAGGAGCTCCTTCCAAAGACGTATTCGGGGAATACCGGGTTCGATTCCCAGGAGGAACAACGCTTGACCAGTGCACATGCCTCTACGCATGAGCCGGATTAGTCGCCCATTATTAGTGGGTCGGAAACCGGTGCGAAAGCCAAAAAAAATAAAAAATCAATTCAAGTATGCCTCTCTTATGATTGTTCAAAATGTGTCTTTCAATTCTCGTATTCAATTGCCAATTAGCTATTGATCTACAACAACTACAAACTACAAGTATGAATGACAAACATCTTGGGACTGATAATTTCACTCTAAAGTCTCCTTGTTTTGTTTTTTATGAAAGACTATAAAGTCTTCAACGTTATCTTTACTCTTTTGGTTTTCTTCCAAATGGTTCTTGACCACAATTTATTACAAATTCAACAATAATTACTCCTAGTCACCTTATTAAAAACGAAATAACAAGCATTTGTCTTGAACATAATAAAAACGAAAAAGGATTGTTTGACTAAGAAAAAAGACTAAGAAATTTCCTAGTCACCTTATTTTGTTTTTTATGAAAGACTTTCAGAGTCTTCTGCGTTATCTTCACACTCTTTCGTTTTTACTCTTAGGGCTCACGATTATCACGCAAATCATGTTTACTAGACGTGTTATAATTTACTCGTGAATAATTGTTTTTTTTAAGGGATCATCATGTGAATAATTGTTGAAAGGGCAGTATTTACAGAATTTACAAAGATATTTTTTTAGTTTTTTTCTTTTTGACGAAAAAGATATTTTTTTGTTATAAATATAGAATTTTATATATGAAAAAAAATTACATATAAGTGGAAGACAAACAGACGACAAAATGCGTTGTTAAACATGTTTAGATGGTAAAACCATTTTTGTAAAGATATTTGTTAGTATTTTCTGATTTTGTATATAGAGTTTTTTATTTTAAGTTGTCATTTTTATATGGTGACATGTTTTTTAAAAATTTATATTTTAGACTATATATCTAAGGTGGTTAACACTCAAACTATTATATAGGGTGGCAAAATGGTGTGCATCTTCACTTCGTTGGTGATCGATAAGCTTAAGGGGTGCAGTCAAAGTCCTATTCTTGGAAGATGAATGGTTTCTCCTCTTTTATGAATGTTTTGTGAATTATTTTCATTGTAACTCTAGGAAGATGAATGCTCCTCATCTTCAACATATCTCGAAACACTGAATTTATCTTTATTATACAATCTAGACGTGCAATTGACACCTTGTTTTACACATCCAAATTGTGTAACCCAGACAAATTCAGTATTTTGAGAGATGTTAAGGGCCGAGGAGCAGCAATCCTCTAGCGAATAGATTGGTGGAGTATCTCTTTGTAATATATGGTTATGTCGTTTATCTCTTATGTACTAGTCTGTCGTTGAATTGAGTTGCAACTTGCAATGCCTTTTGTATTCTCTGTAATTTATTCATGCAATAAACATTGGTGGAGTATTTTACAAGTAAACAACGGTTTTTTCTAGATTACCCTCTCTTATTTAGAGGGTATTTTACCCTCTTATGATATCAACCAATCAAAATGTAATATACATTGGCAACATTAAATGTCATAAATGAGTCAATTTTTTTCTAAAAAAAGAATCAATTATAATCATAAGATAACTTTCAATACTTTTAATTTTTATTTAATTATAGACATGATTACATTAGAGATCATTTATCTCATTTATTTGTTACACTTGAGTCCTTTATCTTTATTTTTTCCGCTTAGGTCTTTTTATCTCTTATAAAAGCATATATACATCATTTTTCTCATTATTTTTATTAAAAAAATACATAATTTTATTTTTTAAAATATCTTTTTATTAAAAAAGAAACAAATCCAGAAATATGATGAAGATGTTCATCATCTTCATGTTCTTCCTTTGAATCTTCATCATCTTCATTGAATCGAAAAAATTTCTACACAAATATATCTCCAAATATCATGAATTAATGTTATATTCACCTCAAAATCTTCTTTTAAACACAAAAATCAAACCCCTATAGAAAAAGAGATTTAGTTTCATCACAAAAAAAAAAAATAGTTATATAAATTGTCACGTTGTATATTATTATTTTCTAACTCGATATTCAAGCCCGACATAAAAATAACCCGAAAATTAATAGCAGCTTTGCACATCAATTTTATTGTTTCCAGAACAATCTTAACTTTCGTAAAGTCTAACCCTTCCGCCAGTGACTAAGCCTCCGCCATCCGCCTTGCAACATTTGTGAAATTAAGGTTTTGATTTTTGTGTTTAAAATAAGATTTGAGGTGAATATAACATTAATTCACGATATTTGGAGATATATTTTAGTAGAATTTTTTTTTATTTAAAGAAGATGATGAAGATTCAAAAGAAGAAGATGAAGATGATGAACATCTTCATCATATTTTTGGATTTTTTTTTCAGTTTTAATAAAAATATATTTTAAAAAATAAAATTATGTATTTTTTAATTAAAAAAATGCGAAAAAAGATGTATATGTGCTTTTAAGATAGATAAAGGACCTAAACGGGAAAAAATAAAGACAAAGGACCAAAGTGTTATAAATAAATAAGATAAAGGACCCATAATGTAATATTGTCTTAATTATATTTAGGTGTTCAATCTTAATTAATTTACACTACAAGACTGGCTTAGAACAATTAAAATTTCACATCAAATTTCTTTCATCTGAATGTCCTTAAATTTATCAGTTATATTCATAAAACTTATTCCTCCCATTTTGATTGTTCAATTTTGCCGTTCCCAACTGCCACATTTTTCAATTTTCGTGAGAATCGTCATGATTTTAAATATCGTGAGAATTGCTGTTATTTCCAGTACAACGTCAGGTATGATGACTTGATTTGATTTTTCTTGGTTGTGAGGTAGTTAATTATAACAATTGAGTAAATCATCCGTTGTACTTTGAGGGTTGCTAGCAGGTGTTGCCGCTGTGATGTTGTGGGAGTTTGCTCGCATTTTTTTGGTTGTTGCTGAAATGGTTATGTGATGAGACTTTTGTTCTTTTATTTGGACTTAAATGCTTTTGCTGATAGTGAGACATGTCTATGCGTGTTAACAAATTTTATTAGGTTGACTGCTTAAATAAAAAAAAACAAGTCACGATACCTGACGCGGGGTTCTAGAAACAATGACAATTCTCACGATAATTGGAAATTGCGGCAATTTGGAACGAAAAAATTGAACAATCAAAATGGAAAGAAGAATGAAAAAGAAACAAAAATTGATCAATATGGAAGATTAAAGAAGAAGAAATTTGAAAGAAGGAGATGTTTTTGTTCTCACGTTCGGGGTTCTGGAATGAAAGAAATTTTATGAAAGTAAATGATGAATTTAAGAACATCCAGATGAAAGAAATTTGATGTAAAATTTTATTTGTTATAAGTCTTGTAGTGTAAATTAATTAAGATTGAACACCTTAATATAAAAATAAAAAAAATTAAATCATTTGTTGTTTCAAGAAAAAAAATTAAATAAAAATTAAAAGTATTAAAAGTTAACTTATGATTAAGATTAACTCTCCTTCAAAAAAAATATAATTAAGATTAACTCTTTTATTTTTAGAAAAAATCTACTCATTTATTTGACATTTAATGTTATCTATGTATATTACATTTTGATTGGTTGATATCGTGAGAGGGTAAATTACCCTCTAAACAAGAGAGGGTAACGTAGGCCTCACCGTAAACAACACATAAAAGAGTCAGTAATTCATCATAACCTTATGAGTCTTAACCCATAAAACTGCAGACCTTGATTCTATTAAAATTATAAAAATCCTTAAATGTGTTTTTCCTTTGTCTGTTTGATCTTAGGATATGTTTTTTCATTAGTTTGTTTAATCATTAAAAGTGTCTTGGTTTTGTTAATCATTAATAAAGTGCTTCGTGAAAATCTCATAAAAGACGATGGTTACAGCGCCTTCACATTTTTAACTATTTTTTTTAGCTGAATCAAGGGGAGCAGATATCAAGGGGACTCGCGGACATCCCAACTAAGCTGGCACCCCCACGCGAATCACATCCTATGTCGGTAACCCCATAAAATAATATTATTAAAAAAGAGCAAAATCTGTACAAAAGACCGGGGGGGGGGGGGGGGGGGGGGGGGGGGGGGGGTGGGGGGGGGGGGACAAATTAAAAGAAGAAAACATAAACAAAATTAAGGAAAACGATATTTAGGCCAACCGAAACGGTCTGAAAAAACGGATCCCGAATAACATCTAGAAGAGCAGTGGACCACCAAACACCCTGAGTACTGTGACCATGATTAGCATATATTCGAAGAAATCACCTTAAAACCTGTCGGAAAACAGTTGTGCCACCTGTTTCTCAAACGGATCGGCACCAGAGAGGCTTTCTTAAAAGCCAGCAGTGCAGAAGTCATTAGTAGTTACTAAAGCCATAGTTATGACAGAACACTAGGATTTTACTTTCTTCTAAAAGAAAGTGACTTATGTTTTCAAACTAAACGCTCTTTCAAAAATATTCTTCAATTTGATCTTAGGAATGTTAAAATGAACGATTTTACAACCATAAAGTACCTAAATTTTATGGTAAAATGACCAAAAAGTTAAAAAAAAAAAAAAAAAAACGAATGATTATGCCTTGATGGCAATAGTGTTCTTACAAAAAAGCATTCCAATCATGTAAGCAACATACCTAAGTTCTTGTTTCATAAGTCAAGATTTTCGTGTAAACTACAAATCTTACCGTAATGCCTAAGTTCTTGTTTCATAAGTACCTAAATTTTATGGTAAAATGACCAAAAAGTTTTATCTTGGACCATAATGTTCTGGAGGCAGTTAATATTGAATAAAATAATACAACAATATTAATAATTAATTTGGGACCAGAGAACTCTGGATTAATTTGGTTGTGATTAATTAGGGCAAGAATATTCTAGAGATTAATAAATATTAATATGAGTGTGATAGTGTGTGTATATTGTGTAGCCTTAAATAAAAGAGAAAGGGAAGAAGAATAACACTGAAGAATTATCCTGGTTCACCAAACCCGGCTACTTCCAGTCCCCACACCTCTTGTGAGATTATCCACTATAGTTGTCTTGCTAACAGAAACTTTTGACTAGCACTGTAAGGTCTTGATCACAACAGATCAGCCTGTTACACCCTGTATTATTAACCTCAGCAGACTTCTACAATTCTTTCTCAAACTATTGTTTGGGATAGACTTAAGAATTACAATACACTTTGCATGAGAGATGGGTTTGGGATCGAATTTACACTCAACTCGTGTTTGAGGGTATGATGAAATAAACACACTCAGAATATGTGATCCACAAATCTGTTATGAGCTGGAGTGTGTTATAGATAAAAAGATTATGATATTTGCACTTAAAAGTGGATTATGGTTAAAATCACTCTCTTAGCCTCAAAGGCTTCTCAACTCATGTTTGAGATTTCGATGAACAAACTCTTGATATTGATCAAATATATAGTGAGAGAGTTGGAGTTTGTTTTAATTGTGAAGAGTTTTGTATGTAGTGATGATTTTCACTTGAGATAATATTTGCTTTAAAAACTCTTGCATTTAACATTCAAAACCAATTGTATTTATAGGTGAGGAGTGCCTTGGTGATCAAGAGTGAAAATAGAGTTGTTGGATACGTTTTTGGCAGCTGTCCAAAGCTTCAATTGATTTCACTTTTCTTCATTAAAACGGGAAGAACGTTCTCAGAATGTTCTGTACGAGCAGCTTGCTTTGCTTGCACTGTTGCTTGCTTGCAAGAGAGACAACCAGCTGTTAGTGAGTTGTATAAGTTGCTAGACACTTGATAAGACGTGTTGATGTCATCTTGATGTCATATGATGATGTCATATGCTTTTATCACAAGGAACAACTTTATGAGCTTTCTTTGATTGTAGAAACTTGGAGACCACTTATGATGATGTAACATTTATGTCATTGCATGATGTCATAAGATGATATCTTTGATGATGTCATATGGTAGTAACTCTGAAGACATATTCCTTAATGGGATTTTTGCTCCAAATGGGTCGAACCTTTCTTTGGGCCCAAGATGCCAACTTTCAATTAAATATTTTGCCATGTTTTCTGAAGGTGAGAAAAACACAAGAAAGGGGGTTGAATTGTGTTAGCTTTTTCTTCGTTTTCTCCTAAGCTGAAAATACTGATCAGAAGCAGATAGAGTTCTACTTATGAAGTGATGTTCAGGACAAACTTGCAGCGGATAAAAACAGAGAGAGAGAGAGAGAGAAAGAAGAAAGACATAAATCAATTATACAGGTTCCTTCCACAAACCGGAAGTAGTCATGTCCCCCTTGCACTTCCAAGGAGAGTTCACTAAAATGTAATATCTGATTACAACTGCTCTCTGCTAAAACTAGCAAGAGACTTCAAACTACTCAAGCACAACTGCAAGAGACTTCCTATGCTCCTGAACACAATCAAGAGACTTCTAATGCTCAAGCACAACTGCAAGAGACTTCTATTCAAACAGAATTATAAAGAAAAATGTTTGAGGTTGGACACTTGAAATACAATCAGTGGTATTCACAATAAAAATCAGATACAGACTCTTAAGACTCTAGAATTTCTAAGATATGAACTTTGAAGAAGAAATTCTAAGTGAACTTTGATTGCAAAACAAGTTCAGTAGAGTTTTGGCACTTGTAAATTGTTGTTGAGTCCTTGCCAATCTCTAAGTCTTTACTCCTTTATATAGAGGTATGAAAGAGACGTTGTGAATTGTCAGCACATCAAAATAGAGTCATTTGAAGCTTTGATCAATAATCAATGATCTTTTGTCTGATATGGTTATTGTCCTATGAAGGATCAATTTCAAATCCATTCCAATTGTGAAGAAACATCGTTGCATGCAGAGTTGTTTTCTTGTCTTGTAGCAGAGACAAAACAGAGTAGTGGAGGTAGTGGTTGTACACTTCGTATAATTGTACTTTGTCAACGCTCTTTAAAGAAGAAGCATCCAATGCCTTCAAATCCTTTCAAAATAGTTGTTTCTTCACTCTTCCAGTCTTCTACAATGCTTAGATGAGATTAAATCCATTGAACATCCTTTGAAACTTTAAGTCTTGCATCTCCTGATGAACTTCAGCTTCTGATGAGATGCTTCTGATGACGTCATCACTTCAGAAGCACTATACTTCAGGAGTACTTCTCTCCAGATGCTTCAAGCTTCCTTTTTGTTGATTCCATTGCTCTCTTTTGTTCTTCCAGAACCTATTTAATATATCAAATTTTTGTCTATGGTCCTATACATTTGAACAAATATTAGCATATCCAATTGACAATTTTTAATACATTGTTATCATCAAAACTCTCAAAGGGTAATGTTAAACACATTTTGTTCCAACATTCTATTCTTGTGCTGACTTGTATACTTTTGATGTACCGTTTTATTTTCTTCGTATATCCCTGAACGTTCTTAGTTCGTTCTCACTGATACATTCTCACAAAAGACATTAGTGAATAAAAATATAATAATTGTAATATTTTTGTTATCTTTTGAAAACATCAAATGAAGATGTTTTCTTCACTTTGTATGACCATAATGATATTTGTAGGTGTAACGCCCACTTTCGTTTAATCATTTATTTAATCGAGTTTAGGCGATTATATTATAATTATATAATATATGCATGATTTTGATATGTTTTGATGATTTACGATATGTTTTGATGATTTGATTGATGACGTGATAAGTTATGAATTTTGAAGGCTTTGATAAGGATATGAGATTTATTTTATTGTTAAATAAAATAATGATTTGAAAATAATATAAAATATTTAGTTGAGGGCTGTTTTGATATTTTAGATAGTTTTGGGGGAGAAAGTGAGATAAGATAAGTAATTAAGAGGAGATATAAATAGAGAAGACCTAATTGTTAGAAAAACCATTGTAGGTGAAAACTTTTGGAAAGGAGGAAAAGCTAAGAAGAGAGCAAGAGACCAAGAGAGGGCTGCGATTTCTGCAAATTAAGGTAAGGGTGAGACTAATAACTCAGTAATGTTAGTTGTTGTAATTCTGATGATTAGTTAGCGAGAAATAGGATTGAATTGGAGAAAACAAAAATTAGGTCAAATCCCTAAAATTGATGATTAAACGGTAGGAATTGATTTAATTGTTGTAGAAAGTGTTCCTAGACCTTAGATAATGTTTAGGACAAACTTTGGAATCAATCCTAGGCTTAGAACCATGTGAATCGTCGGATTTTTGTGAAAATAGGAAGCCTGGCCGTAGCGACATTCATCGCTCGCCACGACGAGCTATGAACCTCGCCTCGCGAGTGATGATCTTCATCGCTCGCCACGCGAGCCTTCCCTTTCGCCTCGCGAGTTCCTTTGGTATTGCTCGCCATAGCGAGCAACCTTACTCGCCATAGCGAGCTAAGGCAGAGAGCATGTTAGATTTTGTGTTTTCGACTTTTTAGTTGGACCTTGAGTGCCTTTGAGTGCCTGAACATACCTAGTAATGATTAGGAATGAATGTAGGGCAAGATTAGACCCAGAACAACTTTAGTTTGGGAATTGTTTGGTACTCGCCATGGCGAGTAAGGATTCTCGCCTCGCGAGCAATTCCAGGTTAGTGTGCCTTGAGTGTTGTGCGATCTGTGTCGCACGTTTGGATCAAGAGTGAACCCCCCTTATGGTAATGAAACCTAATGATGACGTTAAATGCAGTCTGTAGAGCTGTTTCAGATATGTTGATATTAATTGGGTATGAATAAAGTGTTGTACGATTATGTAAGAAATGAGAGTGTAATCATGATGCAAATGATTTGCTATTGGTATAATGATATCATACTGTTATGTGACTTGACTGTGCTGCTGCTGTTATTTAACTAAGTGCATAATGTTTATGTATGAGGAACATGATGACGTTTAGCTCCAAATTATTGGATGCATGTTGATTACGGTGATTACGTGTTTTGTTGTTAAGAGTCCATGCATAGCATATCATTGAGCTTAGTCCTCACCACGTTTATTAAGAGCTTTGTCCTCTGCACGATTTATTAGGAGCTTTGTCCTCCGCACGTTTAAAATATATTTATACTTCTGATGACGATTGGTACCACATGCATATAAGGAGTCTAAGAGCATTGTCACATTGTCATGTCTAAGATGCTTTGTTGATAATGATTGAATACGTGATTACGTAATGAATGTTTTATCAAATTTGCTGTGTATTGACGACGACTGAATATGTGATTATGTGATAACTGTTTAGCAATTATACAAAGTTGTTTAAGAATGATTATAATGTTAATTTATGATTCGTAATTACACTGATTAATGTTATTTTGTTATGAAATCTCACCCATTCTGCTTGAAAATGTTGCCCTTCGTATGGGTAACTTGCAGGTGATCGTGCTTAGTGTGCAGTTGCCGTCGTGAGTGGCCTTGCGTCGGGATGGGGTTATATTCATGCTTCATTGCCTTACGTGACATTTATGTTATTATTATGATTGTTGGAACATTTTGCTGGGGCCTACGTGCCAAAAATAATTTATGACTTCCGAACTAATATTCCGCTGCTATGTTAAGATATTATGTGAAAGTTAAATTATTATTTAACTGATTATGGATTACGTTTCTATGTGATATCCCGTTTATGGTTTTTACTCTGATAATTGTTTAGAAATTTTTACATTGGAAAAACGGGGTGTTACAGTAGGAGCATGAGAAACCTTTCGGAAAGTCAAAATTTCTTTGATTGATTTCTATTCTCCAAATCATATCTTGAATAGTGATGGAAGATTCTTGGACCATCATAAGTCTTTTATGATAGAATCTCCAAGCATATGATCATGAATTTTCTTCTTTGATATTTCTCCAACCAATATCATTAATGACTGACTTAATAAATAATTCGTTCATGAATTGGTTTCTCTTCAAAGTTAATTCTAATCATTTTGATGAAATGATGAGATTGATTTCGAGTGTAATATGCATCCTCATTACGAGACCATTCTTTCATCGGAGTTGATAATGTTCTCTTCTATGACAATATATTCTCGGTTAATTAACCTTGAATTATTTTGTTGTTGATGCGATTTATCTCATAATTTCTTTTGGTGATTGCACACAATATTTCCTGTCCATTGAGTATCTTTGAGATGTTTTAGTTTAGGCAATCTTGAATCTTTAAGGCATTGTTGAAAACCATGTTGTGAGAATGATGAATCAATTACTAAGAAAGTTCATCTTCTTGTTAAATCTTCAGTCAACACTCGTTTGATTCAAACAATATTCTTTGTATATCTTCTTTGAGCTTGTGATACTAACGTTTTAGTATTCTTTCAATGAGTATATACATGCACCTGTAAGAGACTTCTTTCTTGTCAACTTCTGTGAAAAGACTCAATGCAAACATCAGTAGATCACCATTCATAAAACTTAGTGTTTATTCCATAAGGTTTGTTATCATTAAAACATTCATCAAAAAGATTTTTGTTTCAACAAGGTTGACCATCAAGGTCTCTTTCGCCTTAGACAAGAAACATACCTTACCCCAGTCCCCTTCTCCCCCACCATTTATTTCTCCAAGCTTTACCCTACATATTTTGCTTTGCCCCATCACCTCCATCTTTTTCTGAAGCAGATGTAGTTTTACCCCAATCCCCATTCCTAGACAAGAAACATATCTTATCCCATTCCCTTTCTCCCCCACCATCTATTTCTCCATGCTTTACCCCACAAATTTTGCTCCCATCACCTCATCTTCTTCTGAAGCAGATGTTGTTTTACCCCAATCCCCTTTCTCTAGACAAGAAACATACATTATTGTAAATGTATCTATATAATAATAAAATGAGATTTTATATGTATATGTTTTATTGTTTTATTTTTGTTTATATTTGCATTTATTTTATGATTTTGTTTATATTTGCATTTATTTTATGATTTTAGCATCTAAATAATATAATGTCTTCGAAGACTAATTAAACCTGCGTGAATTCGAATAAAGTTGTGTATTGAATAAATTCGACTAAAGTTGCACAAGTACACAAAATCAATTCAAAAAATACACAATTTTATTTCATTTTAATTTCATCTACATTACATTATATTCTTGCTAAATATATGTGGTATCATCATGACGTTGAATTTAAATTAAATTGTTGAAAGTTTACTGAATATGTCGGCATTTAAGTGTCTTATACTTAGTGTAAAGGTTTACAGCGCCCTTTGAAAACTTGAAAGAATGGATATAACACATATGTTGCATTCTACCTAATGAGCTGTATAAATTTTCACATCAAATTCACTAATATTAGATGAGTAGTGACAAACATGAATGCATTCCAAGAGGTTGTTTTGAATTTAATCTTACTGCCCAGCCAACTGACAAGTTTCAATTGAAAGAGAAGCATGATCAAGTACAAGTTTCAATTGCATCCCCTTATGTCCCACTCATCTTATACGAAGGAATTTGATGAAAAATTTGTACAACCATTAGGTAGAAAACAACATATGTTTTATCCATTATTTTGACCTTTCAAAGAGGCTTGTAAATCTTTTCATTCAGTATAAGACACTTCAATACCAACATCTTCCACAAACTAACAAGAATTAAACTTAAATTCAAACAAAATAAAGACATTACATAATAATGATGCTACCTAAACATAATCTTGTGGCATAATCAAACTCTTGAGAATATCTACAGGCGATCTCAGCAACGAAGCTTCCATCTCAATCCTCGGGAACATGTGGTGCTGACGATATATGGAGAACATGGTCCTCACACAGTCATCGTCTGTCAGCATTATCCTTTTGGTCTGCAAATAACTGGGACATGCATACCGAAGGTCCTCCACCCTCCCTTGTGTCTTCAGGGTTGAGTCCTTGATCGATTTTGTAGTTGATCCTTCTGATCCTTTAGCGTGACATCGACCCCAACCTTGAACAAATGAGGGTTTCCGGTGTTCAAATGTACTTGAGCTTTGAACAAACTGTCCATTGTTTCATATCTACATCATAAGGAATTAAACAATCAATGTAAAACTCATTCAAACATTTCATCAAACAATTTGAGTGCAAATTATACATAAACGCTTAAACTCACAACAACAACATAAACATACAAATATCTAAACACTTAAGCAATATAAATCATTTATATATAAACATTTTATCATTTTGTGTGTATTTCTTGCCTTTCGTACAGCATACTCTCGTAACAAATAGCAAGGCTCTTGTTTGAATACTGTTGTACCAGAGTTGTTGAAACATGTAGGTGTATTTTTTTCTCTCCATATACTAAAACAAAAATTATGTACCTTCATCTAAAATTATTTATTTATTTACCTCAAAAAAAATCTAAAATTATTTATTGTCTTCACCTAAAAAGTCATCGATTATTAATTACTTAGAGTAGTGATATTTGTACATCTCTTTCTAAACAACTTCCATGACAACTTTGTTTTTCTCTATTTTGATTGATCAAAATCAATAGAGAGAGAAAAAGGTAGAGAGATAATAAGAATATAATGTGAGTATGAGAGAGAAAGTTGTCAAAAAGTTGTTAGAAATTGGCTGTACAAATATCATTTTCTCAATTACTTAACGTGTTAATGATTGCCCTGAAGACCGCAGAGTTTCCAAGTCTTTGTTTTGCTTTTTGAGTATATATAGAATTTTGTGTCGATTATTGATGTGTCATCGATTATTCATTGTTTGATTCCTTGTACTATCTTTTCAAAGAGAAATGATATTTATACAATTATTTTTTATAACTTTTGCGATAATTTTCTCTCTCATACTCATATTATGTTTTTACTTTCTTTTTCTATTATTTTGATATTTGTACTAATACCTCTTTTTTTTTTTTTGAAAAATTATGTTTGTCTTAAAAATTATCAATCAAATAATTCTTCAAATAACACAACTCTTTTTAAACTACCATTGTTTTCATCATGATATGATTTTGAAAATGACACAAGAGTTTTAAGTTCTTTGTTCTATTGTATACCATTATTCTTCCTGTCATTGTTTTCATCATGACAAGATTTTGAAAATTCATAATTGTACATTTAGACCTAAAACGTTCACATCAATTTGTCCGGAGATAGTTTAAGGTTTTTTCCATCCAATTTGCACATTCTCTTTCTCATATCAAACAATTGTATAATACTCCATATTCCTTTTTAAGAGTTTTTTTAGGGTGAATTTTTCGTTCCTATTTAAGGGTCCATTTATTGCGGATTAAAATAAAAGTGATTTTGACATAAAATAATTTAGAGATTATTTTTAGAGATTTTAAGAAAAATCAGAATCTATTTTGTGTTTGTTTATCGTAATAAAAATCACCTTTTTAAAAAATAATTTAGTTTGTTTGGATACAACTATATAAAAGCGATTTTTTGTTATAAAATTAATTTAATTTTTTGATCCATATTTTCTATAAGGTGTCTAAACAGCTTCTCATTTGAAGCTGTTTTCTTTAGATTCTGATTTTTTTTTAGAAAGTTGTAACTAACGAATACAATATTCTTAAAAGTGATTACTTTCTTAAAAAATTGATTTTTTTTCTTAAAAAAGATATAACGAACGGGCTCTAACCGTCTTTTGGTATTTTAATGGTCCGATTTGTCAATTATACTCTTTGTCAATTACTCTTATCTTTTTCAATAAAACTAATTAATGCTATCGATTTTGAAAACTAAAGTTTATTTTTTTTAAACAAAGTTTGCTTGTTTTTTTTAAACAACGTTTGTTTCTTGTTATCTTCTAATTAAACAAAATTTTGTTACAAACAATGGTTCCAATAAGAGTTAAAATTCTATAAATAAGATGAGTAACAATTTTTAAAAATTTCAAGCGCAAAGCGAAAGAACAAATTCGAGTGAAGAAAAATAAAAGACTTCATGAATGTTTAAAATGAAGAAAAAGTAGAAGACTCATTGGAACTGATGATGAGAGGTGAAGAGGGAGAAATAGTTGAAACTCATTTGTCAAGATACGAGAACAAGAACAAGATGACAATGAAGAAGAAGAAGTTGAAATAAATTTTTATATTGACTTAAAATAATTAAAAAGATGTGCACAATATTAAAAAATTTGTTGTAGAAAAAGATAATAACCGACAATTGTTTGTTACGAGAGAAAGATGACATATTAAATTTATTGGAAGGATAAAGTGTGTGCAAAAAAATAGAAGTTTATTGATGGATTAAAATGAGGGTATAATAGGAAGAAAATGTGCAAAAATACACATTGCTAATTTGGTGTTAACTTTCTAAAAGATACTTAAAAATTAACAGATGGAGTAATATTTTGGGTTATGTTAGGCATAAGTTAAGAAAATAGTATATAATAAAGACTAGATACATTAATTATTTAATGTATTTAAAAAGTTGAGTTTTTCTTATAGTGACCGGAGGGAGTATGTTATCTTTCTCTCGTAATAAACAATTGCCAGTTATTATCTTTTTCTCTAATAATTTTAATTTTTTAGTGCACTCTCTTTCTTATATCAAACAATTGTCAAGGAATGAAACAGATGGATATTTCTTGTAAAAGAAATGTAAATGCAATTTGTTTGTCTTAACAAGTTTTAATGTAGATTTCTTTGCTTTCACAATTTAGATAGCTTAACTAGTTTGAGGTAAGGAATGAAACAATCTGTTAAAGGATCGAATTTCAAACAACTATCGGTAGAACAACTAATTTTTTTAATTTTTTTTTGTACAAATTAGAAAAACTAATTACTAATGTTGGATCATAAAATGAACTATACTATTCTATATTATATTACTATATCTAAAGGGAAAAAGAGATATTGGGCTGCCCTTTTCATTCTTTCAATTATACCTTCAAATAAATTCGTCTATAATATTGTTATATTGTTGATGACTGTGAGAATAAGTGAAATATTTAGTGTTTACTAAATATGGAATAATCTAAAGATGGAAAGTGCAAAGAATAATGCAAAGGAATGTTTACTCTAGGATAAGAGTAATAATAGGATGGAGAGTACATGAGAGGTTTATAATTGTTTGAAGTATTGTTCACTCAATTTTTAGCATGTACATTATTATAAAATGTTTAGGAGTTTTGTAATTTAGATATCACAACAAAACAAGTAGAGTGTAACAAAGTGAATTTATTTATTAGAAGTTCATCTTTCTTTTTAGACATTTTTTCATACAAATTTATTGTTCTAACTACATTCGTGTTCAACTTTAGTGAGTGCATAGTTCATATTATTATTAGAAGTCTATATTTTCCGCTGCTACTCAACAATTGGCATCAGAGCCAAAAATGGCTTCTTCTAGTGGATCGGTCAAGGTCGGCAAATATGAAATAGAGAAGTTCAATGGGAAAAATGATTTTTCCTATTGGAGGATGTAGATGAAAAATCTGCTTATATCACAAAAGTTGCATAAGGCGTTAGTGGGAAAAGAACAAAAACCTGTGAGTATGAAGGATGAGGATTGGGAAGAGTTAGATCTTGAAGCACGGGCAGCCATAATCTTATGCCTTGAGAGGGATGTTGCATTTTTGGTTAATGAAGAAGCAACTACTGCTGGCGTATGGTCAAAGTTAGAGAAAACTTTCATGACGAAAACTCTGACAAATCGAATCTATTTGAAATCCAAATTGTATACATGCAAGATGGAGGAAGGCACCTCAATCCGGGATTATGTCAACAAGTTTGATAGGATTATATCAGACTTGAAGGATATAGATGTGAAGATTGATGAAGAAGACCAAGCACTCATATTATTGCTTTCATTACCAGAGTCTTACGAAAATCTAGTACAAACATTGATGCTTGTGGGTGATACTCTAACCATGGATGAGACTAGAACATCACTTTTAGCGGATGATCTTCGAAAGGTTGCTACAAGCGGGATGTCTAGCAGTGGAAGAGAACATAGGGAACAAGCTCAAGGATTGTTTGCTACTAGAGGGAGGACCAATGAAAGAGGACAAGGCAGGGGAAGGAAGTCTAGATCAAAATCTAGAGCTCCTGCGGAAAGAACATGTTTTAAATGTGGTGAGCTTGGACATTTTAAAGCAAATTATCCAAATAAGAGGGTATTATTTCAGAATAAGCAGGCCAACAACGGCAACAACTCTAAAGGCAAACAACAAGATTTGTCAAAGGCGAGTTATGTATCTAATGACGAGGATGATTGTTTCTCTGTCTCAGAGAGAGACCATGATATTTCAGGTAAGTGGATGCTTGATTCAGGAGCCTCACACCATATGTGCCCAAATAGGAAGTGGTTTGCTACCTACCAAAGTATAGATGGTGGAACTGTTTTAATGGGGAACAACCATGCCTGTAAAATTATGGGGTATGGTACAATACAAATCAAGATGCATGATGGAGCGTTAAGAACTCTGATGAATGTGAGACATGTTCCAAATTTGCGGAAAAACCTTATTTCTCTTGGCGTTCTAGAGGAAAATGGTTGCAAAATAGTTATGGAAGATGGAATTTTAAAAGTTGTACGTGGTTCGTTGGTTGTGATGAAGGGAGTTCGACACAGAAATCTTTATCCTCTTATAGGTAAAACCGTTACAGGAGACTTGGCAGTTGGAATCATTGGAAGTAAAGATCAAACAGAATGCACAAGGATATGGCACATGCGCCTTGGGCATATGTCAGAAAAGGGTCTATCATTACTTGGTGAGAAAGGTTTGCTGAAGAACATGAAAAAGCCATGCATGGAATTTTGTGAACATTGTGTGTATGGAAAAGCACATCGCTTGAAGTTTTCTACAAGAAAACACAAAAGCAGAGGATTGTTAGACTACGTGCATACTGATGTTTGGGGTCCGGCTTCGGTTACTTCTAAGGGTGGTTCCAGGTACTTTGTTACATATGTTGATGATTATTCGAGGTATGCTTGGATTTATTTTCTTAAGCATAAGAATAAGGTATTTGATATTTTCAAGTGTTGGAAAGCAATGGTTGAGAACAGAACGGGTAGAAAGCTGAAAACTCTGCGATCAGATAATGGTACAAAGTATACAGATGGAGCTTTCAAGAGGTTTTGTGACCAGGAAGGCATTGTTAGACACTGGACGGTAAGAGGCACACCACAACAGAATGGAGTCGCGGAAAGACTGAACCGTACACTTCTTGAGAAAGCAAGGTGTATGCGCTCTAATTCTAGGTTAGATCGAGAATGGTGGGCAGAGTCGGTTGCTACAGCTGGTTATGTAGTAAACAGATCCCCACATTCTAGTTTAGGTGGAGACACACCCTACAAGGTGTGGTCAGGTGAATATGCGGACTATGACAAACTCAAAATTTTCGGATGCATGTCATATTATCACGTCAAGGATAACAAACTTGATAATAGAGCCAAGAAAGCTATTTTTTTAGGATATGCAAAAGGGGTCAAAGGCTATCGTCTTTGGTGTCTAGAAGATTCTAAATTTGTGATTAGCAGGGATGTTACCTTTGATGAGAAATCTATGGTGCCTAACTATGGTGATGTTCAAGTATCAAATCAAAGAGTTGACATAGAATCTAAAGACCAACCAGATTCTAGTCATGATCAGGTGGAACATCCTAGTGTCACTCAAGATGATGAGGAGGATGAACTTGATAATGAGGTTCAACAGGAAAATACACATGTATTGCAACAGCAGCTGCAGGAATCTTTGGATACCACTAGGCCAAAGACAAATTATAAAACAGTTCAGAAGTTGGGGTCAGACAAACCTCTAAGGCATTATGGGCAGGTAAACTTGGTGGAATATGCACTCTCGGTTGAAGATGATGAGCCGGTCACCTTCAAACAAGCTATCAAAGACAAGGATAAAGAGAGCTGGTTGGTTGCAATGGAAGAAGAGATGCAATCTCTTCACAAGAACAAGACATGGGAGGTAGTCCCATTACCTGTAGGAAAGTCTGCTATTGGTTGCAAATGGGTGTATAAAAGAAAAGAAGATCATACTAAGTCGTGTGGTACAAGATATAAGGCTAGACTAGTGGCTAAAGGGTTTGCACAAAAGGAAGGAGTCGATTACAATGAGATATTTTCTCCGGTGGTGAAACATACTTCTATCCGAGTGCTATTAAGTTTAGTAGCTCATGGTGATCTTGAGCTGGAACAACTAGATGTGAAGACAGCCTTCTTGCATGGAGACTTAGACGAGGAAATATATATGTATCAACCTGAGGGTTACAAGGTTGAGGGTAAAGAGAGTCAGGTATGTCGCTTGAGAAAATCACTTTACGGGTTGAAACAATCTCCTAGACAGTGGTACAAGCGATTTGACTCTTTTATGATAAAACAAGGTTTCTCTAGAAGTAGTTATGATAGTTGTGTCTATATTCAGAAGCTTCATGGAGGTGATTATATCTATCTATTATTGTATGTCGATGACATGCTTATTGCTTCAAAAGGCAAGGTGGAGATAGATAAGCTGAAGTCTAAACTTGGTAAAGAGTTTGAGACGAAGAATTTGGGCGCTGCAAAGAAAATACTGGGTATGGAGATTAGTAGAGAGAGGACAAACCGGAAACTGTTCTTGAGTCAAAAAGGCTATTTAGAGCGGGTTGTTGAAAGGTTTGGAATGAAAGGTTCTAAGTCGGTGGTTACTCCATTAGCTCCACATTTTAGACTTTCTGGTAATCAGTCTCCCACTACAGCAGAAGATAAGGAAAACATGAAAAATGTACCTTATGCTAGTGCAGTTGGCAGTTTGATGTATGCTATGGTGTGTACACGTCTAGACATTTTACAAGCGGTAAGTGTTGTTAGTAGATTCATGGCAAATCCAGGAAAGGCACACTGGGAAGCAGTGAAATGGATTTTGAGGTACTTAAATGGTACCATTAACACTGGTTTGTGTTTTGGTGGAGATACATGTCAAATAAGTGGCTTTGTTGATTCGGATTATGCTGGTGATCTAGATAGACGACGGTCTACTACTGGTTATGTGTTCAAAATACACGGTGCTCCAGTAAGTTGGCGATCAATGTTACAATCTACAGTGGCACTATCTACTACGGAGGCTGAATATATGGCCGTAGCAGAAGCCGTAAAGGAAGCATTGTGGCTGAGAGGTCTTCTAGGTGATTTGGGTGTTACGCAAGAACGTGTGAGTCTGATGTGTGATAGTCAAAGTGCGATTCACTTGGCTAAGAATCAGGTTCATCATGCTCGGACCAAGCATATCGATGTAAGGTATCATTTTGTACGGGATGTGATAGAGGAAGGTCGTATTTCTCTTGCGAAGGTACATACTGATGAGAACTCAGCTGACATGTTAACCAAGGTTGTGTCAGGTGGGAAGTTCCAACATTGTCTGGACTTGCTCAATATTCTAACATGTTGATTCATGTGGAGGCATAATAAGACGCAATTTGTTCGTCCAAAATTTGAAGTTTCTTTTCAAATTTTGAACGAGGTGGAGAATTGTGAGAATAAGTGAAATATTTAGTGTTTACTAAATATGGAATAATCTAAAGATGGAAAGTGCAAAGAATAATGCAAAGGAATGTTTACTCTAGGATAAGAGTAATAATAGGATGGAGAGTACATGAGAGGTTTATAATTGTTTGAATTATTGTTCACTCAATTTTTAGCATGTACATTACTATAAAATGTTTAGGAGTTTTGTAATTTAGATATCACAATAAAACAAGTAGAGTGTAACAAAGTGAATTTATTAATTAGAAGTTCATCTTTCTTCTTAGACATTTTTTCATACAAATTTATTGTTCTAACTACATTCGTGTTCAACTTTAGTGAGTGCATAGTTCATATTATTATTAGAAGTCTATATTTTCCGCTGCTACTCAACAATGACATTAAAAAATAAGAATTCATATTAGATTTGCTATATTATTTATGTAATTGAAAAAAATAAATATAATTTGTTACAAATTAAAAGTCACAAAAGCTATTTTATTTTATTTTACAAGAAGTCACAAAAGCTATATTGTTCTTACTTCAAATGCATTAACATAATTATAAAAAAGTGTGACAACGCTAGTAGAACATAATAAAATAAAACCTTAAAGAAAAAGGAATGTATGTATTTTATAATTGACTCTAAAGTCGTCTACTTTATCTTTTGTGTTTTTCCTTGTGGCTTCTTGGCTACAATATATTATAAATTCAGCTATTGGCAATGCAAGAACACGCAACAATCAATCAAATTACATACATATCTTGATACATAACTTGTCATGACCACATTGTCAATCATGAATCTATTTTGTTTGAAATTGGTCCAAACAATATTTCTCATATATTTGGTGTTGCAAGTAGACCAGCTTGTTTGTTCAAAAGAGGTTGTTAGGTGCATACAAAGTGAGAGGACAGCACTTCTTCAATTTAAGGCTGCCCTTACTGATCCATATGGCATGCTGTCATCTTGGACGACAGAAGATTGCTGCCAATGGAAGGGAATTGGTTGCAACAACCTCACTGGCCATGTACTTATGCTCAACCTTCATGGTAATTATGATTATGATTACCTTTATTATTATTATTATTACGGTGGTGGGAATAGATTTTGTATCCGGGGTGATATCCACAACTCACTGATGGAGTTGCAAAAATTAAAGTACTTGAACCTAAGTAGAAATGATTTTCAAGGCAATCATATCCCAAGTTTCTTTGGATCTCTGAGAAACCTAAGATACCTTGATCTTTCATATTGCAATTTTGAAGGAGATCAAATTCCTATTCAATTGGAGTCTCTTTTGCATTTGAAATACTTGAATCTTTCATGGAATTATCTAGATGGTTTGATTCCTCATCAACTTGGAGATCTCTCCAACTTGCAATTTCTTGATCTCAGCAACAATGACTTGGAAGGAAGTATTCCATATCAACTTGGAAAGCTTACGAACCTACAAGAGCTTTATCTTGGAAGAAAGTATGAAGATAGTGCTCTGACAATTGACAACAAGGATCACAGTGGAGGTCAGTGGTTGTCTAATCTAACTTCTTTAACCCATCTTCGCCTGATGTGAATATCTAATCTTGATAAATTTAATAGTTGGTTTCAAATGGTTGGTAAGTTAACAAAACTAAGAGAACTAAGTTTAAGAAATTGTGACCTTTCTTATCATTTCATCCATTCCCTGAGTCAATCCAAGTTCAACTTTTCCACTTCTCTTTCTATCCTCGATCTCTCTTGGAACAGCTTTGCTTCATCTTTGATATTCCAGTGGGTGTCAAACATAAGTTCCAATCTTGTTTTGCTTGACCTTAGTGGTAATCAGATGGTAGATCTCCCTTCAAATCATTTTTCTTGTAGGCTACCAAAATTGAGAGAACTAAGATTATCTTATAACAACTTCGCATCATTCATGATATTCCAATTGGTGTCAAACATAAGTTCCAATCTTGTTAAGCTTGACATTTCATTTAACCACTTGAAGGATCCTCCATCATATGACTATGGCATAGTTATGAAGTCTCTTGAGGAACTTGACCTATCTAATAATAGATTAGAAGGTGGGGTCTTTAAATCCCTTATGAATGTATGCACCCTACGCTCTTTAGACTTGCAAACAAACAATTTCATAGAAGACCTTCAAACAATTCTTCAAAATTTGTCTAGTGGTTGTGTCAGAAACTCACTTCAAGTGTTAGACCTCAGTTATAATGGAATCACTGGAACTTTACCCGACCTTTCCGCATTCACATCATTGAAAACATTGGACCTTTCTGAAAATAAGCTGAGTGGAAAGATTCCTGAAGGTAGTAGCTTGCCATTTCAGTTGGAGAGTTTATCCATTGCATCAAACTCTTTGGAAAGGGGGATTCCAAAATCATTTTGGATGAATGCATGTAAGTTGAAATCATTGGATCTGTCCTATAACAGTTTCAATGGTGAGCTTCAAGTATTAATCCATCACATATCTGGATGTGCTAGATATTCACTTCAACAATTAGATCTAAGCAGTAATCAAATCAATGGCACACTACCTGATCTGTCAATATTCTCCTTTTTGGAAATATTTGATATTTCTGAAAATAGACTAAATGGGAAGATACTTAAAGATATTCGATTTCCAACCAAACTAAGGACACTACGGATGCATTCAAACTCTTTAAATGGTGTGATCTCTGACTTCCATTTTTCTGGTATGTCAATGCTAGAGGAGTTAGACTTGTCTTACAATTTACTAGCATTAAGTTTTGCCGAAAAATGGGTCCCGCCTTTTCAACTGGGCATTATAGGATTGGGATCCTGCAAACTTGGTTCAACATTTCCTAAATGGATTCAGACACAAAAATACTTTCGATATCTTGATATTTCTAATGCTGGAGTTTCAGATAATATTCCAGAGTGGTTTTGGGCAAAACTATCATCACAAGAGTGCAGGACAATCAACCTTTCTTACAACAATTTCAAAGGATCAATTCCGAATCTCCACATAAGAAATTATTGTTCTTTTTTATTTCTGTCATCAAATGAATTTGAAGGTCCCATTCCACCATTTCTTAGAGGTTCCATAAATATTGATCTGTCCAAAAATAAATTCAATGATTCTGTTCCATTCATATGTGCAAATGGTATAGATGTAACTTTAGCCCATTCTGACCTTTCAAACAATCAATTATCTAGACGAATTCCAGACTGTTGGAGCAATTTCAAGGCATTAGCTTATGTAGATTTGAGCCACAACAATTTCTCGGCAAAGATTCCTATTTCATTGGGATCACTTGTAGAACTTCAAGCATTACTGTTAAGGAACAACAGCTTAACAGAGGAGATCCCTTTCTCCTTAATGAACTGCACAAAGTTAGTAATGCTTGATTTTAGAGAAAATAGATTAGAAGAACTTGTCCCTTATTGGATTGGAAGCGAATTGAAAGAGTTGCAATTTTTAAGCTTACAAAGGAATCACTTCTTTGGAAGTTTCCCATTCGAACTTTGCTTTCTTCAAAGAATTCAACTCTTTGATCTCTCATTGAACTATCTATCTGGACGGATTCCCAAATGCATTAAAATTTTTACTTCAATGACTGAAAAAGCTTCCCAAGGTTTTGCCTATCATACATATACTTTCCAGAAAGGATCTACCAAATTCAGCTTTGCATATGAATTGAATGCAAATTTGACTTGGAAAGGTGTAGAACAAATGTTCAAAAACAATGGATTATTTCTTCTAAAAAGCATAGACCTCTCAAGCAATCACTTTTCAGGAGAGATTCCACATGAAATAGCAAATTTGATTCAATTGGTCTCTTTGAATTTATCAAGAAACAACTTCACAGGGAAAATTCCTTCAAATATTGGAAATCTAGCATCACTTGACTTTCTTGATTTTTCACGAAATAAGTTGCTTGGTTCAATTCCTCATAGTCTCTCTCAAATAGACCGGCTTAGTGTGTTAGATTTGTCGCATAATCAATTATCGGGAGAAATTCCAAAGAGTACACAACTTCAAAGTTTTGATGCCTCACGTTACAAAGATAATCTTGATCTTTGTGGACCACCACTTGTAAAATCGTGTGCTCAGGGGAAGCCACCACATGAACCAAAAGTTGAAATTCAAGGCGATGAAGATCTGCTTCTCAATCGTGGATTTTACATCAGTCTGATATTTGGATTTATTATAGGCTTCTGGGGAGTATTTGGCTCAATCCTAATCAAGCGCACTTGGAGACATGCTTATTTCAAGTTCATGAACAATTTAGCAGATAATATTTACGTGAAATGCAGAAGGTGGCTTAGAGGCTAACTGGTAATAATACTTTAACTTTTTGCGCTCTCATATATTCTTGCATTAAACATCAAATAGTCATCATAATGTATCATTATATTATCTAAAAATATATTTTTTACTTATCATTTCTATTGAAATACTGTTCATTTTTAGTCTCTACAGTTTTTTAAATAATGTGTTCTTACTTCTTAGTAATTTTGAAGAGTTCAAAGGAATTTTATCTTACTCTCTTGATGCGTTTCATGTTTTCTAAAAATTAATATTTTAGATTATATCTAAAGAGGTTAACACTTAAACTATTATATAGGGGGCATCTTCGCTAAAGGGTACTCGATAGTGCATTGGTGGTGGATCTCAGATTAAGGTGTTCAGTCAAAGACCTGCTCTAGGAAGATGTATGGTTTCTTTTCTTTTATGAATGGTTTGTGAATTATTTGCTTTGTTACTCTAGTATGATGATTTCTCCTCCCTGACAACATGTCTCAAAACACTTGATTTGTCTTGATTATACAATCTGGATTGTGTAATCCGAACAAATTGAGAGATGTTGATGGCCGAAGAGAAACCATCTTCTAGGAAATAGATTGTTGGGGTGTCACTTTGTAATATGTGGTTATGTCTTTTATCTTTTATGTAATAGTCTCTTGTTGAATTGAGTTGCAACATGCAGTACCTTTTGTATTCTCTGTAATTTATTTATGCAATAAACAATGATGAAGTATTCTACAAGTAAAAATTACATGTGTCATTTTTTTCATGCATTCTACTTAGAAGTATATTCGTCTATAAAAATCAATTAAGACTAATAATTTAGTTTATGGAAATATGAGAATTTGAGTCAGAGGTTCTTAATGTTAAGGAAAAAGAAAATAACAAAAATACCCTCCTAATAGTTCTCGCAGCAGCATCAACAGTAATAATAAAGAATATCAAAATGTGAAATTGTTTATGAAAATGGTTCAGTAACATAGATTTACCACAGGAATGAGAGAAAGAACAGGAAGAATGTCTTAAATGGAGTGAAACTGAATCTGGTCAGGATTCAGGATAAGCCTTTGGAGTTGAATCGTTTATAGAGGCAGTTTTGCGTAACACCTAAGCACTGCTACGCAACGGTTGATATATAGTGGCAATTTTAACACCTTCGAAATTAAAACCGTGTAACAATTGTTCTAATTTCTTATAATTATTCATTCAATCATTTTTGGTTAGAGCGGAACAGTTTTATGGTTTCTTTTCTCTTTATTTCTTTTTTAACATACAATGTAGTTAGCTGAAAACCTCACAATTCTGGAGATAGACAAAAATTATTGGGGCCTGGGATTCAAGCTGAATATTTCTTTTAGGAGATTTGTCGTTGATTACCAAAATTGACATAGAGTTATGTTGCTTTCATAAGGATAAACTTTCACAGCTCGATCTTTGTTCCATCTTTCTCATTTGAAGTGCTTTTCCCAGATGAAGCTTCATGTCCCGGATTGCATTTTTCTGTATTTTTGTGGAGGGTAGAATGGGAGAACCGAGCAATACCTAGGCTTTTTTGTATGTACAAGTTATTTATAATGTAAGTAAGCAGAGGCTACACATGTTTCATATGGTTTAGTGAGTACTCTGGAAAATTTCAAATATCAGTAGCAATGGCCGTTTCTTTGATGGAAAGGTGCATTGATTTAGAACAAACTGTGCAACCAATAGGAACTTAAACTTGTTAACTGCTTTTAAATTTATAAGCATTTGCGTTTATCAGAAGCCACTATTTGGCCGCTACTAAAAAACACAATGCAATGACACTCAGATATTTCTACGCCTGCAGTTATAGCGTTATCTATTGACTTCTAGATATTTCTGCATAGTCAGTGAGAACTCATTCATCAACAGAAACATGACTTCATTGAATTTCTGCAAAGAGTGTTTCAAAATTTTAATTTTAAGCAGTTTTTGGCTTTTTGCATCCGTATAATATATAAAGCTTAGAGGGCTTTCACATGCATTGTAAATAACATACAGAAGTTCCCATACGGAGATCAATCACTCTTAAACGGCGATGATCACTTCGTACTAAGACATGATAAAAAAAAATATAGTACATGTGGTATACATGCCAATTTTACACATCATCTCATGTTCTTATTTTCATCCACCATTTATTTTCGCTATTTTTCATTTATTGGCCTCAATATCAAAACCTTACTAACCAAAATTAAACTAATTGAAGTTCACAGCCATCGAAAACAAAAGAATACACATAGGAAAAAATGATTGGACTAAGACCTCAAAATTGACTTCACATGAGAGCACAACAGTTGCAATTCCAAAAATTGATATAGGTAAGCACAAAAATACCACCATACAATCACTCACTCATTTGAAGCATGACACTGCTTCGAATATTATCAGATCTTGAGAGTCTCAAACATGAAGACTGCATCCAAAAGAGAAGCTTTTGAGAGCAAATGGAAAATAGAAAGCTTCATTAAACTGATAAACCATTCATAGTCGAAAGTCGAAACAACAGAAACAATGGTCAGACTTTTTTAATAGAAAAAAGTTGTCTATAATAGATACAAGGTGTATAAACATTATCTCATAACTGAGGAGATTTGTTGACTACGGGTATGATGATAGACCTCTTCCATTGATGATAAATCTTGGCTGAGTTATATATTCATATGTACCAGGTGGGCAACAAGACATAGAGATATTGCAGGGATCTTTTGACGAAACCAGAAAGTAATTGATGCATCACGACCGTAGACCTGGTGATCAAACCAAGCTGGAATACGTTTATCTGGCAAATGAAATTCCTTGTTGCTTCCCTGCGCGTGCAGTTTCTGAAAATATTAATCGATTCAAACATTAAAAATCATATACATTGTAGAATATTATCAAATCAAATACATAAGAGACAGAAAAATAAGAACCTGATTGAGTAACATTCCTCTACACCAGAACCTACTTGTAGAGAACACCACCATTGACGGAGTTGGGTTTTTTTTCTTCCAAAAGTAGCCATGAAACACTATCTATAGCCCTCCAACCACCAATTTGATTCCCTTACTTACCCTTTAACAGCCTTTTCTGTTCTGGACCGTTCAAAAGAAGGCCAATTGCACTGCACCACACAGGAATATGCCCCCGCGTGAGGATACCCTATACATGTCCTCCAATTGTTTCTGATCACACGCCACAATAGTTATCACCAACGCACGCCTGTATAAAGGTGTACTTGCTTCACTATGATTCACTTTTCACAACACTTACTACACACTCTTTCTCAGTTCATTACTAACTTGAGCGTCAGAGTGCTAATGTGCCTGTAGGCACCTTTCGTCCCACCACAAGAATTCGTCACCGCCGTACCGGAAACCGTCACCATCACATCGAAGCACTTTCCGCCACCATTGTCACTCATCCATCCTCACTGGATAGATCATTTGGCACTAGAAGGAGTGATTGTTCGCTAACCGCCACAGTATAACGATCCTCCACCGTAACTGTTTTCAGTTACACGTTCCTCCACCGCAACGGTTGACAATTACAGCTTCTTTCTCCGATGTAATGGCCAGAACTCGTAAGAGGGACACCAGAGTCACTCCACCACCACGCAAGAATCACGTCCTACAATTCAAGTCCTCCAAGATCGAACGATTCCGATTCTCGAACCAGTGAATCCAGAAGAAAACAATGCAATCCTCGACACTATGATCGACGCTCGTACAATCGCCACGATGAACACGACGGTCCACCCTCCACCTGCTCCGAGCAGTTAGAATCTGAAGATCACCCAGAAGATGAACATCAGACTCTGAAACTCAGACTCTGGATAACTAAAGAACAAAGGAGCAGAATTAATGGATGTCAAGCAATGGTAGCTCTGAAGATCAAGCATGATTGTTCTGCAAGGGAAAGGTCAATGGATGTCATTATCATTGAAGTACAATGAAGGACAAAGTGCACGACCACTGCCTTCACTACCTCTAACATTCTCATGTGCATTGTACAAAGCTACAGTTGTGTCTCCTTTGGAAAAGAAGGGTTAATTCCTTATCAAGGAAATGATTCAAAATCATTCCTTCATATGACATTAACCAAATCAAGCAATAAATCAATGTTGAATGATCAAAATTCTCAAATGACTCTATTGATGCGTTGACACTCTTCAACAACTCTATTCAACCTCTATATAAAGGATTGAAGACTTGAAGAATTAACAAGACTCTGTAACATTTTTCAAGTGTCATTACTGATGTGCGAATTAGGCAAGTGTACCAAATCGTTTACCAAGTTATAAAGTGATAAGTAGAGTATCGTACCAAATCGTCCAAAAAATCCGCGTTACTTATTTTTAAGTTGACGATATGCTAAAATATAAGGGCTAGAGAGTTGCAATTTTTATCTGTTTGCAACAAAGGAAGTTTTCCTATTTTTGGTTACAGAAAAGTAAGCAGCGGTTAGAATTCTTCGAATTCCCCCTATTTATATTGTTGGATATTAAATAACAGTCATGTCGTGTTTATTTATCTTTGGTAGACTATACAAGTTATGAGGCCGTTGGGACATGTCTAACCTAGTAGGTTGGAAACTGCACCTGCTGATCACACGGTGATTCTTACATGTGGGGTCTATAAAGCTCAGTTAACTAGGTCTATCCCTCCTAAGTCTGGTTCCACCTGCTGATCACACGGTGATCCTTACGTGTGGGGTCTTACCAACTCTAGGGTAATTGAAAGCATAAACTTTATACTGACTTTATACTGGATCTAACCATCTATATATGAATCTTAGGACACTCATTGTACGCTCTCTCTCTCTCTCTCGCACTTAGTAGTTCTCCAAACAAGCAGCCCTATCAGCATCTACCTTACCAAGGGTTTAAGAGAATGGTTTTATTAGATTTATTCACCGGAGTCTCTTGTTTACTTAATTACTAACTAGTTACCTCCTAGTTTCAACATATTTTATTCAGTATTAGTAATGTCACCTCCTAAGTACTTACTACAAGGGTCAACTCGCTTTCGGTATATTTCGCTAGTTACTAACTAATTACTTCCTAAACAGATAGATATTAGTATACGAGCAATAAATATACCGATATAAGCAGCAAGATAGTAATATCATTATTAGGCCCTGTCACAATTTAAATACCTAATCTAGGGTTATGATCCTTTGAAATAAGTAATTCCTAATAAAACTTAACGGCGAACAAAAGATAAATAAAATAAAAACGACATAAATTAAATAAATATCCAACAAAAATAAATAGAGGTTCATCTTAAAACTCTAACTTATAAAGAATTAGTTAAACATGGTAAGTAAAAACAAATTACTAAAGATAAAAACATAACCTAGAAAATCAAGGAGAAGATAGAAACTCTCCTGAAACTCCAAAGTTGCCTTCCTCTTGAACTGCCACAATTCTAAACGAGAAATTATGAATGACAAAAGCTAGTATTTATAATGAGAGTTTCTACATGGGTTTGGGTTGAAAGTGCGGGCTTTACCCACAACCAAACTAGGAAAAGATGATTGCGCCCCACATTTTCAGATGCACAGGGTGCATGGCTAGCATGCCTAGCGCATGTGAGTGCAAGGGAACCCATGCTCTAGGAGCATTAGAAATTCCTTAGGCCTATGGCTTGGAAACATGCCCTAGGCATTTTTTCATGTTGATGACAGGTCATCTTACATTATTCTTAGCATGGTTTTTAGTTATTTTTCAGTAGGATTTAGCAGCAAAGAGGAGGAGTATTAGAGCAATTGCCTATGATTTCGGGACTTTTGTAATGTTTTTTATATTTGAGTCTCTAATTCTAGTTTTCATGGTATCTAAAAACAAATTACTAAAGATAAAAACATAACCTAGAAAATCAAGGATAAGATAGAAACTCTCCTGAAGCTCCAAAGTTGTCTTCCTCTTAAATTGCCACAGTTCTAAACGAGATGTTCTGAATGACGAAGGCTAGTATTTATAATGAGAGTTTCTACATGGGTTTGCGTTGAAAGTGCAGGTTTTACCCACAACTGAAGCAGGAAAAGATGATTGCGCCCTAATGAGTCAATAATTATCTATTTTAGTATAGTATTTAGTTTGGTTTTAATTAGATTTAAGTTTATTTTATTTTAATATTATTTCCTTTTAGAACTATTTTACATCAATTGCATATTATTATATTTCAAGAACGAATATTTGATGGATTGAGTCTTGGAGCAAAAGAAAGGGGTTTTGGAGCTGATTCGGTGCAAAAATACGAAGATTCGGAGTCAAAAATACGTCTCTATTTTTAGTTTACTTGTGGAACATTCTAGTGATGTAATTGCTTAGATTTTAAGTCGAATGTAAACTATAAATAGAGTAGCTAGCCATCACAAATATTGATCTTTTCTTGGAATTCAATATGTGACAATTGTCTTTCTAATAAAAGTTCTTTTCTTTTCCTTTACTTTCTTGTTATTTACGTTTATGCTTTCTCTCTTCTTCTCCATGTCTACGATGAACATGAGTGAGTAGACTTCTCTTTGTCTTGAGATTGTTGGATAAGTCTAAATGACATAATCATAATCAAACCAAGCTTAAAACCTTAATCTTATGTAACCCTAATTTCTAATCTAAATTCACCGCTTTAACATGAATTAACCATTATCAAACTGTGGAAACGAAAGTGGAGGTTTTGATAATTGTTAATCCATCATCTCAAATATCAATTCATAAAACAAAAGTGGACCTTTGATATTCGAACAAGTGAATTTAGACAAGGGTTGCAAAGGCAGCGAAATAGTATTTGCAATCTTTGAGACATATAGTTTCAATCTTCAAGGGAACTAATAATAATCAAGTCAGCGAAATAGGCTTGGTTGTTAGAGGAACCAAAATCTAATAGTAATCAAGTCAGCGAAATAGGCTTGGTTGCTAGAGGAAAAAATGAGAAATTGTCCTTAGAAGTTAGGTCTAACATAAGGTTATAAGTTTAATAGTTTGGTTTGTGAAGGACTTGTCAGTTAGATGAACCAATGATCCCAAAGCTCCTTTTATTATATTATCTTTTAATCGTTTGAAAACTCCAACTTTTCAACTTGATTCTCTTCTAAGCATCATCAAAAGTTAATTGAATTAAACTACTCCCTATCGGAACGATACTTTTTTCATTACTACTTCGATAGAACCGTGCACTTGCAGTTTTATTCCATCACACCCCGCATTTTCAGATGCACAGGGTGCATGGCTAGCATGCCTAGGCAACCCATGCTCTAGGAGCATTAAAAATTCCTTAGGCCCATGGCTTGCAAACATGCCCTGGGCATTTTTTCATGTTGATGACAGGTCATCTTACGTTATTCTTAGCATGGTTTTCAGTTATTTTCAGTATGATTTAGCAGCAAAGAGGAGGAGTATTAGAGAAATTGCCTATGATTTCAGGACTTTTGTAATGTTTTCTATATTTGAGTCCCTAATTCTATTTTTCCCGAAACATAGCAATTTTAGGTAGTTTTTGAAGTAATTCACGAAGAAATCATGCAAATTGACAAATCAAGAACATCTGAAGAATTTTAACGACTTAGGAAAACCAAGAATGAAGATTCAAAAGGCCTCATAAGACTTACAAATGGGAGAAATTATGTTCCTAAAGTTCTGAGCCAAGTTATTTGAAGACGAAGACCTAAAAGGACGGAAATTCGGAGATTGGGACCCAGAAAACAAATACCATGCGCCTAGGGAATGCATTGGGATGCACTCTCATGTGCCCCGTGGATGCAAAAATGTGGGGCGCAATAGTCTTTTCCTGCTTCCGTGTTGGGCAAAGCCGTCACTTTTAGCCCAAAACGAGGTAGAAAATCACACTATCAATATTAGCCTTCCTCATTCATAAATTCTGGTTCAGAACTTTGGCAGTTAAGAAAAAAAAGGCAATTTTGGAGCTTCAGGAGAGTTTCTATATTCTCCTTGATTTTCTAGAGTATGTTTTTATCTTTAGTAATTTGTTTTCAATTACCATGTGTAAATAAATCTTTTTAGGTTAGAGTTCTAAAATAAACCTCTGTTTATCTTTGTTGGATAATTATTTAATATAATATGTCGTTTATTTTATTTATTCTTTTGTTTGCTATTAAGTTCCTGATTTAGTGATTTATTTCAAAGGAGGGTAATGAAGGAAAATCGAATTCAAAACAGAATAAGCAGCGGATAAAATTTTAGATTTTCTTTCCTTGGATCATTACGAATTACAAATGAATCAGTGATTCGATTGTTACCTCAAAGTGTGAAATCTGAAAGCTGAAAGTTGGAATCTGGAAACTGGAATCACGATCACAGCAAAGCAGGCAACAAGCAGCAAAGCCTCTAGCAAGTCCACACGAACAGTGCTCCTCCAAAACTCGGTGCTAGCCAAGGAATGAGAAGTTTCAGAGAGCTAGGGTTTCTCAAAAATGTAAAACCTCAAACTTCAGCACTAGGGTTCTATTTATAGAACTCCTTGTGTGTTCTGCAAGTCAGAAGCCACTGTTGGACTTCATTAAGTCCAATGACGAGTTTAGTAATTATGCTAATTAATTAGCGTTAGTTACTAAACGCACCCCTTATATAAGTCATACTTATATATTTCTCTTTTGAATCTTCTTTGTGTGTGACCCTATAGGTTCTAGTCACGTTGGCAATAATATTAAATTTAATATTTAATACTATAAACAATGAGCGGTATCTAGCAACACATCATTGCTCCCCAAGTGACAAGAATGTCAAGTGATCTGACGAAACCTTTCCATGATAATACTCATGTGTACAATTACTCCTTTGTCTCGATATCATTATTGATCCCAAGGCATAGATATTTTCAGCCTTGTTTAGATCAATATTTATATTTCTTGATTCTGAAATATACTGAATAAATAATAAGTCCAATATCTTATATTGACTTAGTTCGGCATGGCCATGCAGTTTTACAGTCATATTTCATCAAGAGGCCTAAAGATATATCTCCTATTTATGAGGAGGGACAAATCCCATCTAGGACACTCATGCCCCTCAGCATGATTCATCAAGTACCCATCAACCAACGTTATGGTTATCCTTTTACAGACAATGTTAGAAAGGCAACAAAGCACTTGAGTCTACATCTAGGGATCATAGTGGTTTCAGGTCTAAGAGCAATATACACTTTTATCATTGTGAAAATATCTTATGACAATTTCATAACTTACTATGTAGTATTCTCACGGTGGGTCAATCCAGTATAAATATTACTCCCAATATTTATACCTATGTATAGACTTAATATCTCATATCTATGACCCATGAGATGCGGTCATCAGTCTACATACATAATAGTCTCGACGCTTTATTATTATACTTTATTCATATTAAAGCTTTGACTACATATACATTTAAGACTAGTGTTCTTTATGATAATGTAATCTCATGATTAAGTCACACTTAATATATTATTACACGAACTATCTATTCTAAGGACTTTATTAACATTATCTAAATATAATAAAGAGTGCCATATATTATTCAATAATAAAAGTCATGATACATAAGATAAGTTTAACATAAACTATTGGCCTCTAGGGCTTACACCAACAGGTAATTGTTATACCCCAATTTTTGACCTAAGATTATATAATGGGGGTACATAATTGTGTGAGCGAAGTAAGCACTAGAAAAATATTATTTGGAAATGATAAATTAAATAATTAATTTGGTCATTATTAAAAAGTGCTTTCTTGGTCCCCAAGTTTTGCTAAATTATTTTAGAATGCAATCTATAATATTTTGGAACACAATCTAAAAATATTTTGGTAGGCAATCTAATATATTTTAGTGCTTGATCTGAAAATATATTTTGATACACAATAATATATTTATGCACTGAATAACATATTTATGTATTGCATAATATATTTTTGTACTCAATATGGTATATTTTGGTACACAATTGTGATATTTTTGTATTAAATGAATTATTTGTCCCCAAAGTTTCTCATCTATTAGTTGTGAAATTTCTCTATAAATAGAGAGCTCATACAATGCATTCCGGACCCCGAAATTCACAGTTCATGATTCTTGTGCTTTTCCTCTCTTCTCCCTTCTTCGACTTGTGTTGACGAGTCTTTCTTCTTTTTCTACTCCTTTCTGTCCCTTTAGATTTCATTTATCATTGAAAATAACAAAAACATTCAAATAACAAAAACCACAAAAATATTTTCATAATAAACATTGATTTTCAATCAAGTGATCGTTCTTTTTATTTTCTTTCTTAATCAAATTTCAAATCAATTTTAACTCTACGTCAAGACTATTCTCTTTCAATATAAAAAATACAAACCAATTCTTATTTTCCACTTGGCTTTTACATTTTAAAACTTTTTCAAAACTAATAAAAAACACAAAATCAATCAAACGTCAATTTCTACCCCGAACTACGAGGTTTTGATCCCTCACGGGTATGTAGGCAAAGGACCATATCCTTCCAAATCATAAAAAAATGTAGATAATTAGGCCTTTATTTTTTCCACTTTAATTCCTTCTTTTAAAAAAATAAGCAAGTTATAGCACATTAATTAAATAAAATCAAGAGGTTCCCGTAGAGTACCACGGACATAAAGGGTGCTAATACATTCCCTTTATGTAACTAACCCCCGAGCCCTAAATCTTTTCAAATTGGGTAGTTTGAACTTTTTTCCCCTTCTCCTAAAAAAATTAAATGTTCAGTCGTGAAATGAATTAATGAGTCAAAAGCTAATCAAATAGCCTTGATCTTCGAAAAATGACGCGACAGTAACCCTAGATTAAGTACTTAGATTGTGGCAGGACCTAACATTGTTATTACTATCCTCTTGCTTATATCTTGATATTTATAGCATTATACTAGTAACTATCTGTCTAGGAAATAAGTGATTATTAACTAGTGTAAGATACCAATAGAGAGTTTACCCTAGGAAACAAGCGTCTCCGAGGAATAAACCTTTATCAAACCATTCTCTCAAAACCCTTGGTAAGGTAGACGACATAGGGATGTCCGTTTGTAGAACTACTAAGAATGAGAGAGGGTGTGCTATGAGTGATCTAAGATTCATAGATGGGCTGACCTACTGGAAGATTGGACAGGACCCATCTAATATTCCTTACAAAAGTTGCATAATCATATAGGATTAATAACCTTATACTGTAGCGCGCGTTTAACCTTAGTGTGACAATAATTGCCTTTGGAAAACTTGGAACACCAATTTAAGTTTATATTTCAATTACCTTTGAATTAAAAAGACCCCGCACGTAAGGATCACCGTGTGATTAGCAGGTGCAGTTAGCCGTCGGAGGGATAGACCTATAATGAACTGGGAGAATAAGACCCCACACGTATTGATCATTGTGCGATCAGCAGGTGCAACTTGACGACCGACTAGGTTAGAAACGTCCCAACGGGCTCATCACTTGTATAGTCTACCTAAGAATAAAACAAATTTAAGCATAAAAGAAAAGGTTGTATATGTAAATGTAAAAGAAATAAATTTTTATTAGATAATACTTGAAAGATAAGAAGCAAAAAAAGAAAATAAATTGACTAGTCAGATCATCTCAACTTAGCAAAAAGAAAAATGCAGAAAATAAAAATAATGGGTTGCCTCCCAAAAAGAATCGCTCGAAACTTCCTTCTTTTAAACCTTGTTATCATCAAAACTTAATAGGGTTTGTATAAAACTCATTTTTGGTTCAACAAATTAACTTTCAGTTCAATTTAAAATAATTTTTTTAAAAATTTTATAAGTATGTTAAGTCATGTGCTTGGCTAGGAAATTATATTAGTTATAGTAGAAATCTAATTTAAAATTAAATTTTTTTATTAAAATTTTATAAGTATGTTAAGTCATTTACTTCGCAAAGGTATTATATTAGTTACAGTGGAAATCTAAGACTTTCCAAGTCTCAATTTTATAGTGCTTCTTTTCCATATTCAGTTATGGGTAAAAGAACCATTTTCTCCATTGTTTTTAAAGAACCTTTTTTTCTCTTTAGAAGTGTAAATCGTTGTCATCTTAGTATTTGAATATCTTAAAGTTGCAAAGACATCTTTAAGTGGCTATTTTCTTAGTTATTTTGATCATTGAACCTTCTTTAATTGTCAATTTAATTTTTATTAATATTCTTTAGTAGAGTTTATAGTGCTGCTTTTTTTGAAAATGTCATTTTTTGCAATCATGATTACTTTGAAGTGTTAGAAACTTTAGTGGATACCACAAACTTTCCAAGTGTTTGCTGTATTTTGAAGTGCTGCTTCTTTTGTTTTCCTGTAGAGCTCCACTATTTTGTGGTGCTCCAAGTCTTTGAAGGACATTATTTCAAGAATCTATTGTTGAAATTGGGTCTAATTCATTGCTGATAAGGTGATGAGTGTCTCCTCTTTTATAAATTTGTATCAATAGATATTTCTATCCAATATGGGACTTGAGTTTTTTCAGATACACCTCTTCTAGTCCTTCACGATTGGGCTTTAGTGCGTGTGTATAAATTTTGAGTGGTTTGATCGATAGGTTCTGATACATGTAGAAATTTAGTCTAACTCTTCCTTACAAAATCGATTTGTGAGGCGAGAAGTACCTCTTCTTTATACACACAAAAATAGTGATTACTTATGGTTTCTCGACAAAACTACAAATCCAACTCATTAGACACACAAAAATTTCAACCAATATTTTCCATATTAATAACAACGTAAAATAAGTTTTCTATATCAATATTTTTCTATTTGTGGGTGTGCCTATATCAAGTAAATCGCTATTAAAGTGGGGAGGATGGATTCTAGGGTGAGGGTGAAGGTGAGAAAAACACAAGAAGGGGGGGGGGGGTGTTTAATTGTGTTTTCTTTTTCTCTAAGATAATTCTTCTTCTGAAGTATTTCAGAATCAGATGCACAGCGGAGTACAAACAGAGTAAGAGAGAAAGAAGAAAGACACAGGCAATTTATACAGGTTCCTTCCACAAACCGGAAGTCAGTCTTGTCCCCCTTGCACTTCCAAGGAGAGTTCCACTAAGTATAATCACAACTGATTACAACTGCTCAATACTTCAACAAGTACGAGACTTCAAAATGCTCAAGCACACAACAAGAGACTTCCTATGCTCAAGCACACAAGCAAGAGACTTCTTATGCTCAAGCACTAAAGCAAGAGACTTCTATTCAAACAGAATTACACAGAAAATTGTTTGAGTTTGAACACTTGATATACAATTAGTGGTGTTCACAATACAATGCAATTGAAAGACTCTAGACTTAAGAATTTCTAAGATATATCAAATGAGTACAGAAATTCTTAGTGCTTGTTGAAACAATTTCAGCAGAGTTTTTGCACAGTTAAATTGTTGATGGTCTCTCTCGTATTGTTTTGTGCCTTTGAACTCCAAGTCTTCACTCCTTTATATAGAGGTGTGAAAGAGACGTTGTGAAATTGCCAGCACGTCAAAGAGTCGTTGTAGCCTTGATCAATCACCAATGATCTTTTGTCTGATTTGGATGATGTCCTATGAAGAATTAATTTCAAATCCATTCTGAATTTGAAGAAACATTTCTGCAGGCAGAGCTGTTTTTCTTGTCTTGTAGCGTAGAAAAAAACAGAGTAGTGGAGGAAGTGGCTGTACGCTTCGTACAATGTACTTTGTCGACTCTCTTTGAAGGATAAGCATCCAATGACTTCAAATTCCTTCAAAACGAGCTTTCCACTATTCTTAAGTCTTTTCGCTTCCTTTAGATGAGCTTAAATAGCTTGTTTGAATCTTTAGACAAATTCTGTAGATTCTGGTGATGTACAGCTTCTGATGAATTGGCTTCTGATAGACTGCTTCTGAACTATTGCTTCTGATGGACTTGCTTCTGATGACGTCATCAGGTGCACTTTGTTTTCAGGAGCACTTTTACTTAAGAAGCTTCTTTAACTTCAGAGGCGGATTTCGTCAGACGCTTTAGGCTATTATTTTAATCAAATCTTTGGCTTTGACTATGGTCCTGTAAACTTGAACAAATAATTAGCTAGATCCAATTGACAATTTTTTAATACCTTGTTATCATCAAAACTTATTCAGGTTTATTGTTAAACACATTTTTTTCCAACAATCTCCCCCTTTTTGATGATGACAAACAATAGTATTTAAAAAATGTTCAATTGTTGTTGATTTAATTAACAAGTTGACTACTGGGTTTGAGGTTTGTAAGCTCCCCCTAAGTCCAATAAAACTTTCAAGAAGGGTTTGTAAGCTCCCCCTGAGTTCTACCCATGTTAATCAAATTTATCAATAAAAAGCGCAATAATATTAAGTCAGAAGCATTCTCATAAAAATATATTATTAAGAGTTCAGAGAATGGTTCTATTAATTTAATTTTGATTAAATTAATGGGTCTCAGAGCCTAAAAATACTATACAATTACTCCCCCTTTTGTCATCAACAAAAATAAAAAATAGACAAAAAGGAAAGATATGAGAAAGAAAAAAAAGGAAACTTAGACAATTTTCAGAGGCAATAAACAACATAAAAAGATTGTAGAAGAAAGGGAATTATATTAAGCATGAAGAAACAGATGAGTATACATAGCAACAATAGGTTCAGAAGCAGAGGCAAAAACACAAAAGAAATGAAATCTAAACAAGTTAAGGGTGTGCAACTAAGGTTGGGGTTGTTGTTTAGAGAACATTTCCATCAAGTGGTCAACCTTTTCTTGGTGCTTCTTCAGTTCTTCTGCTTGCTTAGCTACCACTTCTTCCAAAGATTCATTCTTCCTCTTCATCTCTTGGATTTATGCCTTAGCTTTTTCTTCTTTCTCTTGTGTAGATAAGAGCTTCTGCTTCAGCTTCTGCACAATCTTGGTCTGTCTTGTAACATACTCACTTTCTGGATAGAAAGGAGCATTAGCAAGAGCAAGAATTGGACCAGAAGATTCCTTAGCCTTGTGAATATCATCCAAGTGTTGTCTAAGAATGCTTGCTTGATGCTTGAGGCAGTTATGACCTACTTGAGCTATCTTATCCATCAGCAAATCAGTATCTTTGAACAGATTCATCCATTTATCTTTATAATGGATGGGAAGTATAGGAACATCTTTCAGAAGAATTAGTTCTCTAACTTCATCCTTGATCCTAAGCAGTTCATTGTCAATGTATTCAGACTCAAGAATTACTGCTGAGGAGTAGTGAATGGTTAAGGTTTGTGAAGTTGATGGTTGGTCAGAGGCTATCTGTGGTTCAGTTTGTTCAGAAGATGATGGTTGGTCCAGGTTGGTTTGTTGATCTTCTGATTAAGTGGTAGGTGGAGTTTGAGGTTGAGATTGAGTTTGCTCCTGAAGTTCTGGTACTTCAGTAGCTTGTTCAGGAATGTGTTGTTTTTGATTTTCTATTTGAATTTGTGGTTGCTCCTGAAGTTCAGATACTTCAGAAGCTTGTTCAGGGATGGGTTCAGGTTGAGGTTGTTCTTCAACAGTCTTTGTAGGGACTGTTTTAGAGGCTTTTTGTGAGGTTTCTGCCATCTCACCACCTAAGTGTTTTTCAAGAGATGACAGGGTTGATGGAGAAGATGGTTCTTCTTGATTTGGGATAGAAGGTTGAGGTGATGAAGGTTTATGTTGTTTTGGTTATTTTGAAATAACTTCTGATGGAGTTACTTCAGGGGCTGGTTGAGGTTGAAGTTGTTTTGAGGAATTATCATGTTAAGAGGTGGAATGAAAGGTGGTTGAAAGAAATAATCAGATGGTAACTTCTCAGCAAGCGCTATTCTCTTTTTGGAGATTGCAATTTTTCTTGCTTGAAGATCTGGGGTTTCAAAAGGAAAATCTTATGATGATTTCTTGGCTTTGGGTTTGAGGTTAGCCTTGGTTTTGAGTGGAGGGTTTTTGAGAGATGATTTTCTGATTCTTTGGCTTAGTGGAATGTTGTCGTCATCATCTAAAGAGGATGATGATGAGGATGAGGATAGAGAGATAGGTGGAGTCTGAATATTGACAGATGCTTGAGGATTACCTGAAGGCTGTCATTCTGTTCTGATAGCTTCTGATTCTGGCTCAGAAGGTGTTGCTCCTGATGTCCCCTTTCCTTTTAGAGCCTGTTTCAGTAAAGTAGTTGCTTCCTTTACTGTTTCTTGCTCACATTCAGAAGACAGAGCTACTCCTTCAGCAGCTCTTTCAGCGACTTGTTCAGCATTTAAAGGTTCAGGCTCAAGAAGCCCTGCAGCTCTGAGTTGCTCATCCCTTTGTATTTCATAAATCATCTTCATTTCCTTCCTTTCAGCTATGCGATTAGCAGCATAATCATTTGCCATCCTCTTAAGCTCAGGAGTCATTTCAAACATAGGGCACTCCATACTTAGAGGCTTCTTCACCTTCTTGCTTGCAGACTCTCCTTTCTCTTCTGAGTTCCACTCTTCAACTATATCTTCTTTGAGGTTTCTTTGTCCTTTGTATAATCTTTTCTTGATTTTACCAGGAACAGAACCTGATTCAGCACCAGAAGCTGTTGAGCTAGACAACTTTGGTCTTTTGGGTTCAGGTGCTGAAACATCTTCTGAGGTAGTCAGCTTTGACCTCTTGCCCTTAATCTTGAGAGGAGCTCCTCCAATATTATCAGGAATGGAGGCTATGTTGATGTACTCACCAGTTTCCTTTCGGTGAGCTTTGATGAATTCAATGATTACTGTAGGATTATCCTTTTTACAGACAGAAGGGAAATCCTGCATTAGTTTTGATTTAACATAATCTTCTCTCAGATCATCTTTATGAGTTGTGACCTTCTCAATGATCTTCATTGATCTGAGAGTCCTTCCATTGAATATTTTTCCTGTGACAGATCCTAGCTCTTCATCTGACACAACTTCAGCATTCTTCAGATGCTGCAGAAGTCTTCCTTGAGAGAAGATTTCTGACAGGAGTCTTCCATAGGGAATCTGTCTTCTGTCTTTCTTCTGGCTTTCCCTTATAGCCCAGCACATATGATGCATAATGTACTTAGGTAAGTTTATCCTTTGACATGATGTCAAGAAATACAAAACCACCTTGTGATCCAGGGATGGTTGATCTGATCCTCCTCCCCTCTGAAGCATGCATTCATTCATTATCTTCAGAAGCACTCTGTGAGTAGTGGCCATTTCTGAAACCCTTCCTTTGGATCTTCCATGGAATAAGGTTGCATTGACGGTACCTTCCCAGATTGCTTTGGGGGCATCCCATTGAAATTGTCCTCCCTCAGAGCATCTGCAGGCTCTGGCAATAATTTCTTCATTGATGGTAACTTCCATTCCCATCACAGCTGATCTTATTTCCACTCCTGTATACTTCCTGAGACCCATTTCTTCCCTAGATTTCCTTTTCATGCTAGGGTTCTTGGATATAATCTCAGCTTCTTCTTCCTCTGAAGCTTTTCTGTCAAAAACTTTTGCTCTGACCCAGAAGTCTTTCACCAGGTTCATGTAAGTTGTTCCAAACAACATCTGAAAGTAGCCATCCATTTGTTGAGCGCCAATGTGACCTCTCACATCAACTCCGTTTCTTTCTAGAGATTCGAAGTCTACTGGAGCCTCAACTTGGACATCCAGTCTATCCAGTGGAACAGTTACTGATCTTTCCTTGAGAACATAAGATTTCTTAGTGTTGATTTTGATGGAAGAAGAAGAGCTTGAAGACGCCATTGATGGAGTGATTGAGTTTTGGGTTTCTAGGTTTTAAGATAGAAAATATTTTTCACAAAGAAAGGCTTAAAACTTAGAAAGTGTAGAAAAGTGAGTGAGTAGTGTGTGTTTGGTATTTATAGTGTTTTAAGTAAAACGTTTGCAATTCAGAAAAGAGACAAACAAACACAGCATTAATGACAAATTGGGAGCGCGTGATAGTACGTTTAAAGCAAAAATAATCATCATTGCCCTTTTTAGTTATACGCCAATACAACTAAACCACGTCAGAAAACTTTTCAGAAAACTGCTAAGTTAGTGGGACAGGTGTTACTAAAAGTAACTGCCAAACGATTCCACTTATTCTGCTTATTCAGAAGCACAAAGATCCGCTTCTGAAGTTCAGATGCTAATGTCAACATCAGAAGCATATTTTCCTCAGAATCTCAATAAAGAGCTTCTGATGGGCTATTGCTTCTGAACCAACTTCAGAACCTAAACTTCTTATTCAGGAGCAAGCAACTGTTATTCAGACACAAAATGCATGTTCAAATTTTTCTTTATAAAATCAAATCTTTCAATTGTTAAAGGTTTTGTAAATATATCAGCCCATTGATGCTCTGTATCAATGAATTGTATATCTAAAACTCCTTTTTGAACATAGTCTCTGATAAAATGGTGTTTGATTTCAATATGCTTTGCTCTTGAATGTAGAATTGGATTCTTTGATAAGCAAATAGCAGCAGTATTATCACAAAAGATAGGAATACTGTTAGCATTAATCTGATAATCTTCCAACTGATGTTTCATCCAGAGTAGTTGTGTACAACAACTTGCAGCTGAAATGTACTCTACTTCTGCTGTAGACATAACAATAGATGCTTGTCTTTTGCTAGCCCAGAATATCAGATTTTCACCTATAAATTGGCAATTGCCACTGGTTGATTTTCTTTCAATCATATCACCAGCAAAGTCAGCATCACAGAATCCAGTCAACTGATAATCAATGGATTTCTTATAGAGGAGTCCAAGAATAGTTGTTCCTTTCAAACACCTAAAGATTCTTTTAACAGCAGTTAAGTGAGATTCTCTAGGATCTGATTGAAATCTTGCACACAGACACACACTGAACAAAATATATGGTCTAGATGCAGTGAAATATAACAAAGAACCAATCATACCTCTATACAGCTTCTGGTCTACTTTTGTTCCACTATCTTCTTTGCTTAAGGTGCAGGTAGGATGCATTGGAGTGTTCATCACTTTGCAGTCTTCTAGTTTGAACTTCTTCAGAAGCTCCTTTGTGTATTTTGTTTGATGAACATAGACTCCATCTTTGCTTTGATTGATTTGAATTCCTAGAAAGAACTTTAGTTCTCCCATCATGCTCATTTCAAATTCTTCCAGCATTAACTTAGAGAATTTCTTGCAAAGAGATGCATTAGTAGAACCAAATATTATATCATCAACATATATTTGCACAATCAGAATGTCTTTCTTAAGAGTCTTTTTGAAGAGAGTTGTATCAACCTGACCTCTTTTAAAATCATTTTTGATTAAGAAATTACTCAGTCTATCATAACAAGCTCTGGGAGCTTGTTTCAAGCCATATAGTGATTTCTTAAGCTTATAAACATGGTTAGGATATTTAAGATCCTCAAAACCAGGAGGTTGTTTGACATATACTTCTTCTTCAATGACACCATTAAGAAAAGCACTCTTAACATCTATTTGATATATTATTATTCCATGATTGATTGCATAGGTAGAAGTAACCTGATTGCTTCCAATCTTGCAACTGGAGCAAAAGTTTCAGTATAATCAATGCCTTCTTGTTGACTATATCCTTGTGCAACAAGTCTGGCTTTGTTTCTGGTTACTTCACCTTCCTCATTTAGCTTGTTTCTGAATACCCATTTTGTTCCAATAATGTTCTTCTGCTGGGGTTTGGGTATCAGATCCCACACATCGGTTCTTTGAAACTGATTTAGCTCTTCCTGCATTGCTAGTATCCATTCATCATCTGAGAGTGCTTCATCAACTGTTTTAGGTTCAATCACTGATAACAGTCCTATCATAGACTTTTCTTGTCTGAAATATGATCTTGTTCTTCTGGGACTTTCTTTGTTTCCAATGATTAACTCTTCAGGATGTGATGATTTGTGTTTAAACTTTGATGGAACTGCTTGCTAAGAGTCTTTTGAAATATTTTCAGAAGCATCTTCATTAAGTGCTTCTGATATTGGTTCAGCTTCTGATGTGGGTTGAACTTCTGAATTTGATTCAGCTTCTGGACTCTCTTCAATGTTGAGTGTTAGATCAGATTCTGATGCATCTTCAGAATCTTGTTTACCTGCAATACTTTCACCTTGCTCTGGAGTTTTACTTCCAGGCTCTCTATCATCAAACTTTATGTGCATTGATTCTTCAACACAATGTGTTTCTGAATTGTACACTTTGTATGCCTTTGACCTTTCAGAGTAACCTAGAAAGATTCCTCTTTGAGCCTTGGCATCAAATTTCTTCAGATAGTCTTTGGTATTTAGAATGTAACATGTACATCCAAATTGATGAAAGTAAGAGATATTGGGTCTTCTTCCCTTAAAGAGTTCATATGCAGTTTTCTCCAATATAGGTCTGATATAGATTCTATTTTGGACATAACATGAAGTATTAACTGCTTCTGCCCAGAAATGTTTAGCTAAATTGTTTTCATGAATCATGGTTCTAGCCATTTCTTGTAAAGTTCTATTCTTTCTTTCTACAACCCCATTTTGTTGAGGAGTTCTAGGAGAAGAGAATTCATGGACAGTTCCATGTTTTTCACAAAAAGATTCAAATGGCTCGTTTTCAAATTCTTCACCATGATCACTTCTGACTTTCAAAATTTTCAATTCTTTTTTAGACTGTATTTGAGTGCAGAAGCTGCTAAACACTTCATATGCATATTCTTTGCTCTTTATGAATTTTACCCAAGTCCATCTGCTGTAATCATCAACAATGACTAATCCATATTTACTCCCATACAAGGATGCAGTAGAAACTGGTCCAAAAAGATCAATATGGAGTAGTTCTAAGGGTCTGGAGGTTGATACAATGTCTTTTAGTTTAAAAGCGGTTTTGACAATTTTTCCTTTCTGGCATGCACCACAGAGTGCATCTGATTGATAATTAATGTTAGGCAAGCCTTTAACAAGTTGTAACTTGCTAAGCTTAGAGATTAATCTCCAGTTAGCATGTCCCAACCTTCTATTCCATACCCATTTTTTATCATTCATTGACAAAAGGCAAACTACCTTTTGATCAGTCAGATCAGAGAAATTTATCTTATAGACATTCTCAACTCTCTTTCCCTTAAAGCTAATGGATTTGTCATCCCTGTTGACTATTGTACAGTTGGTCTTACTGAACATCACATCATACCCATTGTCACAGAATTGACTTATGCTCAATAGGTTATGCTTCAGACCATCTACTAGCCAAACATTATTAATTGAAATGGAAGAATTACCAATAGTACCCATACCAATAATCTTTTCAGTTTGGTTGCCTCCAAACTTCACTTCTCCTCCTTCTTTCATAGTAATGGTGAGGAACAAAGCTTTCTCTCCTGTCATGTGCCTTGAACATCCGCTGTCCAGGTACTAGGACCTTTGTTTCTCTTTTGCCCTTAGGCACACCTGCAATATTAATCAATTCAGATTTAGGTACCCATACCTTCATGCGTCCTTTGGGGTTAGTTTTGGAGGTTTTACTCTTCCTCTTTTGTACTCTAGGCTAATTGTTAGGCAGCTTCTGATCATTCAATACTTTAGGTTTAACACCCTTAGATTTTGTTTTCTCAGAAGCAGCAACTGTTTTGTTCTTCTGACTCTTTGACTTTAGAATATCAGATCCTGGTTTGATCAGACTCTGAGGAACAGGTTCTGATCTTTTCAGAATCTTGATCTTTGCAGTTTTGGAGTCAGAATCTGTTATCACCTTAGTCTTGAAGTTCTTTGGCTTTGATATGATCTTAGCTTTAGAACTAGAGACTTCAGGTTCTAACTGATCAACAGTTTTAACTTCAACAACTTCAGGTACAAAAGTGGATTTCAATCCATCCTTAATACAATCACAATAGTTTTTGAGACTATATTCTTTAGGTTTCCCTTCATAAAATCCAATCCCTTTTCCATTGTTCTTGTAAATGCTGTAAATCATGGAAGCTACCTTGCTTCTATCAATACCAGTCATTATGAAATCTTCTAAAGCAATTTCATGTTTATTTTCAGAACCTTTATCACACTTTTCTTGCAGCTTCTGACAAAGAATCTTGAGTCTGTCTTCATATGTGGTATATATGAAGTCAAACCCTCTGAGTTCTTCTTCAGAAGCTTTCAGCTCCAACAAAGTTGATTCTTGTTGTTTCATTAAAGCAACATATTTATCTTTCAAATCAATCAACTCATTGGTTCTGTGTTCAAATAGTGATAAAAGTTCCTTGAGAGATTCAACAAGTTCTTGTCTGGGAATTTTGGAATATACCTCATTTTCATCTTCTGAGTCTGATTCAGATTCTGGTACAGCTTTTGATGATACTGTTGCCACTAACCCCATGGCTTCTTTTGTATCATCATCAGCTTCTTCTTTCTCAGAGTCAGATTGACTATCCAGATCCTCCCAAGTTGCCATCAAACTCTTTTTGATCTGCTTCCTGAATTTGCTTGAGTTGAAACTTGGTTTCTTTGTTCTGCTCTTAGACTTTTCTTTCTGAAGATCAGGGCACTCAGCAATGAAATGACCAGGCTTCTTACAGTTGAAGCATCGATTTTGATCTTCCTTTTTGAAGTTCTTATAGTTACCTCTTCTACTCAGAAACTTCTTCTGCTTCTTTGCTAGATATTCAAGCTTGTTGGAAAGCATGGCCATCTTTACACACTGATCTTCATCAGAATCCCCATCTGGTGATTCTTCTTCAGATTCACTAGCCTTATATGCTTTAGATGGCTTTCCTTTAGATGGTAGAGCAATGGATTTACTCTTCTTTGAGGATTCATGCTCATTTAGGCTCAATTCATGAACCTTGAGAGAACTTACAAGATCTTCAACACTCAACGTGTTTAGATCCTTAGCTTCCTCAATAGCAGTTACCTTTGGTCTCCATCTAGAAGGCAAGCTTCTCAAAATTTTGCTGACATGATCAGAAGCAACATAACTCTTTTTCAGTATTTGTAGTCTAGAGACTAAGGTTTAAAACCTTGAGTACATTTCCTCAATATTAGAGAAGCAAACATTGATTTAGCAGTAGATTTGTCACTCATCTTCATGTACTCAGCCTTAGGTATAACTTTGACAAGTGCACCTCTGATTGTGTGATGCTTCTTGTAGAGTTTCTTTTGAGCAGGAGTATGACTTCTTCTATCAATAGCAGCTCCTTCTTCATCAACTATCAAGTCACCAATACCATCTTCCAGTATGTCCCATAGTTCTTCATCTAAACCCATGACATGACTGTAGAAGTTGGTTTTCCACCAGGAAAATTCTTCAGGATCTCCATTAAATTTTGGAACTTTTCCAACATCAGATTTCTTGTTGTTGGTTCCATAATCATATGCAACAGCATTATTGTTTCCAGAACCTGTAACACCCCGTTTCCCCAATATACAAATTTCATAAACAATTATCAGAGTAAAAACCATAAACGGGATATCACATAGAAACGTAATCCAAAAACAGTTAAATGATAATTTAACCTTCACAAACATCTTTAACGTAGCAGCGGAATATTAATTCGAAAGTCATAAATCAGTTTGGCACGTAGGCCCCATCAAAATAGTTCATTATCCATAACATAATAAAAATAACATATTATCCACGTAAAAGAATGAAGCATGTATAACATTAAGCACGATCACCTGCAAGTTACCCATACGAAGGGCAACATTTTCAAGCAGAAGGGGTGAGATTTCATTACAAAATAACATTAAATCAATGTAATTGCGAATCATAAATTAACATCATAATCATTCCTTTATTAACTTTGCATAAATGCTAAACAGTTATCACGTAATCATATATCCAATCATTATGAACAACATAACATAATCAATAAACACTTATCACGTAATCACATATTCAATCATTATCAACAAGGCATCTTAATCATGACAATGTGACAATGCTCCTAGACTCCTTATATGCATGTGGTACCAATCGTCATCATAAGTATTAATATACTTTAATCGTGCGGAGGACAAAGCTCCTATAAAACGTGCGGAGGACAAAGCTCCTATTATTCGTGGTGAGGACTAAGCTCAATGAGATGCTATGCATGGACACTTATGAACAGAACATCATAATCAACATATCAACATGCATCCAATAATTTGGAGCTAAACTTTACCATATACTTATGCACTTAGTTAAATAACGAAAGCAGCATAAGCAAGTCACATAACAAGATGATATCATTATATCAATAGCACATAAATTGTATCATTATCAAATCTTCATATCTTGCATAAATATTCATTACATTAGCTCATGTTCAATTAATATTATCAGGGCTCAAACAACTATACAGACTGTACTTAACAACATCACTAGGTCTCAATACCAGTTAGCGGTTCACTCTTGATTAACAAGTGCGACACAGATCGCACAAACACATAAACAATCTCATTCTGGTTGTACTCGCGAGGCGAGAGTTCTTACTCGCCATGGCGAGTACCACTCAACTCCCAAACTAAGCTTGTTCTGGGTTCCCTCTGATCCTACATTCATTCCTAATCAATACTAGGCATGTTCGGGCACTCAAAGGTATACAAGGTTCAACAAAAAGGGTCGAAACACGAAATCTAACATACACTCTGCCTCAGCTCGCTATGGCGAGTAAGGTTGCTCGCAATGGCGAGCTGCGTCACACAACTCGCGAGGCGAAGGGGAAGGACTCGCGTGGCGAGCGATGAAGTTCATCACTCGTGAGGCGAGGATCATAGCTCGCCGTGGCGAGCGATGAATGTCGCTACGGCCAGGCTTCCTAAATTCACAAAAATCCGTCGATCCACATGGTTCTAAGCTTGCTTTTGATTCCAAAGTTCGTCCTAAACATTATCTAAGGTCTAGGAACACTTTCTACATCAACTAAACCAATTCTCACCGTTTGATCATCAATTCTAAGGTTTTGACCTAGTTTTCGTTTTCTCCAATTAATCCTAATTCTTGCTAATTATTCATCAGAATTACAACAACTAATATTACTGAGTTATTAGTCTCACCCTTACCTTAAGTTTGCAGAAAAAAACGCAGCCCTCTTGGTCTCTTGCTCCTCTCTAAGCTTTTCTCCCTTTTTCCAAAAGTTTTCACGTACAATAGTTTTTCTAAAAATTAGGTCTTCCCTATTTATATATTTTCTTAATTACTTATCTTATCTCACTTTCTCCCCTAAAACTATCTAAAATATCAAAACAGCCCTCAACTAAATATTTTATATTATTTTCAAATCTTTATTCTATTTAACAATAAAATAAATCTCATAACCTTATCACGTCATCAATCAAATCACTAAAATCATCGTAAATCATCAAAACATATCAAAATCATGCACATACTATATAATTATAATATAATCGCCTAAACTCGATTAAATAAACGATTAAACGAAAGTGGGCGTTACAGAACCTGATACAGAGGATTCTCCAGACATGTTTTTCTCAGATCTTTAACTGTTACACTGTTAAGTGCTCTGATAACAGAGCAAGCTCTGATACCAATTGAAGGTGAGAGAAACACAAGAGGGGGGGGGGGGGGGGGGGTTGAATTGTGTTTTCTTTTTCTCTAAGATAATTCTTCTTCTAAAGTGTTTCAGAATCAGATGCCCAGCGGAGTAAAAACAGAGTAAGAGAGAAAGAAGAAAGACACAGACAATTTATACAGGTTCCTTCCACAAACCGGAAGTCAGTCCTGTCCCCCTTGCACTTCCAAGGAGAGTTCCACTAAGTATAATCACAACTGCTCAATACTTCAACAAGTACGAGACTTCAAAATTCTCAAGCACACAACAAGAGACATCCTATGCTCAAGCACACAAGCAAGAGACTTCTTATGCTCAAGCACTAAAGCAAGAGACTTCTATTCAAACAGAATTACACAGAAAATTGTTTGAGTTTGAACACTTGATATACAATCAGTGGTGTTCACAATACAATGCAATTGAAAGACTCTAGACTTAAGAATTTCTAAGATATATCAAATGAGTACATAAATTCTTAGTGCTTGTTGAAACAATTTCAGCAGAGTTTTTGCACAGTTAAATTGTTGATGGTCTCTCTCGTATTGTTCTGTGTCTTTGAACTCCAAGTCTTCACTCCTTTATATAGAGATGTGAAAGAGACGTTGTGAAATTGCCAGCACGTCAAAGAGTTGTTGTAGCCTTGATCAATCACCAATGATCTTTTGCCTGATTTGGATGTTGTCCTATGAAGAATTAATTTCAAATCCATTCTGAATTTGAAGAAACATTTCTGCAGGCAGAGCTGTTTTTCTTGTCTTGTAGCGTAGACAAAAACAGAGTAGTGGAGGAAGTGGCTGTACGCTTCGTACAATGTACTTTGTCGACTCTCTTTGAAGGATAAGCATCCAATGACTTCAAATTCCTTCAAAACCAGCTTTTCATTATTCTTTAGTCTTTTCGCTTCCTTTAGATGAGCTTAAACAGCTTGTTTGAATCTTTAGACAAATTCTGTAGATTCTGGTGATGTACAGCTTCTGATGAATTGGCTTCTGATAGACTGCTTCTGAACTATTGCTTCTGATGGACTTGCTTCTGATGACGTCATCAGGTGCACTTTGTTTTCAGGAGCGCTTTTACTTCAGAAGCTTCTTTAACTTCAGAGGCGGATTTCGTCAGACGCTTTAGGCTATTCTTTTAATCAAATCTTTGGCTCTCTTTTGTTCTTCCAAGACCTTATAAATATTTCAAACTTGACTATGGTCCTGTAAACTTGAACAAATAATTAGCCAGATCCAATTGACAATTTTTTAATACCTTGTTATCATCAAAACTTATTCAGGTTTATTGTTAAATACATTTTGTTCCAACAGATGGCTCTAACAAGTCCCTCATCGATGGACCACTCTCAACAACCATGGAGTCATTAAATTATCAAGTTCATATATGCTATTACACACTAGATCATACTAATTTTTTTTATTTCTTTTCTTAAATAAACTATTTTTGTTCTCTTCCTCCTATTTTATTCATGACATATGCACCGACACACACGGAAATGTTCGCCGTGCTGTCCTCCCCATTTTTGCCACTTTCCTCCCACATCCTCCACCGGCGAACAACCACAACTCATTCTGGAACCCCTTGAAATTCATGCTTATACTCACTTCCTATTTTCCTTAAAACTGAATAAAATCACAACCATAACTTCATCTAAATCTTAAATCTAGATCCCCCACCTCTCAAGCTTCAAACATAAGATTAAGATATAATGAAAAATACAATTTTCAATTATTATGGAGAAAACAATTTTTTGTGATAAAAAATGGAGAAAACAATTTACAACCATTTAACTTCTAATTTCTCATTTTTTTACAAAACAAAGAAAAACAATAAAAAGAGGGCATGTGTGAAATTGTTGCGGAGAAAGAGGTTTCAATGTATCCTTTCAATGTTTCAGTTAGGGAGATATTTTCCTTTAATGGATCTCAAAGAGAGGAGAGGTTGTGGAGTTCAACTTCTGAAACGCCAAAGATACGTGAAAATATACCTATATTCTCACTTTTATTTCTAAGTCATCTCAATATTTAATTATCTCTGTAATAGATCTAACAGAGTATAAAAGTAGTTCACCGATGAACCACTTGTTTGATGGTTCATCCTAGAAATCACCTAGAGTGGAGACATTATGTTCTTCTTTTTTATGTAAACTTTTTTTATAAAGGTTTTTTGAGATATATGAGTTTTTAGTATGAATCGGATTTAGATTCAGGATGCAGCAAGTACCACGTCAAATAAAATCGGTCATATCAATTTCTTTTAATTAAAAAATACACGAAAGATCTTTTGAAAATATAGGGGTATAAATTGAAAATAAAATACCTCTAGAAAATGGGTTATATCAATACCCTTGTGAGCTAAGCTCAGTTGATTGAGACAATGCATAATATATGCAAGGTCTGAGGTTCAAATTCCGGCCACCACCAAAAAAAATTAAATGTTGAAGGAATTGGTGGAGCTAATGAAAGGAGATTTAAATCCGATGAAGAAAAGAAAAATGCTATTAACATTTGGTTTAACATATTTTTGAGTTTATGCAAATAAATAAATTTTTATGTATTATTCATTATAAGAAAAGTTTTCCATGTCTCCTTATTTTGTATTTTAAGAAAAACTCTAAAGTCTTTAGACGTTATCTTCACTCTTTTTGTTTTTTCCTAGTGGTTTCTTCCCTGCATTACATTATAAATTCAGTTATTGGAAATGTAAGAACACACTACAATCAATCAAATTACAAATATATCTTGTCATGACCACAATGTCAATCATGAATCCATTTTGTTTTAAATTGATTCAAATCATATTTCTCATGTGTTTGGTGTTGCAAGCAGACCAGCTTGTTTGCTCAAAAGAGGTTGTCAGGTGCATACAAAGTGAGAGACAGGCACTTCTGCAATTCAAGTCTGGCCTTATTGATGAATTTGACATGTTGTCATTTTGGACAACTGAAGATTGCTGCCAATGGTATGGAATTGGTTGCAGCAATATCACTGGCCATGTACTTATGCTCGATCTTCATGGTGATTATAATTATTACTATTATGGTGGGGGAAATAGATTTTATATCCGTGGTGATATCCACAACTCATTGATGGAGTTGCAGCAACTAAAGTATTTGAACCTCCGTGGGAATTATTTCACAGATATTTCTATCCCAGGTTTCATTGGATCTCTAAGAAACTTAAGGTATCATGATCTTTCAGGATTTGACAACAGGGATCACAATGGAGGTCAGTGGTTGTCTAATCTTACTTCTTTAACCCATCTTCACATGTCGTCAATATTGAATCTTGATAGATTTAATAGTTTGTTGGAAATGGTTGGTAAGCTACCAAAATTGGGAGAACTAAATTTAACAGATTGTGACCTTTCTGATCATTTCTCTTTCTATCCTTGATCTCTCTTGGAACAACTTTGCGTCATCCTCGATATTCCATTGGGTGTCAAACATTAGTCCCAATCTTGTGATGCTTGACCTTAGTAATAATAAGATGGCGGATGTCCCACCAAATCATTTTTCTTATAGGCTTCCAAAATTGAGAGAACTAAGAATATCTAATAACAAGTTCACATCATTCATCATATAGTTATGGCACAGTGATGAAGTCCCTTCAGGTGCTTGACCTATCACATAATAAATTGAAGGGTGGGGCATTTAAATCCTTCATGAATTTATGCGCCTTACGTTCTTTAGATATTAAAAAAAAACAATTTCCCTGAAGACCTTTAATCAATTATTCACAATTTGTCTAGTGGTTGTGTTAGAAACTCGTTTCAAGTGTTAGATCTCAGTTTTAATGAAATCACTGGAAATTTAGCCGACTTTTCTACATTTACATCATTAAAAACATTAGATCTTTCTTATAATAAGCTGAGTGGAAAAATTACTGAAGGTGGTAGCTTGCCATTTTTGTTTGAACAGTTATCCATTGCATCAAACTCTTTAGAAGGGGTAATTCCAAAATCAATTTGGATGAATGCATGTAAGTTGAAATCATTGGACTTGTCCATCACTTATCTGGATGTGCTAGATATTCACTTCAACAATTAGATCTAAGCAGCAATCAAATTAATGGGACACTACCTAATCTCTCAATATTCTCATTTTTGGAAATATTTGATATTTCTGAAAATAGGCTAAACGGGAAGATATTTGAAGATATTCGATTTCCAACTACACTAAGGATACTGGAATTAAGTTCGAACTCTTTAAGTGGTGTGATCTCTGACTTCCATTTTTATGGTATGTCAATGTTAAGATACTTATATTTGTCTGACAACTCAATAGCATTGAGATTTACCGAAAACTGGGTCCCGCCTTTTCAACTGCACGATATAGGAATGGGTTCATGCAAACTTGGTCTTACGTTTCCTAAATGGATTCTGACACAAAAATACCTGCATTATCTTGATATTTCGAATGCTGGAATTTCAGATAATGTTCCAGAGTGGTTTTGGGCTAAACTATCATCACCAGAGTGCAGCAACATGAACATTTTAAACAATAATCTCAAAGGATTAATTCCAAATCTTCAAGCCAAAAGTCAATGTTCTTTTTTATCTCTTTCATCAAATGAATTTGAAGGGTCCACTCCACCTTTTCTACTAGGTTCTGGATTAATTGATCTTTCCAAAAATAAATTCTCCGATTCTCTTCCATTCTTATGTGAAAGTGGTATAGATGCAATATTAGGCCAGTTTATCTGGACAAATTCCAGACTGTTGGAGCAATTTCAAGGCATTAGCTTATCTAGATTTGAGCCACAACAATTTTTCTGGGAAGATTCCTACTTCAATGGGATCACTTGTAGAACTGCGAGCATTAATATTGAGGAACAATAGCTTAACAGGGGAGATCCCTTCCTCCTTAATGAACTGCACAAAGTTGGTAATGCTGGATTTGAGAGAAAATAGATTAGAAGGACTCATCCCTTATTGGATTGGAAGTGAATTAAAAGATCTACAAATTTTAAGCTTACAAAGAATCAATTCCGACTTGTTTGATCTCTCATTGAATAATCTATCTGGACATATTCCCAAATGCATACAAAATTTAACATCAATGACTCAAAAGGCTTCATCTCAAGGTCTTTCCACTCATCTGTATCTTATCAATTCCGACTTGTTTGAATATGACTTGGATGCATTCTTGACATGGAAAGGTGTAGAACATGTGTTCAACAACAATGGATTGGTTCTTCTAAAAGTCGTAGATCTTTCAAGCAATCATTTTTCAGAAGAAATTCCACCTGAAATTGCAGATTTGATTCAATTGGTCTCATTGAATTTATCAAGAAACAACTTCGCAGGGAAAATTCCATCAAATATTGGAAATCTAACCTCACTTGACTCCCTTGATTTGTCACGAAATAAGTTGCTTGGTTCAATTCCTCCTAGTCTATCTCAAATAGACCGGCTTAGTGTGTTAGATCTGTCACATAATCAATTATCTGGCAAGATTCCAACGAGTACACAACTACAAAGTTTCAATCCCTCAAGTTACGAAGATAATCTTGATCTTTGTGGACCACCATTTGTAAAATTTTGTGTTAAAGGGAAACCACCACATGAACCAAAAGTAGAAGTTCAAGACGATGAAGATTTGCTTCTCAATCGTGGATTTTACATCAGTCTGACATTCGGATTTATTATAGGCTTCTGGGGTGTCTTTGGCTCAATCCTAATCAAGCGTTCTTGGAGACATGCTTATTTCAGGTTCATGAACAATTTAGTGGATAATATTTATGTCAAATATAGATGGGGACGCAATGATTAACCGGTAATAACACTTTAATTTAGACATCTCATATATACTTACATTTAACATCAAATAGTCATCATAAGATATCAGTTTAGTATAAAATATATTTTTTACATATATTTTCTATTGAAATGTTGTTCATCTTTAGTCTCCACAATTTCTTAAAAACGTGTTCTTAGTAATTTTGAAGAGTTTAAAGGAATTTTTTCTTACTTTTAGCTATCTATCTTTGATGATAGTGTAGGCTATACATGTTCAAAAGTTATCTTTCATGATATTGTGTTTCAAGTTACAAGTTTTCTAAAAATTTATATTTTGGACTTTGTATCTAATGAGGTTAACACTTAAACTATTATATAGGGCACATCTTCACAAAATGGTACTCGTTAGTGCGTTGGTGGTGAATCAGATAAAGGTGTGAAGTCAAAGATCTACTATAGGAAGATAAATGGTTTCTCTTCTTTTTATGAATGGTTTGTGAATTGTTTGCATTGTAAATCTAGGAACATGATTTCTCCTCGCTCCCAACATGTTTCAAAACACTCGATTTGTCATGATTATATAATCCAGTCGTGCAAAAGTCACCTTGTCATGATAAATTGATTGTTAAGAGAGATGTTGATGGCCAAAGAGAAACTATCTTCTAGAGATGTTATATGGTTATGTCATTTATCTCTTGTTTGTTGAGTTGAGTTGCAACTTGTAATACATTCTCTATCCTGTGTAACATATTTATGCAATAAACATTAATGAAGTATTCTAAAAGTAAAAAAATACATTTCTCATTTTTCCATACTCACAAGAATTTTAATTTTTTTTTGTCAAGTAGTTTAGTGGCGAGATTACTACTACAAAATACTCCCTTTAATAGCACTCATTTTGGCTCTTAATAGCGCTTCCCAAGCGCTAAGAAAGCCCCCACTATAATAGGTCAGAATGTTGTTGTGTTCATGATGATCTTCATCTGAGTTCATCATGATCTTCATCTGGGTTCATCATATATAAATGAACACATGAATTTCTGAACGTGTCATATGCTTTTCATGAATTTCTGGGCAATAACTAAAGTATGGGCTTTTCCACATATATCAGAAAGTTACTTTCCCAGATCTGCCTTGGGACCGGTGCAGGAAAGATATAGTGGGATTCTACATCTTCATGCCCATGCTTTGAGGGATTGTGTTGTCCTTGTACTGTACCAACTCCCATGCGTGTCTATCTTTTAATGAACAAGACAGATTTGCTTTTGCTTTTGCTTTTTGCTTTTCACCTACTGTACTGTTCATAAAGTAAGCATGTGCTGAGCTGAACATTCTGACCATCATAATGTTCCATCTGTTTCACTTAGGATGATTTGTGAGACTATCTTTTGATGTAATCAAATCCTAATAGTGAAACAACAATGAAAAACAGTGATATTAACATCTAGGATGATATTCCCTTGTGGAATATTCCTAGTACATCAATGTTCATAGTCTTAAATGAACATTGAATATCCTTTTTGACATAATTCTTATATATGTCTTTATTGCTTGATTGATCGATGCAAATATCTTTCCTAGACAAGTATCCATGTCACATTAAATGTCATATATGTTCTGATTTTCTTTTTATCCGTAGCCATTGTCTGCCTTTTCTCCATTCAGTTATGTTCCAGCTAGTTCTCCATCATCCGTCAGAGCTAAATGTATTTGTCTAACGAAATTTCAGCACATGACTGCTGGAATTAAAATGTATTTATGTTCACATTTCAATAAAAATTTATCTATGAACTATCGTTAATAATGTAATACACATGTCTGCCTTATCTATGAACTATGTTCACATTTCAATAAAAATTTATCTATGAACTATCGCTAACATATATTACATTACTTAACACAACATGTAAGAATCTATCGTTAATGTAGAATTTTGCACTCTGTTTAGAAAGAATGGCAATAATATCTTTAGGGAGGGAGTTAGTACTTTGCATTTTTTCACACTCTGTTAGTAGAAGATTAGGAACTCATTCATTGCAGATTTCATGGAAAAATATATCATAATATAACTTCCTATTGCACAAAACCAAAGAGAATTGCTCTACGGTCCATCAGTTTTGCTCAAAAGTTTATCAATTTATGAGAGTGTAACTTCCGATTGCAAAAAATATGCTTTTCTTCCATTTTATCATATCTCTCGATTGACTTATTTCAAAATCTGCTTAATGTAGTTTGTGACAGACTGTCTTGTTATCCACATCTATGTGACGAACTATTTGCGGTGGCGCCGTAGCCTCCGTCTGTTTCGTATCTGTCGATCGGAGGATGTAATTATGAATATAACTTTTATCGATCTGTTGAATATCTGTTGAATATGAGAGTACAACAGTTGCAATTTCAAAAATTGAACATGATGTAAAGTTCATATTCTTGAGAAATATGATACAATGAAAAAATAAGGATGTGGTAAGAATAAGATGTTATATTGAATAGAAACAAGTTGTCTACATAGTTGTACAACAAACATTATCTCATAACTGAGGAGATTTTCTGATTTTAGTTATGAATGTATGAAGATATATCTCTTCGTAACTAAATGTAGCTAACAAATCTTCCTGACGAAATTATTATAATATACCTAAAATATTCAAATCATTCGCAAATCGGACCGGATATATGAAAATAAACTACAAAAAAAAATGCCGTGCCCATACCTCGCTAAATAACAGAAATATTGGCAGGGCAAAAAATGCAATAGTATATCGGATGCCCTCCACGTTGATACATGCATAGGCTGTCTGTGTAAACCTCTATTGTTCACCGATCTATTATTATCTTTCAGATAATGTGGAGTGGTGAATCGGATGCTCTCCACGTTGATTCCTTGTTTGAATACACCGATTCCTATTTTGTCAATAAATGTTTGTTTCCGAGACCTGATAGTGTACCCCCGACACAATTCAATTTGTTTGTTCGAAAATAACATCCGTTAATTTGAATTTTATCTGTTTTATATAAAAAAATATTGTATGATCTGCTAGTTTATTGTGTACATGGTTACCGTCATTGAAATTTAGCAGTAATACTGTCCCATCCAATGGGTACCGTCTAGCATCTTGGAGTGGCCTCAGACGGCAGTTTCAACTTAAAGGTCAAGGCAAAGACGGTTCTTGAAAGGGAAGTAACACCGGTTAGTCAAACGGGTGGACATTTCGTACAGGGTCACATGGATGGCACGGGGGAGAAATTCTTAAACAAAGACTATCATGAAAGCAAATACCTTGACAAATTCTTGAACAATTATTTTCCTCACAAATCCACCCTGCAATAATATCAAGAAGTTATAGGTTTGTATAATTTCAAATTATCGATAGCATCTTCTTTCTTAAATTGATTTTTTTTTCTTCATTCAATGTTTTTATGATGGTATAATTTGATTAATTTCTAATTAATTCGTATCCCTAGATATAGTCCTTGAGACCAACAATTGAATTGTACCCCTTAAGCAAGTAGTCATAGCTTCGATCCATACTCTTGCGTTTAAAAAAAGATTCAAATGGAGAATAGAACTCACCTTGTGTGTTGTGCCCTACAGGTTCCCATATGGAGATGAATCACTCTTAAACGGCGATGATCACTTCGTACTAAGACATGGTAAAAAAAAATATAGTACATGTGGATTACATGCTTTTACTACTTGACGAAAATATGTATACATGCCAATTTTACACATCATTTCGTGTTCTTATTTTCATCCACCGTTTATTTTCTCTGTTTCTAATTTACTGACCTCAATAACAAAACAAAACCCTACTAACCAAAATTAAACTGATTGAAATTCACAGCCATCGAAACTAGGGAAAGAGTGGTCGGAGTGTTTTTATTTCTGAGAGCTATGATGCAATGAACAATTAAGGTTATAGACAGAATAAGATGTTATATTTAAAAGAAACAAGTAGTCTATAATAGATAAGAGGTGTAAACATTGCATATAATTAAGAGAATGAATCGTCTTCTATAATATTATTACAATGTTATCAGATGAATGAAACTATTTTGATGTTTGGAAATCACATAAGGTATGATATTCCTTATTCATACAATTAACAACTGTTGGAACACATGGAGTGTTATGGTGTGAATTAAAAAAATTCTTGTATCAACTTTCTCAATATTAGTGCTCATTTATGATGCGATCAAGCCATTGATTTTCCAACGGTCAACTAATCCTAGCTATCGGATTTGTAACTTATCTTTGGCTCTTCACCTATAATATAAATTGAGCTCCTCTCCCTCACTTCTATTCACACCAAAAGTTCCCTTGAGTTGTCAAAGAACTTTTCTCTCTTCTCCCTCCTTTAGCTTGTGTTGACGAGCTATTCTTTTCTTCTCCCTCTTTTTCTGTCCCTTCGGATTTAAAGTGTGTTCTAAAGGCCATAGTCCCTTCGGTTTATAATGTCCCTTCGAAATTAAGAATGGTCTTAAGAACATAGTTCCTTCGGTAAATTTTGTCCCTTCGAAAATAAGAGTATTCTTAAGATCAAAGTCCCTTTCGAGATAAAACGTCCCTTCGAAAAATACAAATGATCTTAAGAATATAATCTCTGTTTTATGCCCTTGGAGAAGTTAGAGGTTAGAGTGGTGAAAACACCATATTCGAGTGGTCTTAGTACCATGTAAGAATGTTCTTAATCTTAGCACCATATTTCAAGGTGTATTTCTAGAACAGATCCTATAGTGCAATAGGACTTTGATACAGTTGTAACTGAGCTGTTTTATCTTGGAGCGTCGTGGTTGATAGATGCATGCACAATTTTAGGCAGTGTCACGAAACGTTTTAAAGAGAGCGACCTAATCCGCGACTAAGTCTAGTAATCTCTTCGATGACAAAATTATTTTTTTAAACTAATTTTGACTATTGTTCCAACAACAACCATTCTTTGAAGATTACCCTCGTTATAAATTCAATTATTATCATCATCGTCGTCATTGAGAAAAATATTTATATATCTTCCATCTCAGAAGACTTGATATATGAAAGAAATGAGTGTTTTGATCGCCTAGTACCAACCATTTACTTTTTGCTTGTTGATACAAATAACATTCTTCATGGGCCACAATAACATTCATCAGAATATGCTTTTTGCTCAAGAAAATATTTTTCTTCATTCTTAATGAAGTCACCACCAATACACCAAGAACCTGGATTAGATTGGGTAAATGTACACAGCTCCTGCCAAAATTCCTCATGAAGCCCCAGTAGGACTAGTGTAAACGATGGCCAATACTCTTTTGTTAAAAAAAAGTGTCCCTATCATTTTTCATACAAGATATACTTCATAACAAAGATTATAACTATATTAATATTATTCTCTTTAAGGAGAGTTTTGTCGCTCGTTGTGGTCCTACTAAATTGAAGTATTGGTCTATATAATTGCGTGCAAAAATACTCGGTTCACATCAACGGTAAAGATTACAACTAAGTCATGCTTTTAGTGTGAAAGAAAAATATATAAACATAAGAGCATGCATGTATATTTGGATCTACAACGTGTTGTACAAAGAAAAGTGTCAACTTGAACTCCTTATAACTTAAACACTCTTCAGATGGGGAAAAAGGCCATATGCAGCTTGCAGAAAGATCAAAACAACTTATTTATACAAAACAGTTTAATACGACCTCATTTTCAAAAAACCGCTTATTCAGAACAACTTATTTATGCACAACAGCTTAATATGATCTCTTTTTCAAAAACAACTTATTCAAAACAGCTTATTTATATAAAACAGCTTATTACGATCTCATTTTCAAAAACTGCTTATTAAAAACAACTTATTTATACAAAACAGCTTAATATGGCCTCATTTTTTAAAACAGCTTATTCAAAACAACTTATTTATACAAAACAGCTTAATACCACCTCATGTTCTAAAACCGCTTATTCAAAACAACTTATTTATGCAAAACAGCTGAATACGATCTCTTTTTCAAAAACAGCTTATTTATATAAATCAGCTTATTACGACCTCATTTTCAAAAAACGCTTATTCAAAACAGCTTATTTATACAAAACAGCTTATTACGTCCTCTTTTTCAAAAATAGCTTATTCAAAACAGCTTATTTATGCAAAATAACTTAATACGATCTCTTTTTCAAAAAACGCTTATTGAAAACAGCTTATTTATACAAAACAGCTAAATACGACCTCATTTTCTAAAACCTCTTATTCAAAACAGCTTATTTATACAAAACAACTTATTACGACCTCTTCTTCAAAAAGAGCTTATTCAAAACAACCTATTTATGCAAAACAGCTTAATACGATCTCTTTTTCAAAAACAGCTTATTCAAAATAGCTTATTTATACAAAACAGCTTAATACGACCTCATTTTCTAAAACCGCTTATTCAAAACAACTTATTTATGCAAAACAACTTACTACGTCCTCTTTTCAAAAAATAACTTATTCAAAAAAGCTTATTTATGCAAAACTGCTTATTACGATCTCTTTTTTAAAAATAACTTATTCAAAACAACTTATTACGACTTTTTTTTTTAAAAAACAACTTATTCATAAATAAGCTTTTTTGAACAAGTAAGATAAATAAGTTGTTTTGAATAAGTTGTTTTTTGAAAAGAGATCGTAATAAGTTGTTTTGCATAAATAAGCTTTATTGAATAAGATTTTTTTTGAAAAGAGGTGAGACTAGGCTGTTTTGGATAAATAAGCTGTTTTGAATAAGTTGTTTTTGAAAAATAGACTGTATTAAGCGATTTTTGACTAAGCCGTTTTTGAAAATGAGGTCGTAATTAACAGTTTTGTATAAATAAGTTGTTTTAAATAGGCGATTTTTTCAAAAGGAGGTCGTAATAAGCTGTTTTGTATAAATAATTTGTTTTGAATAAGCGGTTTTTGAAAATGAGGTCGTAATAAGTTGTTTTTATAAATAACCTGTTTTCAATAAGCTGTTTTTGAAAAAGATATCGTATTAAGCTGTTTTGCATAAATAAGTTGTTTTGATTAAGCCGTTTTTAAAAATGAGGTCATATTAAGCTTACTACAATAAGTGTGCTGTGCTCAAATATGATGCATGTAAATATCCACTTCGTTGTACTTATAAATAACTCTGTTTAGATTAGTATCTACTAAACTCTGTGTTTATATTAGTATCTACTCTTCATATAAAATCATAAAATTCTTATAAATGAACAATTTGAAGACAAATGCCATATTCTTATATGCCTGTAATATCTATGTTTCGAATCAGTTTATTTTTAAGTATAATAACAAATTTGTGTTTGTCTGTAATAATCTATTACAGACAAACAGTTGCAATAGGTAACTAATTTCTTTTTATGAAATGAAAACCTTCTCTCTCAAACATTGAAATAAGGATTTGGTAATTCCAAAAATTGAACATGATGTAAAGTTCATATTCTTGAGAACTATGACACAATGAAAAAATAAGGATGTGGTAAGAATAAGATGTTATATTGAATAGAAACAAGTTGTCTACATAGTTGTACAACATATTATACGAGGTGTAAACATTGCATATAGTTAAGAGAATGGATCGCCTTCTATAATATTATTACAGTGTTATCAGATGAATGAAACTATTTTGATGTTTGGAGATCACATAAATTATTTTATAGCCACATTACATAAAGCAATGGCTCTGAGGTGACTCGCTTTAGTAAGATGATTACTTTTAATACCCTAAGTAATAAGATTACATTTCAAAATGATTCTATCCTGCATTGATTTTTGAAGAAAATTGGGTGGAATCCATCATGTCCTAGAGATTTCTAGTTACCTATACTCAAGAACGCTTTTCTAGTCTCTTTCAAAAAAATGAGTGTGTTTAAAAAAATTGTCGTTAATGATTGGAAATAGAAAAAAATGAACATAACGTATTGTGAATGAATGAATGTGGTGAACATTGGTATTGTGAAAATGCACATTTAAGTGCTTAATAAAACAACTAGAGCAAGTTAAATGTCGCTGCTTAAAAAAACAGCAATTTTGTCAAATTGTTGTTCTGCATACATGAAACCGGCGCAAGTTAACTGTCGTGGGGGGTCAACACATGTTAACTACCGCTAGTACGCATCATGAGTTTATTGTCGTTGGTAGTAAACGGCAGTTAACTTGCGTTGAGATAAGTTGGGAATTTTGGGATGAGAATGAGCAAAAATCAAAGGGAGAAAAGCAATTTTCTAGATTTAGACTCGATTTGTTTATTGGACCTTCATTCCATATTTTTTTATGGACTTTGCTATTGGAAGTTCCAAAGGATAACTGGATCCGACCTCTTAGACTCGTACGATTACAAAATCTTCTTTATTACTTTTCCCACCCTACTAATCTCTCGTGCGCCCTTTTTTTCTTCCAAAAATGCCCTTGAGATTTATGAATTTTAGAATCCGAACTAAGATTTTCCTTTGTTATGGGTGAAAAAAAAAAAGAGTTTTTCACCTATTCGAATTTCATAATCCGAAAAACACCCTTTTCAAGGGTAGAAACAGTTCGGATTATATAACCCGAACTGTATCAGCACAAATTCTGAGTCTCTTTGTAACATGGATAACCTGTTTAAAGACCATATTAATCTTCTTAACCATCCTTCTGTTTTAGGTCATTGTTAGTTGTTCTTAGTCAAAAATCTAGTTTTCGTGCTACTTGATCAGATTGCTCCAAAACATCCCAATAAAATTAGAAAAATATCAAGGATCAAGACTCCACGGAAAAGGACTTCTTACGGGACTCTGCTCCTCAAAATCCAACATTCCATCGTTTATACACATTTTATTTTTATTTTTATTTTTCATATTCTCAAAAAAATCCGAAATTTTTTGCATTAGCTTAATTTGATTTTTAGAATTTTTTGGTGGTATTGTTATATTTTTATTTGATAGATTTTTTTTTTATCATTTTTTTTTTCGTTGTTTTTAAAAGCAAAATTCAAAACTGCTGAAATATGAGAGATTCTGATTGCTGATTATACATAAACATATATCGGATTATAAATCCGAACTCAGTTTGGATGTTTTCAGATATTATAATTCAAAAACCCATGGGAATAATCTTCCTTTTATAAAATTTTCCCAATTTTTTGGAAATCAATTCTTTTAACCACTCATTCACTTAACAATGATGTTTTTCGTTCAGACTCTATGCCTAGTTCACATACTGATATAGAGTTCAAGAACAAAACAAATTCAAGAACAAAAGTGTGGATGAAGGTACGACTTTTCCAAGTCTATATTTTTTATTTTTCTAAAATATTGTTTTTAACAATATTTTTTTCTTCTGAAAAACTTACTTTGTTATCGCGTAATCGTTACTTTTTTTTATTAGTTTGGACCCATTTATGTTTTGAGTCATGATCGTTCAATTCTTTTGGATTGCCTCGCCCTCGACCCCAATCTCTACCTTTACCTGGTAGTTAACCAAAAGTTGGTTAACCTTTAAGGCGGTGTAGCTTGTCGACACTATGTTATATTTGAGATGAGAACAATGAGATTATTCTTAATATTTGTGGAGCGTTCCTTTCATGTGCCACATGTCATTCTGATGCATGATGTATCATGAGATTGTGTAGGAGGCTGAATCCTGTGGTTCACTACCAATATTTTTTCTAAGTCCATCTTTTAGTTTTTTCTAAAATACTTTTTTTTAACAATTTTTTTCTTCTAAAACACTTACTTTGTCATCTCGTAGTCTTTACTTTTATTTTTTATTAGTCTGGACCCATTTATGTTGAGTCACGACCATTCAATTCATTTGGGTTGTTTCCAGCACTACTAAAAAAAGGAAAATTAGCGAGGGAAATTAGTGACAGAAATTCCTCACAAATTCCATGATCGCAAAATTTAATGACAGAATTAGAGAGGGATTTCACGTTTTCCCTCACAAAATTTCCCTCACTAATTTTTGTTTTTTAGTAGTGCAGGATAATTGTGGATGTTGATTGCTTTGAAGAAATGAAAATGAATTTTGTGAGAGGATATCATAAAATATATAATCAAAATCAATAAAGGCAACATGTATGTTCTATTTTTTTTTCTATGAAATTATATTCACCTTCTATAAGGTGAATATAATTTCCCCTAAATATAATGGTGTGGTTTCGATTTCGGGTGATCAATTTTTAAATGGCGTAAAACTGAAACTCAAATAAGTTGAGATAAAATTTGATTTATAGTCCTCGTAACCTTAGCTCAGTTGGTATGAACAATGCATAATAATATGTAAATTCTGGGGTTCAAACTTAGGCCACCACCAAAAGAAAAATTGATCTAGGCCACCAAAAAGAAAAATTGATTTATTTGGTTTGGAATCAAATATATAAAATTATTCAACATTAAATTGAGTAATATCCTATGTTTTTGATTCATTTCACGTTAGTTATATTCAAAATACCGGTGATTATAGGATTTTTATCGTCTTTTTCTTTTTTATTGTTCCATATTACTATTTAACATTCAATTATATATCCAACTATAATTTGCATTATGATGTAGAATTTCCTTTTATGAGTCGAAAACCTTCAATTTTCTCGTAAGATTTGCCTTTGCTTGAAATTCAATTTTCTTTACCATTCGCTCCCTTAAGGAACAACACATAATGCTGATAAGTTAGAGAACACATATGTGGATGAAAACAGTCTATGCATTGTAATAGACCAAGACTTTTCCAAGTCTGTATTTTTGTTTTTTTAAAAGACTATTAAATCATAACGTGGTTTTTACTCTTTTTATTAATGGTGTAGATCCATTTTTATAGGACGCGCGAATTAGATTAGAGTAGGAAGTAATAATCTTCCTTTTATAATGTTTTTCCAATTCTTTTGAAATCAATTCTCTTAACCACTCATTCACTAAACAATGATGTTTTCGTTCTGACTCTATGCCTAATTCACATAATGATATAGAGTTCATGAACAAAACAAAACCAAGAACAAAAGTGTGGATGAAAGTAGTCTTTCCATAGTAGGTGTAATTGACTAGAGACTTTTCCAAGTCTATCTTTTTGTTTTTTCTAAAATACTTTTTTTTAACAATATTTTTTTCTTCTAAAACACTTATTTTGTCATCGCGTAGTCTTTACCTTTTTTTTATTAGTCTGGACCCATTTATGTTTTGAGTCATGACCGTTCAATTCTTTTGAGTTGTTTCCTGGATAGTTGTGGATGTTGATTGCTTCGAAGAAATGAAAATGAACTAATGGATTTTGTGAGAGAATATCATAAAATATGAACCAAACTCAATAAAGGCAACATGTATGTTCTATTTTCTTTTTTCTAAGAAATTATATTCACCTTCTTTTTTCTTTTTTTTTGAATAAATCCACCTTCTTTGGAAAGGCGAATATAATTTCCCGTAAATATTTTTTTTGAAAGATAATTTCCCCTAAATATAATGATTTGGTTTCGATTTGGTGCAAGTTAAATAACTTCTATCTTTTGATGATGTACCGTCATGTATTTGACATCTTTTGAGTAATGAAATGACTTCTATCTGAAGACATGTGGACCCTTTATCTTATATTTTAAGTAAATCGTCTTCTTCGACTCAGATTTACCACACTTTGCGTTTAGACATGGGTCGAGTCCTTCTATGAATTCAAGTATGTTCCATATGTTTCAAAGGGTTCCTTGCATGAGGTTTTATGGATTTGTAGGACTCGTGGTACCCGGGATTGCATGTTTGCGTCTACACTTCGAAGTTGTATGGTTCATAGCAGAAGGCTCACATGGAACTATGCACTGACCAAATATGATCTCTAGCATAAGCTACACACAAGATCATGGTAAGGGTATAAAAGTCCATGGTACAGGGTTATGCACCAAATAGTTGCCCCTAAAAGCACTACACCTATCTAGGCATGGCAACAAAACCCATAACCGTGGTTACCCACCCGAACTAAACCCATTTTGATGGGTTTTACCCGTTTTGACTGGGTTTGAGTTTTCCCCGATTTTAAGACACAAGTATGAGACGGGTAACGGGTATATAGGTACCCACCCCTGTAACACTCTAATTTTTATTTAATTATTTTTTTATTGTGTGGTGTCTTTTATTTGATTTTGGTGATTTATGTGGTGTATATATAATTATTATATGATTATTTTATTAAATAATTAAAATAGGAGAATAATAGGATTAATTAGAATTTGGGGGTATGAAATAATTAGTATAGTTAGTAGGGAGTTATTTGCTAATTAAGGAGTGGGGGAGGTTACACTTTGGGAGTTAAGGAAAGAAAAATAGAGAAAACGTTTTACGGGAAAACAGTCAAGTTTTGGGAGAAAAGCTAGTGCAAGGGAGAGGAGCTTAGGAACCATTTTCTGCTGTGTTTATTCTGCAATTCCAAGGTAAGGGTGAGGTTTACTGCAATTATATAGATTCTGAATGTTGATTTTGTTCTAACAGGTTTATGTGAGGATTGGGAGAAATTAGGTTTTTGTTGATTATGGAGTTTTGGGTGTAGGAATCATGGAATTGAGGGTAGAAATGGGTTCTGGGTGCATAAAACCTTTCATTGCATATCTGTAAACTAATTTGGGGAGTGAATTGAGGAAAAATGGGATTTTTAGGAAAAACCTGCATTCTGCCCGTACAGAAGTTCATCGCTCGCCTCGCGAGTAGCCATTGCTCGCCATAGCGAGTGAACAACTTCATCGCTCGCCTCGCGAGTGATACAGCTCGCCATGGCGAGTAGCCTTGTGAAAATCTGGTTTTTGAAAATGTTGTTATAAGCCGTATTTTGGGTAGTTTCGTGTACCTAGATGATTTTTAAGAGGACTAGAGCACGTTTTAAGTTTAAAAGATGATTAGGGAGCTTAGAATTGAGGTTTGAGTGAGAAAAATGTCATTTTTCCCGAGAGCACCATATTTTTGTTCGCCTTGAGTTCGCCTCCAACTCGCCATGGCGAGTACCTGTTTTTCTGAGCTCGCCATAGCGAGTAGATGAGCTCGCGAGGCGAGCTGCCCAGTTTTTGGTTGGTTGATTTCTGTTGTTGTTTGGATGGTCTAATTTGTTGAATTATTGCATGGATTGTATACTGATATGTACTTTCTTGGATGTTTTGGTTGGTTTTGATGAATGGATGCTGACTGAATGAATGTTGTACTTAATTAAATTCCTTAACGTTGTAAGTTGGTTGGTGAATCATATATACGTATATGTCTAGGTTGGTTGGTATGTAGATATACTCAATGGGGATTAGTTGCATAAACATAACAGTGGGAGAGCTTCGGCTCTGGAATGCTTAGTCGTTCAAAGTGGTGGAGTACTAGTTACTCAAAGTGGTGTAGTGGTGAGGACTTATGTCCTGTTGAGAATGCTTTAACCATTCGACAACGGTGTGGGTCACGGCCTTGATTTTTGGTACCACATGCATGGGTGTTTAGAGGAGTCTTAGTGGAGTGGTGATAAGTTGTATATATTGTTGAGAGGTGTATGAATTAATATTGTGATAAGATTGCGAAAATGATGTTATGTAAATAATAATAATGTTGATGATTTATGATAGGGTGTTAGATTCAATTGATGTATTCTTTATCTATATTTTGTTGTGAATCTCACCCCTTCTGCTTGAAAATGTTGCCCTTCCTATGGGTAACTTGCAGGTGATCCTGAGTAGTTGGTGGTGGCTCAAAGTGTCTAGGACTCTGATACGTGGGATGGGATTTATAGTTTAATTTCTACCTATGTATCAAATTTTGGAACAAATTAATGTAGTCCATGTTTTATGTTGAATTTTCATGTTGAGGCTTAATGCCAAGATTATTTTGGATAATGAAGTTTAATTTAAAGAATATTCCGCTGCAGTTTAATGAAGGATGTTGTTAAATAGTTTTAATCTATTTAAGAATTTATATTTTGTAGTGTGACATGCCGTTTAATGTGGAACTCTGATTTTATATCTATAATTAAATTGATTTTGGGAAACGGGGTGTTACAACCCCGAACCCATACCCAAACCCGTCCCAAATGCATAAAATTACTTTATGTTGATATGTCATGTTATTTTGTTTGATAATTGTTGTGTTATAAAAACTATCATTGATATTTAAAGGAGCAACTAAATCAATCGGTCTAACAAATGTTAAAGTGAGCATATTGTTGGATAATTCATTACAAAATTTCTCTAGGGGTTGTCGGGGATGGGGATAAGATTCAATTTTTCATCCCCGTTGGGTATAGGTAGGGTAACGGGTAAGTATATTAAAATCGGGTATGGGGACGGGGAATGTAAAATCCGTACCACCCATCCCCTCAATGTCATGCCTATACCTATCCTTAAAGACAGTTGTCTAGGTAAAGGTATAAGGGCCAAAAATCTTAAATCTACTCTATAAATATTAACTTATGGTTATTGGGTCAAGTACGCTCACTATTATCCAATCCACGTATTCCTGTCAATCTACGACACTTCATGACTTGACCGTTAGAGTGTGTGCAGGTACACCGTCCTTATTCGCTCGAAGAGGAAGTTTGTTGACGAAGATACCCCACTCAAAGGTCATTCAACAACATCACCATTTATTTCATTACAGACGAGGTGTTTAAAGATTGGATCTCAAGCACTGATAGACGGAAATGAAAATATTCAATTCTCATTATGTAGTGATTGAAGAAGAAATTGATTTATCAATTTCATCATGGTAGAAGAAACTCTTAAATGACTTTCACTTAGTAACAATGGATCATGACTCATTATATACATACACCATCCGATCACAATTATAAGTAAAAATCTATATTTTAGATTCATTCAATTAATGATGTACAATGTTTTTATTGTAAACAACCTACATCATTTTATGAATGAATCTAAGATGTTATTTTTGCTTATAATAGTGACCGGATGATGTATATTGATAATAAAAATCTAAATTTTAAATAAATACATTAAATTGAGTAATATCCCAAGTTTTCTATTCATTTCATGTTTATATTCAAAAAGAAATAGATTAATAATAATGATTATAGGATTTTTATATTCTTTTTCCTTTTTATTGTTTCACATTACTATTTATCATTCAATTATTATATATCAATTTGCATAATGATGTAGAATTTCTTTTAATGAATTGAAAACCTTCTTCTTTCTCTCCTAAGATTTGCCATTGCTTCAAAATAAAAAGATTTGCCTTTCGTTCCATCATTAACACAGAATTCCCTTCACAATCATAAAATTAAAAATAGGTTTGTTTTTTTTTAATTTAGAGAACACATATGTGGATGAAAACAGTCTTTGCACAGTAATAGACCAAGACTTTTCCAAGTCTGTATTTTTGTTTTTTTAAAAGACTATTATGTCATGACGTGGTCTTTACCCTTTTTATTAATGGTGTAGATCCATTTTTGTTTCCAATCACGATCGTGATGAGATTATAACAGATTTGTTTGTTCTGGTTCGGTATTTAAAAAAAAAAAAAAAAAATATATCTGAGTTAACAACAACAACAACCAAACTTTATCCCACTAAATAGGGTCGGTTATATGGATCAAATGACGTTATAGTATTCTATCAAAAATCATATTTGGATCTAACCCATTGACCTCTAAATCTTTTCTAATGTTTTTCTTAGGTCTTCCTCTACCTCTTTTAATCCGACTCTCCACTATTTGATCTACTCTTCTTACAACGGCATTTACATGTCTTCTCTATACATGTCCAAACCATTTAAGCCTATTATCTACCAACTTTTCTACTATAGGTGCTACCCCCACTATCTCTCTAATGGTGTCATTCCTAATCCTATCCTGTCTAGTCTTAACCACTCATCCATCGCAACATCCTCATCTCTGCTACACTTACTTTACTCTCGTGTTGACTTTTAACCGCCCAACACTCCGTACCATACAACATTGCCAGTTTGACTGTTGTCCGATAGAACTTTCATTTCAGCTTAAGTGGTACTTTCTTATCGCACAAAACACCTGAGACTATTCTCCATTTCAACCACCCAGTTTGAAAAAATAAATAAAATTTTCCACCAAAAAAAAAATTTAATTCAAAATAACAATAATTAATTTTTTTTAAGTGACAAATATATATATATATATATATATGAAAGAAGAAAGTAGAACAAATGTACAAGTGTATAGGATAAAAAAAAAACTTCATAGCCCCTCCTAAAAGAAAAATAACAAAAAGGCACCCATGTACACCACTCTAAAAAATAAATAAATAAAGAAACACCAGCTACAAAGAGAAAAACAAGAGCAGAAAAAGCCCATCCCTCTCTTTTAATTATTAGCTTATAAGCTATCAGTAATCAATCATTAGCTATCAGTTATAAGTTATTAGTCATCAGCTATCAACTAACAGTTATAAGCTATCAGCTAACTTATCATCTATAATATAACTAGTGTATATTTCTGGCGTTAACCAGATCGCATATATTATATTACAGTTCAGATTATATGTATAATATTCATTAAAATTCATATATATCTCTGAAATAATCTAAGAAAAAAGATTACTCATTAAAACACACAATTTATTGAATTAACCATTAACATCTAACTAAAATATAAAATAAATAAATTATAGTTGTGTAGGTTAAAATAATAATCCAGAATATGTGTTTAAGATGAATATGATATAAGAAAAAAAATGTTTATGCATATATAAAATTGATTAGAATAAATATTTCAAATTTAAATAAATAACTATTTGAAGTTTTCTCTATTAATTTGTTATTTAAAAAATGAATTATTTATTAAAAAAATTGGTCACAAAAAGTATAGTTGAGCTCTGGGTGTTCATCAAGGTTAGGGCAGACCTCAAGTATAAAGAGCTTTGCATAGGTATTTAGAGATAACCCACATAATATGTTCCATCGACATCGACAACTGAAGCCATGACCTTGCACATGAGTATGGTACTTATCAATTGAGACAACCTTCATTAACAATTATGTATTAAATTTAATAAAAGTGACGTTGAGTTTAAAATAATTAGAATTAAAATTTAAGACTATATTTAGAAAGAATAAGAAAATTGTATATAAATATATATATATATATATATATATATATATATTATTGATTTTAATAATAATAGACTTGTCAATCAAGAGAAATTGGATGAGATGATAAGAGATATTTTCAACTTAATCAAAGGTCATGAGTTATTTGGCTTGATTCCAACTCTATCAATGTAACGGTCTTAAAATATCTTTTTTGACAAAAAATACATAAGAATTTTTTTGATGAGAAATACGTAAGAGTATCTTTTTTGACAAAAAATATGTAAGAACGTCTGTTAACAAAAAAATTATCATTTTTAAGTAATTATTAGGACTATTAAAAAGGATTTCTTAAGCTATTGATACATAACTTTCCAAGTAATTATGACCACATTCGTCAAAAAAAAAAAGTAATTAGGACCATAAACAATAAATTGATATTTAAGTAATTAGGAACAAAAATATACGGGATAATTTGTGTAATAATTATTAGGATCAGAATCCTTCAAAAAAAAATTATTAGAACCAGAAAAATCATTAGTTCTAATTAAGAGAATACTGCTCTTTACTTAAATGGTTTCGCTCATTCCTAAAATAAATATCCAAAATGACCTACACATGTTAACTCAGATAGCGTAAATTATTCAATTTTTTTCACTTTCTCGCACATATACATGATTTCACTTGGTAGGAAAGAAAGGGGTTACACTCCAGAGGAAACTTGGTTAACAAAGGGGTTAATATTGAGCCTTTGTGTCCGATGTGCAATTCTAAAACTGAAACAGCTCACCACCTCTTCATGGAATGCAATTTTGCTAAGTTAGTTTGGTTCTCATCTAGCCTTGGCATCCATGTCCCGTTACACTCCTCTCTTAGTAGCTGGCTTTTAAATTGGTTAGAAAAGAAAGATAAATTAAGCTCACAATTATTTTGCACTATTTTGGTGTTCAAAATGGTTAATACCTTTCCCCCTGATGTTGCTACTGCTGCACTTGATTTTGTTGTTGATTTTAATCAAACAGTACCTGCTAAGAAATCCAAGGGACAGCAACCCATTGCAGCTGTAACACTTCTATTATCTAATGAAGATGTTTGAATTTCAAACAAAAAAATAAGTCATGATTTCTTTCACTTTTTTACATATACATGATGCACGTGACTCCATTCAATTATATATCTTTTTGCTTTCTTTGATAATGATAAGACTATTTTGAATTGTCTTATTTACCTGCTATCCTGATAACAAACAAGACCATCACTTTATTATTTTATTAAAATCAAGTCAAACATGGTAGTCACATATATCATATCATACTATTTTATTAACGAGTTAACTTACGCAGGTGTTAATTCCTGCGTGAGTTAAGTCACGTAGAGATTAACACTAGCGTGAGTTAACTTACACTGCGCGTTTCTTTTTTTGTTCGTGTTATTTTTGTAAGACTCTTGTTCAACCCTTGTACTATTTGAGCTAGGGGTACCGTTTTTATGGCATTTAAATTTTATTTTGCCTTGTTAAAAATCAAAATACTGTATATCGTATAACATAAATCAAAAGAAAAAGATTACAAAGGAAAAATCGACGAATCATATAATTATTAATTATGGTTGATTATATTTCTTTTGTTTTGTTTTTTATGAAAGACTCTTAAAGTCTTCTACGTTTTTCCCCTTATGGTTCTTGGCAACAATCATTCATGACCACAATGTGATTATTATAAATTCAGCTATTGGCAATGCAATTATGTACACACAACAATCAATCAAATTACAAACATATCTTGACACATAACTTGTGATGACCACAATGTCAATTATGAATCCATTTTCTATGAAATTGATTCAAGCCATATTTCTCATATGTTTGGTGTTGCAAGCAGACCAGTTTGTTTGTTCAAAAGAGGTTGTTAGATGCATTCAAAGTGAGAGGCAGGCACTCCTGCAATTCAAGTTTGGCCTTGTTGACAAATTTGGCATGTTGTCATCTTGGACAACAGAAGATTGCTGCGAATGGTATGGAATTGGTTGCAGCAATATCACTGGCCATGTACTTATGCTCGACCTTCATGGTGATTATTATTATTATAATAATAATGATGACAATAATAATTACTATATCAGTGGTGATATCCACAAGTCATTGATGGAGTTGCAACAATTACAATATTTGAACCTCAGTAGAAATAATTTTGAAGGCAATTCTATACTAGGTTTCTTTGGATCTTTAAGAAACCTAAGATACCTTGATCTTTCATATTGTCATTTTGGAGGACAAATTCCTATTCAATTGGAGTCTCTTTCACATTTGAAATACTTGAATCTTTCCAACAATCTTCTAGATGGTTTGATTCCTCATCAACTTGGAGGTCTCTCCAACTTGCAATTTCTTGATCTCAGCCACAATTATTTGGAAGGAAGCATTCCATGTCAACTTGGAAATCTCTCCAACTTGCAATTTCTTGATCTCAGCATCAATTATTTGGAAGGAAGCATTCCATCTCAACTTGGAAATCTCTCCAACTTGCAATTTCTTGATCTCCATGGAAATTTTTTTAAAGGAAAATTACCATCTCAACTTGGAAAGCTTACAAACCTACAAGAGCTTTATCTTGGAAATGAATATGGTGATAGTGGTCTGACTATTGACAACAGGGATCACAACGGAGGTCAGTGGTTGTCTAATCTTACTTCTTTAACCCATCTATTGAAAATGGTTGGTAAGTTACCAAAACTGAGAGAACTAAGTTTACAAAATTGTGGCCTTTCTGATCATTTTATCCATTCATTGAGTCAATCCAAGTTCAACTTTTCCACTTCCCTTTCTATCCTTGATCTATCTGATAACCACTTTGCATCATCCTTGATATTCCATTGGGTGTCAAACATAAGTTCCAATCTTGTAAAGCTTGACCTTTCTATGAACCTTTTGGAGGATCCTCCATCATATGGTTATGGCACAGTGATGAACTCGCTTCAGGAGATTGACCTATCATACAATAAACTGAAGGGTGTGGCGTTTAAGTCCTTCATGAATGTATGCACCTTACGTTCATTAGTTTTGTATGCAAACAATTTCAAAGAAGAACTTCAAACAGTTCTTCACAATTTGTCTGGAGGTTGTGTTAGAAACTCACTTCAAGTGTTAGACCTCAGTTCTAATGGAATCACTGGAACACTGCCTGACCTTTCTGCATTCACATCATTGAAAACATTGGATCTTTCTTCCAATCAACTAAGTGGAGAGATCCCTGGGGGTAGTAGCCTGCCATATCAGTTGGAACATTTATCCATTGCATCAAACACTTTAGAAGGGGTAATTCCTAAATCATTTTGGACGAATGCATGTAAGTTGAAATCATTGGACCTATCATATAACAGATTCAGTGGCACACTACCTGATCTCTCAATATTCTTATTTTTGGAAATGTTTGATATTTCTGAAAATAGACTAAACGGGAAGATATTTGAAGATATTCGATTTCCAACTACACTATGGATACTACGAATGAATTCGAACAATTTAAGTGGTGTGATCTCAGAATTTCATTTTTCTGGTATGTCAATGTTAAAGGAATTAGACTTGTCTGACAATTCACTTGCATTGACATTTACTGAAAATTGGGTCCCACCTTTTCAACTGTACAATATAGGATTGAGATCATGCAAACTTGGTCTTACATTTCCTAAATGGATTCAGACACAAAAGTACCTGCAGGATCTTGATATTTCGAAGGCTGGAATTTCAGATAATGTTCCAGAGTGGTTTTGGGCTAAACTATCATCACAATGGTGCAACAACATCAACATTTCAAACAATAATCTCAAAGGATTAATTCCAAATCTTCAAGTCAAAAATCGTTGTTCTGTTTTATCTCTTTCATCAAATGAATTTGAAGGGCCTATTCCACCATTTCTAAAAGGTTCTACAGTTACTGATTTGTCCAAAAACAAATTCTCTGATTCTCTTCCATTCCTATGTAAAAATGGTATAGATGCAGTGTTAGGCCAGTTTGACCTTTCGAATAATCAATTATCTGGACGAATTCCAAACTGTTGGAGCAATTTCAAGTCATTAGTTTATGTAGATTTGAGCAGCAACAATTTTTCAGGGAAGATTCCTACTTCAATGGGATCACTTGTAGAACTGCAAGCATTCCTATTGAGGAACAACAACTTGACAGGGGAGATCCCTTTCTCCTTAATGAACTGCACAAAGTTAGTAATGCTTGATTTGAGAGACAATAGATTAGAAGGACACATCCCTTATTGGATTGGAAGTGAATTAAAAGAGTTGCAAGTTTTAAGCTTACAAAGAAATCAATTCTATGGAAGTTTACCATTGGAACTCTGCCATCTACAAAAGATTCAACTTTTTGATCTCTCATTAAACAATCTATCTGGGCGAATTCCTAAATGCATTAAAAATTTCACTTCAATGACTCAAAAATCTTCATCACAAGGTTATACACATCATCAATATTATATAACCCGAGGATCTTCGGGTTATGGAGAAGAATATGAACTGAATGCATTCTTGACATGGAAAGGTGTAGAACAAGTGTTCAACAACAATGAATTGTCTCTCCTGAAAAGCATAGATTTATCCAGCAATCACTTTTCAGACGAGATTCCACCTGAAATTGCTGATTTGATCCAATTGGTCTCATTGAACTTATCAAGAAACAACTTCACAGGGAAAATTCCTTCAAGAATTGGAAAGTTAATATCACTTGACTTTCTTGATTTGTCACGAAATAAGTTGCTTGGTTCAATTCCGTCTAGTCTTTCCCGAATAGATCGACTTGCTGTGCTAGATTTGTCACATAATCAATTATCTGGAGAAATTCCAACGAGTACACAACTACAAAGTTTTGATTCCTCATGTTATGAAGATAATCTTGACCTTTGTGGGCTGCCACTTGTAAAACTGTGTGTTGAAGGGAAGCCTCGACATGAAGTAAAATTAAAAATTCAAGACGATGAAGATTTGCTTCTTAATCGTGGATTTTACATCAGTCTGACATTCGGATTTATTATAGGCTTTTGGGGAGTGTTTGGCTCAATCCTAATCAAGCGTTCCTGGAGACATGCTTATTTCAAGTTCATGAACAACTTAGTGGATGCTATTTACGTGAAATGCAGATGGTGGCTCAAAGATTAACCGGTAATAATACTTTAACTTTAGACCTCTCATATATACTTACATTTATCTTTCATGATATTGTTTTTCAAGTTTCAACTTTTTTAAAATTTTAAATTTTAGACTTTATATCTAAAGTGGTTAATACTTAAACTATTATATAGGTTGGCAAAATCTTGTGAATCTTCAATCAAGGCTACTGGATAGTGTGTTGTGGATCATATTAAGGTGTGCAAGAAAGTCCTTCTCCACGAAGATAAATAGTATCTCCTCTTTATTGAAGGCTTTGTGAATTATTTCCCTTGTAACTCTAGGAAGATGATTTCTCCTTGCCCCCAATATGTCTCAAAGAACTTTATTTGTGTAGATTACACAATCAGGATGTGCAAAAGACACCCTGTTTTACACGTCGGGATTGTGTAATTCAGACAAATTGAGTGTTTTGAGAGATGTTGAGGGCCGAGGAGAAGCAATCCTCTAGCGAATAGATTGGTGGAGTATCTCTTTGTAATATATGGTTATGTCTGTTGTTCAATTAGGTTGCAACTTGCAATGCCTTTTGTATTCTCTGTAATTTATTCATGCAATAAACATTGATGAAGTATTATACAAGTAAACAACACGTGTCATTTTTCTCATGTATTCTACTCACAAGTTAGAGACTATAAATACCTTTTTTAGTTCTCACAGAAGCGCAGGATAGTAACTGTCTAACCAAGTTAATTGGCTGTTGAAGTAGTTGCTGCTGGGATTCCGGTGGATGCTTAAATTCAAATATTCAGTCATGCATCAGCAGTAATGAAGAATTTCAAAATGTGAAATTGTTTATGACTTAGAACTTGTCGGTTTGTGAATTTTAAATATATTTAAATTTTCATGTCATTGACATAAAGTACATATAATCAGTGATAAACAAATAAAAACCATAAATCAATTTAGCATTTCAAGTTTCATATCTTAATTATCAGAATTTAAGCAAACCCTGACATTTCGATCATGGCTCATGTTTCAACATTAGTACATCGGACGAAAATACAAGGTCGAAATGTGATTTCTCCGATCAAATTTGGACGAACAAAGTTGTTTGACTATGATAACTTCATGATTCTGGTGTAGCAGGAATTCAAGATCCCTCTGTCATACAAAGATCAAATCACATACTTGCAACAAAGAATTGCAATTTGCAATATTCTAAGGTTTGCTGTCTGTCTGGACTCTAGAGTCTCATAAATCAATTCTTGCACAACAATAAGAAAACAAAGACTAAACCATTGGTAACAGTAGGAATCAGAAAAGAAAAAGATAGGTAGACACCCTTTTTTATACACCTCCCATGTACACCTCATGTGTTAGGGGTATTTTAGTAATTTCACATCACATCGTCACCCCTTGTCATCTCTTCTTTCAATGTTTTTGCCACATGTCACAAATGTGTGTGGGTGTAAAAGGGTGTATGCCACCTAAGGTGGTTTATGTATAATAGCTCAGACAGAAATACATAGATAAAAAATGCCAAGAATATTGCATACCAAAATCTTGTATCTAAAGGCCTCTTAATCACCTTGTCATATTCTCAAGTCAAGACTACACTTATTAACATCAACAGCTTGTCAAATAACCAAAAATATGTATCAAAACAAGATGCTGCTAGAAGATTTGAATAATGGAAAATGCATGCACAAAGACTGTTTTGAAAACTTAAAAAAAATATGGTGGTTGCAGGTTGGAGAACCGGATATGCCATTGAGGTCTTGTTATTTCCATCTATATGGTTTTTTTGTCGTTTGTTTAGTTCATTGATCACTGTTGTGTACAGGTACATTATCTATATTACTGTTCTACTAAAGTTGTTCTGAAAATTCATTTGTGGTTCATTTATAGTTTCTTCATTCATCATCACACCGAGCATAGCATACCAGTTAATGTATCTATATTTGTTGCTGAATTAAATCCATTCTTAACATGGAAAGGTGTAGACCAAGTATTCAACAACAATGAATTGTTGCTTCTAAAAAGCATAGATCTCTCAAGCAATCACTTTTCAGGAGAGATTCCACCTGAAATAGCGAATTTGATTCAATTGGTCTCATTGAACTTATCAAGAAACAACTTCACAGGAAAAATTCCTTCAAATATTGGAAAGCTAACATCACTTGACTTTCTTGATTTATCACAAAACAAGTTGCGTGGTTAATTCCTTCTAGTCTTTCTCAAATTGATCGACTTAGTGTGTTAGATGTGTCACATAATCAATTATATGGAGAGATTCCAACGTGTACACAGCTACAAAGTTTCGATCCCTCATGTTACGAAGATAATCTTGATCTTTGTGGACCACCGCTTGTAAAGTTGTGTGTTGAAGGGAAATCAGCGCATGAACCAAAAGCAGAAGTTCAATATGATGAAGATTTGCTTCTGAATCGTGGATTTTACATAAGTCTGACATTCGGATTTATTATAGGCTTTTGGGGAGTGTTTGGCTCAATCCTAATATAGCGTTCATGGAGACATGCTTATTTCAAGTTCATGAACAACTTAGTGGATACAATTTACGTGAAATGCAGATGGGGGCTCAAAGGTTAACTGGTAATTATACTTTAACTTTAGACATCTTCTATATATATACTTACATGTAACATCAAATAGTCATCATAATATATCAGTATAGTATCTAAAAATATATTTTTTACATATAACTTCTTATGAAATACTGTTGATCTTAGAAATTTAAGAGAGTTTAAATGAATTTTTTCTTACTTCCATCAAAACAAGCATATGTTTTTATACAATATTTGTATCTATCTTTGATGATAGGGTAAGCGATATATGTTCGAAACTCAAAAGTTATCTTTGATGATATTATGTTTCAAGTTACAAGTTTTCTAATAATTTGTATTTCAGACTTTATATCTAACGACGTTAACACTAAACTAGACTTTATATCTAATGACGTTAACACTTAAACTATCATATAGGGGGTATCTTCACTAAAGGGTACTCGATAGTGCGTTGGTGGTGAATCAGATTAAGGTGTGCAGTCAAAGATTTACTCTTGGAAGATGAATGGTTTCTCTTATTTTATTAATGGTTTGTGAATTATTTGCATTGTAAATCTAGGAACATGATTTCTCCTCGCTCCTAACATGTCTCAAAACACTCGGTTTGTTTTGATTATACAATCCAGACATGCAAAAGACACCTTGTTTTACACATCTGGATTGTGTAATCGGGACAAATTGAGAGATGTTGATGGCCGAAGAGAAACTATCTTCTAGCAAATAGATTTTTGGGGTGTCTCTTTGTAATATGTGGTTATGTCATTTATCTCTTATGTAATAGTCTCTTGTTGAATTGAGTTGCAACTTGCAATACCTTTTGTATTAATTCTCTGTAATTTATTCATGCAATAAACATTGTTGAAGTATTCTACAAGTAAAAATACATGTGTCATTTAAGACTAATAATTTAATTTAAGAAAATATGAAAATTGAAGTCAGAGGTTCTTAATGTTATCCAATTATCTTACTGAAAAGGAAAGAGAAAATCACAAAAACACCCTCATAATATTTCTCGAAGCAGCGCAGGATATTAACTGTCGAACCAAGTTAGCTGTGCATCTGAGGTAATGAAGAATACCAAAATAAGACATTGTTTATGAAAATTGTTCAGTAACATAGACTTACCTCAGGAAATTAACTGTTGAAAGTGTTCTGTTCCAGCTAGTTCTCCATCATCCGTAACCTAAAAGAACACTTAGTTCATTTCTCATATCACCGACCACACGATCAGAACGGCCTCTTTGAGATCAATCAGAGCTCAAAAAATGTATTTGTCTAACGGAATTTCAGCACATGACCGGTGGAATTAATTAAAATGTATTTATGTTCACATTTCAACCCCAAAGAACACTTGTCTAAGGGATCATCTTACACATACAACAAAAATTAATTTATGTTTCTTTCACCAAAAAGCCTAAGATAGTTAGTATTTGATAATTGACAATACTGATAGAGTTACAGCAGAGAAATACGAGAATGATAAGAATAAGGAAAATTACACTCACCTCCCATAAGTTCTATTAAAAATACGGACTTCAGGTAATGAAAATGTGACTTCTAGTTCATTCCTTCGTTGTCTGTCGTTACTATCAAAGGTTCATCTAAAACTCAAGTGCATACTTCAGGTAATGAATATACCACAACAACATGAGAATCGACAAAGACAGCCAAGAGACCCACTTCTAAGCCAGCAAGGAGGTCAATAAAGGCATTGTTCGTGAACCATGGAATTTTCAAAATCGTCTCCATAAGTGTAGAGAATCGACAAAAAAAATGGTTTGTCTTTTGCCAATTGAAGAATCTCGTTAAAAGTTAACAAAAAATTTTCTTAAGAAAACAAATAGATTGACGAAAAATTAATGGTGTTAGTAGTAACGGGATTGTTTTTCTATTTGGTGACATTTTAACAAAATTTTGTTATGAAACCCTATTAGATCATGATTTGCTTCGGAAGAAAATCAAAAAGATTAATTCATGCCATATGGTGTACAAGGTGGGTTAAATTTTTCGCACTTTGTTGGTATGTAATACATTTTTTCTTCCATGATACATCTTCAAAACGTACCCGTACCAGGTACTCCGCGGGTACTCTCAGGGTATGCATAACCATTTTTTTCTTGACAAAATGAGGCTTTTCATGAGAATTAATAGCAATTATAGTTTTTTTTTGTTTTTTTATACTCAAACGGTTCAAGAGCTAGCCACAACAACATTTATTTGACTCTGGAACTGCTGCTACTTGTCTGCCAATAGTTGCAGAAGTAGAAATTCTTGTATCTTCTTATCTTCCTTTTTCATATTCTATAAAAGCCAATCCTTCCTTTATCGTATTCTATACTAGCTTTTGTTCTCACTTCTCCTTGCTATGTTATTTTAAATTAAAAAAATAATATCCTAACGTACCAGTACCTTTGTTTTTTGAGAAATGTCGTATCCCATACCTCCGAAATAGACGCAATTTTAACAATTAAAACCGTGTAACAATTGTTGTAATTTCTTATAATTAGTCATTCGATCATTTGTGGTTAGAGCGGAACAATTTTTTGGTTTCTTTTCTCTTTATTTCTTTTTTAACATACAATGTAGTTAGCTGAAAACCTCACAATTCTGGAGATAGACAAAAATTGCTTGGATTAAAGTTGAATATTTCTTTTAAGAGATTTGTCGCTGATTACCAAAATCGACAGAGTTATGTTGCTTTCATAAGGATAAACTTTCACAGTTCGATCTTTGTTCCATCTTTCTCATTTGAAGTGCTTTTCCCAGATGAAGCTTCATGTCCTGAAGTGCTTTTTTGTATGTACAAGTTATTTATAATGTAAGTAAGCAGAGGCTACACATGTTTAATATGGTTTAGTGAGTACTCTGGAAAATTTCAAATATCAGTAGCAATGGTTGTTTTGTTTCTTTGATGGAAAGGTGCATTATGATAAGCTTTCGGTTTTACTTTCAGGATGGTTAGTTTAATTTATGGGAAGATTGATATGCACTACTCCCTCTGTCTCAATATACTTGTCTATCTACGATTGTGTGCGGTTAGTAAAAAAATGATTAGTTGAATGAATTTCAATAGAAAAATTAATATCATTTACTAAAACACCTATAATGATTGTAGTTAAGTAGAGTGAAATTTAATACGATACACGAGAATGATAAAAAAAAATAAGGACAATAATCATTTTACAAAATCATTCATTTATGCTAATAATTTGTTCTTAACGATTATTTATTACGTGACGTGTTAATTGCCCCGAAGACCAGATGATTTCCAAGTCGTTGTTTTGGTGTGATCCTGATTTTTCTAATTGTCCTTGTTTTCATCATGACATGATTTTGAAAAGGACAATGCTATGTCTCGCGAATAAATGTTGCATTGAATTCGAAGTGGTAATGATTTTGAGAAAAAATTGCTAAAATGAAGCAGAGGAAGTAACAACCGACCAATTTCCGTGATACACGAGAATGATAAAAAAAATAAGGACAAAGATCATTTTTCAAAATCATTAATTTCTGAGTAATCATTTAGTACTTGACATGCTTATTGGCCCGGAGACTAGAGAATTTCAAGTCGTTGTTTTATTGTGATACTGATTTCTTTAATTGTCCTTGTTTTCATCATGACATATTTTTAAAAAGGACAAAGCTATATCTTGCGAATGTTTCACGCATACAGAATTGCTTTCATAAAAAATAATAAATGTTACATTGAATTTCGAAGTGGTAATTATTTTGAGAAAAAATGCTAAAAAGAAAATTAAAATAAAAAGGAGAAAGTAACACCCAACCAATTTCCTCTCTCAAAAAAAAAAAAATGAAAAAAGACTAATGATGTTTGTTACGAAAACAAATTCAACGAAAAGCAAGAATTACACTAATTTTAAGTTGTAATTACCAATCTATTCAACAGCTATTTTCTATATTGTCATATTACCATATTCTTGATGTTAATTTTTTAGAGATATATCATTGCTCTTTCGTTAAGATCTTCTCTTACCATATAACAATGCTAAAAATAAAAAAAACCGACCAATTTCCGTGATACATTAGAATGATAAAAAAATAAGGGCAATGATCATTTTTCAAAATCATTAATTTCCAAGTAATCATTTGTTCTTAACAATTATTTATTACATAACTTGTGATGACCACAATGTCAATTATGAATCCATTTTGTTTTAAATTGATTCAAATCATATTTCTCATGTGTTTGGTGTTTCAAGCAGACCAACTTATTTGTTCAAAAGAGGTTGTTAGATGTATTCAAAGTGAGAGGAAGGCACTTCTACAGTTCAAGTATGGCCTTGTTGATGAGTTTGGCATGTTGTCATCTTGGACAACAGAAGATTGCTGCGAATGGTATGGAATTGGTTGCAGCAACCTCACTGGTCATGTACTTATGCTCAACCTTCATGGTGATTATAATAATTACTATATCAGAGTTGCAACAATTACAATATTTGAACTTCAGTAGAATTAATTTTGAAGGCAATTCTATACCAGGTTTCTTTGGATCTTTAAGAAACCTAAGATACCTTGATCTTTCAATTTGCAATCTTGGAGGACAAATTCCTATTCAATTGGAGTCTCTTTCACATTTGAAATACTTGGATCTTTCCAACAATCATCTAGATGGTGTGATTCCTCATCGACTTGGAGATCTCTCCAACTTGCAATTTCTTGATCTCAACACCAATGATTTGGATGGAAGCATTCCATCTCAACTTGGAAATCTCTCCAACTTGCAATTTCTTGATCTCAGCCACAACATTGGTTTGGAAGGAAGAATTCCATCTCAACTTGGAAAGCTTACAAACCTACAAGAGCTTTATCTTGAAGGAGGATACGTTTTTAGATTTCTAACAGTTGACAACGACGAACCCAGTGGAGGTCAGTGGTTGTCTAATCTTAATTCTTTAACCCATCTTCACATGTCGTCGATATCTAATCTTAATAAATCTAATAGTTGGTTGCAAATGGTTGGTAAGTTACCAAAACTGAGAGAACTAAGTTTAAGAGATTGTGGCCTTTCTGATCATTTTATCCATTCATTGAGTCAATCCAAGTTCAACTTTTCCACTTCTCTTTCTATCCTTGATCTCTCCGATAACAACTTTGCATCATCCTTGATATTCCATTGGGTGTCAAACATAAGTGCTAATCTTGTTGAGCTTGACCTTATTGGTAATCAAATGGTGGATCTCCCATCAAATAGTATTTCCTGTAGTCTTCCAAAAATGAGAAAATTAAGATTATCTTATAACAAGTTCATATCATTCATGATATTTCAGTGGGTGTCAAACATGAGTTCCAATCTTATTGAGCTTGACCTTTCTAACAACCTTTTGGAGGTTCTTCCATCATATGGTTATGGCATAGTGATGAAGTCCCTTCAGGTACTTGACCTATCAAATAATAAATTGAAGGGCGTGGCATTTAAATCCTTCATGAATTTATGTGCCTTACGTTCTTTAGATATTGAAGAAAACAATTTCACAGAAGACCTTCAATTAATTTTTCACTATTTGTCTAGTACTTGTGTTAGAAACTCACTTCAAGTGTTAGACCTCCGTTCTAATGGAATCACTGGAACTATACCCGACCTTTCTATATTCACATCATTGCAAACATTGGATCTTTCTTATAATAAGTTGAGTGGAAAGATTCCTGAAGGTAGTAGATTGCCATTTCAGTTGGAATATTTATCCGTCCAATCAAACACTTTAGAAGGGGAAATTCCAAAATCATTTTGGATGAATGCATGTAAGTTGAAATCATTGAAAATGTCCAATAACAGTTTCAGTGGTGAGCTTCAAGTATTAATCCATCACTTATCTAGATGTGCTAGATACTCACTCCAAGAATTATATCTAAGCAGTAATAAAATCAATGGCACACTACCTGATCTCTCAATATTCTCATTTTTGGAAATATTTCATATTTCTGAAAATAAAATTAATGGTGTGATTTCAGACTTCCATTTTGCTGGTATGTCAATGTTAAAGGAATTAGACTTGTCAGACAATTCACTAGCATTGACATTTACTGAAAATTGGGTCCCACCTTTTCAACTGCGTGGTATAGGATTGAGATCATGCAAACTTGGTCTTACATTTCCTAAATGGATTCAGACACAAAAACACATTCACAATCTTGATATTTCGAATGCTGGAATTTCAGATAATATTCCAGAGTGGTTTTGGGCTAAACTATCATCACAAGAGTGCTACCGCATCAACATTTCAAACAATAATCTCAAAGGTTCAATTCCAAATCTTCAAGTCAAAATTAATTTTTTTTTTTTATATCTCTTTCATCAAATGAATTTGAAGGGCCTATTCCAGCATTTCTACAAGGTTCTGAACTTATTGATTTGTCCAAAAACAAATTCTCTGATTCTCGTCCATTCCTATGTGCAAATGGTATAGATGCAATGTTAGGCCAGGTTGACCTTTCAAATAATCAATTATCTGGACAAATTCCAAACTGTTGGAGCAATTTCAAGTCATTAGCTTATGTTGATTTGAGTCACAACAATTTTTCAGGGAAGATTCCTACTTCAATGGGATCACTTGTAAAACTGCAAGCATTACTATTGACGAACAATAGCTTAATAGGGGAGATCCCTTTCTCCTTAATGAACTGCACAAAGTTAGTAATGCTTGATTTAAGAGAAAATAGATTACAAGGACTCATCCCTTATTGGATTGGAATTGAATTAAAACGGTTGCAAGTTTTAAGTTTACAAAAGAATAACTTCTTTGGAAGTTTACCATTTGAAATTTGTTATATACAAAACATTAAACTCTTTGATGTATCATTGAACAATCTATCCGGACGGATTCCCGAATGTATTAAAAATTTCACTTCAATGACTCAAAAAGGTTCTGCACAAGGTTTTGCCGATCAACGTTATAATATCACCCATGGATTGATCACTTATTTCAGAGCCTATAAATTGAATGCATTCTTGACATGGAAAGGTGTAGAACAAGAGTTCAACAACAATGGCTTGTCTCTTCTGAAAAGCATAGATCTATCCAGCAATCACTTCTCAGAAGAGATTCCACCAGAAATAGCAAATTTGATTCAATTGGTCTCGTTGAACTTATCAAGAAACAACTTGACGGGGAAAATTCCTTCAAATATTGGAAAGCTAACATCACTTGACTTTCTTGATTTCTCAAGAAATAATTTGCTTTGTTCAATTCCATCTAGTCTTTCACAAATACACCGGCTTGGTGTGTTAGATTTGTCACATAATCAATTATCGGGAGAAATTCCAAGGAGTACACAACTACAAAGTTTCAATGCCTCAAGTTACGAAGATAATCTTGATCTTTGTGGAGCACCACTTGTAAAATTGTGCGTTGATGGAGAGCCATCACAAGAACCAAAAGGGAAAATTCAAGACGATGAAGATTTGCTTCGGAATCGAGGATTTTATATAAGCCTGACATTTGGATTTATTTTAGGCTTTTGGGGAGTATTTGGTTCAATCCTAATCAAGCGTTCTTGGCGACATGCTTATTTCAAGTTCATGAACAATTTATGGGATAATATTTACGTGAAATGCAGAAGGTAGCTCAAAGACTAACTGGTAATAATACTTTAACTTTAGCAATCTCATATATACTTACATTTTACATCAAATAGTCATTATAATATTTCACTGAAGTATCTAAAATTATATTGTTTTTACATATTATTTATATTTGAAGATGTTCATTTTAAGTCTTTACAGTTTCTACAGAATGTGTTGTTAATAATTTGGAGGAATTTAAATGATATATTTTCATTTCTATTAAAACAAGCATATGTTTTTATACATTACTTATAATATCTATCTTAAAATGTGTCGGCTAGTCTTGTGGTTTAGACTTCATATCTAAAGTTTTTAAGACTTAAACTGACAGGTTTGCAGAATATCATGCATCTTGACTAAAGATTGCTCGATAGTGCATTGGTGGTGGATCAGATTAAGGTGCTCAGGGATGAAAATTATTTGCATCGTAACTCTAGGAATGAGATGTCTCCTAGCCCCCAGTATGTCTCAAAACACTCGATTGGTCTTGATTACACAGTCCATATGTGCAAAAGACATCCCGTTTTACATGTCCGGATTGTGTAATCCAGACAAATTGAGTGTTTCTCTTTCTAATATATATATGGTTATGTCATTTATCACATATGTATTAGTTTCTACTTGAATTGAGTTGCAGCATGCAATACCATTTGTATTCTCTGTATTTTATTTATGCAATATAAACATGAATTCACTGAATTTTTTACTGTAATTTTCCTAGAAGCTTTAGAAGTTTACATTATGATTATAGTGGAAGAGTCATTCAAAATTTTAATTTAAAGTAGTATTGGGATTCCGTATAATATTATATAAAGCTTTCACATGCATTGTTAATAACATGCTGAAGTTTCAGTTTCATAGTGACTTCTTTTTGAAGTCTTCTTTTCTTCTGATCCCTAAAAGAAATAGCATAAGTTGACTATATCTTCTTCAGTCCTTCGCTTCTGTAGTTGTAGCATCTTTGTGTTGCACTTTCGTTGTGCCTGTTCTGTTTTTCATTTTATCCGTAGCAGCCTTTTGCCTTTTCTTCATTCAGTTCTGTTCCGTCTAGTCTGCCATCTTCCATAACACATTTTGTATCATCGACCACACCATAAGATCGGTCAGAGCCCAAGAGAAGTATTTTGTCTAACTGAATTTCAGCACATGACAGGTGGAATTAACCATCTGAAGGCGAATATTCGAAAATTTGTATGAAAGAAATACTTTCTTTTACACTAACAGTAAACTTATATATTTTCCTTCCTACCACACCTTTGCTTGCAGGATGGATTTGTCAGGAAATTAATTGTTCAATAATTTGCCGAGGTTAAAATTACAATAGCAGTGAGGAATATGAATAATTGAATTTCTACTTACATCCTGTTGAGGCCGTAAATAAATAAATTTATACTAATATGAATATGAATAAAGAAAATAAATATATTATTACAGAAAAGATCTAAGCTCTTTGGATAGATCTAGGCTCCTAGTCCACTCACTACTGATAGAAAAGTACTAGTCTGAGGGGTCATGTTAGAAATACAATTAAATACTATTTATGTACTAGCCCGTTGGCTCCAGAGTAGTAGTTGATGTTCTCTGCATTGTCTACGGTCCTTCGGTAGCTCATTAGCGGCTTGAAGCGAGATCTTAAGGTACCTCTTTCTTTCCGATCCTCAGTCATTTGTTCTTGATCAATTCACTTGAAAAGTGCTCTTTGGTGGAGTTTTAGCTTTTTTACTATTTTACTTTGGAGCTTCCACTCTTTGGTGTTAAAGCTTTTTGAGAATTGTTGTTCCCACATTTAATAAGGCTGTGCCACACGAGTAAATGACGTTTTTGCCCTTCAGCAGTTAACTGCCGAAGTTTTAGAAATCCGGCTTCAGTTAACTGCCGAGGAAAACATCGGCAGTTAACTACCGAGGAAAACGAAAATCCAGAATTATCATCATCATCATCTTTGTTGCCAGTGGGGGTGATAAACCCCAATTCAAAGCTCAAATCGATAAAACTTCCTGCCTCCCCTCAACCGATTTCGTCGCAGAAGCAGATCCAGATCTACCATTAAGTCTACATTTTCCGTTAAACAGCAAAAGGAAATAATTCACAAGGAAACAATAAAGCTTCTAATTATTGCGTTTCGATTTGAAACTGCTTATTGGTGGCATAAATAAGATTTAAATCAATTCATAGAAATTGCTTCTAATTATTGCGTTTCCATTTGAAACTGCTTCTAATTGATTCTTTGTAATTCTTTGTACTTAAACTGCTTATTGCGTTTCGATTTAAAACTGCTTATTGGTGGCATAAACAAGATTTAAATCAATTCATAGAAATTGCTTCTAATTATTGCGTTTCCATTTGAAACTGCTTATTGGTGGCATAAACAAGATTTAAATCAATTCATAGAAATTGCTTCTAATTATTGCGTTTCCATTTGAAACTGCTTCTAATTCATTCTTTGTAATTCTTTGTACTTCCTGCTGTTCACTTCATAGAAAGATTTAAATCTACATTAAATCTTGATTTCGACTCAGAACACGAAAAAAATCAATTTAAATCCCAATTCACAATTAAATCAACAATCAAATCCAAAAATTTCATGAACATGAACATGATGATGATAATTCTAAGATTTTTGTTTTCCTCGGTAGTTAACTGCCGAGGTTTTCCTCGGCAGTTAATGTTAGGACCCAAAACACTAATCGTGATCGGCGCACGAACTAGAACATTCTAGCCCGGCAAGCCTATTGATTCAACTTGACAAACTATAAAATAAAAACAATTCCAATTCGGTTTTCACTTCAATAAAAATATTTACTGAAACTTCGACAGAGTTTCCCCTGTAAATTCATTATTTCCAAGATATCAATCCTGTTTTAAAAACCTGTTTCATCATCTAGTATCTCAAATAACATTTTTCTCATACTTGTACAACTCAGAATAACACATCCTAGACTACCAAATAGCTGCAGATACATCAATGGACATTGAAATATAAATATACAAAGAGAAACCAACCAAGAGGGCCTACCAAAAGTGACACTGCGAAAACTTTGAATCTGCTAGTAGCTTTCTACTTAGCTGCTTAGGAATCTGAAGAAAAAAAAATAGAAAATAAAAGAGTGTCAGTGTCCGTGTCAGTGTCCGGTGTCCGTGTCCACATCTGTGCTTCATAGGGGGACACATGATTTCGCTAAAGAACAAATGACTTTTAGAAAGAAAGCATTTTCAGTAATGGATGGAGAAATATTAAAGTTGGTTTATGATACACCGGTCTTTGAATTGAGAGAAGCTCTCATAGGAAAATATGGAGAAATCTCAAAGTTGGTTTATGATATTGCTGATAAGGTTTTATCGGTTATTCACTTCTTAACTACTTAAGTTGTTTTAAGAATATTTGGGAGAAATATTATTTTAAGAATATTTGCTGATAAGGTTTTATCGGTTATTCACTTATTCTATAAGTGAAACAAGTTGTTCATGAATCTAGATTTCTGCTTTTTAAGCCAGACCGCCATTAAGGATTTGTTTGCACCAAATCCATAGATAAAGTTAAATTTCACCTCATGCTAACCGGTAATCAACTTGTTTAACAGGGTGGGGAGCTCTGTTCTTGGAGGTCTGACTTGACAGTTCCATTTTCTAGATTTGCAGATATGGATGGTCTGCCATCTTTAAAAAGGTCTTACTTGTTTACCATATTTATGAAATTAGTACTGATCAAATTAGTTTTTGATTTGTGTTATGGGAATATGTTTTGATTTCAAGAGGTTGTCTCTGATATGAATGTTGGTTCTTTGGTGTCAGAGCTTTTATATCCCTATGACCTATGCTTCCCCTGCAACTAAAAATAAGCATGTTATTGTCAGGCCAGCTGTTATTTTCATCGCATGATTCTTTCTCTGTTTTTTTTTTTTTTTTTATGTTATTCAGAGATGTGGGTAAAAAGCTTACCTTATGCATTCTTTGCCTTTGATCAGTTTATTCATTGAAGAATCTCAAGCTGGCATTAAAATATCTCCTCAAGATAGTAGTTACTATGGACAAAATGATAGAAAGTTCATGAACAGGTCAGGTTAATCTCTTAACATATTTCATGGTTGCTCAATCAATTATAACAAATTACAGAAATTTCATTACTACTTACTTATTTGCAAATATATACAATTGTTTGTTAAATTTTTAGACGGAGCAATTGCAAGAGGAGCTTGGACGTGTGAATGCAGAGAACCAAAAGCTGAAGGAAATGCTGAGTGACATGAACAGTAGCTACACAAACTTGCATAAGCGTTTTATATCCTTAATGCAACAGCAACAGAACCAAACCACAGAACATGATCAGGTAATTAATTAATATTAAAATTGAAATGAAATTATGAAACTGAATGGATATGTTTTTTACATTTCAGATTGTCAAAGGAAAAGCTGAGGAGAAAGGAGATGGTGTGGTGGCTAGAAAGTTCATGAATGGTCCAGCAGCAGAAGTAGATGATCAGCAAGAGCCTGAACCATGCACACCTCAGAACAATCATAAAGAGCCTGATCCGGACGCATCAGAACTAGTACAACTTTTGGACCCAAGTCAGCTTCCCAGATTAAACCCCTCCAACGCTGCTGATCAAGCCAATGCAGAAGCCACTATGAGAAAAGCACGAGTCTCAGTCCGTGCTAGATCAGAAGCCCACATGGTATAGTATATTAGTGTGCATCGATAATAGAAATCTAATTCAATTATATCATTGATTACTTATAGCTGAATTGATTAACTAATTGATCACAATTGCAGATCAACGATGGATGCCAATGGCGAAAATACGGACAAAAAATGGCTAAAGGAAACCCTTGTCCTCGTGCGTATTATAGATGCACAATGGCTCTTGGTTAAGTATATATTTTGGAGTTCTTCATTGCAGGAAGGAAGTAGATGGAGGCATTACTTTAATTAAGTATATCTTCCCAACATATTGTTAGTTTAGCTTGTTAAGTTCATGTACATTTATACTTTTTTGCTTTCTTTTTAATGAGTCGGGCCCATCTGTCTTTCTTCTAACTGTATTATTTACTTTTGGTGCTTTTAACTACAGTGTGTCTATATTAGGAATTGGTTTCAATTTGTGTATAGTGATCTTAATATTAATAAGAATTTGAGATTGAATCAATTGTTTGTGTTTTACTATTGATCTACCCAGACTTCACTATTCAGCAACATTTATGCAACAGAATTTTCTGCAATTCCAATTAAAACTGTTAGCTACAGATTGGCTACTAATTAGCTTCAAATTAGTAACATTTATGTAAAAGAATTTCTGCAATTGCAACCTAAACTGTTAGCTATAGATTGGCTACAAATTTGCTACTAATTAGCTACTAAATGAGTAACAATTTTTAAGTGTTGCAAGTTTTACTCTCAAATGTTACTGAAATCATTTAGTAACACGGGCTTTACCTAACATTTGTCAAATGTTACAAGATCTAAATAGTAACAGTTGTTTTTGATTTAGTTACAATTTTGAAGTGTTACTAAATCTTATATATGTAGTAGTGTACCTTCACCTAAAAAAATTTATTGCCTTCACCTAAAAATAAGTTTGAGAATACTAGTACACACAAGTTGCAAGAATGATCTTTCAAAATCATTAATTTCTGATTAATATTTTGTACATGTAGTGGTTATAAGTCATCAATTATTTATTACTTGACGTGTTGATTTCTCTGAAGACCGGAGAGTTTTCAAGTCTATTTGTTGTAGTATTTGAATTTTCTAACTGTCTTTGTTTTCATCCTGACATCATTTTGAAAAATTTCACAACAGTTTGTGTCGAAACAATGCAAGATTCTGTAATGGTCCCTAAAATTGAAGTGTGATAAAAATTTTTTTAACAAGATAAAATGGAATTATATACGAAATATGGTAGTCTCAAACGCACAAGGTGTGCCTTAGAGACTACCTCAGAAATCAAGAGTTACAAAAAAGTCTGATAAATTGATAATGATGAATTGATTATCATGTGAAAGGTAAAATTGATAGACTAGAACTTCATTAAAATTGAAAAACAAATTTGGTTGTTATGAGTAAATTTGTAGAAAAAAATGTTCCACTCAAATATTAGTTTTCAAATTTTTATATTTTGCGATGAATATAGATTTAAATTTAAATTTGAAAATTAACTGAGTTAGTAAGAAAAAGATAAATTAATGAATTGAACGAAAAGAGATATTTTTTTCGGTCTTATTTATAAGAGACATTTGAGTCAACAAAAGTTAATCTATATGATCCACATTCTTAACCAGATATATCATCTATGGTTAACTTAAATGTTTCGTATAAATAAGACTGAAAGGATTAATAAATAGTTATGCGTATAGAAGAAAAAGTAACATTAATAACTTATTGATATTAAAAAGTAACATAAAGTTGAGGAAAAAAAAATTTCAAATTGAAATTTAGGAATGATGGAGGACAATATAAAACTTCGAAAGAGTTACATATATGTTTTTAATCTATCCACTAACAATATATAAAAACAAAGTACTACCAAAATTATTTCTTACCTACACTTTAAGTTTTATTCTTCTTCACAATGCAGGGTTATTTTTGATAAATCCGCTGCCAAGAGTAATAGTTTTACTTAAGTACCCATACCTATTTTTTCACTATCATATTTCCTTCATTAATCACAGGGTTACTTTTGTAATTTTCAATCCTAAAAGTTGCTTTTCAGATAACACTGTCACACCACGTTCTCTTTCACTCTTCTTTTCTTCCTTTCTTCCTTATTTAATTTTCTCTCACTCTCTCCCATTTTTTCCTCATATGGTGTTTTCTAAAATATATATAATGACAAATAACAACTTATTTCATAAAATAATCATTAATTTATAAATTTATGAAGCAGAGTATCGATACACCTCAATTTCTGAGGTGTACCGTAGAAGCTCCCATTATTTATTATTTGACGTGTTAATTGCTCTGAAGACCGGAGAATTTTCAAGTCTTTGTTTTGTTGTAGTACTGATTTTTCCAATTGTCCTTGTTTTCACAACCATTTGTGTCGAAACAGGAGGGTCCGTCCGGTGCAAGTGCATCTAGGTTCATTATGATAATATCCTATTAAGTCCAATTATGACACTTTTTAAAAAATTAAAATAGAAACAAATGAAAATATATTTTATGTAAAAATGTTTGTTTAAAGTGTTGAATGCATCATTTAAAAATAATAATAATAATTTTTTGGATTTTTTAACATGTACTTCTATGATACTTATTCGAATTTTTATTTTATTTTCAAACGGACATTGTTTTCATCATGACATAATTTTGAAAGTTTTATCATTTTTTTTTTGAAGCGGCTAAAATGAAATATATTACCACATCAAAAGGCCTCCTTAGCACAAGATATACCAGAGAGAAATCACCAGAATCAAGTCAATATTTACAAGGGAAAAAAAAAAAGAGAAGAAAGAAAAGAAATAACTATTAGCTTACGCCCAAAATGGTAAATGAACTAAGCCACCAACTATGATAATTGAAGGCAAGATTAATGAATTTCGCCACCAACCATAATAATTGAAAGTTTTATCATTATTTATGCATTTAGACCAAAAAAAAGTCCACATCAGTTTGTGGTGTGAAATAGTGTAAGGTTTTTTTCGTCCACTTAATTACATGTTTTCATCTTATTATAATAATTTTAGAAAAAAGTTAATGAGTGCCTTTAGAACATTGTTTTTTTTTTGTTACAAGAACATTGTTTAATAATCGTAAATAACATATTTTTGTTAAAGTTTATGTAATCAATGTTTTGAAAATAAGAACTTTTAACTTTTTTAAAAATAATTTCTTCAATAACAAAACCCATGTTTTTAATGTCATGTTAACAAGTAGACTTATAACATTTTTAAAGAAGTAAAAAATCAGGAATACAATAGAAACATAATCTCTTGTTGTCAGTAATCCATGGTGAACATTTTCCTTTGTAACGATGGAACGCTGAACCTTCTATCCATTAACTCGTTTAATCCCTTAGTTCAAACAATTGAACTACACTACTTCTGATTGGATGAGGTTTATGTGACTCTCTTTCCACATCTTTTCTATTATATTTCATTGTATTTATATTTTAAATGTTTTTTTTCTTTAATTTTGAAAAACAAATTTGGTTGTTATGAGTAAATTTGTAGAAAAAAATGTTCCACTCAAATATTAGTTTTCAAATTTTTATATTTTGCGATGAATATAGATTTAAATTTAAATTTGAAAATTAACTGAGTTAGTAAGTAATTTTGTTAAAAAAAAGTATGACCATTGACCAAAGAGTAGTTAACTGTTGGTTAACTTTGCAGTTACCTTTATATAATGATATAGTTATGCTTTTCTATATCTCAATAAGTTTGAGCTAAAAGGTTGAGGAATTGAAGACTTTAAAAGTTTAAATTCAAATAAAAAAAATTAATATAACAACTAATTACTAACATATTATGAAGAAAAAAACTAAAACATTTATCTATTAAACAAATAGAACATAATAAACAAAAAAGAAAATGGTTTGTCTTTGAATATTGACTCAGAATTTTCCAAGTCTGCGTATTTTGTTTATTATGGATGACTCTAAAGTCGTCTAAGTTATCTTCATTTTTTTTAATTTTTTATAATAATAACTATTTCTTTATCAATATGTTATAAATTCGGCTATTGGCAATCTGATTAAGTACACAAAACCATCAATCAAATTACATAACTTGTGATGACTACAATGTAAGTTATGAATCCATTTTGTTTGAAATTGATTCAAACAATATTTCTCATCTGTTTGGTGTTGCAAGCAGACTTTGTTTATTCAAAGGAGGTTGTTAGATGCATACAAAGTGAGAGGAAAGCACTTCTTCAATTCAAGGCTGGCCTTATTGATGAATACACGACAATGATAAAAAAAATAAGGACAATGATCATTTTACAAAATCATTAATTTATGTTAATAATTTGTTCTTAACGATTATTTATTACGTAACGTGTTGATTGCCCCGAAGACCAAATGATTACCAAGTCGTTGTTTTGGTGTGATCCTGATTTTTCTAATTGTCCTTGTTTTCATCATGACATAATTTTGAAAAGGACAATGCTATATCTCGCGAATGTTTCACGAATACAGAATTGCTTTAGTCAAAAATAATAAATGTTGCATTGAATTGGAAGTGGTAATGATTTTGAGAAATAATTGCTAAAATTAAAATTAAAATGAAACAGAGGAAGTAACAACCGAACAATTTCCGTGATACACGAGAATGATAAAAAAATAAGTACAAAGATTATTTTTCAAAATCATTAATTTCTGAGTAATCATTTAGTACTTGACATGCTGATTGGCCCGGAGACTAGAGAATTTCAAGTCGTTGTTTTATTGTAATAGTGATTCCTTTAATTGTCCTTGTTTTCATCCTGACATATTCTTAAAAAGGACAATGCTATATCTCGCGAATGTTTCACGCATACAGAATTGCTTTCATAAAAATAATAAATGTTACATTGAATTTCAAAATGGTAATTATTTTGAGAAAAAATGCTAAAAAGAAAATTAAAATAAAAAGGAGAAAGTAACACCCATGAAAGATGCTATGCAACGTGGTGTATAAAATAGTGGCAAAGGTGCTAGCTAATAGGCTCAAAGGAGTGATAGACAAATGTATATCTACTTCTCAATCTGCTTTTGTACCAGGCTGCTCTATCCTTGATAATGCGATTGTGGCCATTGAAGTAATTCATTATATGAAAGCTAAAGCAAAAGGAACACAAGGTGATGTAGCCCTCAAATTAGATATTAGCAAGGCATATGATAGACTAGATTGGGAATATCTTCGGGATGTTATGCTTAAGATGGGATTTTCATATAGATGGGTCCAATGGATTATGTTATGTGTTGAGACTGTGGATTACACAATGTTGGTTAACGGTGCCCAGGTTGGGACTTTTGTTCCGGGTCGAGGAATACGACAAGGTGACCCTTTGTCGCTCTATCTTTTTATTATATGTGCTGAAGGCTTATCTGCACTTATCTCTGATGCGGAAAGAAGGGGTGTTCTCAATGGTACGCGTATTTGCACAGGAGCTCCCGCAAATATCACATCTGTTATTTGCAGATGATTGTTTTCTATTCTTTAGAGCTTGTGAGCAGGAAGCTATGGCAATGAAGAACATTCTAACCACTTATGAAGCTGCGTCGGGACAAGCGATTAATCTGCAAAAATCTAAGATGTATTGTAGCAGGAACACGCACACATATTGTAAGGAGAGAATAGCACAAGTGCTTGGAGTTAGGCAAGTTATTGGTACAGGAAAATACCTAGGCCTCCCATCAATGGTTAGAAGAAGCAAAAAAGCGACCTTTAAATTTGTGAAAGATCGAATTTGGAATAGGATAAATTCTTGGAGTAGCATATGTTTGTCGCAAGCAGGAAGAGAGATTCTTATCAAATCAGTCCTCCAATCTATACCTTCGTATGTTATGAGTGTTTTCTTACTGCCAGGTACTTTTATTAGTGAAATTGAAAAAATGCTAAATACATTATGGTGGGGACACAATTCGAACAACTCAAAAGGCTTGCATTGGATGTCCTGGGAACGTCTCTCAGTTCCTAAAGTCTTTGGAGGAATGGGTTTCAAGAGTCTTCGAGCTTTCAATTTAGCCATGATTGGAAAACAGGCTTGAAAACTGGTTACTCATCCTGATTCACTCCTCACTAGATTACTCAAAGCTAGATATTATCCACATAGTGATTACTTTAGTGCTTCCATAGGACATAATCCTAGTTATGTATGGAGAAGTTTATGGAATGCTAGAGAAGTGATTAATCAAGGGCTCAGATGGAGTATAGGAACAGGTGAAACTATATCTGTATGGAACCAACCTTGGTTACAAGATGTTGTTCGTCTTCAACCTTTAACGGAAGTGCAAGTCATGTGGGATGCTCTCACGGTTGCTCACCTTTTCAAGCCAAACATGAAGGAATGGAATGAGAATTTCATCCGGTATGTTTTCGATACAGGAACAACTACTTAAATTTTAAATACACCGCTTCTCCCTTCTGTTCGTGTGGATAAAGCTACCTGGCGTTTTGAAAAAAAAAAGGGATTTATTCAGTGCGTAGTGCATACAGGAGTATTGTTAATAATGATATTGTCATGCTGCAACATAGAGTACCTGGGCATTGGAATTCTATTTGGAATCTTAAACTCCCACCAAAGGTTAAGAACTTCATATGGCGGGTTTGAAGAAATTGTCTTCCAACTCGGATGCGTCTCATTACAAAAGGGGTGAACTGTCCTACCTCCTGTGCTATCTGCGATATTTGCGATGAAGATGCTAAACATCTGTTCTTCGAGTGCAGCAAGAGTGTTGTGTGCTGGCAACAGGTTGGTCTTTGGCATACAATCCAACAGGTACGGTTACCCACATCTTCCTGCGCTGACATGATTTTTACTTTGCTCAAGCATCTTGATATTCCCCAACAACAATTGTTCGCGGTTATTCTCTGGAGTCTACGGAAACATAGAAATAACAAAGTTTGGAATAACGTCACGGAAACGGCTCAACAAATAGGTGAACGCGCCAGGAATTTTTTGAGCAGTTGGAAGAATGCTCAAGACGTGAGGAATCGGAACACCAACAGAAACACACATGGTGTGATTGACACTTGGGAAAAACCGAGTCCAGGGAGGTTCAAGTGTAATGTTGACGCATCCTTTTCCACTACCCTTAACAAAGTTAGATTTAATTTGGAGCTTGTATTCGTGATGCCGAAGGAAATTTTGTGATAGCAAGAACTGCTTGGACTACCCCTCTACTTGATGTCGATATGGGGGAGGCTATGGGTCTTTTAGCTGCATTGAAGTGGGTAAAAGAGTTAAACATGGTCCATATGGACTTCGAAACAGACTCAAAAGTTGTGGCTGATAACATATATGGCAAGGAGGGTGTCTCTGATTTTATGGCAATAATCAATGATTGTAGACACTTGTTGAGTACCGATTTAGTGAACTCTGATGTGAAGTTCAATAGGAGACAAGTCAATGGTGTTGCTCATAGTTTAGCTAAGGAAGCACTACACCACGCTAGTCTCCACATTCATCTTAACATTCCACATTGTATTTATTCTTTGATCAATAATGAAAAGCTATAAGCTTCTTTCCGTCAAAAAAAAAAAAAAAAAACCCAAGTAACAATCGACCAATTTCCATGATACACGAGAATGATAAAAAAATAAGGACAAAGATCATTTTTCAAAATCATTAATTTCTGAGTAATCATTTAGTAGTTGACATGCTGATTGGCCCAGAGACTAGAGAATTTCAAGTCGTTGTTTTGTGATACCGATTTCTTTAATTGTCCTTGTTTTCATCATGACATATTTTTAAAAAGGACAATGCTATATCTCACGAATGTTTCATGCATACATAATTGCTTTCATAAAAATAATAAATGTTACATTGAATTTCGAAGTGGTAATTATTTTGAGGAAAAATGCTAAAAAGAAAATTAAAATAAAAAGGAGAAAGTAACAACCAACCAACCAATTTCCTCTCTCAAAAAAAAAAAAAAAAGACTAATGATGTTTGTTACGAAAACAAAATTCAACGACAAACAAGAATTACACTAATTTTAAGTTGTAATTACCAATCTATTCATTAGCTATTTACTATATTTCCATATTGTCATATTCTTGACGTTATTTTTCTAGAAATATAACATTGTTCTTTCGTTAAGATCTTCAACAATGCTAAAAAAAAAACCGATCAATTTCCGTGATACATGAGAATGATAAAAAAATAAGGGCAATGATCATTTTTCAAAATCATTAATTTCCAAGTAATCATTTGTTCATAACAATTATTTATTACTTGAAAAGAACAATATTATATCTCGCGAAAAAATCCTATGAATGTTTCACGAATACAAAATTGCTTTCGTAACAAAAAGTAGAAAAAGAGCATTATCTATAAATTGGTGAAGCTCGGTGAATACAAGTTTCGTTGAAACAACATTATCTAAAAATTAATATAAAAATAAATTGCTACTATTTTGTAAAAAAAAAAAAAAATTGTTTAAAACTTTTTTATCAAAAAATCATATATATAACAAATAACTAAAAAAAGATTGATTATTTTAGAATACTGAATCAATGAAATTTCCATGTCTCATTTAGTTTTTTAACGAAAGACTCTAAAGTCTTCTTCGTTATCATTACTCTTTTCGTTTTTTCATAATGGTACTTGGCTACAATATATTATAAATTTCATATTTTGGTTTTATATTGTCTATCTTTCTTACAATATAACTAGTGTATATTTCCGGCGTTAACCTGATCGCATATATTATATTACAGTTCAGATTATATGTATAATATTCATTAAAATTCATATATCTCTGAAATAATCTAAGAAAAAAGATTACTCATTAACATCTAACTAAAATATAAAATAAATAAATTATAGTTGTGTAAGTTATAATAATAATCCAGAATATGTGTTTAAGATGAATATGATATAAGAAAAAAAAATGTTTATGCATATATAAAATTGATTAGAATAAATATTTCAAATTTAAATAAATAACTATTTGAAGTTTTGTCTATTAATTTGTTATTTAAAAAATGAATTATTTATTAAAAAAATAGTGATGCTGAGTTTAAAATAATTAGAATTAAAATTTAAGACTATATTTAAAAAGAATAAGAAAATTGTATATATATATATATATATATATATATATTATTGATTTTAATAATAATAGACTTGTCAATCAAGAAAAATTGGATGAGATGATAAGAGATATCTGTCAACTTAATGTTGGTATAAGCCCTAGAGGCCAATAGTTTATGTTAAACCTATCTTATGTATCATGACTTTTATTATTGAATAATATATGACACTCTTTATTATATTTAGATAATGTTAATAAAGTCCTTAGAATAGATAGTTCGTGTAATAATATATTAAGTGTGACTTAATCATGAGATTACATTATATTATAGAACGCTATTCTTAAATGTATCCGTAGTCAAAGCTTTAATATGAATAAAGGATAATAATAAAGCGTCGAGACTATTATGTATGTAGACTGATGACCGCATCTCATGGGTCATAGATATGAGATATCAAGTCTATACATAGATATAAATATTAGGAGTAATATTTGTATTGGATTGACCCACTGTGAGAATACTACATAGTAAGTTATGAAATTGTCATAAGATATTCTCACAATGATAATAATGTATATCACTCTTAGACCTGAAACCACTATGATCTCTAGATGTGGATTCAAGTGCTTTGTTGCCATTCTAACGTTGTCTGTAAAAGGATAACAATAACGTTGGTTGATGGGTACTTGATGAATCATGCTGAGGGGCATGAGTGTCCTAGATGGGATTTGTCCCTCCTCATAAACAGGAGATATATCTTTAGGCCTCTTGATGAAATATGACTATAAATAAGCATGGCCATGCCGAACTAAGTCAATATAAGATATTGGACTTATTCGTTAAATAGTATATTTCGGAATCAAGATAAATGAACATTGATCTATACAAGGGTGACACTATCTATGCCTTGGGATCAATGAAGATATTGAGACAAAGGAGTAATTATACACATATGTGTTATCATGAAAGGTTTCGTCAGATCACTTGACATTCTTGTCACTTGGGTAGCAATGATGTGTTGCTAGATACCGCTCATTGTTTATGGTATTAAATATTAGATTTAATATCATTGCCAACGTGACTAGAACCTAAAGGGTCACACACAAAGAGCAGTCAAAAGAGATATGTATAAGTATGACTTATATAAAGGGTGCGCTTAGTAAATAATGCTAATGGTTTAGCAAAATTTACTAAACTCGTATTGGGCTTAGTGAAGTCAAAAACGAGTTTGACTTGCAAAGCACATAAGGAGTTATATAAATAGAACCCTAGTGCAATAGTTTGTGGTTACGTTCTTTTGCAGAAACCCTAGTTCTCTGACTTCCGTCTTCTTGGCTAGCACCGAGGTTTTGGAGGAGCACTGTTCGCGTGGACTTGATAGAGGCTCTGCTATTCGCTTGGCTGTGATCGTGATTCCGGTTCGCAGATTCCACCGTTCGTTTTTCAGACCAATCGTTCTAAGGTAACAATCGAATCACTGGTTCAAGTTCCAATTCGTAATGATCCAAGGAAAGTAAATCGAAATTTTATTCCGCTGCTTATTCTGTATATGTCGATTTACCTTCACTTAACCAAAGGTCATGAGTTATTGGACTTGATTCCAACTCTATCAATGTAACGGTCTTAAAATATCTTTTTTGACAAAAAATACATAAGAACTTTTTTGTTGAGAAATACGTAAGAATATCTTTTTTGACAAAAAATGTGTAAGAACGTCTATTAACAGAAAAATGATCATTCTTAAGTAATTATTAGACCATTAAAATGGATTTCTTAAGCTATTGATACTTAAAGGAGATGGGCGTTCGATGAGTCGTTTGGACAGGTTTTTGCTCTCTGAAGAGTGGTGTCAGTTATGGCCTAACTGTATTCAGGTAGCACAGTTAAGGGGTCTCTCGGATCATTGTCCTATTTTATTGTCAGTTGATGAACAAAATTGGGGGCCGAGACCTTTGCGGTTGTTGAAATGCTGGCAGGACATGCCTGGTTACAATAATTTTGTTCGTGAAAAATGGAGTTCTTTTCAGATTCAAGGATGGGGCGGATTTGTTCTTAAAGAGAAATTGAAACTAATCAAAATGGCTCTTAAGGATTGGCACGATTCCAATACACGTAATTTACCGGCAAAAATTGTAGCTTTGAAAGAGAGACAGGCGTCCCTAGATAGTAAAGGGGAGGAAGAAGAGTTGTCGGAGGAAGAGCTTGGTGAATTGCATGGCATTTCGACGGACATTCATTCGTTGTCTCGTCTCAATACTAGTATTTGTTGGCAACAATCGAGATTGATTTGGCTACGTGATGGCGATGCAAATTCAAAATATTTCCACTCTGTTCTAGCAAGTAGAATGAAGGTAAATCGACATGAACAGAATAAGCAGCGGAATAAAATTTCGATTTACTTTCCCTGGATCATTACGAATTGGAACTTGAACCAGTGATTCGATTGTTACCTTAGAACGTGGAATCTGAAGACAATCGGTGGAATCTGCGAACTGGAATCTCGATCACAGCCAAGCAAACAGCAGAGCCTCTATTGAGTCCACACGAACAGTGCTCCTCCAAAACCTCGTTGCTAGCCAAGAAGACGGAAGTCAGAGAACTAGGGTTTCTACAAGGAAGACGTAAACGCAAACTATTGCACTAGGTTTCTTTTTATAGAACTCCTTATGTGCTTTGCAAGTCAAACTCGTTTTTGACTTCACTAAGCCCAATACGAGTTTAGCAAATAATGCTAAATCATTCGCATTATTTACTAAGCGCACCCTTTATATAAGTCGTACTTATACATATCTCTTTTGACTGCTCTTTGTGTGTGACCCTTTAGGTTCTAGTCACGTTGGCAATGTTATTAAATCTAATATTTAATATCATAAACAATGAGCGGTATCTAGCAACACATCATTGCTACCCAAGTGACAAGAATGTCAAGTGATCTGACGAAACCTTTCATGATAATACATATGTGTATAATTACTCCTTTGTCTCAATATCTTCATTGATCCCAAGGCATAGATAGTGTCACCCTTGTATAGATCAATGTTCATTTATCTTGATTCCGAAATATACTATTTAACGAATAAGTCCAATATCTTATATTGACTTAGTTCGGCATGGCCATGCATATTTATAGTCATATTTCATCAAGAGGCCTAAAGATATATCTCCTGTTTATGAGGAGGGACAAATCCCATCTAGGACACTCATGCCCCTCAGCATGATTCATCAAGTACCCATCAACCAACGTTATTGTTATCCTTTTACAGACAACGTTAGAATGGCAACAAAGCACTTGAATCCACATCTAGAGATCATAGTGGTTTCAGGTCTAAGAGCGATATACATTATTATCAGTGTGAGAATATCTTATGACAATTTCATAACTTACTATGTGTTATACCCTGATTTTGGACCTAAAAATATTCGTTCAAATTTCTTTTTTTAACACTGATATTTGTCAATTCTCTGTTATTTTACTTTGAATCTTTACTCTCTTTTTAAACGTATTTTACTGCCTCTGTCTTTTCTGACATTACAAGTCATTTAAGAACTCTCTGAAACGTCGCGTTACTTTTCTTGCATTTTATTTCAAAAATCATACAAAAGGGTATTTTGGTCATTTCCTGCAGTGGAACCCATTTTAGTCCATGTGTTTGCCTCTGAGTCTTTTCAACCTGTCTGTACGAATCATTGTTGAGTCTTTGTTTAAAAATCATTTCAAAAATTGCATCTGAGTCAGTTTGAGTCAGTTTAGTCCCTAGGGGCATTTTGGTCTTTTCCTGTCAAAATTTCGGCAGGGAGGTATTTTAAAATACCTCATGTCAGTAATTGGTTCGTTTTAGTCCTTTTGTTAATTTTATTTTTGGTTTCGCTTTACGTTTCGTCAAATTTACTTTTTAGTCCAATTTTATTTTTAATCACGTTTTGGTCCAAAACTTTTAAAAATTTCATTTTAGTCCATTTTTTATTGCTGTCCAGTCCTTCAAGTTTTTTTATTTTGCAGAAAGGTCCCAGGGGCATTTTAGTCCAGATTTTCGATCCACATCAGTCCCAAAACAGATGTCATTTTTTCATTGGTTCTCAGATACACATGGCAGGCTATAAATAGTAAAGGTGTTAGATCAATCAAAAAAAATCAGTGCCAACTCACAAACAGAATTTCGTTTTCTCTCTCATCCTAACAGAATCAAACACAAAAAATCTTAGAAAAGAGGGAAGAACACCAAGAACAAATCATCACCAAATCAACAGATCCGAACCAGATCTGCTCAAAACCAACTCCGAATCATCACCAAATCAACGAATCCGAACCGGATTCACTCAAAACCACCTCGAATCATCACATCAACACCAAAATCGTACCGGATTTTCGAGCAAAAACAACACCAACAGAGGCTATAGCGCGCGCGCGGAAGAGAAGAGGAGAGATTCGAAGTTTTCCGAATATCTTTTTTCTCCGTTCTACGACAGAGGTAACGCGTTTCTCCTTCCTTTCTAAGCCATTTCCGCGCGTTTCTTGCTTGAAATTGCATGTGAAAAAGTTTGTTACGGATAAAGATTTGTAGATCTAGGCTTTTGTGTTCGGATTTTGAGAATTTTGAGGCCGGATTCGGACTCTAGAGAGAAAAGGATATCTAGATCCGTAGTTATTTTTCAAAAAAGTGTGAAATTTTTTTCGAAGTTCAAGTGTAGATCTAGCTCAAATCTCTCAGCCCTTTCTAAAACTAGTGCCGGATTTGTGTAGAGGAGGAGGAGACGAAGCTTTTGGTATAAAAATTTTGAAAAAAAAAGTAGTTTGATTTTTCCGGCGCGGTGGCGCCGCCGCCGGAAACCGGCCGGCCGCAGCGCCGGAGCTTCTTCCTCCTTCTTCTCCGGCGAACTGCTTTAGAGAGAGGGGAGAGCTTCTCTCTCTAAGTGTGACTTAGAGAGAGAAGGAGTTTTGTTTTTGTGAGTTTTCCTTATATAGCTCCTCCGTTCCCACGCGCGCGCGTGCGTGCTCTTGTTGTGCTCCCTCGTGTTGTGAACCATCAGATCTGGATTGTTCCAAGATCTGATGGCTGCTGTGTGTTTTGATCTTGAATCATGTGCGTGATCTTCTGTGTGAAATATGGTATATCTTCTGTTTGAACCGTTAGATCTTTGATCTAACGGTCATTGTGCTTCCTGCAATTTTACACTATCTTTTTGTGTTTTTTTAAACCCTTGGATCTTTGATCCAGTGGCTGTGATGAGATCTTGGGTGTTAGATCTGGACCTCTGGATTCATCCAACGGTCCAGATTATATCCTGCTGAGTTTTTTTTTTAATTGCTTTTTTATTGTGTTTTAAATACTTTTTTACACTTTCTTGGCATTTTATGCTCCTAAAAATTTTCTAAAAAGATTCTTCCCTATCATTTTAATTTTTTCTCTAAATGTTAGAATTTACTTGCTTATTTTTGCATTTATTTTCTTCATTTGTTCTTTTCAATTCTTGCTCATTAAATTCCTATTTGTTCTTGTGCATTTTTTTGACATTTTGTGATATTTTTATTTTTATTTTTTTACATGTTAAATAATGTGTAAAAATATCTCTAGGAATATGGTATGATGCTTTGCTTGTGTGTGTTCTTATGATCTCACATTGTAGCTTAAAATCAAATCTCTTTTAAAAATGGCTATGATGAGGGAATTATAAGCCATATGCATGTCTAAGTGTTATACCTAATTCTAGGCATATTTTGTCATTTTATTTCATTTCATTGTTCTTTTCTTTTTGTTATCTTATTTCAATATTGTGTCCTTTTTACTATTTTATGCCTTATGATACTAATCATTTCATTTCCTATTTCATCCATCTCATAGTTTAGGCATTATTTTTTTTTTTCTATTCATTTCTATATCAAATGGGTTTGTAATAATTTTAGGTAGATTAGTACCCTTTTTAATTCCTTGCAAGACCATAGCATGTATTTAGGACTCAATGTAAAGGACTATGGACACTATAAGTGATGTACACCGACACAAGCACCGACACGCACACACGTTGCATGTTTACCGTTTAGATGTATGCTTAGGAAACGCGATTTTTAGACAAATGCCAATTTTCCAAAAAATAATAATAAATTCCATCATTCAATTTTTTTTCCAAACAAACCTTGGAGTCAAAACTCCATTGATTTTTTTTTTCCTTTATTTTCTTAACCAAATCCAAATGAATCCTAATTCCTACTTAGACTTTTTTAAATAACAATTGAACCAACCATTCACCATTTTCTTCTCTTATGCCTTTAAGGCCTCTTTCTCTTCTTCAAAACCATTTTCCAACAAAAACTAAAATCAACCAAACACACAAAAAACATTTTTTTTGAAGGAGAACTACATGGAGTTTGATCCCTTAAATGGGTATGTAGGCATGAGGTCAAAACCTCTCCAAGTCCACTAAAATAAAACCTCAAACACTTTCTCTCCCCATTCTTAACATAAATAAATTTCCTTTTTCATAAATAGCATTAAAAATAAAGCGTAGACATAAAACTAAGAAAACGGCTCCTATAGAGTACTATAGTCACCGCGGGTGCCTAACACCTTCCCGTAGTGAAAACGACCCCCGAACTTAGAATCTAAGGGTTTTTTTCTCAATTTTGCCCTTCCCAAGAAAAAATAGAGAATATCAAAGATTGAAAGGTTCAGGCCTAATTAATGACTTGACACCCGAAAATCGCGATAACAGAAATGGCGACTTCACTGGGGACTTTTTTAAGCGGGTCACGCCTAGTTTTCCTTAGTTTATATTTACGCTTTGTTTTATTGCTTACATATGTGAATACTTGTTTATTTTCATTTGACGTGTGGGGTGAGAATATCAAAAGTCCTATACCCGGGCTGAGTGAACTTATGAATAGGTAGAGATATAATCGACAATTCGATCCGAGGGTTGCCTCGTGTATTGGGTTATGCGATCAATCTCACATAGCTGAGGTATTTTGGAAGTAATATTGTCGGCGTGTGTTGTCATGCTTAGGCACTTTGCTTTCAATTGTTCGACGATGCTATGGACCGTAGTTACCAAACCCATCCCTGGCCTTTTTAGGACGTAGTGCGGTGGCTAAACCGAGTGTTGTCTCGAGTTTTAGTCGTCACGCGATACTACACTCAAGCTAGACCTTCTTGCGAATAAACATGGAACAGACGTTGTCCCGTGCTACCATGATATACGTAAGAGAGGTTGCAGTTTGGGAACTTGATTAGAACCTTGGTTACTATTATCCTAAACCTTAGTTCACCGGGCACCGTGCCCGCCCATGGCTCCTCGACTTTAATCTCAACCCTCCATGTTTTCTCTGTAATTGAAAAAACAATCATGCATACATGCATTCATGCATAAATTTTTTCTCATGCATTCATCGAAGGATTGGACAAATTAAAAACTTTGTAAACATTACAGGTATGAAGAAGACTAAATCCTACAAGTTCAAGGAGGTTGATTTGGTTAGTTTGAGAGAATTGGCACTCAAGGTTAAGAACCAAACAGGTTTCCGACTCCGGTATGGTGGTTTGCTTACTATTCTCCGGACTAATGTTGAAGAGAAGCTAGTGCACACTCTAGTGCAATTTTATGACCCGAGTTTCCGTTGCTTCACTTTCCCGGATTTCCAGTTGGTCCCTACTCTTGAGGCTTATTCCCACTTGTTGGGTTCACCTATAGCCGAGAAGACGCCTTTCACCGGTCCCGGGACTTCTCTTACTCCTTTGGTTATTGCTAAGGATCTCTATCTCAAGACTTCCGATGTCTCCAATCATCTTACTACTAAGTCTCACATCCGAGGGTTCACTTCAAAGTATCTACTTGAGCAAGCTAATCTCAAAACTACTTGTCAGGACACACTCGAGGCTATTCTTGCATTGCTTATCTATGGGCTCATTCTCTTTCCGAATCTCGACAACTTTGTGGACATGAATGCTATTGAGATCTTCCATTCCAGGAATCCGGTTCCTACCTTGCTAGCTGACACATACCATGCTATCCATGACCGGACTCTCAAAGGTCGTGGGTATATCCTTTGCTGCGTGCCTCTCCTATATAGGTGGTTTATTTCTCACCTTCCGAGCTCCTTCCATGACAACTCGGAGGATTGGTCCTACTCACAGCAGATGATGGCTCTCTCTCCTAACGAGGTGGTCTGGATCACTCCCGCCGCTCAGGTTAAGGAAATTATCACCGGTTGTGGAGATTTTCTCAATGTACCTCTTCTTGGTACCCGTGGGGGAATCAACTACAATCCTGAGCTTGCTATGAGACAGTTTGGGTTCCCTATGAAGGCAAAGCCCATCAATCTTGCTACATCTCCAGAGTTCTTCTACTATTCGAACGCCCCCACCGGACAAAGGGAGGCTTTCATAGGGGCTTGGTCTAAGGTCCGTAGGAAGAGTGTGAAGCATTTGGGTGTGAGATCTGGTATTGCTCATGAGGCCTATACTCAGTGGGTAATAAACCGAGCTGAAGAGATTGGTATGCCATACCCTGCTATGAGATATGTGTCTGCGTCTGCTCCATCTATACCTTTACCTCTACCTCCCACAACTCAGGGAATATATCAGGAGCATCTAGCTATGGAGAGTCGTGAGAAACAAATGTGGAAAGCCCGATACAATGAAGCTGAGAATCTAATCATGACTTTGGATGGTAAGGATGAGCAGAAGACTCATGAGAACCTGATGTTGAAGAAGGAATTGGTTAAGGTCCGAAGGGAACTTGAAGAAAAGGATGAGTTACTTATGCGGGACTCCAAGAGAGCTAGAGGACGACGCAACTTCTATGCTAGATACTGCGGTTCGGATTCGGAGTCTGAGTCTGAGGATCATCCCACCACTTCCTATGCTTGAGAGTTTTATTTGTTTATATTTCAAAGTCTTCCCTTGGCTTGGTATTTCAAAGGGATTCATCTTGTAAACACTTCGTTTTGCTTTGCTTGTTTAGATATTGTTTACAAAGCTCCTAATTTGTCTAAAAATCCTTCGATGTCCAAAAAAAAAAAAAAAAACTTTTGCATTTGTACATATCATGCATCATGTGCATCATTCATCAAGTCACAAAAGGTTTCCAAGTGCTCACTGCCTCCTGGTTCTTCTGCCACAGATTGAAAGGTGGCTCGTGCTCGGAAAGTCTACGAACCAAACAGAATACATCGGACTAGACTCTACAGAAAAAAGAATTCGGTAGCTATGGAAGAAGAAGGGAAGAATTGGCTAAGGCTAATGATACCATGACTGCTCTGCTAGCCGCTCAGGAACAATCAGCCACAGCTATCCCTATAGCCACAGCTATACCTGTGACTACAAGTGTGATCCCAACTGCATCTACAGACGCTCGCTTCGCTATGCCAACTGGGTTTCCGTATGGGCTTCCACCGTTTTTTACTCCCAGTACTGCAGCGGGCACTTCTGGTACTGCTAACAATGTTCTGATTCCTGCAACAAATGCTGTCTCCATCAATACTACTTTGCCACAAACGACGGCAGCTGTCACTGAGCCTCTTGTGCATGCCATACCTCAAAGTGTTAACATCAACACACACCACGGAAACATCCCCGTGATCAAAACCATGGAAGAAAGGATGGAGGAACTTGCTAAAGAACTCCGTCATGAAATCAAAGCTAATCAAGGGAATGCGGACTCTTTCAAGACTCAGGATCTCTGCTTGGTACCAAAGGTGGATGTCCCTAAGAAGTTCAAGATCCCGGATTTCGACCGATACAATGGGCTGACTTGTCCCTAGAACCACATCATCAAATATGTCCGAAAGATGGGTAACTACAAAGACAATGATTCACTCATGATTCACTGCTTCCAAGATAGCTTGATGGAAGATGCTGCAGAGTGGTATACTAGTTTGAGCAAAAATAACATCCATACCTTTGATGAATTAGCCGCTGCTTTCAAAAGCCACTATGGGTTTAACACCAGATTGAAGCCGAACAGGGAATTCCTCAGATCTCTCTCCCAGAAGAAGGAGGAAAGCTTCCGTGAATACGCACAGAGATGGAGGGGGGCAGCTGCCCGCATTACTCCCGCCCTTGATGAAGAAGAAATGACCCAGACATTCCTAAAGACCTTGAAAAAGGATTATGTTGAGAGAATGATCATCGCTGCCTCGAATAACTTCTCGGAGATGGTCACCATGGGAACTCGTCTGGAAGAAGCCGTCAGAGAAGGAATCATTGTGTTCGAGAAAGCTGAATCCTCGGTGAATGCATCAAAGAGGTATGGTAACGGACACCATGAGAAGAAAGAAACGGAAGTAGGGATGGTGTCAGCCGGAGCCGGTCAATCCATGGCTACTGTTGCTCCTATTAATGCTGCCCAAATGCCTCCGTCATACCCATATGTGCCGTATTCTCAACATCCTTTCTTTCCGCCATTCTATCATCAGTACCCTTTGCCACCGGGTCAACCTCAAGTACCCGTTAATGCAATTGCTCAACAGATGAAACAACAGTTGCCAGTTCAACAACAACAACAAAATCAGCAAGCTAGACCTACTTTCCCTCCGATATCGATGTTGTATACTGAGTTGCTTCCAACTTTACTCCATAGAGGGCATTGTATAACCAGACAGGGCAAGCCCCCACCTGATCCGTTGCCTCCAAGGTTCAGGTCCGATCTCAAATGTGATTTCCATCAAGGCGCCCTGGGTCATGATGTCGAGGGGTGCTATGCTTTGAAGTATATCGTGAAAAAGCTCATTGATCAAGGAAAGCTGACTTTTGAGAATAATGTCCCGCATGTCCTCGACAATCCTCTTCCAAATCATGCCGCTGTAAATATGATCGAAGTATGTGAGGAAGCTCCTAGACTTGATGTCCGTAACGTCGCAACTCCTCTGGTGTCTCTACACATCAAGCTGTGCAAAGCTTCTCTGTTCAGCCATGATCATGCCAAGTGCCTAGGATGCCTTCGTAATCCTTTGGGTTGCTTTACTGTTCAAGATGACATCCAAAGCTTGATGAATGATAATTTTTTGACTGTCAGTGATGTCTGCGTGATTGTGCCAGTTTTTCACGATCCGCCTGTCAAGAGTATGCCTTTGAAGGAGAATGCTGAGCCTCTGGTGATAAGATTGCCCAGACTGGTACCGTATACTTCAGATAGGGCTATCCCGTACAAATATAATGCTACCATAATCGAAAACGGAGTAGAAGTGCCTCTGGTGTCCTTGGCTGTGATGAACAATACCGCCGAAGGAACTTCAGCAGCCCTTAGAAGCGGAAGAGTCCGTCCACCGTTGTTTCAAAAGAAGGCAGCTACGCCCACCGTGCCACCCATTGACAAGCCAACCCCGACTGATGTTTCTCCTGTTAACAGAGACGCGAGCCAACCAGGCCAGTCTATAGAGGATTCTAATCTGGACGAGATTTTGAGGTTGATCAAAAGAAGTGATTATAAGATTGTAGATCAGCTGCTGCAAACTCCGTCGAAGATATCCATTTTTTCTCTACTCCTGAGTTCCGCTGCTCACAGAGATACCCTTTTGAAAGTATTGGAGCAGGCTTATGTGGATCATGAAGTCACGGTGGATCACTTTGGTAGCATAGTGGGGAACATTACCGCCTGCAGCAACCTGTGGTTCAGTGAAGATGAATTGCCCGAAGCAGGAAAGCATCATAATCTGGCCTTGCATATCTCCGTGAATTGCAAGTCCGACATGCTATCAAATGTGTTAGTAGACACTGGCTCATCTTTGAACGTGATGCCCAAGTCAACGCTGGATCAGCTGAGTTACCGGGGAACTCCTTTGAGGAGAAGCACTTTTTTGGTCAAAGCCTTTGATGGAACCCGCAAGAGCGTTCTCGGGGAGATAGACTTGCCAATAACTATTGGCCCCGAAACCTTTCTAATCACCTTTCAGGTCATGGATATTAACGCCTCTTACAGCTGTCTCTTGGGGAGACCATGGATACATGACGCGGGGGCGGTGACCTCTACTTTGCACCAAAAGTTGAGATTTGCAAAAAGTGGAAAGCTTGTTACCATTCATGGATAGGAAGCATACCTGGTTAGCCAGCTATCATCTTTCTCTTGCATAGAAGCAGGGTCTGCAGAGGGGACCGCTTTTCAAGGATTAACTGTCGAAGGTACGGAGCCCAAGAGGGATGGAACTGCAATGGCTTCTTTGAAGGATGCACAGAGAGCCGTCCAAGAGGGTCAAGCTGTCGGCTGGGGCAGGTTAATACAGCTTCGTGAGAACAAGCATAAGGAAGGTCTTGGCTTTTCCCCAACTTCAGGAGTTTCCACCGGGGCATTCTATAGTGCTGGGTTTGTCAACGCAATCACAGAAGAAGCAACTGGATTTGGCCCGAGGCCTGTATTTGTTACACCAGGAGGCATTGCGAGAGATTGGGATGCCATTGACATTCCCTCAATCATGCATGATTCTGAGTAATATACGTTGTTGCTTAAGTATCTTGTTTTTTCAAAATAACAATCCTCTCGCTCTGCCCAAAGCGAGAGTGATATTTTCTGTAAGGGCATGTTTGTTTCGGCATTGCCGTTGATTAATAAAAAAATTGTCGTTTCTTTCACGACTGCTTTTTTAGCGCTTTTTTTTTCCTTGGAAATAATGGTAATGCTAGAAAAAACCAAAACATCTGTATTTTCTTATTAATTTCAAAAATCTGCATAAAAAACCTCCTTCTAAAATCATCCGACCATTTTACGTAGATTGAACTATAATAAACCCGTTGGGCACAGTAACCCTGCATTCCCTCCGAATTTTGAATTCCCGGTGTATGAGGCCGAAAATGAGGAAGGTGATGACATACCATATGAGATCACTCGGCTACTTGAGCAAGAAAAGAAAGCCATTCAGCCTCACCAGGAAGAGATTGAGCTTATCAACATAGGTACCGAGGAGAACAAGCGTGAAATCAAAATCGGTGCTGCTCTAGAGGAAGGGGTTAAAAAGAAGATCATCCAACTCCTCCGGGAATATCCGGATATTTTTGCATGGTCGTATGAAGATATGCCAGGTCTAGATCCTAAGATTGTGGAGCATCGGATCCCCACAAAGCCTGAATGTCCTCCTGTTAGGCAGAAATTGAGAAGGACTCATCCAGATATGGCTCTCAAGATTAAGAGCGAGGTTCAAAAACAGATTGATGCGGGTTTCCTCATGACAGTTGAGTACCCTGAATGGGTTGCCAATATTGTACCTGTGCCGAAGAAGGATGGTAAAGTCCGGATGTGTGTTGACTTCAGAGACCTGAACAAAGCTAGTCCAAAAGACAACTTCCCATTACCTCATATTGATGTGCTTGTTGATAATACTGCTCAGTCTAAGGTGTTCTCCTTCATGGATGGTTTCTCCGGTTACAATCAGATCAAAATGTCTCCTGAAGATAGAGAAAAGACGTCTTTTATCACTCCATGGGGTACTTTCTGCTACAAAGTGATGCCATTCGGCCTAATAAATGCTGTTGCTACCTACCAAAGAGGAATGACTACTCTGTTTCATGACATGATTCACAAAGAAGTCGAAGTATATGTGGATGATATGATTGTGAAGTCAACAGATGAGGAGCAACATGTTGAATATTTAACAAAGATGTTCGAGAGGTTGAGAAAGTACAAGCTTCGATTGAATCCTAACAAATGTACGTTCGGCGTCAGATCCGGAAAGTTATTAGGCTTCATTGTCAGCCAAAAGGGCATTGAAGTCGATCTTGATAAAGTCCGGGCCATCCGAGAAATGCCAGCTCCACAGACCGAGAAGCAAGTCAGAGGTTTCCTCGGGCGTTTGAATTACATCTCCCGATTCATATCTCACATGACCGCAACCTGCGGGCCGATCTTCAAGCTACTCAGAAAGAATCAGCCTATTGTATGGAATGATGAATGCCAAGAAGCTTTTGATAGCATCAAGAATTACCTGCTGGAACCACCTATCCTTGTCCCACCCGTGGAAGGAAGGCCTTTGATTATGTATTTGGCAGTATTTGATGAATCCATGGGATGCGTACTTGGTCAACAAGATGAGACTGGAAAGAAAGAACATGTTATCTACTATCTAAGCAAGAAGTTCACCGATTGTGAAACTCGGTATACAATGCTTGAGAAGACTTGTTGTGCTTTGGCCTGGGCCGCTAAACGCCTGCGTCATTATTTGGTGAATCATACAACTTGGTTGATATCCAGAATGGATCCGATAAAGTATATCTTTGAGAAAGCTGCTGTTACTGGGAAGATTGCACAATGGCAGATGCTTTTGTCTGAATATGATATTGTGTTCAAAACTCAAAAGGCAATCAAAGGTAGAATTCTTGCCGATCATCTTGCTTACCAACCTCTTGATGATTATCAACCAATTGAGTTCGATTTCCCCGATGAAGAGATCATGTATTTGAAATCAAAAGACTGCGAAGAACCGTTGGTTGGTGAAGGTCCAGATCCTAATAGCAAGTGGGGTTTAGTCTTTGATGGTGCTGTCAATGCTTATGGTAAAGGAATTGGGGCAGTCATTGTATCCCCACAGGGGCATCACATCCCTTTTACCGCCAGAATTCTGTTCGAATGTACAAACAATATGGCTGAGTATGAAGCATGTATCTTTGGGATCGAGGAAGCAATTGACATGAGAATCAAACACCTCGACATCTATGGAGATTCTGCGCTCGTCATCAATCAGATAAAGGGTGAATGGGAGACCCACCATGCTAAGTTGATTCCTTATCGTGATTATGCGAGACGTTTGCTGACATATTTTACAAAGGTTGAGCTGCACCATATTCCTCGTGATGAGAACCAAATGGCTGATGCTCTTGCTACTCTATCTTCCATGTTTCGAGTGAACCATTGGAATGATGTGCCAATAATCAAAGTGCAACGCCTTGAAAGACCTTCACATGTGTTTGCTATTGGGGATGTGATCGATCAGGCTGGTGAAAATGTGGTTGACTATAAACCCTGGTACTACGACATCAAACAGTTCTTGCTGAGCCGTGAGTATCCGCCGGGTGCTTCCAACCAAGATAAGAAGACCCTGAGAAGATTGGCCAGTAGATTCCTGTTAGATGGAGATATTCTGTACAAGAGAAACTATGACATGGTATTGTTAAGATGTGTTGATGAACATGAAGCAGAGCAGTTAATGCATGATGTACATGACGGTACCTTCGGGACCCATGCTACAGGGCATACTATGTCAAGGAAGTTGTTACGGGCAGGTTACTACTGGATGACCATGGAGCATGATTGCTACCAGCACGCCAGAAAGTGCCACAAATGTCAAATCTATGCTGATAAGATTCATGTGCCTCCGCACGCTCTCAATGTTATTTCATCCCCATGGCCGTTTTCAATGTGGGGCATCGACATGATTGGGAGAATTGAACCGAAGGCTTCAAATGGTCATCGTTTCATCTTAGTGGCAATTGACTACTTCACCAAGTGGGTTGAAGCAGCATCTTATACCAATGTGACCAAGCAAGTGGTAGCTAAGTTCATCAAGAACAACATCATCTGTCGATATGGTGTTCCCAGCAAGATCATTACCGACAATGGTACAAACCTGAACAACAATGTGGTGCAAGCTCTTTGTGAAGAATTCAAAATTGAGCATCATAACTCTTCTCCTTATAGACCTCAGATGAATGGTGCAGTTGAGGCCGCCAACAAGAATATCAAGAGGATTGTCCAGAAGATGGTAACCACTTACAAGGACTGGCATGAGATGTTACCCTATGCTCTGCATGGCTACCGTACTACTATGCGCAGTTCAACCGGGGCAACCCCTTTCTCTCTTGTATATGGTATGGAAGCAGTTCTTCCTTTGGAAGTGGAGATCCCATCTCTCCGTGTGATCATGGAAGAAAAGTTATCTGAGGCTGAATGGTGCCAGAGCCGGTATGATCAGTTGAATTTGATTGAGGAAAAACGTATGGATGCCATGGCTCGTGGACAGTCATATCAAGCAAGAATGAAGACTGCCTTTGACAAGAAAGTCCATCCTCGAGAATTCAAGGTAGGAGAACTTGTTTTGAAAAGGAGGATAAGCCAGCAACCCGACCCAAGGGGCAAGTGGACGCCTAACTATGAAGGTCCTTATGTTGTCAAGAAGGCCTTCTCCGGTGGTGCTTTAATCCTTACACACATGGATGGTGTAGAACTTCCAAATCCAGTGAATGCCGATATAGTCAAGAAATACTTTGCCTAGAAATATGAAAAGAACAGCGTGGTAGGTCGAAAACCCGAAAGGGCGGCCTAGGCAAAAATGCGCTTCCCGGTGGATCGAAAACCCGAAAGGGCGGTCCAGGCAAAAATAAGGGACAAAAAAAAATATATGGAAAAGCTCGCTGAGATTGCACGCAACTCAGGCAAGAATGAGCGTCTCGATGAACCGAAAACCCAGAAGGGCGGTTCATGCAAAACTGAGATTGAAACAAAAGGCAAGTAACTATATCTGGCCAACCACCGTCCCCCTTGGGGCATCTGCAGCTGTTAATGACCATCTTCACCAAAAGCTCCTATGATGGCGAATTCAAAGTTTTTTGGGAATGTAATGATTGCTGTGTTCAATGTACCACCAACCAATAAAATTACCATTTTCCAAGCTTTGTGAATCCGTGGAGTCACGCCTTCGGCTGACCACCACTCTTATACATCAATTTGAGCCTGTGCTTTTGTTTGAAACTCTACTTTCTTTTTACTTTCGAAGTTATGTACAAAAACATTTTCCTTCTATTTTTAATAATGACAAATGCTTGAAACAAACATCTTGAAAATTGAAAAGTTTTTTTGAAAGCAAACCTGAGCAACAGGGTACATTCAAACGAAACATGCATGAGCAAGTGTGTGTTGGTGTCTATTTCAATATATGTTACAAGCATGTTCTCCTCCAGGATAGTCTGTGGTCAATGGCAAGAATGAAAAAACAGAATGAAAATGCATGAAAATGAATAGGCTCGCTAAGTTGAAAACCCGGAAGGGCGGCTTAGGCAAAAATGAGCACCCCGCTGGATTGACAACCCGAAAGGGCAGTTCAGGCAAAAATGGGGCATCGAAAAGAATTTATTTCCCCGGTGGATCGAAAACCCGAAAGGGCGATCCAGGCAAAAATGGGATGCAAAAAAATGAATGAATGAAAATTGAGAAAGTAACATGCAAAAAGCATTGACCACAGATGCGACATCCACGGTACATCCGGCACTGAAACGCCCGGCAATGACGGCATTATTCCCAGTAGAGTCTTCCGAGATTCTATCCCCTGCGAGTTGCATAGCTACCTGCCCTCAGCCATGGTTCCGATACGTCTCCCAACGACGTCATCTCCAAAGAGGATTTCCAGGAATGTGTAATATAGCACGAGCCATTACGTGCCCAATACTCCAGTGTCTTGTCTGTCTCTGCGGAACTGTGTCTACAAATCGCCAACAGTCGTGCATTACAAGCATTCATACATGCATATTACGTGCCCATGCATTTAATGAAACTGTTATATCATTCATGCATATTGCATTTCCAATGTCAATATCAGTCTCAACTCAATACTCATGTCGGGTTCTCTGTCAAAACCTTGTGAGCCAATAATATCGGTCAATTTCTACCTTTCAAATCAAATCGACGTTAAGTCAATCTCAATCTATATTTTGTCAAAAAAAACAATCCCCAGTGAATCTGTTTCTGTTTGGTCAAGTGGCTAGCTCAATCCAAGAGCAGCTTGAACCTACCTATTTGTTTATGTTTCCGGTCGAGTTACCAGTTCGCATCCAAGAACGACTTGCACCCGTTTACTTTTCAATGTTATCGGTCGAGTTACCAGTTCAAATCCAAGAACAGCTCGTACTTGTCTATGTGTCTTTGATTTTGGTCAAGTGGCTAGTTCAAGTCCAAGAACAGCTTGTACCTGTCTATCTGTTTCTGTTCGGTCAAGTGGCTAGCTCCATCCAAGAGCAGCTTGCACCTGTCTATTTGTCTTTGTCTCCGGTGGAGTAACCAGTTCGCATCCAAGAACAAGCTCGCACCTGTCTATTTGCCTTGCTTTCAGTCGAGTGACTAGTTTGAATCAAGAACAACTCGTACCTGTCCATCTTTTCCATGTCCCCGGTGGAGTGACCAGTTCAAATCCAAGGACAACTCGCACCTGTTTGTCTGCTTTTATTCCCGATCAAGTGCCCAGCTCAATCCAAGAGCAGCTTGTACCCGTCAATTTGTTCCTAGTCTCCTATCTACCCTGTTATCTGTTATCTTGTCAATGTCTACCAATCCCGCAATGGATACGACATCTTTTGTTAATTCCAGCTTTCGTTTGTCTCGCACTCATAATCCAAATGTTGCATGGCATTCATGATATTTGAAAATGTACAAGCGTATTTTTACGTCCAAACACAGTGCAAATGTTAATATTTAAGTATCTTCGTCCCGTCAAGTCAAAGACTCCGTCTCTTGACCCTCCAGACAAAGAAACTTAAATAGGGGCAGCTGTTATACCCTGATTTTGGACCTAAAAATATTCGTTCAAATTTCTTTTTTTAACACTGATATTTGTCAATTCTCTGTAATTTTACTCTGAATCTTTACTCTCTTTTTAAACGTATTTTACTGCCTCTGTCTTTTCTGACATTACAAGTCATTTAAGAACTCTCTGAAACGTCGCGTTACTTTTCTTGCATTTTATTTCAAAAATCATACAAAAGGGTATTTTGGTCATTTCCTGCAGTGGAACCCATTTTAGTCCCTGTGTTTGCCTCTGAGTCTTTTCAACCTGTCTGTACGAATCATTGTTGAGTCTTTGTTTAAAAATCATTTCAAAAATTGCATCTGAGTCAGTTTGAGTCAGTTTAGTCCCTAGGGGCATTTTGGTCTTTTCCTGTCAAAATTTCGGCAGGGAGGTATTTTAAAATACCTCATGTCAGTAATTGGTTCGTTTTAGTCCTTTTGTTAATTTTATTTTTGGTTTCGCTTTACGTTTCGTCAAATTTACTTTTTAGTCCAATTTTATTTTTAATCACGTTTTGGTCCAAAACTTTTAAAAATTTCATTTTAGTCCATTTTTTATTGCTGTCCAGTCCTTCAAGTTTTTTTATTTTGCAGAAAGGTCCCAGGGGCATTTTAGTCCAGATTTTCGATCCACATCAGTCCCAAAACAGATGTCATTTTTTCATTGGTTCTCAGATACACATGGCAGGCTATAAATAGTAAAGGTGTCAGATCAATCAAAAAAAATCAGTGCCAACTCACAAACAGAATTTCGTTTTCTCTCTCATCCTAACAGAATCAAACACAAAAAATCTCAGAAAAGAGGGAAGAACACCAAGAACAAATCATCACCAAATCAACAGATCCGAACCAGATCTGCTCAAAACCAACTCCGAATCATCACCAAATCAACGAATCCGAACCGGATTCACTCAAAACCACCTCGAATCATCACATCAACACCAAAATCGTACCGGATTTTCGAGCAAAAACAACACCAACGGAGGCTATAGCGCGCGCGGAAGAGAAGAGGAGAGATTCGAAGTTTTCCGAATATCTTTTTTCTCCGTTCTACGACAGAGGTAACGCGTTTCTCCTTCCTTTCTAAGCCATTTCCGCGCGTTTCTTGCTTGAAATTGCATGTGAAAAAGTTTGTTACGGATAAAGATTTGTAGATCTAGGCTTTTGTGTTCGGATTTTGAGAATTTTGAGGCCGGATTTGGACTCTAGAGAGAAAAGGATATCTAGATCCGTAGTTATTTTTCAAAAAAGTATGAAATTTTTTTCGAAGTTCAAGTGTAGATCTAGCTCAAATCTCTCAGCCCTTTCTAAAACTAGTGCCGGATTTGTGTAGTGGAGGAGGAGACGAAGCTTTTGGTATAAAAATTTTGAAAAAAAAAGTAGTTTGATTTTTCCGGCGCGGTGGCGCCGCCGCGCCGGAGCTTCTTCCTCCTTCTTCTCCGGCGAACTGCTTTAGAGAGAGGGGAGAGCTTCTCTCTCTAAGTGTGACTTAGAGAGAGAAGGAGTTTTGTTTTTGTGAGTTTTCCTTATATAGCTCCTCCGTTCCCACGCGCGCGCGTGCGTGCTCTTGTTGTGCTCCCTCGTGTTGTGAACCATCAGATCTGGATTGTTCCAAGATCTGATGGCTGCAGTGTGTTTTGATCTTGAATCATGTGCGTGATCTTCTGTGTGAAATATGGTATATCTTCTGTTTGAACCGTTAGATCTTTGATCTAACGGTCATTGTGCTTCCTGCAATTTTACACTATCTTTTTGTGTTTTTTTAAACCCTTGGATCTTTGATCCAGTGGCTGTGATGAGATCTTGGGAGTTAGATCTGGACATCTGGATTCATCCAACGGTCCAGATTATATCCTGCTGAGTTTTTTTTTTAATTGCTTTTTTATTGTGTTTTAAATACTTTTTTTACACTTTCTTGGCATTTTATGCTCCTAAAAATTTTCTAAAAAAATTCTTCCCTATCATTTTAATTTTTTCTCTAAATGTTAGAATTTACTTGCTTATTTTTGCATTTATTTTCTTCATTTGTTCTTTTCAATTCTTGCTCATTAAATTCCTATTTGTTCTTGTGCATTTTTTTGACATTTTGTGATATTTTTTTTTTTTTTTTTACATGTTAAATAATGTGTAAAAATATCTCTAGGAATATGGTATGATGCTTTGCTTGTGTGTGTTCTTATAATCCTCACATTGTAGCTTAAAATCAAATCTCTTTTAAAAATGGCTATGATGATGGAATTATAAGCCATATGCATGTCTAAGTGTTATACCTAATTCTAGGCATATTTTGTCATTTTATTTCATTTCATTGTTCTTTTCTTTTTGTTATCTTATTTCAATATTGTGTCCTTTTTACTATTTTATGCCTTATGATACTAATCATTTAATTTCATATTTCATCCATCTCATAGTTTAGGCATTATATTTTTTTCTATTCATTTCTATATCAAATGGGTTTGTAATAATTTTAGGTAGATTAGTTCCCTTTTTAATTCCTTGCAAGACCATAGCATGTATTTAGGACTCAATGTAAAGGACTATGGACACTATAAGTGATGTACACCGACACAAGCACCGACACGCACACACGTTGCATGTTTACCGTTTAGATGTATGCTTAGGAAACGCGATTTTTAGACAAATGCCAATTTTCCAAAAAATAATAATAAATTCCATCATTCAATTTTTTTTCCAAACAAACCTTGGAGTCAAAACTCCATTGATTTTTTTTTTCCTTTATTTTCTTAACCAAATCCAAATGAATCATAATTCCTACTTAGACTTTTTTAAATAACAATTGAACCAACCATTCACCATTTTCTTCTCTTATGCCTTTAAGGCCTCTTTCTCTTCTTCAAAACCATTTTCCAACAAAAACTAAAATCAACCAAACACACAAAAAACATTTTTTTTGAAAGAGAACTACATGGAGTTTGATCCCTTAAATGGGTATGTAGGCATGAGGTCAAAACCTCTCCAAGTCCACTAAAATAAAACCTCAAACACTTTCTCCCCCCATTCTTAACATAAATAAATTTCCTTTTTCATAAATAGCATTAAAAATAAAGCGTAGACATAAAACTAAGAAAACGGCTCCTATAGAGTACTATAGTCACCGCGGGTGCCTAACACCTTCCCGTAGTGAAAACGACCCCCGAACTTAGAATCTAAGGGTTTTTTCTCAATTTTGCCCTTCCCAAGAAAAAATAGAGAATATCAAAGATTGAAAGGTTCAAGCCTAATTAATGACTTGACACCCGAAAATCGCGATAACAGAAATGGCGACTTCACTGGGGACTTTTTTAAGCGGGTCACGCCTAGTTTTCCTTAGTTTATATTTACGCTTTGTTTTATTGCTTACATATGTGAATACTTGTTTATTTTCATTTGACGTGTGGGGTGAGAATATCAAAAGTCCTATACCCGGGCTGAGTGAACTTATGAATAGGTAGAGATATAATCGACAATTCGATCCGAGGGTTGCCTCGTGTATTGGGTTATGCGATCAATCTCACATAGCTGAGGCATTTTGGAAGTAATATTGTCGGCGTGTGTTCTCATGCTTAGGCACTTTGCTTTCAATTGTTCGACGATGCTATGGACCGTAGTTACCAAACCCATCCCTGGCCTTTTTAGGACGTAGTGCGGTGGCTAAACCGAGTGTTGTCTCGAGTTTTAGTCGTCACGTGATACTACACTCAAGCTAGACCTTCTTGCGAATAAACATGGAACAGACGTTGTCCCGTGCTACCATGATATACGTAAGAGAGGTTGCAGTTTGGGAACTTGATTAGAACCTTGGTTACTATTATCCTAAACCTTAGTTCACCGGGCACCGTGCCCGCCCATGGCTCCTCGACTTTAATCTCAACCCTCCATGTTTTCTCTGTAATTGAAAAAACAATCATGCATACATGCATTCATGCATAAATTTTTTCTCATGCATTCATCGAAGGATTGGACAAATTAAAAACTTTGTAAACATTACAGGTATGAAGAAGACTAAATCCTACAAGTTCAAGGAGGTTGATTTGGTTAGTTTGAGAGAATTGGCACTCAAGGTTAAGAACCAAACAGGTTTCCGACTCCGGTATGGTGGTTTGCTTACTATTCTCCGGACTAATGTTGAAGAGAAGCTAGTGCACACTCTAGTGCAATTTTATGACCCGAGTTTCCGTTGCTTCACTTTCCCGGATTTCTAGTTGGTCCCTACTCTTGAGGCTTATTCCCACTTGTTGGGTTCACCTATAGCCGAGAAGACGCCTTTCACCGGTCCCGGGACTTCTCTTACTCCTTTGGTTATTGCTAAGGATCTCTATCTCAAGACTTCCGATGTCTCCAATCATCTTACTACTAAGTCTCACATCCGAGGGTTCACTTCAAAGTATCTACTTGAGCAAGCTAATCTCAAAACTACTTGTCAGGACACACTCGAGGCTATTCTTGCATTGCTTATCTATGGGCTCATTCTCTTTCCGAATCTCGACAACTTTGTGGACATGAATGCTATTGAGATCTTCCATTCCAGGAATCCGGTTCCTACCTTGCTAGCTGACACATACCATGCTATCCATGACCGGACTCTCAAAGGTCGTGGGTATATCCTTTGCTGCGTGCCTCTCCTACATAGGTGGTTTATTTCTCACCTTCCGAGCTCCTTCCATGACAACTCGGAGGATTGGTCCTACTCACAGCGGATGATGGCTCTCTCTCCTAACGAGGTGGTCTGGATCACTCCCGCCGCTCAGGTTAAGGAAATTATCACCGGTTGTGGAGATTTTCTCAATGTACCTCTTCTTGGTACCCGTGGGGGAATCAACTACAATCCTGAGCTTGCTATGAGACAGTTTGGGTTCCCTATGAAGGCAAAGCCCATCAATCTTGCTACATCTCCAGAGTTCTTTTACTATTCGAACGCCCCCACCGGACAAAGGGAGGCTTTCATAGGGGCTTGGTCTAAGGTCCGTAGGAAGAGTGTGAAGCATTTGGGTGTGAGATCTGGTATTGCTCATGAGGCCTATACTCAGTGGGTAATAAACCGAGCTGAAGAGATTGGTATGCCATACCCTGCTATGAGATATGTGTCTGCGTTTGCTCCATCTATACCTTTACCTCTACCTCCCACAACTCAGGTAATGTATCAGGAGCATCTAGCTATGGAGAGTCGTGAGAAACAAATGTGGAAAGCCCGATACAATGAAGCTGAGAATCTAATCATGACTTTGGATGGTAAGGATGAGCAGAAGACTCATGAGAACCTGATGTTGAAGAAGGAATTGGTTAAGGTCCGAAGGGAACTTGAAGAAAAGGATGAGTTACTTATGCGGGACTCCAAGAGAGCTAGAGGACGACGCAACTTCTATGCTAGATACTGCGGTTCGGATTCGGAGTCAGAGTCTGAGGATCATCCCACCACTTCCTATGCTTGAGAGTTTTATTTGTTTATATTTCAAAGTCTTCCTTTGGCTTGGTATTTCAAAGGGATTCATCTTGTAAACACTTCGTTTTGCTTTGCTTGTTTAGATATTGTTTACAAAGCTCCTAATTTGTCTAAAAATCCTTCGATGTCCAAAAAAAAAAAAAACTTTTGCATCTGTACATATCATGCATCATGTGCATCATTCATCAAGTCACAAAAGGTTTCCAAGTGCTCACTGCCTCCTAGTTCTTCTGCCACAGATTGAAAGGTGGCTCGTGCTCGGAAAGTCTACGAACCAGACAGAATACATCGGACTAGACTCTACAAAAAAAAGAATTCGGTAGCTATGGAAGAAGAAAATGCTCAGCTCCGTACCGAGTTAGCTACTCTAAGGGAAGAATTGGCTAAGGCTAATGATACCATGACTGCTCTGCTAGCCGCTCAGGAACAATCAGCCACAGCTATCCCTATAGCCACAGCTATACCTGTGACTACAAGTGTGATCCCAACTGCATCTACAGACGCTCGCTTCGCTATGCCAACTGGGTTTCCGTATGGGCTTCCACCGTTTTTTACTCCCAGTACTGCAGCGGGCACTTCTGGTACTGCTAACAATGTTCTGATTCCTGCAACAAATGCTGTCTCCATCAATACTACTTTGCCACAAACGACGGCAGCTGTCACTGAGCCTCTTGTGCATGCCATACCTCAAAGTGTTAACATCAACACACACCACGGAAACATCCCCGTGATCAAAACCATGGAAGAAAGGATGGAGGAACTTGCTAAAGAACTCCGTCATGAAATCAAAGCTAATCAAGGGAATGCGGACTCTTTCAAGACTCAGGATCTCTGCTTGGTACCAAAGGTGGATGTCCCTAAGAAGTTCAAGATCCCGGATTTCGACCGATACAATGGGCTGACTTGTCCCCAGAACCACATCATCAAATATGTCCGAAAGATGGGTAACTACAAAGACAATGATTCACTCATGATTCACTGCTTCCAAGATAGCTTGATGGAAGATGCTGCAGAGTGGTATACTAGTTTGAGCAAAAATAACATCCATACCTTTGATGAATTAGCCGCTGCTTTCAAAAGCCACTATGGGTTTAACACCAGATTGAAGCCGAACAGGGAATTCCTCAGATCTCTCTCCCAGAAGAAGGAGGAAAGCTTCCGTGAATACGCACAGAGATGGAGGGGGGCAGCTGCCCGCATTACTCCCGCCCTTGATGAAGAAGAAATGACCCAGACATTCCTAAAGACCTTGAAAAAGGATTATGTTGAGAGAATGATCATCGCTGCCTCGAATAACTTCTCGGAGATGGTCACCATGGGAACTCGTCTGGAAGAAGCCGTCAGAGAAGAATCATTGTGTTCGAGAAAGCTGAATCCTCGGTGAATGCATCAAAGAGGTATGGTAACGGACACCACAAGAAGAAAGAAACGGAAGTAGGGATGGTGTCAGCCGGAGCCGGTCAATCCATGGCTACTGTTGCTCCTATTAATGCTGCCCAAATGCCTCCGTCATACCCATATGTGCCGTATTCTCAGCATCCTTTCTTTCCGCCATTTTATCATCAGTACCCTTTGCCACCGGGTCAACCTCAAGTACCCGTTAATGCAATTGCTCAACAGATGAAACAACAGTTGCCAGTTCAACAACAACAACAAAATCAGCAAGCTAGACCTACTTTCCCTCCGATACCGATGTTGTATGCTGAGTTGCTTCCGACTTTACTCCATAGAGGGCATTGTACAACCAGACAGGGCAAGCCCCCACCTGATCCGTTGCCTCCAAGGTTCAGGTCCGATCTCAAATGTGATTTCCATCAAGGCGCCCTGGGTCATGATGTCGAGGGGTGCTATGCTTTGAAGTATATCGTGAAAAAGCTCATTGATCAAGGAAAGCTGACTTTTGAGAATAATGTCCCGCATGTCCTCGACAATCCTCTTCCAAATCATGCCGCTGTAAATATGATCGAAGTATGTGAGGAAGCTCCTAGACTTGATGTCCGTAACGTCGCAACTCCTCTGGTGCCTCTACACATCAAGTTGTGCAAAGCTTCTCTGTTCAGCCATGATCATGCCAAGTGCCTAGGATGCCTTCGTAATCCTTTGGGTTGCTTTACTGTTCAAGATGACATCCAAAGCTTGATGAATGATAATTTTTTGACTGTCAGTGATGTCTGCGTGATTGTGCCAGTTTTTCACGATCCGCCTGTCAAGAGTATGCCTTTGAAGGAGAATGCTGAGCCTCTTGTGATAAGATTGCCCGGACCGGTACCGTATACTTCAGATAGGGCTATCCCGTACAAATATAATGCTACCATAATCGAAAACGGAGTAGAAGTGCCTCTGGTGTCCTCTGCTGTGATGAACAATACCGCCGAAGGAACTTCAGCAGCCCTTAGAAGCGGAAGAGTCCGTCCACCGTTGTTTCAAAAGAAGGCAGCTACGCCCACCGTGCCACCCATTGACAAGCCAACCCCGACTGATGTTTCTCCCGTTAACAGAGACGCGAGCCAACCAGGCCAGTCTATAGAGGATTCTAATCTGGACGAGATTTTGAGGTTGATCAAAAGAAGTGATTATAAGATTGTGGATCAGCTGCTGCAAACTCCGTCGAAGATATCCATTTTGTCTCTACTCCTGAGTTCCGTTGCTCACAGAGATACCCTTTTGAAAGTATTGGAGCAGGCTTATGTGGATCATGAAGTCACTGTGGATCACTTTGGTAGCATAGTGGGGAACATTACCGCCTGCAGCAACCTGTGGTTCAGTGAAGATGAATTGCCCGAAGCAGGAAAGCATCATAATCTGGCCTTGCATATCTCCGTGAATTGCAAGTCCGACATGCTATCAAATGTGTTAGTAGACACTAGCTCATCTTTGAACGTGATGCCCAAGTCAACGCTGGATCAGCTGAGTTACCGGGGAACTCCTTTGAGGAGAAGCACTTTTTTGGTCAAAGCCTTTGATGGAACCCGCAAGAGTGTTCTCGGGGAGATAGACTTGCCAATAACTATTGGCCACGAAACCTTTCTAATCACCTTTCAGGTCATGGATATTAACGCCTCTTACAGCTGTCTCTTGGGGAGACCATGGATACATGACGCGGGGGCGGTGACCTCTACTTTGCACCAAAAGTTGAGATTTGCAAAAAGTGGAAAGCTTGTTACCATTCATGGAGAGGAAGCATACCTGGTTAGCCAGCTATCATCTTTCTCTTGCATAGAAGCAGGGTCTGCAGAGGGGACTGCTTTTCAAGGATTAACTGTCGAAGGTACGGAGCCCAAGAGGGATGGAACTGCAATGGCTTCTTTGAAGGATGCACAGAGAGCCGTCCAAGAGGGTCAAGCTGTCGGCTGGGGCAGGTTAATACAGCTTCGTGAGAACAAGCATAAGGAAGGTCTTGGCTTTTCCCCAACTTCAGGAGTTTCCACCGGGGCATTCTTTAGTGCTGGGTTTGTCAACGCAATCACAGAAGAAGCAACTGGATTTGGCCCGAGGCCTGTATTTGTTACACCAGGAGGCATTGCGAGAGATTGGGATGCCATTGACATTCCCTCAATCATGCATGATTCTGAGTAATATACCTTGTTGCTTAAGTATCTTGTTTTTTCAAAATAACAATCCTCTCGCTCTGCCCAAAGCGAGAGTGATATTTTCTGTAAGGGCATGTTTGTTTCGGCATTGCCGTTGATTAATAAAAAAATTGTCGTTTCTTTCACGACTGCTTTTTTAGCGCTTTTTTTTCCTTGGAAATAATGGTAATGCTAGAAAAAACCAAAACATCTGTATTTTCTTATTAATTTCAAAAATCTGCATAAAAAACCTCCTTCTAAACTCATCCGACCATTTTACGTAGATTGAACTATAATAAACCCGTTGGGCACAGTAACCCTGCATTCCCTCCGAATTTTGAATTCCCGGTGTATGAGGCCGAAAATGAGGAAGGTGATGACATACCATATGAGATCACTCGGCTACTTGAGCAAGAAAAGAAAGCCATTCAGCCTCACCAGGAAGAGATTGAGCTTATCAACATAGGTACCGAGGAGAACAAGCGTGAAATCAAGATCGGTGCTGCTCTAGAGGAAGGGGTTAAAAAGAAGATCATCCAACTCCTCCGGGAATATCCGGATATTTTTGCATGGTCGTATGAAGATATGCCAGGTCTAGATCCTAAGATTGTGGAGCATCGGATCCCCACAAAGCCTGAATGTCCTCCTGTTAGGCAGAAATTGAGAAGGACTCATCCAGATATGGCTCTCAAGATTAAGAGCGAGGTTCAAAAACAGATTGATGCGGGTTTCCTCATGACAGTTGAGTACCCTGAATGGGTTGCCAATATTGTACCTGTGCCGAAGAAGGATGGTAAAGTCCGGATGTGTGTTGACTTCAGAGACCTGAACAAAGCTAGTCCAAAAGACAACTTCCCATTACCTCATATTGATGTACTTGTTGATAATACTGCTCAGTCTAAGGTGTTCTCCTTCATGGATGGTTTCTCCGGTTACAATCAGATCAAAATGTCTCCTGAAGATAGAGAAAAGACGTCTTTTATCACTCCATGGGGTACTTTCTGCTACAAAGTGATGCCATTCGGCCTAATAAATGCTGGTGCTACCTACCAAAGAGGAATGACTACTCTGTTTCATGACATGATTCACAAAGAAGTCGAAGTATATGTGGATGATATGATTGTGAAGTCAACAGATGAGGAGCAACATGTTGAATATTTAACAAAGATGTTCGAGAGGTTGAGAAAGTACAAGCTTCGATTGAATCCTAACAAATGTACGTTCGGCGTCAGATCCGGAAAGTTATTAGGCTTCATTGTCAGCCAAAAGGGCATTGAAGTCGATCCTGATAAAGTCCGGGCCATCCGAGAAATGCCAGCTCCACAGACCGAGAAGCAAGTCAGAGGTTTCCTCGGGCGTTTGAATTACATCTCCCGATTCATATCTCACATGACCGCAACCTGCGGGCCGATCTTCAAGCTACTCAGAAAGAATCAGCCTATTGTATGGAATGATGAATGCCAAGAAGCTTTTGATAGCATCAAGAATTACCTGCTGGAACCACCTATCCTTGTCCCACCCGTGGAAGGAAGGCCTTTGATTATGTATTTGGCAGTATTTGATGAATCCATGGGATGCGTACTTGGTCAACAAGATGAGACTGGAAAGAAAGAACATGTTATCTACTATCTAAGCAAGAAGTTCACCGATTGTGAAACTCGGTATACAATGCTTGAGAAGACTTGTTGTGCTTTGGCCTGGGCCGCTAAACGCCTGCGTCATTATTTGGTGAATCATACAACTTGGTTGATATCCAGAATGGATCCGATAAAGTATATCTTTGAGAAAGCTGCTGTTACTGGGAAGATTGCACAATGGCAGATGCTTTTGTCTGAATATGATATTGTGTTCAAAACTCAAAAGGCAATCAAAGGTAGCATTTTTATACCCTGTTTTTGGACCTATAAATACTGGGCCCAATTTCATTTCAAACTTTGTCAATTATCAAATTTCAACTGCACAGTTCAAATTGTCTCTGCCTCGCAGTATTTTCAATCACAATTTTACCTATGTTTTTCTTGCATAAAACCTTTCGAAATGTATTTACTTGTCTTGTAAGTCATTCAAAAGTGTCTCTGAATCATTACATTGCTTTTTTTCCACAGTTTATTTCAAAATTTGCAGAAAGTCGTACATAAGGGTATTTTGGTCATTTCCTGCAGTGGGACCCATTTTCATCCTTGTGACTGTCTCTGAGTCTTTTCAGATTGATTTTTAACATTTCATCAGTAAACCTTGTTAAATTCATTTCAAACTTGCATCTGAGTCAGTGTCAAGTCAATTTGAATCTGTTTAGGTCATTTTTAGCCCTAGGGGCATTTTGGTCATTTCACACAAAATTTCGGCATAGAGAGGTTACTTTGAAGTACCTCATTTAGGCCATTGGTTCGTTTTAGTCCGTTTTGTCAATTTTATTTTTGTTTCGCTTTACGTTTGGTCAAATTGCGTTTTTTATTCAATTTTATTTTAATTGCATTTTGGCCCCTCAATTGAGGTCCCAAAATTGCATTTTTGTCCAAAAAGTTTTTAATTTCATTTCAGTCCTTACTTTCATTTTTTCAGTCCAGTCCCTATTTTTTTTCAAAATTGCAAACAGGTCCTTCAAGTCAAAATTACAGGGCAGCGCCCCCTTTTTCAGTCCAATGCCACATGTCAGCTTTCTAATGGTCCAATCACTCACACATGTCAGCTATAAATACTGTTCACAGTGCCACATAATCCAGATCCATTCATTACAATACACATCACCAAAAACAAATTCCCACTTTCTCTCTCTTTTCTGTTAGATCAAAAACAGAAATTTCTCAAGAACACAAAGAACCCTAACCGAAATTCATCATCAATTCTCAGAGATTCGTGTACGAATCTTCATCATCGAATCGATTCCACCGCAATACAAGGTGCGAATTCCTCACCGGAAGTGAAGAACTCAAGCACCGATCACGGTGGGAGAAGAAGAAGGAACCGAATCTGCAAGGAAGAAGAAGAAACCGAAAAAACAGCAAGCAAAACAACAAGCAAAACAGCAAGCAAAACAGCAAGCAAAAGAGCAAGCAAACGTGAGCAAGCAAGCGCGAGCAAGCAAACGCGAGCAAGCAAACGCGCGAGCAAGCAAACACGCGAGCAAGCACGCGAAGCACAAGCAGCAAGGACCGTAACAGCAAGCAAGAAGAGGTAAGCATCTTCTTCGTTTGTTCCTTTCCTTTATCTTCCGTTTCTTTTACAAAAATTTCATCAAGATTCAAACTCAGATCTACTCCGATTCAAGCTTTTTTCGAAAAATCTAAGTTCGGATTCGAGAAGTATATAAAAAAGGATATCTAAAAATGTAAAAATTTCTCGAATCGGAGCAGTTTGATTTTCCGGCACGGTGGCGCCGCCACCATCCGCCGCGCCGGAACGGAGGAGTTAGCCGGAGAAGACGACCGGAATCTTAGAGAGAAGTGAGAGCTTCTCTCACTAGAGGGGAGAAGAGAGAGAAGGAAAAGAAAGAAATGAAAAAAAACCGGATTTGAAGCATATATATAGAACATTGAACCGGTCCGGTTTATTTTCGGTTCTTCCCTTTCTTTCTCAGCCTCTAGATCAATCCAACGTCTCCTGTGCAATCTGAGTTTTGTGTGTTGGGCTTTGGGTTGGGCTTAGGTTTCTTGTGCGTTTTGCTTATTTTCCTGCTATCTGCACCATAGTGCTTTGCTGTTTGAACTTCTGCATGCTTAAATTTTCCCTAAAAATCTCCAAAAATTATCACATGTTTCTTGATGTAATTTCATATCTTTTTTTTATATTTCTCAATGGTTTTAAAATGATAAAAAAAAAAAAGAAGAGCATGTGATATTTCTTGGTTAATTAGTGCATTTAGACATAAATTTGTGCATTTTTGGTAGTGTATTCCTCATGAAATGTTGGCATGTGATGTGAATTTTTGGAATGCAATTTTGTGATAAATTTATTGCTGGTTACATGTTTAATTTGCTGCTTGCGCATCTCAATTTCATCTTCCTTCTTGGTTTGCAATTAGTATGCATTTTTTACTAGTAAATAAAGTGCCAAAATAGTTTGGAAGTGTGCCATAAGCTTTAGCATCAAATATGTCCCATTTTTTTTTCACATTATGACACAAAGCAAGACTTCTAAAAATGCCATAATGAAGGGATTATGGGTCATACATATGCTAGAGCCTTGTGACCATTTTCATGCACATTTTGTCACTTTATTAGTTTCTTTTATGTCTTTCATCTTAATATTTTTTGTGCATTTTTTTACACTATGCTTTATTTTACTAATCATCTCATTTCTTTTGTTCCATTCATTTCATGAGTATTTCTCCATTTCACCACTATTTCCTCCACTTCTTTAGCTTAGCATTTATTTTTGCAAGTTTTAATTCATTTGGTGGTGTAATTTGTTATCATTGGTTTGTAGCTTGGCAAAGGGGCCATAGAATGTATTTAGGCAATTTTTGTAATATGGACTATGGACACTATGACGCACCGGCACGCACACACTCACCCTAGATGTATGCCTAGGATTGTATGGTTAGATGAATGCTTAGGTTTAAACACTTAGAGAAAATCCAATTTTTTCCAAAAAATATGCAAACAAATTCACTTCAAATATTTTTCATAAAAAATGGAGTCAAAACTCCAACAATCTTTCCCTTTTATTTTCTTAATTAAATTCTCAAATAAACCTAATCATTAAGACTTTTTTGCAAAATCACTAAACAAACCCTCACTTTTTCATACTCTAATGCTCATGAAGCCTCTCAATTCCCTTCTTCAAAATCATTTTTAAATTTAAAATCAAACAATTAAAACAAAAAGCAACAAGTATTTTTAGCAAGAACTACGCCGGTTTTGATCCCGTAAAACGGTACGTAGGCAAGGGACTTTAACCCCTCCAAGCCGAAATAAAATCAAATTCTACTTCTTCTCACCCCCATTCTTCACTCAAATAAAACTTCTTTTCTTTCAATAAGTAGGCAATAAAAATAAAGCGTAGAAATCAACTTAGGAGAGCGGTTCTTATGGAATACCATAATCGCTCCGGGTGCTTAACACCTTCCCGTAGTGAAAACGACCCCCGAATCTAGAACTTTTAAGGGTTTTTCTCCTTTTACCCTTCCCAAGAAAAAAGAGAGATATCAACGGTCAAAAGGTTCAAGTCCAATTAATGGCTTGGCACCCAAAAACCATGATAACAGAAATGGCGACTTCACTGGGGATATTTTTTAGCGGGTCGCGCCTAGTTTTCCTTAGTTTATATTTACGCTTTGTTTTATTGCTTACATATGTAAATACTTGTTTACTTTCATTTGACGTGTGGGGTGAGAATATCAAAAGTCCTATACCCGGGCTGAGTGAACTTATGTTTAGGTAGAGATATAATCGACAATTCGATCCGGGGGTTGCCTCGTGTATTGGATTATGCGATCAATCTCACATAGCTGAGGCATTTTGAAGGTGATATTGTCGGCGTGTGTTGTCATGCTTAGGCACTTCACTTTCAATTGTTCGACGAAGCTATGAACCGTAGTTACCAAACCCATCCTAGCCTTTTTAGGACGTAGTGCGGTGGCTAAATTGAGTGTTGTCTCAAACTTTAGTCGTCACGCGATACTACACTCAAACTAGACCTTCTCACAAATAATCATGGAACGGGTGTCGTCCTGTACTACCATGATATATGTGAGAGAGGTTGCAGTATGGGAACTGTGTTAGAACCTTGGTTACTAGTATCCAAAGCCTTAGTTCACCGGACGCCGTGTCCATCCGTGGCCCTGTTACTTTGAATCTCAACCCACCTCGTTCTTTGTAAACTAAACAACACAATCATGCATACATACATTCATGCATAAACATTTTTTCATGCATTCATCGAAGGGCTTAAACAAATGGAAATTTTTGTAAATAATCACAGGTATGAAGAAGACTAAGTGCTACAAGTTCAAGGAAGTGGATTTGGTCAGTTTAAGAGAGTTGGCACTCAAGGTCAAGAGTCAAACAGGGTTCCGACTCCGATATGGGGGATTGCTTACTTTGCTCCGAACCAATGTGGACGAGAAGCTAGTGCACACTCTAGTGCAATTTTATGATCCAAGCTTCCGTTGCTTCACTTTCCCGGACTTCCAGTTGGTTCCTACCCTCGAGGCTTACTCCAATCTAGTGGGTTTACCTATAGCCGAGAAGACGCCTTTCACCGGTCCCGGGACTTCTCTTACTCCTCTGGTTATTGCTAAGGATCTCTACCTCAAGACTTCCGACGTCTCCAACCATCTTATTACCAAGTCTCACATCCGGGGGTTCACTTCGAAGTATCTTCTTGAGCAGGCTAATCTCAGTACTACTTGTCAGGATACACTCGAGGCTATTCTTGCTTTGCTTATCTACGGGCTCATTCTCTTTCCGAACCTCGACAACTTCGTGGACATGAATGCTATCGAGGTCTTCCATTCCAAGAACCCGGTTCCTACTTTGCTAGCAGATACCTACCACGCCATTCATGACAGGACTCTCAAGGGCCGTGGGTATATTCTTTGCTGCATATCTCTTTTGTATAGGTGGTTTATTTCGCACCTTCCGAGTTCCTTCCATGACAACTCGGAGAATTGGTCCTACTCGCAGCGGATCATGGCCCTCACTCCTAATGAGGTCGTCTGGATCACTCCCGCCGCTCAAGCCAAGGAAATTATCATGGGTTGTGGAGACTTTCTCAACGTACCTCTTCTTGGTACTCGTGGAGGAATTAACTACAACCCCGAGCTTGCTATGAGACAGTTTGGTTTCCCTATGAAGTCGAAGCCCATCAATCTTGCTACATCTCCAGAGTTCTTCTTCTACACGAATGCCCCTACAGGACAAAGGAAAGCTTTCATGGATGCTTGGTCCAAGGTTCGAAGGAAGAGTGTGAAGCATCTAGGTGTGAGATCCGGTGTTGCTCATGAGGCTTATACTCAGTGGGTGATAGATCGAGCTGAGGAGATTGGTATGCCTTATCCAGCTATGAGATACGTGTCTTCATCCACTCCATCTATGCCTCTACCTCTACTCCCCACGACTCAGGATATGTATCAGGAGCATCTAGCTATGGAGAGTCGTGAGAAGCAAGTGTGGAAAGCTCGGTACAATCAAGCTGAGAATCTAATCATGACTTTGGATGGTAGAGATGAGCAGAAGACTCATGAGAACCTGATGTTGAAGAAGGAGCTAGCTAAGGTCCGGAGGGAATTGGAAGAGAAAGACGAGCTGTTTATGAGGGATTCTAAGAGAGCCAGAGGACGACGAGACTTCTTTGCCAGATACTGTGGTTCAGATTCCGAGTCCGATGATTCTCCGGCTACTTCCTATGCTTGAGGGCTTCATTTGTTTATCTTGTTGAAATTTCAAAGTCTTCCTTTTGAAAATACTATGTAGTTTTGATTATTTGCAAGGTTTCTAATTTGTTTAAAAATCCTTCGATGAAAAAGGAAGTCTTTTGCATATCATGCATCATATGCATCACGCATCGGTCACAAAGGCTTCCAAGTGCTCACTATCTCCTGGTTCCCCTGCCGCAGTGTGAAAAGTGGCTCGTGCTCAGAGGGTCTACGAACCTGATAGAATCGATCGAACCAGAGAATACAGAAGAAAGAAAAGGGCTATGGAAGAAGAGAACACGCAGCTCCGTACCGAATTGGCATCTCTAAAGGAGGAATTGGCCAAAGCTCATGATGCTATGACTGCTCTGTTGGCTGCTCAGGAACAACCAGTTCCTATAGTTTCTGCAGCTGCAAATGTGACTCCTACCGTAACAACTGATCCCCGCTTTATCATGCCATCCGGGTATCCTTACGGACTTCCGCCGTACTATACTGCTAATACAGGGGCAGGTACCTCTGGTACTACCAACAATGGCCCAATCTCAGGGGCAAACTTAACTCCTGTTAGTACCGCCTTGACTCAAGCCGCAACAACTGTTACCGAGCCCATTGTGAATACGGTGCCTCAATTTGTCCATGTTAATGCGCACCGCGGGAGTATTACCACAACCGGAACTATGGAAGAGAGAATGGAAGAACTTGCCAAAGAGCTCCGACGGGAAATTAAAGCCAACAGGGGAAACGGAGACTCCATTAAAACCCAGGATCTCTGCTTAGTATCGAAGGTAGATGTTCCAAAAAAGTTCAAAGTCCCGGAGTTCGACAAGTATAACGAGCTGACTTGTCCTCAAAATCATATTGTCAAATATGTCCGGAAGATGGGCAACTACAAGGACAATGATTCCCTTATGATCCATTACTTCCAAGACAGTCTGATGGAAGATGCTGCAGAGTGGTATACTAGTCTGAGCAAAGATGATGTCCACACTTTTGACGAGCTAGCCGCTGCTTTCAAGAGCCACTACGGGTTTAACACTCGATTGAAGCCGAATAGGGAGTTTCTCAGGTCCCTATCTCAGAAAAAGGAGGAAAGTTTCCGTGAATATGCGCAAAGGTGGAGAGGGGCAGCTGCCCGTATCACTCCTGCTTTAGATGAAGAAGAAATGACCCAGACATTCTTAAAGACCTTGAAGAAAGATTATGTTGAGAGAATGATCATCGCTGCCCCGAACAACTTTTCGGAGATGGTCACCATGGGAACCCGTCTTGAGGAAGCCGTCAGGGATGGAATCATTGTGTTCGAGAAAGCTGAATCCTCTGTAAATACGTCAAAGAGGTATGGTAATGGACACCACAAGAAGAAAGAAACGGAAGTGGGGATGGTGTCAGCTGGAGCCGGTCAATCAATGGCTACTGTTGCTCCTATCAATGCAACTCAAATGCCTCCGTCATACCCATATGTGCCGTACTCTCAGCATCCGTTCTTCCCACCGTTTTATCATCAGTACCCTTTGCCACCGGGCCAACCTCAGGTTCCTGTCAATGCCATCGCTCAACAGGTGCAACATCAACCGCCAGTTCAACAACAGCAGCAGCAATACGCTAGACCAACTTTTCCTCCTATACCAATGTTGTATGCAGAGCTTCTTCCAACTCTACTCCAGAGAGGGCATTGTACAACTAGACAGGGTAAGCCCCCACCTGATCCGTTGCCTCCAAGGTTCAGGTCTGATCTCAAATGTGATTTTCATCAAGGTGCCCTAGGTCATGATGTCGAGGGGTGTTATGCTTTGAAGTATATCGTGAAGAAGCTCGTTGATCAGGGAAAGCTGACTTTTGAGAATAATGTCCCACATGTCCTCGACAATCCTCTCCCAAATCATGCCGCTGTGAATATGATCGAAGTGTGTGAGGAAGCTCCTAGACTTGATGTCCGCAACGTCGCAACTCCTCTGGTGCCTCTACACATCAAGCTGTGCAAAGCTTCTCTGTTCAGCCATGATCATGCCAAGTGTCTAGGATGCCTTCGTAATCCTTTGGGTTGCCATGCTGTTCAAGACGACATCCAAAGCTTGATGAATGATAATTTTCTGACTGTCAGTGATGTTTGCGTGATTGTGCCAGTTTTTCACGATCCGCCTGTCAAGAGTGTACCTTTGAAGAAGAATGCTGAGCCTTTGGTGATAAGGTTGCCCGGACCGGTACCGTATACTTCAGATAGGGCTATCCCGTACAAATACAATGCTACTATGATAGAAAATGGAGTAGAGGTGCCTCTAGCCTCCTTTGCCACAGTAAGCAATATTGCCGAAGGGACTTCTGCAGCGCTAAGAAGTGGGAAAGTTCGTCCGCCGTTATTTCAGAAGAAGGTAGCTACACCGACCATTCCACCAGTTGAAGAAGCAACTCCAACCGTGGTTTCACCCATTGCTACAGATGTGAACCAGCCAGGCAAATCTATAGAGGATTCGAATTTAGATGAGATTCTGAGGATAATAAAGAGAAGCGACTACAAGATCGTTGATCAATTGTTGCAGACTCCTTCGAAGATATCTGTCTTGTCATTACTCCTGAGCTCCGAGGCTCACAGGAATACCTTGTTGAAAGTGCTGGAGCAGGCTTATGTTGACCACGAAGTCACGGTAGATCGTTTCGGTGGCATAGTGGGAAATATTACTGCTTGTAATAACCTCTGGTTTAGTGAAGAAGAGTTGCCGAAAGTGGGAAAGAGTCACAATCTGGCTTTGCACATCTCAGTGAATTGTAAATCAGACATGATATCAAATGTGTTGGTGGATACGGGTTCCTCCCTCAATGTAATGCCCAAGACAACTCTAGATCAGTTGAGCTACCGAGGGACCCCTTTGAGGAGGAGTACTTTCTTGGTCAAAGCTTTTGACGGATCTCGAAAGAATGTGCTGGGGGAGATAGACTTGCCGATAACCATTGGCCCTGAGAATTTCTTGATTACCTTCCAAGTGATGGACATTAATGCATCCTACAGTTGTCTGCTGGGAAGACCGTGGATACACGATGCGGGTGCGGTAACCTCCACCTTACATCAGAAGTTGAAGTTCATAAGAAGTGGAAAGCTTGTTACCATTCATCGAGAGGAAGCATACTTGGTTAGCCAGCTATCATCTTTCTCTTGCATAGAAGCAGGGTCTGCAGAGGGGACCGCTTTTCAAGGATTAACTGTCGAAGGTACGGAGCCCAAGAGGGATGGAACTGCAATGGCTTCTTTGAAGGATGCACAGAGAGCCGTCCAAGAGGGTCAAGCTGCCGGCTGGGGCAAGTTAATACAGCTTCGTGAGAACAAGCATAAGGAAGGTCTTGGCTTCTCCCCGACTTCAGGAGTTTCCACCGGGGCATTCTGTAGTGCTGGGTTTGTCAACGCAATCACAGAAGAAGCAACTGGATTTGGCCCGAGGCCTGCATTTGTTACACCAGGAGGCTTTGCGAGAGATTGGGATGCCATTGACATTCCCTCAATCATGCATGTTTCTGAGTAATATACCTTGTTGCTTAAGTATCTTGTTTTTTCAAAATAACAATCCTCTCGCTCTGCCCAAAGCGAGAGTGATATTTTCTGTAAGGGCATGTTTGTTTCGGCATTGCCGTTGATTAATAAAAAATTGTCGTTTCCTTCACGACTGTTTCTTTTTTTAGTGCCTTTTTTCCCTTAGAAACAATGGTAATGCCAGAAAAAACCAAAATATCTGTATTTTTCTTATTAATTTCAAAAATCTGCATAAAAACCCTCTTTCTAAAATCATCCAACCATTTTACGCAGATTGAACTATAATGAACCCGTTGGGCACAGTAACCCTGCTTTTCCTCCGAATTTTGAGTTCCCAGTGTATGAGGCCGAAGATGAGGAAGGTGATGACATACCATATGAGATCACTCGGTTACTTGAGCAAGAAAAGAAAGCCATTCAGCCTCACCAGGAAGAGATTGAGCTTATCAACATAGGTACCGAGGAGAACAAGCGAGAAATCAAGATCGGTGCTGCTCTAGAGGAAGGGGTTAAAAAGAAGATCATCCAACTCCTCCGGGAATATCCGGATATTTTTGCATGGTCGTATGAAGATATGCCAGGTCTAGATCCTATGATTGTAGAGCATCGGATCCCCACCAAGCCTGAATGTCCTCCCGTCAGGCAGAAATTGAGAAGGACTCATCCTGATATGGCTCTCAAGATTAAGAGCGAGGTTCAAAAACAGATTGATGCGGGTTTCCTCATGACAGTTGAGTATCCTGAATGGGTTGCCAATATTGTGCCTGTGCCAAAGAAGGATGGTAAAGTCCGGATGTGTGTTGACTTCAGAGACCTGAACAAAGCCAGTCCAAAAGACAACTTTTCGTTACCTCATATTGATGTGCTTGTTGATAATACTGCTCAGTCTAAGGTATTCTCCTTCATGGATGGTTTCTCCGGTTACAATCAGATCAAAATGTCTCCTGAAGATAGAGAAAAGACGTCTTTTATCACTCCATGGGGTACTTTCTGCTACAAAGTGATGCCATTCAGCCTAATAAATGCTGGTGCTACCTACCAAAGAGGAATGACTACTCTGTTTCATGACATGATTCACAAAGAAGTCGAAGTATATGTGGATGATATGATTGTGAAGTCAACAGACGAGGAGCAACATGTTGAATATTTGACGAAGATGTTTGAAAGGTTGAGAAAATACAAGCTTCGATTGAATCCCAACAAATGTACATTCGGCGTCAGATCCGGGAAGTTATTAGGCTTCATTGTCAGCCAAAAGGGCATTGAAGTCGATCCTGATAAAGTCCGGGCCATCCGAGAAATGCCAGCTCCACAGACTGAGAAGCAAGTCAGAGGTTTCCTCGGACGTTTGAATTACATCTCCCGATTCATATCTCACATGACCGCAACCTGCGGGCCGATCTTCAAGCTACTCAGAAAGAATCAGCCTATTGTATGGAATGATGAATGCCAAGAAGCTTTTGATAGCATCAAGAATTACCTGCTGGAACCACCTATCCTTGTCCCACCCGTGGAAGGAAGGCCTTTGATTATGTATTTGGCAGTATTTGATGAATCCATGGGATGCGTACTTGGTCAACAAGATGAGACTGGAAAGAAAGAACATGCTATCTACTATCTGAGCAAGAAGTTCACCGATTGTGAAACTCGGTATACAATGCTTGAGAAGACTTGTTGTGCTTTGGCCTGGGCCGCTAAACGCCTGCGTCATTATTTGGTGAATCATACAACTTGGCTGATATCCAGAATGGATCCGATAAAGTATATCTTTGAGAAAGCGGCCGTTACTGGGAAGATTGCACGCTGGCAGATGCTTTTGTCTGAATATGATATTGTGTTCAAAACTCAAAAGGCAATCAAAGGTAGCATTCTTGCCGATCACCTTGCTTACCAACCTCTTGACGATTATCAACCAATTGAATTCGACTTCCCCGATGAAGAAATCATGTATTTGAAATCAAAAGATTGCGAAGAACCGTTGATTAATGGAGGTCCAGATCCCAATAGCAGGTGGGGTTTAGTCTTTGATGGTGCTGTCAATGCTTATGGTAAAGGAATTGGGGCAGTCATTGTATCCCCGCAGGGGCATCACATTCCTTTTACCGCCCGAATTTTGTTCGAATGTACCAACAATATGGCTGAGTATGAAGCATGTATCTTTGGGATCGAGGAAGCAATTGACATGAGAATCAAACACCTCGACATCTATGGAGATTCTGCGCTCGTCATCAATCAGATAAAGGGTGAATGGGAGACCCACCATGCTAAGTTGATTCCTTATCGTGATTATGCGAGACGTTTGCTGACATATTTTACAAAGGTTGAGTTGCACCATATCCCTCGTGATGAGAACCAAATGGCTGATGCTCTTGCTACTCTATCCTCCATGTTTCGAGTAAACCATTGGAATGATGTGCCAATAATCAAAGTGCAACGCCTTGAAAGACCTTCGCATGTGTTTGCTATTGGGGATGTGATCGATCAGGCTGGCGAAAATGTGGTTGACTATAAACCCTGGTACTACGACATCAAGCAGTTCTTGCTGAGCCGTGAGTATCCGCCGGGTGCTTCCAAACAAGATAAGAAGACCCTGAGAAGATTGGCCAGTAAATTCCTGTTAGATGGAGATATTCTGTACAAGAGAAACTATGACATGGTATTGTTAAGATGTGTTGATGAACATGAAGCGGAGCAGTTAATGCATGATGTACATGACGGTACCTTCGGGACCCATGCTACAGGGCATACTATGTCAAGGAAGTTGTTACGAGCAGGTTACTACTGGATGGCCATGGAGCATGATTGCTACCAGTACGCCAGAAAATGCCACAAATGTCAAATCTATGCTGATAAGATTCATGTGCCTCCGCACGCTCTCAATGTTATTTCATCCCCATGACCGTTCTCAATGTGGGGCATCGACATGATTGGAAGAATTGAACCGAAGGCTTCAAATGGTCATCGTTTCATCTTAGTGGCGATTGACTACTTTACCAAGTGGGTTGAAGCAGCATCTTATACCAATGCGACCAAGCAAGTGGTAGCTAAGTTCATCAAGAATAACATCATCTGTCGATATGGTGTTCCCAGCAAGATTATTACCGACAATGGTACCAACCTGAACAACAATGTGGTGCAAGCTCTTTGTGAAGAATTCAAAATTGAGCATCATAACTCTTCTCCCTATAGACCTCAGATGAATGGTGCAGTTGAGGCCGCCAACAAGAATATCAAGAGAATTGTCCAGAAGATGGTAACCACTTACAAGGACTGGCATGAGATGTTACCCTATGCTCTGCATGGCTACCGTACTACCGTGCGCAGTTCAACCGGGGCAACCCCTTTCTCTCTTGTATATGGTATGGAAGCAGTTCTTCCTTTGGAAGTGGAGATCCCGTCTCTCCGTGTGATCATGGAAGCAAAGTTATCTGAGGCTGAATGGTGCCAAAGCCGGTATGATCAGTTGAATTTGATTGAGGAAAAACGTATGGATGCCATGGCTCGTGGACAGTCATATCAAGCAAGAATGAAGACTGCTTTTGACAAGAAAGTCCATCCTCGAGAATTCAAGGTAGGGGAACTTGTATTGAAAAGGAGGATAAGCCAGCAACCCGACCCAAGGGGCAAGTGGACGCCTAACTATGAAGGTCCTTATGTTGTCAAGAAGGCCTTCTCCGGTGGTGCTTTAATCCTTACACACATGGATGGTGTAGAGCTTCCAAATCCAGTGAATGCCGATATAGTCAAGAAATACTTTGCCTAAAAATATGAAAAGAACAACGTGGTAGGTCGAAAACCCGAAAGGGCGGCCTAGGCAAAAATGCGCTTCCCGGTGGATCGAAAACCCGAAAGGGCGGTCCAGGCAAAAATAAGGGACAAAAAAAATATATATGAAAAGCTCGCTGAGATTGTACACAACTCAGGCAAGAATGAGCGTCTCGATGAGCCGAAAACCCGGAAGGGCGGTTCATGCAAAAATGAGATTGAAACAAAAGGCAAGTAACTATATCTAGCCAACCACCGTCCCCTTGGGGCATCTGCAGCTGTTAATGACCATCTTCATCAAAAGCTCTTATGCTTGCGAATTCAAAGTTTCTAGGAAATGTCATGATTACTGTGTTCAATGTACCACCAACCAATAAAATTACCATTTTCCAAGCTTTGTAAATCCGTGGAGTCACGCCTTCGGCTGACCACCACTCTTATACGTCAATTTGAGCTTGTGCTTTTGTTTGAAACTCTATTTTTCTTCTACTTTCAAAGCTATATACAAAACATTTTCTTTCTATTTTGATAATGATAATGCTCGAAACAAACATTTTGAAAATTAAAAAAGTTTTTTTTTTTTTTTTTTTTTTTTTGAAAAGCAAACCTGAGCAACAGGGTACATTCAAATGAGACATGCATGAGCGAGAGTACGTTGATGTCTATTTCAATATGTGTTACACGCAGGTTCTCCTCCAGGATAGTCTGTGGTCAATGGCAAGAATGAAAAAACAGAATGAAAATGCATGAAAATGAATAGGCTCGCTAAGTTGAAAACCCGAAAGGGCGGCTTAGGCAAAAATGAGCACCCCGCTGGATTGACAACCCGAAAGGGCAGTTCAGGCAAAAATGGGGCATTGAAAAGAATTTATTTCCCCGGTGGATCGAAAACCCGAAAGGGCGATCCAGGCAAAAGTGGGATGAAAAAATGATGAATGAAAATTGAGAAAATAACATGCAAAAAGCATTGACCACAGATGCGACGTCCACGATACATCCGGCATTATTCCCAGTAGAGTCTTCCGAGATTCTATCCCCAGCAAGTTGCATGCCTACCTGCCCTCAGCCATGGTCCTGATACGTCTCCCAACGACGTCATCTCCAAAGAGGATTTCCAGGAATGTGTAATATAGCACGAGCCACTACGTGCCCAATACTCTAATGTCTTGTCTTCCCCGTGAGGTCGTGCCTACAAACTGCCAACAGTCATGCATTACAAGCATTCATACATGCATAATCATGCATATTACGTGCCCATGCCTTTAATGAAACTGTTATATCATCCATGCATATCGCATTTCCAATGTCAACATCAGTCTCAATTCAATACTCATGTCAGGTTCTCTGTCAAGACCTTGTGAGCCAATAATATCGGTCAATTTCTACCTTTCAAATCAAATCGACGTCAAGTCAATCTCAATCTATATTTTGTCAAAAAACTAATCCCCAGTGAATATGTTTCTGTTTTGTCAAGTGGCTAGTTCAAGTCCAAGAACAACTTGTACCTATCAATTTGCTTATGTTAGCGGTCGAGTGCCCAGCTCAATCCAAGAGCAGCTTGTACCCGTCTATCTGTTTCTGTTCGCTCAAGTGGCTAGCTCGATCCGAGAGCAGCTTGCGCCTGTCTATTTTGCCTTTGTCTCCGGTGGAGTAACCAGTTCGCATCCAAGAACAACTCGTACCTGCCAATTTTACATGTTTTCAGTCGAGTCACCAGTTCGAATCCGTAAGAACAACTCGTACTTGCCAATTTTCTCTTTTTCCCAGTCGAGTCACCAGTTCGAATCCATAAGAACAACTCGCACTTTCCAATATCCCCAAGTGAGTTACCAGTTCGAATCCATAAGAACAACTCATGTTTGTCCAGTAACCTCTATCCCCTGTGAAGTGACCAGTTCGAATCCATAAGAACAACTCGCAGTTGTCTGTTTGTTTCATTCCCGGTCAAGTGGCTAGTTTGAATCCAAGAACAGCTTGTACCTGTCCAACTTGTTTCTAGTTTCCCGTTACTCTGCTATTCACTATCTTTGCCAATGTCTACCAATCCCGCAATGGATACGACATATTTTGTTAATTCCAATCCCCATGAGGTCTTGCATTCATAATCCAAATGATGCATGGCATGCATATTATTTGAAAATGGGTAGGCGTATTTTTACGTCCAAACACAGTGCAAATGCTAATATTTAAGTATCTTCGTCCTGTCAAGCCAAAGACTCCGTCTCTTGACTCTCCAGACAAAGAAACTTAAATAGGGGCAGCTGTTATACCCTGTTTTTGGACCTAAAAATACTGGGCCCAATTTCATTTCAAACTTTGTCAATTATCAAATTTCAACTGCACAGTTCAAATTGTCTCTGCCTCGCAGTATTTTCAATCACAATTTTACCTATGTTTTTCTTGCATAAAACCTTTCGAAATGTATTTACTTGTCTTATAAGTCATTCAAAAGTGTCTCTGAATCATTACATTGCTTTTTTTCCACAGTTTATTTCAAAATTTGCAGAAAGTCGTACAGAAGGGTATTTTGGTCATTTCCTGCAGTGGGACCCATTTTCATCCTTGTGACTGTCTCTGAGTCTTTTCAGATTGATTTTTAACATTTCATCAGTAAACCTTGTTAAATTCATTTCAAACTTGCATCTGAGTCAGTGTCAAGTCAATTTGAATCTGTTTAGGTCATTTTTAGCCCTAGGGGCATTTTGGTCATTTCACACAAAATTTCGGCATAGAGAGGTTACTTTGAAGTACCTCATTTAGGCCATTGGTTCGTTTTAGTCCGTTTTTTCAATTTTATTTTTGTTTCGCTTTACGTTTGGTCAAATTGCGTTTTTTATTCAATTTTATTTTAATTGCATTTTGGCCCCTCAATTGAGGTCCCAAAATTGCATTTTTGTCCAAAAAGTTTTTAATTTCATTTCAGTCCTTACTTTCATTTTTTCAGTCCAGTCCCTATTTTTTTTCAAAATTGCAAATAGGTCCTTCAAGTCAAAATTACAGGGCAGCGCCCCTTTTTCAGTCCAATGCCACATGTCAGCTTTCTAATGGTCCAATCACTCACACATGTCAGCTATAAATACTGTTCACAGTGCCACATAATCCAGATCCATTCATTACAATACACATCACCAAAAACAAATTCCCACTTTCTCTCTCTTTTCTGTTAGATCAAAAACAGAAATTTCTCAAGAACACAAAGAACCCTAACCGAAATTCATCATCAATTCTCAGAGATTCGTGTACGAATCTTCATCATCGAATCGATTCCACCGCAATACAAGGTGCGAATTCCTCACCGGAAGTGAAGAACTCAAGCACCGATCACGGTGGGAAAAGAAGAAGGAACCGAATCTGCAAGGAAGAAGAAGAAACCGAAAAAACAGCAAGCAAAACAACAAGCAAAACAGCAAGCAAAACAGCAAGCAAAACAGCAAGCAAACGTGAGCAAGCAAGCGCGAGCAAGCAAACGCGAGCAAGCAAACGCGCGAGCAAGCAAACACGCGAGCAAGCACGCGAAGCACAAGCAGCAAGGACCGTAACAGCAAGCAAGAAGAGGTAAGCATCTTCTTCGTTTGTTCCTTTCCTTTATCTTCCGTTTCTTTTACAAAAATTTCATCAAGATTCAAACTCAGATCTACTCCGATTCAAGCTTTTTTCGAAAAATCTAAGTTCGGATTCGAGAAGTATATAAAAAAGGATATCTAAAAATGTAAAAATTTCTCGAATCGGAGCAGTTTGATTTTCCGGCACGGTGGCGCCGCCGCCATCCGCCGCGCCGGAACGGAGGAGTTAGCCGGAGAAGACGACCGGAATCTTAGAGAGAAGTGAGAGCTTCTCTCACTAGAGGGGAGAAGAGAGAGAAGGAAAAGAAAGAAATGAAAAAAAACCGGATTTGAAGCATATATATAGAACATTGAACCGGTCCGGTTTATTTTCGGTTCTTCCCTTTCTTTCTCAGCCTCTAGATCAATCCAACGTCTCCTGTGCAATCTGAGTTTTGTGTGTTGGGCTTTGGGTTGGGCTTAGGTTTCTTGTGCGTTTTGCTTATTTTCCTGCTATCTGCACCATAGTGCTTTGCTGTTTGAACTTCTGCATGCTTAAATTTTCCCTAAAAATCTCCAAAAATTATCACATGTTTCTTGATGTAATTTCATATCTTTTTTTTATATTTCTCAATGGTTTTAAAATGATAAAAAAAAAAAAGAAGAGCATGTGATATTTCTTGGTTAATTAGTGCATTTAGACATAAATTTGTGCATTTTTGGTAGTGTATTCCTCATGAAATGTTGGCATGTGATGTGAATTTTTGGAATGCAATTTTGTGATAAATTTATTGCTGGTTACATGTTTAATTTGCTGCTTGCGCATCTCAATTTCATCTTCCTTCTTGGTTTGCAATTAGTATGCATTTTTTACTAGTAAATAAAGTGCCAAAATAGTTTGGAAGTGTGCCATAAGCTTTAGCATCAAATATGTCCCATTTTTTTTCACATTATGACACAAAGCAAGACTTCTAAAAATGCCATAATGAAGGGATTATGGGTCATACATATGCTAGAGCCTTGTGACCATTTTCATGCACATTTTGTCACTTTATTAGTTTCTTTTATGTCTTTCATCTTAATATTTTTTGTGCATTTTTTTTACACTATGCTTTATTTTACTAATCATCTCATTTCTTTTGTTCCATTCATTTCATGAGTATTTCTCCATTTCACCACTATTTCCTCCACTTCTTTAGCTTAGCATTTATTTTTGCAAGTTTTAATTCATTTGGTGGTGTAATTTGTTATCATTGGTTTGTAGCTTGGCAAAGGGGCCATAGAATGTATTTAGGCAATTTTTGTAATATGGACTATGGACACTATGACGCACCGGCACGCACACACTCACCCTAGATGTATGCCTAGGATTGTATGGTTAGATGAATGCTTAGGTTTAAACACTTAGAGAAAATCCAATTTTTTCCAAAAAATATGCAAACAAATTCACTTCAAATATTTTTCATAAAAAATGGAGTCAAAACTCCAACAATCTTTCCCTTTTATTTTCTTAATTAAATTCTCAAATAAACCTAATCATTAAGACTTTTTTGCAAAATCACTAAACAAACCCTCACTTTTTCATACTCTAATGCTCATGAAGCCTCTCAATCCCCTTCTTCAAAATCATTTTTAAATTTAAAATCAAACAATTAAAACAAAAAGCAACAAGTATTTTTAGCAAGAACTACGCCGGTTTTGATCCCGTAAAACGGTACGTAGGCAAGGGACTTTAACCCCTCCAAGCCGAAATAAAATCAAATTCTACTTCTTCTCACCCCCATTCTTCACTCAAATAAAACTTCTTTTCTTTCAATAAGTAGGCAATAAAAATAAAGCGTAGAAATCAACTTAGGAGAGCGGTTCTTATGGAATACCATAATCGCTCCGGGTGCTTAACACCTTCCCGTAGTGAAAACGACCCCCGAATCTAGAACTTTTAAGGGTTTTTCTCCTTTTACCCTTCCCAAGAAAAAAGAGAGATATCAACGGTCAAAAGGTTCAAGTCCAATTAATGGCTTGGCACCCAAAAACCATGATAACAGAAATGGCGACTTCACTGGGGATATTTTTTAGCGGGTCGCGCCTAGTTTTCCTTAGTTTATATTTACGCTTTGTTTTATTGCTTACATATGTAAATACTTGTTTACTTTCATTTGACGTGTGGGGTGAGAATATCAAAAGTCCTATACCCGGGCTGAGTGAACTTATGTTTAGGTAGAGATATAATCGACAATTCGATCCGGGGGTTGCCTCGTGTATTGGATTATGCGATCAATCTCACATAGCTGAGGCATTTTGAAGGTGATATTGTCGGCGTGTGTTGTCATGCTTAGGCACTTCACTTTCAATTGTTCGACGAAGCTATGAACCGTAGTTACCAAACCCATCCTAGCCTTTTTAGGACGTAGTGCGGTGGCTAAATTGAGTGTTGTCTCAAACTTTAGTCGTCACGCGATACTACACTCAAACTAGACCTTCTCACAAATAATCATGGAACGGGTGTCGTCCTGTACTACCATGATATATGTGAGAGAGGTTGCAGTTTGGGAACTGTGTTAGAACCTTGGTTACTACTATCCAAAGCCTTAGTTCACCGGACGCCGTGTCCATCCGTGGCCCTGTTACTTTGAATCTCAACCCACCTCGTTCTTTGTAAACTAAACAACACAATCATGCATACATACATTCATGCATAAACATTTTTTCATGCATTCATCGAAGGGCTTAAACAAATGGAAATTTTTGTAAATAATCACAGGTATGAAGAAGACTAAGTGCTACAAGTTCAAGGAAGTGGATTTGGTCAGTTTAAGAGAGTTGGCACTCAAGGTCAAGAGTCAAACAGGGTTCCGACTCCGGTATGGGGGATTGCTTACTTTGCTCCGAACCAATGTGGACGAGAAGCTAGTGCACACTCTAGTGCAATTTTATGATCCAAGCTTCCGTTGCTTCACTTTCCCGGACTTCCAGTTGGTTCCTACCCTCGAGGCTTACTCCAATCTAGTGGGTTTACCTATAGCCGAGAAGACGCCTTTCACCGGTCCCGGGACTTCTCTTACTCCTCTGGTTATTGCTAAGGATCTCTACCTCAAGACTTCCGACGTCTCCAACCATCTTATTACCAAGTCTCACATCCGGGGGTTCACTTCGAAGTATCTTCTTGAGCAGGCTAATCTCAGTACTACTTGTCAGGATACACTCGAGGCTATTCTTGCTTTGCTTATCTACGGGCTCATTCTCTTTCCGAACCTCGACAACTTCGTGGACATGAATGCTATCGAGGTCTTCCATTCCAAGAACCCGGTTCCTACTTTGCTAGCAGATACCTACCACGCCATTCATGACAGGACTCTCAAGGGCCGTGGGTATATTCTTTGCTGCATATCTCTTTTGTATAGGTGGTTTATTTCGCACCTTCCGAGTTCCTTCCATGACAACTCGGAGAATTGGTCCTACTCGCAGCGGATCATGGCCCTCACTCCTAATGAGGTCGTCTGGATCACTCCCGCCGCTCAAGCCAAGGAAATTATCATGGGTTGTGGAGACTTTCTCAACGTACCTCTTCTTGGTACTCGTGGAGGAATTAACTACAACCCCGAGCTTGCTATGAGACAGTTTGGTTTCCCTATGAAGTCGAAGCCCATCAATCTTGCTACATCTCCAGAGTTCTTCTTCTACACGAATGCCCCTACAGGACAAAGGAAAGCTTTCATGGATGCTTGGTCCAAGGTTCGAAGGAAGAGTGTGAAGCATCTAGGTGTGAGATCCGGTGTTGCTCATGAGGCTTATACTCAGTGGGTGATAGATCGAGCTGAGGAGATTGGTATGCCTTATCCAGCTATGAGATACGTGTCTTCATCCACTCCATCTATGCCTCTACCTCTACTCCCCACGACTCAGGATATGTATCAGGAGCATCTAGCTATGGAGAGTCGTGAGAAGCAAGTGTGGAAAGCTCGGTACAATCAAGCTGAGAATCTAATCATGACTTTGGATGGTAGAGATGAGCAGAAGACTCATGAGAACCTGATGTTGAAGAAGGAGCTAACTAAGGTCCGGAGGGAATTGGAAGAGAAAGACGAGCTGTTTATGAGGGATTCCAAGAGAGCCAGAGGACGACGAGACTTCTTTGCCAGATACTGTGGTTCAGATTCCGAGTCCGATGATTCTCCGGCTACTTCCTATGCTTGAGGGCTTCATTTGTTTATCTTGTTGAAATTTCAAAGTCTTCCTTTTGAAAATACTATGTAGTTTTGATTATTTGCAAGGTTTCTAATTTGTTTAAAAATCCTTCGATGAAAAAGGAAGTCTTTTGCATTTACATTTGCATATCATGCATCATATGCATCACGCATCGGTCACAAAGGCTTCCAAGTGCTCACTATCTCCTGGTTCCCCTGCCGCAGTGTGAAAAGTGGCTCGTGCTCAGAGGGTCTACGAACCTGATAGAATCGATCGAACCAGAGAATACAGAAGAAAGAAAAGGGCTATGGAAGAAGAGAACACGCAGCTCCGTACCGAATTGGCATCTCTAAAGGAGGAATTGGCCAAAGCTCATGATGCTATGACTGCTCTGTTGGCTGCTCAGGAACAACCAGTTCCTATAGTTTCTGCAGCTGCAAATGTGACTCCTACCGTAACAACTGATCCCCGCTTTATCATGCCATCCGGGTATCCTTACGGACTTCCGCCGTACTATACTGCTAATACAGGGGCAGGTACCTCTGGTACTACCAACAATGGCCCAATCTCAGGGGCAAACTTAACTCCTGTTAGTACCGCCTTGACTCAAGCCGCAACAACTGTTACCGAGCCCATTGTGAATACGGTGCCTCAATTTGTCCATGTTAATGCGCACCGCGGGAGTATTACCACAACCGGAACTATGGAAGAGAGAATGGAAGAACTTGCCAAAGAGCTCCGACGGGAAATTAAAGCCAACAGGGGAAACGGAGACTCCATTAAAACCCAGGATCTCTGCTTAGTATCGAAGGTAGATGTTCCAAAAAAGTTCAAAGTCCCGGAGTTCGACAAGTATAACGGGCTGACTTGTCCTCAAAATCATATTGTCAAATATGTCCGGAAGATGGGCAACTACAAGGACAATGATTCCCTTATGATCCATTACTTCCAAGACAGTCTGATGGAAGATGCTGCAGAGTGGTATACTAGTCTGAGCAAAGATGATGTCCACACTTTTGACGAGCTAGCCGCTGCTTTCAAGAGCCACTACGGGTTTAACACTCGATTGAAGCCGAATAGGGAGTTTCTCAGGTCCCTATCTCAGAAAAAGGAGGAAAGTTTCCGTGAATATGCGCAAAGGTGGAGAGGGGCAGCTGCCCGTATCACTCCTGCTTTAGATGAAGAAGAAATGACCCAGACATTCTTAAAGACCTTGAAGAAAGATTATGTTGAGAGAATGATCATCGCTGCCCCGAACAACTTTTCGGAGATGGTCACCATGGGAACCCGTCTTGAGGAAGCCGTCAGGGATGGAATCATTGTGTTCGAGAAAGCTGAATCCTCTGTGAATACGTCAAAGAGGTATGGTAATGGACACCACAAGAAGAAAGAAACGGAAGTGGGGATGGTGTCAGCTGGAGCCGGTCAATCAATGGCTACTGTTGCTCCTATCAATGCAACTCAAATGCCTCCGTCATACCCATATGTGCCGTACTCTCAGCATCCGTTCTTCCCACCGTTTTATCATCAGTACCCTTTGCCACCGGGCCAACCTCAGGTTCCTGTCAATGCCATCGCTCAACAGGTGCAACATCAACCGCCAGTTCAACAACAGCAGCAGCAATACGCTAGACCAACTTTTCCTCCTATACCAATGTTGTATGCAGAGCTTCTTCCAACTCTACTCCAGAGAGGGCATTGTACAACTAGACAGGGTAAGCCCCCACCTGATCCGTTGCCTCCAAGGTTCAGGTCTGATCTCAAATGTGATTTTCATCAAGGTGCCCTAGGTCATGATGTCGAGGGGTGTTATGCTTTGAAGTATATCGTGAAGAAGCTCGTTGATCAGGGAAAGCTGACTTTTGAGAATAATGTCCCACATGTCCTCGACAATCCTCTCCCAAATCATGCCGCTGTGAATATGATCGAAGTGTGTGAGGAAGCTCCTAGACTTGATGTCCGCAACGTCGCAACTCCTCTGGTGCCTCTACACATCAAGCTGTGCAAAGCTTCTCTGTTCAGCCATGATCATGCCAAGTGTCTAGGATGCCTTCGTAATCCTTTGGGTTGCCATGCTGTTCAAGACGACATCCAAAGCTTGATGAATGATAATTTTCTGACTGTCAGTGATGTTTGCGTGATTGTGCCAGTTTTTCACGATCCGCCTGTCAAGAGTGTACCTTTGAAGAAGAATGCTGAGCCTTTGGTGATAAGGTTGCCCGAACCGGTACCGTATACTTCAGATAGGGCTATCCCGTACAAATACAATGCTACTATGATAGAAAATGGAGTAGAGGTGCCTCTAGCCTCCTTTGCCACAGTAAGCAATATTGCCGAAGGGACTTCTGCAGCGCTAAGAAGCGGGAAAGTTCGTCCGCCGTTATTTCAGAAGAAGGTAGCTACACCGACCATTCCACCAGTTGAAGAAGCAACTCCAACCGTGGTTTCACCCATTGCTACAGATGTGAACCAGCCAGGCAAATCTATAGAGGATTCGAATTTAGATGAGATTCTGAGGATAATAAAGAGAAGCGACTACAAGATCGTTGATCAATTGTTGCAGACTCCTTCGAAGATATCTGTCTTATCATTACTCCTGAGCTCCGAGGCTCACAGGAATACCTTGTTGAAAGTGCTGGAGCAGGCTTATGTTGACCACGAAGTCACGGTAGATCGTTTCGGTGGCATAGTGGGAAATATTACTGCTTGTAATAACCTCTGGTTTAGTGAAGAAGAGTTGCCGAAAGTGGGAAAGAGTCACAATCTGGCTTTGCACATCTCAGTGAATTGTAAATCAGACATGATATCAAATGTGTTGGTGGATACGGGTTCCTCCCTCAATGTAATGCCCAAGACAACTCTAGATCAGTTGAGCTACCGAGGGACCCCTTTGAGGAGGAGTACTTTCTTGGTCAAAGCTTTTGACGGATCTCGAAAGAATGTGCTGGGGGAGATAGACTTGCCGATAACCATTGGCCCTGAGAATTTCTTGATTACCTTCCAAGTGATGGACATTAATGCATCCTACAGTTGTCTGCTGGGAAGACCGTGGATACACGATGCGGGTGCGGTAACCTCCACCTTACATCAGAAGTTGAAGTTCATAAGAAGTGGAAAGCTTGTTACCATTCATCGAGAGGAAGCATACTTGGTTAGCCAGCTATCATCTTTCTCTTGCATAGAAGCAGGGTCTGCAGAGGGGACCGCTTTTCAAGGATTAACTGTCGAAGGTACGGAGCCCAAGAGGGATGGAACTGCAATGGCTTCTTTGAAGGATGCACAGAGAGCCGTCCAAGAGGGTCAAGCTGCCGGCTGGGGCAAGTTAATACAGCTTCGTGAGAACAAGCATAAGGAAGGTCTTGGCTTCTCCCCGACTTCAGGAGTTTCCACCGGGGCATTCTGTAGTGCTGGGTTTGTCAACGCAATCACAGAAGAAGCAACTGGATTTGGCCCGAGGCCTGCATTTGTTACACCAGGAGGCTTTGCGAGAGATTGGGATGCCATTGACATTCCCTCAATCATGCATGTTTCTGAGTAATATACCTTGTTGCTTAAGTATCTTGTTTTTTCAAAATAACAATCCTCTCGCTCTGCCCAAAGCGAGAGTGATATTTTCTGTAAGGGCATGTTTGTTTCGGCATTGCCGTTGATTAATAAAAAATTGTCGTTTCCTTCACGACTGTTTCTTTTTTTAGTGCCTTTTTTCCCTTAGAAACAATGGTAATGCCAGAAAAAACCAAAATATCTGTATTTTTCTTATTAATTTCAAAAATCTGCATAAAAACCCTCTTTCTAAAATCATCCAACCATTTTACGCAGATTGAACTATAATGAACCCGTTGGGCACAGTAACCCTGCTTTTCCTCCGAATTTTGAGTTCCCAGTGTATGAGGCCGAAGATGAGGAAGGTGATGACATACCATATGAGATCACTCGGTTACTTGAGCAAGAAAAGAAAGCCATTCAGCCTCACCAGGAAGAGATTGAGCTTATCAACATAGGTACCGAGGAGAACAAGCGAGAAATCAAGATCGGTGCTGCTCTAGAGGAAGGGGTTAAAAAGAAGATCATCCAACTCCTCCGGGAATATCCGGATATTTTTGCATGGTCGTATGAAGATATGCCAGGTCTAGATCCTATGATTGTAGAGCATCGGATCCCCACCAAGCTTGAATGTCCTCCCGTCAGGCAGAAATTGAGAAGGACTCATCCTGATATGGCTCTCAAGATTAAGAGCGAGGTTCAAAAACAGATTGATGCGGGTTTCCTCATGACAGTTGAGTATCCTGAATGGGTTGCCAATATTGTGCCTGTGCCAAAGAAGGATGGTAAAGTCCGGATGTGTGTTGACTTCAGAGACCTGAACAAAGCCAGTCCAAAAGACAACTTTCCGTTACCTCATATTGATGTGCTTGTTGATAATACTGCTCAGTCTAAGGTATTCTCCTTCATGGATGGTTTCTCCGGTTACAATCAGATCAAAATGTCTCCTGAAGATAGAGAAAAGACGTCTTTTATCACTCCATGGGGTACTTTCTGCTACAAAGTGATGCCATTCAGCCTAATAAATGCTGGTGCTACCTACCAAAGAGGAATGACTACTCTGTTTCATGACATGATTCACAAAGAAGTCGAAGTATATGTGGATGATATGATTGTGAAGTCAACAGACGAGGAGCAACATGTTGAATATTTGACGAAGATGTTTGAAAGGTTGAGAAAATACAAGCTTCGATTGAATCCCAACAAATGTACATTCGGCGTCAGATCCGGGAAGTTATTAGGCTTCATTGTCAGCCAAAAGGGCATTGAAGTCGATCCTGATAAAGTCCGGGCCATCCGAGAAATGCCAGCTCCACAGACTGAGAAGCAAGTCAGAGGTTTCCTCGGACGTTTGAATTACATCTCCCGATTCATATCTCACATGACCGCAACCTGCGGGCCGATCTTCAAGCTACTCAGAAAGAATCAGCCTATTGTATGGAATGATGAATGCCAAGAAGCTTTTGATAGCATCAAGAATTACCTGCTGGAACCACCTATCCTTGTCCCACCCGTGGAAGGAAGGCCTTTGATTATGTATTTGGCAGTATTTGATGAATCCATGGGATGCGTACTTGGTCAACAAGATGAGACTGGAAAGAAAGAACATGCTATCTACTATCTGAGCAAGAAGTTCACCGATTGTGAAACTCGGTATACAATGCTTGAGAAGACTTGTTGTGCTTTGGCCTGGGCCGCTAAACGCCTGCGTCATTATTTGGTGAATCATACAACTTGGCTGATATCCAGAATGGATCCGATAAAGTATATCTTTGAGAAAGCGGCCGTTACTGGGAAGATTGCACGCTGGCAGATGCTTTTGTCTGAATATGATATTGTGTTCAAAACTCAAAAGGCAATCAAAGGTAGCATTCTTGCCGATCACCTTGCTTACCAACCTCTTGACGATTATCAACCAATTGAATTCGACTTCCCCGATGAAGAAATCATGTATTTGAAATCAAAAGATTGCGAAGAACCGTTGATTAATGGAGGTCCAGATCCCAATAGCAGGTGGGGTTTAGTCTTTGATGGTGCTGTCAATGCTTATGGTAAAGGAATTGGGGCAGTCATTGTATCCCCGCAGGGGCATCACATTCCTTTTACCGCCCGAATTTTGTTCGAATGTACCAACAATATGGCTGAGTATGAAGCATGTATCTTTGGGATCGAGGAAGCAATTGACATGAGAATCAAACACCTCGACATCTATGGAGATTCTGCGCTCGTCATCAATCAGATAAAGGGTGAATGGGAGACCCACCATGCTAAGTTGATTCCTTATCGTGATTATGCGAGACGTTTGCTGACATATTTTACAAAGGTTGAGTTGCACCATATCCCTCGTGATGAGAACCAAATGGCTGATGCTCTTGCTACTCTATCCTCCATGTTTCGAGTAAACCATTGGAATGATGTGCCAATAATCAAAGTGCAACGCCTTGAAAGACCTTCGCATGTGTTTGCTATTGGGGATGTGATCGATCAGGCTGGCGAAAATGTGGTTGACTATAAACCCTGGTACTACGACATCAAGCAGTTCTTGCTGAGCCGTGAGTATCCGCCGGGTGCTTCCAAACAAGATAAGAAGACCCTGAGAAGATTGGCCAGTAAATTCCTGTTAGATGGAGATATTCTGTACAAGAGAAACTATGACATGGTATTGTTAAGATGTGTTGATGAACATGAAGCGGAGCAGTTAATGCATGATGTACATGACGGTACCTTCGGGACCCATGCTACAGGGCATACTATGTCAAGGAAGTTGTTACGAGCAGGTTACTACTGGATGGCCATGGAGCATGATTGCTACCAGTACGCCAGAAAATGCCACAAATGTCAAATCTATGCTGATAAGATTCATGTGCCTCCGCACGCTCTCAATGTTATTTCATCCCCATGGCCGTTCTCAATGTGGGGCATCGACATGATTGGAAGAATTGAACCGAAGGCTTCAAATGGTCATCGTTTCATCTTAGTGGCGATTGACTACTTTACCAAGTGGGTTGAAGCAGCATCTTATACCAATGCGACCAAGCAAGTGGTAGCTAAGTTCATCAAGAATAACATCATCTGTCGATATGGTGTTCCCAGCAAGATTATTACCGACAATGGTACCAACCTGAACAACAATGTGGTGCAAGCTCTTTGTGAAGAATTCAAAATTGAGCATCATAACTCTTCTCCCTATAGACCTCAGATGAATGGTGCAGTTGAGGCCGCCAACAAGAATATCAAGAGAATTGTCCAGAAGATGGTAACCACTTACAAGGACTGGCATGAGATGTTACCCTATGCTCTGCATGGCTACCGTACTACCGTGCGCAGTTCAACCGGGGCAACCCCTTTCTCTCTTGTATATGGTATGGAAGCAGTTCTTCCTTTGGAAGTGGAGATCCCGTCTCTCCGTGTGATCATGGAAGCAAAGTTATCTGAGGCTGAATGGTGCCAAAGCCGGTATGATCAGTTGAATTTGATTGAGGAAAAACGTATGGATGCCATGGCTCGTGGACAGTCATATCAAGCAAGAATGAAGACTGCTTTTGACAAGAAAGTCCATCCTCGAGAATTCAAGGTAGGGGAACTTGTATTGAAAAGGAGGATAAGCCAGCAACCCGACCCAAGGGGCAAGTGGACGCCTAACTATGAAGGTCCTTATGTTGTCAAGAAGGCCTTCTCCGGTGGTGCTTTAATCCTTACACACATGGATGGTGTAGAGCTTCCAAATCCAGTGAATGCCGATATAGTCAAGAAATACTTTGCCTAAAAATATGAAAAGAACAGCGTGGTAGGTCGAAAACCCGAAAGGGCGGCCTAGGCAAAAATGCGCTTCCCGGTGGATCGAAAACCCGAAAGGGCGGTCCAGGCAAAAATAAGGGACAAAAAAAATATATATGAAAAGCTCGCTGAGATTGTACACAACTCAGGCAAGAATGAGCGTCTCGATGAGCCGAAAACCCGGAAGGGCGGTTCATGCAAAAATGAGATTGAAACAAAAGGCAAGTAACTATATCTAGCCAACCACCGTCCCCCTTGGGGCATCTGCAGCTGTTAATGACCATCTTCATCAAAAGCTCTTATGCTTGCGAATTCAAAGTTTCTAGGAAATGTCATGATTACTGTGTTCAATGTACCACCAACCAATAAAATTACCATTTTCCAAGCTTTGTAAATCCGTGGAGTCACGCCTTCGGCTGACCACCACTCTTATACGTCAATTTGAGCTTGTGCTTTTGTTTGAAACTCTATTTTTCTTCTACTTTCAAAGCTATATACAAAACATTTTCTTTCTATTTTGATAATGATAATGCTCGAAACAAACATTTTGAAAATTAAAAAAGTTTTTTTTTTTTTTTTTTTTTTTGAAAAGCAAACCTGAGCAACAGGGTACATTCAAATGAGACATGCATGAGCGAGAGTACGTTGATGTCTATTTCAATATGTGTTACAAGCAGGTTCTCCTCCAGGATAGTCTGTGGTCAATGGCAAGAATGAAAAAACAGAATGAAAATGCATGAAAATGAATAGGCTCGCTAAGTTGAAAACCCGAAAGGGCGGCTTAGGCAAAAATGAGCACCTCGCTGGATTGACAACCCGAAAGGGCAGTTCAGGCAAAAATGGGGCATTGAAAAGAATTTATTTCCCCGGTGGATCGAAAACCCGAAAGGGCGATCCAGGCAAAAGTGGGATGAAAAAATGATGAATGAAAATTGAGAAAATAACATGCAAAAAGCATTGACCACAGATGCGACGTCCACGATACATCCGGCATTATTCCCAGTAGAGTCTTCCGAAATTCTATCCCCAGCAAGTTGCATGCCTACCTGCCCTCAGCCATGGTCCCGATACGTCTCCCAACGACGTCATCTCCAAAGAGGATTTCCAGGAATGTGTAATATAGCACGAGCCACTACGTGCCCAATACTCTAATGTCTTGTCTTCCCCGTGAGGTCGTGCCTACAAACTGCCAACAGTCATGCATTACAAGCATTCATACATGCATAATCATGCATATTACGTGCCCATGCCTTTAATGAAACTGTTATATCATCCATGCATATCGCATTTCCAATGTCAACATCAGTCTCAATTCAATACTCATGTCAGGTTCTCTGTCAAGACCTTGTGAGCCAATAATATCGGTCAATTTCTACCTTTCAAATCAAATCGACGTCAAGTCAATCTCAATCTATATTTTGTCAAAAAACTAATCCCCAGTGAATATGTTTCTGTTTGGTCAAGTGGCTAGTTCAAGTCCAAGAACAGCTTGTACCTATCAATTTGCTTATGTTAGCGGTCGAGTGCCCAGCTCAATCCAAGAGCAGCTTGTACCCGTCTATCTGTTTCTGTTCGCTCAAGTGGCTAGCTCGATCCGAGAGCAGCTTGCGCCTGTCTATTTTGCCTTTGTCTCCGGTGGAGTAACCAGTTCGCATCCAAGAACAACTCGTACCTGCCAATTTTACATGTTTTCAGTCGAGTCACCAGTTCGAATCCGTAAGAACAACTCGTACTTGCCAATTTTCTCTTTTTCCCAGTCGAGTCACCAGTTCGAATCCATAAGAACAACTCGCACTTTCCAATATCCCCAAGTGAGTTACCAGTTCGAATCCATAAGAACAACTCATGTTTGTCCAGTAACCTATATCCCCTGTGAAGTGACTAGTTCGAATCCATAAGAACAACTCGCAGTTGTCTGTTTGTTTCATTCCCGGTCAAGTGGCTAGTTTGAATCCAAGAACAGCTTGTACCTGTCCAACTTGTTTCTAGTTTCCCGTTACTCTGCTATTCACTATCTTTGCCAATGTCTACCAATCCCGCAATGGATACGACATATTTTGTTAATTCCAATCCCCATGAGGTCTTGCATTCATAATCCAAATGATGCATGGCATGCATATTATTTGAAAATGGGTAGGCGTATTTTTACGTCCAAACACAGTGCAAATGCTAATATTTAAGTATCTTCGTCCTGTCAAGCCAAAGACTCCGTCTCTTGACTCTCCAGACAAAGAAACTTAAATAGGGGCAGCTGTTATACCCTGTTTTTGGACCTAAAAATACTGGGAAGATTGCACAATGGCAGATGCTTTTGTCTGAATATGATATTGTGTTCAAAACTCAAAAGGCAATCAAAGGTAGCATTGTTATACCCTGTTTTTGGACCTATAAATACTGGGCCCAATTTCATTTCAAACTTTGTCAATTATCAAATTTCAACTGCACAGTTCAAATTGTCTCTGCCTCGCAGTATTTTCAATCACAATTTTACCTATGTTTTTCTTGCATAAAACCTTTCGAAATGTATTTACTTGTCTTGTAAGTCATTCAAAAGTGTCTCTGAATCATTACATTGCTTTTTTTCCACAGTTTATTTCAAAATTTGCAGAAAGTCGTACAGAAGGGTATTTTGGTCATTTCCTGCAGTGGGACCCATTTTCATCCTTGTGACTGTCTCTGAGTCTTTTCAGATTGATTTTTAACATTTCATCAGTAAACCTTGTTAAATTCATTTCAAACTTGCATCTGAGTCAGTGTCAAGTCAATTTGAATCTGTTTAGGTCATTTTTAGCCCTAGGGGCATTTTGGTCATTTCACACAAAATTTCGGCATAGAGAGGTTACTTTGAAGTACCTCATTTAGGCCATTGGTTCGTTTTAGTCCGTTTTGTCAATTTTATTTTTGTTTCGCTTTACGTTTGGTCAAATTGCGTTTTTTATTCAATTTTATTTTAATTGCATTTTGGCCCCTCAATTGAGGTCCCAAAATTGCATTTTTGTCCAAAAAGTTTTTAATTTCATTTCAGTCCTTACTTTCATTTTTTCAGTCCAGTCCCTATTTTTTTTCAAAATTGCAAATAGGTCCTTCAAGTCAAAATTACAGGGCAGCGCCCCCTTTTTCAGTCCAATGCCACATGTCAGCTTTCTAATGGTCCAATCACTCACACATGTCAGCTATAAATACTGTTCACAGTGCCACATAATCCAGATCCATTCATTACAATACACATCACCAAAAACAAATTCCCACTTTCTCTCTCTTTTCTGTTAGATCAAAAACAGAAATTTCTCAAGAACACAAAGAACCCTAACCGAAATTCATCATCAATTCTCAGAGATTCGTGTACGAATCTTCATCATCGAATCGATTCCACCGCAATACAAGGTGCGAATTCCTCACCGGAAGTGAAGAACTCAAGCACCGATCACGGTGGGAGAAGAAGAAGGAACCGAATCTGCAAGGAAGAAGAAGAAACCGAAAAAACAGCAAGCAAAACAACAAGCAAAACAGCAAGCAAAACAGCAAGCAAAACAGCAAGCAAACGTGAGCAAGCAAGCGCGAGCAAGCAAACGCGAGCAAGCAAACGCGCGAGCAAGCAAACACGCGAGCAAGCACGCGAAGCACAAGCAGCAAGGACCGTAACAGCAAGCAAGAAGAGGTAAGCATCTTCTTCGTTTGTTCCTTTCCTTTATCTTCCGTTTCTTTTACAAAAATTTCATCAAGATTCAAACTCAGATCTACTCCGATTCAAGCTTTTTTCGAAAAATCTAAGTTCGGATTCGAGAAGTATATAAAAAAGGATATCTAAAAATGTAAAAATTTCTCGAATCGGAGCAGTTTGATTTTCCGGCACGGTGGCGCCGCCGCCATCCGCCGCGCCGGAACAGAGGAGTTAGCCGGAGAAGACGACCGGAATCTTAGAGAGAAGTGAGAGCTTCTCTCACTAGAGGGGAGAAGAGAGAGAAGGAAAAGAAAGAAATGAAAAAAAACCGGATTTGAAGCATATATATAGAACATTGAACCGGTCCGGTTTATTTTCGGTTCTTCCCTTTCTTTCTCAGCCTCTAGATCAATCCAACGTCTCCTGTGCAATCTGAGTTTTGTGTGTTGGGCTTTGGGTTGGGCTTAGGTTTCTTGTGCATTTTGCTTATTTTCCTGCTATCTGCACCATAGTGCTTTGCTGTTTGAACTTCTGCATGCTTAAATTTTCCCTAAAAATCTCCAAAAATTATCACATGTTTCTTGATGTAATTTCATATCTTTTTTTTATATTTCTCAATGGTTTTAAAATGATAAAAAAAAAAAAAAAAAGAAGAGCATGTGATATTTCTTGGTTAATTAGTGCATTTGGACATAAATTTGTGCATTTTTGGTAGTGTATTCCTCATGAAATGTTGGCATGTGATGTGAATTTTTGGAATGCAATTTTGTGATAAATTTATTGCTGGTTACATGTTTAATTTGCTGCTTGCGCATCTCAATTTCATCTTCCTTCTTGGTTTGCAATTAGTATGCATTTTTTACTAGTAAATAAAGTGCCAAAATAGTTTGGAAGTGTGCCATAAGCTTTAGCATCAAATATGTCCCATTTTTTTTTCACATTATGACACAAAGCAAGACTTCTAAAAATGCCATAATGAAGGGATTATGGGTCATACATATGCTAGAGCCTTGTGACCATTTTCATGCACATTTTGTCACTTTATTAGTTTCTTTTATGTCTTTCATCTTAATATTTTTTGTGCATTTTTTTTACACTATGCTTTATTTTACTAATCATCTCATTTCTTTTGTTCCATTCATTTCATGAGTATTTCTCCATTTCACCACTATTTCCTCCACTTCTTTAGCTTAGCATTTATTTTTGCAAGTTTTAATTCATTTGGTGGTGTAATTTGTTATCATTGGTTTGTAGCTTGGCAAAGGGGCCATAGAATGTATTTAGGCAATTTTTGTAATATGGACTATGGACACTATGACGCACCGGCACGCACACACTCACCCTAGATGTATGCCTAGGATTGTATGGTTAGATGAATGCTTAGGTTTAAACACTTAGAGAAAATCCAATTTTTTCCAAAAAATATGCAAACAAATTCACTTCAAATATTTTTCATAAAAAATGGAGTCAAAACTCCAACAATCTTTCCCTTTTATTTTCTTAATTAAATTCTCAAATAAACCTAATCATTAAGACTTTTTTGCAAAATCACTAAACAAACCCTCACTTTTTCATACTCTAATGCTCATGAAGCCTCTCAATCCCCTTCTTCAAAATCATTTTTAAATTTAAAATCAAACAATTAAAACAAAAAGCAACAAGTCTTTTTAGCAAGAACTACGCCGGTTTTGATCCCGTAAAACGGTACGTAGGCAAGGGACTTTAACCCCTCCAAGCCGAAATAAAATCAAATTCTACTTCTTCTCACCCCCATTCTTCACTCAAATAAAACTTCTTTTCTTTCAATAAGTAGGCAATAAAAATAAAGCGTAGAAATCAACTTAGGAGAGCGGTTCTTATGGAATACCATAATCGCTCCGGGTGCTTAACACCTTCCCGTAGTGAAAACGACCCCCGAATCTAGAACTTTTAAGGGTTTTTCTACTTTTACCCTTCCCAAGAAAAAAGAGAGATATCAACGGTCAAAAGGTTCAAGTCCAATTAATGGCTTGGTACCCAAAAACCATGATAACAAGCATTCTTGCCGATCATCTTGCTTACCAACCTCATGATGATTATCAACCAATTGAGTTCGATTTCCCCGATGAAGAGATCATGTATTTGAAATCAAAAGACTGCGAAGAACCGTTGGTTGGTGAAGGTCCAGATCCTAATAGCAAGTGGGGTTTAGTCTTTGATGGTGCTATCAATGCTTATGGTAAAGGAATTGGGGCAGTCATTGTATCCCCACAGGGGCATCACATCCCTTTTACCGCCAGAATTCTGTTCGAATGTACAAACAATATGGCTGAGTATGAAGCATGTATCTTTGGGATCGAGGAAGCAAATGACATGAGAATCAAACACCTCGACATCTATGGAGATTCTGCGCTCGTCATCAATCAGATAAAGGGTGAATGGGAGACCCACCATGCTAAGTTGATTCCTTATCGTGATTATGCGAGACGTTTGCTGACATATTTTACAAAGGTTGAGCTGCACCATATTCCTCGTGATGAGAACCAAATGGCTGATGCTCTTGCTACTCTATCTTCCATGTTTCGAGTGAACCATTGGAATGATGTGCCAATAATCAAAGTGCAACGCCTTGAAAGACCTTCACATGTGTTTGCTATTGGGGATGTGATCGATCAGGCTGGTGAAAATATGGTTGACTATAAACCCTGGTACTACGACATCAAACAGTTCTTGCTGAGCCGTGAGTATCCGCCGGGTGCTTCCAACCAAGATAAGAAGACCCTGAGAAGATTGGCCAGTAGATTCCTGTTAGATGGAGATATTCTGTACAAGAGAAACTATGACATGGTATTGTTAAGATGTGTTGATGAACATGAAGCAGAGCAGTTAATGCATGATGTACATGACGGTACCTTCGGGACCCATGCTACAGGGCATACTATGTCAAGGAAGTTGTTACGGGCAGGTTACTACTGGATGACCATGGAGCATGATTGCTACCAGCACGCCAGAAAGTGCCACAAATGTCAAATCTATGCTGATAAGATTCATGTGCCTCCGCACGCTCTCAATGTTATTTCATCCCCATGGCCGTTTTCAATGTGGGGCATCGACATGATTGGGAGAATTGAACCGAAGGCTTCAAATGGTCATCGTTTCATCTTAGTGGCAATTGACTACTTCACCAAGTGGGTTGAAGCAGCATCTTATACCAATGTGACCAAGCAAGTGGTAGCTAAGTTCATCAAGAACAACATCATCTGTCGATATGGTGTTCCCAGCAAGATCATTACCGACAATGGTACAAACCTGAACAACAATGTGGTGCAAGCTCTTTGTGAAGAATTCAAAATTGAGCATCATAACTCTTCTCCTTATAGACCTCAGATGAATGGTGCAGTTGAGGCCAACAAGAATATCAAGAGGATTGTCCAGAAGATGGTAACCACTTACAAGGACTGGCATGAGATGTTACCCTATGCTCTGCATGGCTACCGTACTACTGTGCGCAGTTCAACCGGGGCAACCCCTTTCTCTCTTGTATATGGTATGGAAGCAGTTCTTCCTTTGGAAGTGGAGATCCCATCTCTCCGTGTGATCATGGAAGAAAAGTTATCTGAGGCTGAATGGTGCCAGAGCCGGTATGATCAGTTGAATTTGATTGAGGAAAAACGTATGGATGCCATGGCTCGTGGACAGTCATATCAAGCAAGAATGAAGACTGCCTTTGACAAGAAAGTCCATCCTCGAGAATTCAAGGTAGGAGAACTTGTTTTGAAAAGGAGGATAAGCCAGCAACCCGACCCAAGGGGCAAGTGGACGCCTAACTATGAAGGTCCTTATGTTGTCAAGAAGGCCTTCTCCGGTGGTGCTTTAATCCTTACACACATGGATGGTGTAGAACTTCCAAATCCAGTGAATGCCGATATAGTCAAGAAATACTTTGCCTAGAAATATGAAAAGAACAGCGTGGTAGGTCGAAAACCCGAAAGGGCGGCCTAGGCAAAAATGCGCTTCCCGGTGGATCGAAAACCCGAAAGGGCGGTCCAGGCAAAAATAAGGGACAAAAAAAAATATATGGAAAAGCTCGCTGAGATTGCACGCAACTCAGGCAAGAATGAGCGTCTCGATGAACCGAAAACCCAGAAGGGCGGTTCATGCAAAAATGAGATTGAAACAAAAGGCAAGTAACTATATCTGGCCAACCACCGTCCCCCTTGGGGCATCTGCAGCTGTTAATGACCATCTTCACCAAAAGCTCCTATGATGGCGAATTCAAAGTTTTTTGGGAATGTAATGATTGCTGTGTTCAATGTACCACCAACCAATAAAATTACCATTTTCCAAGCTTTGTGAATCCGTGGAGTCACGCCTTCGGCTGACCACCACGCTTATACATCAATTTGAGCCTGTGCTTTTGTTTGAAACTCTGCTTTCTTTTTACTTTCGAAGTTATGTACAAAAACATTTTCCTTCTATTTTTAATAATGACAAATGCTTGAAACAAACATCTTGAAAATTGAAAAGTTTTTTTGAAAGCAAACCTGAGCAACAGGGTACATTCAAACGAAACATGCATGAGCAAGTGTGTGTTGGTGTCTATTTCAATATATGTTACAAGCAGGTTCTCCTCCAGGATAGTCTGTGGTCAATGGCAAGAATGAAAAAACAGAATAAAAATGCATGAAAATGAATAGGCTCGCTAAGTTGAAAACCCGGAAGGGCGGCTTAGGCAAAAATGAGCACCCCGCTGGATTGACAACCCGAAAGGGCAGTTCAGGCAAAAATGGGGCATCGAAAAGAATTTATTTCCCCGGTGGATCGAAAACCCGAAAGGGCGATCCAGGCAAAAATGGGATGCAAAAAAATGAATGAATGAAAATTGAGAAAGTAACATGCAAAAAGCATTGACCACAGATGCGACATCCACGGTACATCCGGCACTGAAACGCCCGGCAATGACGGCATTATTCCCAGTAGAGTCTTCCGAGATTCTATCCCCTGCGAGTTGCATAGCTACCTGCCCTCAGCCATGGTTCCGATACGTCTCCCAACGACGTCATCTCCAAAGAGGATTTCCAGGAATGTGTAATATAGCACGAGCCATTACGTGCCCAATACTCCAGTGTCTTGTCTGTCTCTGCGGAACTGTGTCTACAAATCGCCAACAGTCGTGCATTACAAGCATTCATACATGCATATTACGTGCCCATGCATTTAATGAAACTGTTATATCATTCATGCATATTGCATTTCCAATGTCAATATCAGTCTCAACTCAATACTCATGTCGGGTTCTCTGTCAAAACCTTGTGAGCCAATAATATCGGTCAATTTCTACCTTTCAAATCAAATCGACGTTAAGTCAATCTCAATCTATATTTTGTCAAAAAAAACAATCCCCAGTGAATCTGTTTCTGTTTGGTCAAGTGGCTAGCTCAATCCAAGAGCAGCTTGAACCTACCTATTTGTTTATGTTTCCGGTCGAGTTACCAGTTCGCATCCAAGAACGACTTGCACCCGTTTACTTTTCAATGTTATCGGTCGAGTTACCAGTTCAAATCCAAGAACAGCTCGTACCTGTCTATGTGTCTTTGATTTTGGTCAAGTGGCTAGTTCAAGTCCAAGAACAGCTTGTACCTGTCTATCTGTTTCTGTTCGGTCAAGTGGCTAGCTCCATCCAAGAGCAGCTTGCACCTGTCTATTTGTCTTTGTCTCCGGTGGAGTAACCAGTTCGCATCCAAGAACAAGCTCGCACCTGTCTATTTGCCTTGCTTTCAGTCGAGTGACTAGTTTGAATCAAGAACAACTCGTACCTGTCCATCTTTTCCATGTCCCCGGTCGAGTGACCAGTTCGAATCCAAGGACAACTCGCACCTGTTTGTCTGCTTTTATTCCCGGTCAAGTGCCCAACTCAATCCAAGAGCAGCTTGTACCCGTCAATTTGTTCCTAGTCTCCTATCTACCCTGTTATCTGTTATCTTGTTAATGTCTACCAATCCCGCAATGGATACGACATCTTTTGTTAATTCCAGCTTTCGTTTGTCTCGCACTCATAATCCAAATGTTGCATGGCATTCATGATATTTGAAAATGTACAAGCGTATTTTTACGTCTAAACACAGTGCAAATGTTAATATTTAAGTATCTTCGTCCCGTCAAGTCAAAGACTCCGTCTCTTGACCCTCCAGACAAAGAAACTTAAATAGGAGCAGCTGTTATACCCTGATTTTGGACCTAAAAATATTCGTTCAAATTTCTTTTTTTAACACTGATATTTGTCAATTCTCTGTAATTTTACTCTGAATCTTTACTCTCTTTTTAAACGTATTTTACTGCCTCTGTCTTTTCTGACATTACAAGTCATTTAAGAACTCTCTGAAACGTCGCGTTACTTTTCTTGCATTTTATTTCAAAAATCATACAAAAGGGTATTTTGGTCATTTCCTGCAGTGGAACCCATTTTAGTCCCTGTGTTTGCCTCTGAGTCTTTTCAACCTGTCTGTACGAATCATTGTTGAGTCTTTGTTTAAAAATCATTTCAAAAATTGCATCTGAGTCAGTTTGAGTCAGTTTAGTCCCTAGGGGCATTTTGGTCTTTTCCTGTCAAAATTTCGGCAGGGAGGTATTTTAAAATACCTCATGTCAGTAATTGGTTCGTTTTAGTCCTTTTGTTAATTTTATTTTTGGTTTCGCTTTACGTTTCGTCAAATTTACTTTTTAGTCCAATTTTATTTTTAATCACGTTTTGGTCCAAAACTTTTAAAAATTTCATTTTAGTCCATTTTTTATTGCTGTCCAGTCCTTCAAGTTTTTTTATTTTGCAGAAAGGTCCCAGGGGCATTTTAGTCCAGATTTTCGATCCACATCAGTCCCAAAACAGATGTCATTTTTTCATTGGTTCTCAGATACACATGGCAGGCTATAAATAGTAAAGGTGTCAGATCAACAAAAAAAAATCAGTGCCAACTCACAAACAGAATTTCGTTTTCTCTCTCATCCTAACAGAATCAAACACAAAAAATCTTAGAAAAGAGGGAAGAACACCAAGAACAAATCATCACCAAATCAACAGATCCGAACCAGATCTGCTCAAAACCAACTCCGAATCATCACCAAATCAACGAATCCGAACCGGATTCACTCAAAACCACCTCGAATCATCACATCAACACCAAAATCGTACCGGATTTTCGAGCAAAAACAACACCAACGGAGGCTATAGCGCGCGCGGAAGAGAAGAGGAGAGATTCGAAGTTTTTCGAATATCTTTTTTCTCCGTTCTACGACAGAGGTAACGCGTTTCTCCTTCCTTTCTAAGCCATTTCCGCGCGTTTCTTGCTTGAAATTGCATGTGAAAAAGTTTGTTACGGATAAAGATTTGTAAATCTAGGCTTTTGTGTTCGGATTTTGAGAATTTTGAGGCCGGATTCGGACTCTAGAGAGAAAAGGATATCTAGATCCGTAGTTATTATTCAAAAAAGTGTGAAATTTTTTTCGAAGTTCAAGTGTAGATCTAGCTCAAATCTCTCAGCCCTTTCTAAAACTAGTGCCGGATTTGTGTAGAGGAGGAGGAGACGAAGCTTTTGGTATAAAAATTTTGAAAAAAAAAGTAGTTTGATTTTTCCGGCGCGGTGGCGCCGCCGCCGGAAACCGGCCGGCCGCCGCGCCGGAGCTTCTTCCTCCTTCTTCTCCGGCGAACTGCTTTAGAGAGAGGGGAGAGCTTCTCTCTCTAAGTGTGACTTAGAGAGAGAAGGAGTTTTGTTTTTGTGAGTTTTTTGTGTGAGTTTTCCTTATATAGCTCCTCCGTTCCCACGCGCGCGTGCGTGCTCTTGTTGTGCTCCCTCGTGTTGTGAACCATCAGATCTGGATTGTTCCAAGATCTGATGGCTGCAGTGTGTTTTGATCTTGAATCATGTGCGTGATCTTCTGTGTGAAATATGGTATATCTTCTGTTTGAACCGTTAGATCTTTGATCTAACGGTCATTGTGCTTCCTGCAATTTTACACTATCTTTTTGTGTTTTTTTAAACCCTTGGATCTTTGATCCAGTGGCTGTGATGAGATCTTGGGAGTTAGATCTGGACCTCTGGATTCATCCAACGGTCCAGATTATATCCGGCTGAGTTTTTTTTTTAATTGCTTTTTTATTGTGTTTTAAATACTTTTTTACACTTTCTTGGCATTTTATGCTACTAAAAATTTTCTAAAAAAATTCTTCCCTATCATTTTAATTTTTTCTCTAAATGTTAGAATTTACTTGCTTATTTTTGCATTTATTTTCTTCATTTGTTCTTTTCAATTCTTGCTCATTAAATTCCTATTTGTTCTTGTGCATTTTTTTGACATTTTGTGATATTTTTTTTTTTTTTACATGTTAAATAATGTGTAAAAATATCTCTAGGAATATGGTATGATGCTTTGCTTGTGTGTGTTCTTATAATCCTCACATTGTAGCTTAAAATCAAATCTCTTTTAAAAATGGCTATGATGAGGGAATTATAAGCCATATGCATGTCTAAGTGTTATACCTAATTCTAGGCATATTTTGTCATTTTATTTCATTTCATTGTTCTTTTCTTTTTGTTATCTTATTTCAATATTGTGTCCTTTTTACTATTTTATGCCTTATGATACTAATCATTTCATTTCATATTTCATCCATCTCATAGTTTAGGCATTATTTTTTTTTCTATTCATTTCTATATCAAATGGGTTTGTAATAATTTTAGGTAGATTAGTTCCCTTTTTAATTCCTTGCAAGACCATAGCATGTATTTAGGACTCAATGTAAAGGACTATGGACACTATAAGTGATGTACACCGACACAAGCACCGACACGCACACACGTTGCATGTTTACCGTTTAGATGTATGCTTAGGAAACGCGATTTTTAGACAAATGCCAATTTTCCAAAAAATAATAATAAATTCCATCATTCAATTTTTTTTCCAAACAAACCTTGGAGTCAAAACTCCATTGATTTTTTTTTTCCTTTATTTTCTTAACCAAATCCAAATGAATCCTAATTCCTACTTAGACTTTTTTAAATAACAATTGAACCAACCATTCACCATTTTCTTCTCTTATGCCTTTAAGGCCTCTTTCTCTTCTTCAAAACCATTTTCCAACAAAAACTAAAATCAACCAAACACACAAAAAACATTTTTTTTGAAAGAGAACTACATGGAGTTTGATCCCTTAAATGGGTATGTAGGCATGAGGTCAAAACCTCTCCAAGTCCACTAAAATAAAACCTCAAACACTTTCTCCCCCCATTCTTAACATAAATAAATTTCCTTTTTCATAAATAGCATTAAAAATAAAGCGTAGACATAAAACTAAGAAAACGGCTCCTATAGAGTACTATAGTCACCGCGGGTGCCTAACACCTTCCCGTAGTGAAAACGACCCCCGAACTTAGAATCTAAGGGTTTTTTTCTCAATTTTGCCCTTCCCAAGAAAAAATAGAGAATATCAAAGATTGAAAGGTTCAGGCCTAATTAATGACTTGACACCCGAAAATCGCGATAACACTATGTAGTATTCTCACAGTGGGTCAATCCAATACAAATATTACTCCTAATATTTATATCTATGTATAGACTTGATATCTCATATCTATGATCCATGAGATGCGGTCATCAGTCTACATACATAATAGTCTCGATGCTTTATTATTACCCTTTATTCATATTAAAGCTTTGACTATGGATATATATATTTAAGAATAGCGTTCTATAAGATAATGTAATCTCATGATTAAGTCACACTTAATATATTATTACACGAACTATCTATTCTAAGGACTTTATTAACATTATCTAAATATAATAAAGAGTGCCATATATTATTACAATAATAAAAGTCATGATACATAAGATAGGTTTAACATAAACTATTGGCCTCTAGGGCTTACACCAACATAGAAGACGTTTTAATTCTTTATCTTCGATTATGGTAAACGGGGAGGAGGTAGAGGGCGTTAATCCTGTTCGTCAAGCTGTTTTTACGCATTTTAAAAATCATTTTTTGTCAGATAGGGGGGCGTGGCTGATAGATTTTTGGCAAGTGTACCAAATACTATCGAAGTAGTAAAAATATCGTTCCACAAGGACTGATTTTAATCTCAATAATTCAATTACGTTGTAACTTAAGATAAAAGTTCTTTTAATTTGCCGCTAGGCAGTTGATTGGTTTGTTTGCATAAGCAATAACAGAAAATAAAGATTGGTTTAAAGAATAAGAGATAGATGAGTTTAGGTCTTTCGAATCATCTATGTTCCCCTAATTGGTATACTGCACCTATTCTTGTGAATGAGTCCCTAGTTTTACGATAGTTAACAAAATAGTCCTAATTAATCCCTTGAGTTATGACCCTCTTCGAGGGTTACAACCCCTAATTCCTTAGGTGGTTTAATAACCTTTGAAGGTTTAAGCACGTTAATCTAATATCACTAATAAAGGATTATCCATTCCTAGACTAACCATGTTTATTAGAACAATTCAATTAGGTCTAAGTCGAAAGTTATGGTCAGTAGTCATTTGTTCTCACTAAATCATATTTATATTTGATCAGGATATAAAAAGCATTAAGAACAATTGAATTGAATAAAAACTAGATTGTCATTCACAAATAATAGAGTTTCACAGCAACATGAATCAATTAGGGTTACAAAGAATCATCTCAGACCTAACCTCTAATGGATTTAGCTACTCATAATGGTGTTTACAAATAACATAATCATTAGAGGAATCAATACATACATGAACTAGTAAAAGAGTGAAGAAATCGCCCTTCTCGCCGTCTTGTAGTCTCAAAATCGCACTTTGCTCTCTCAAAATCGTCACCTTTGTCTTTGGAATAGACTTCAGCTTAAATAGGCACATAATTTCGCCCAAAATCGTGTCACGTTTTTAGTAAATCGTGACACGATTTTCCTTTGAATCGCAAATTACTAAATAAGGGTTTCCTCAAATCGTGTCACGATTTAGTCATCGTGCCACGATTTCCTCAATGTCGAAGCAAGTTTTGGTCTTCCAGAATCATGTCACATTTATTCCAAATCGTGACACGATTTCTTTCTTTGTATTTTATTCATTTTTCTACTCTTTTTGCTGCATAAGTTGCCTTGTGAACTCCACTTTGTGATCAAAATACATATAAAAGTTACGTAATGATGAGATGTCATTGTAACGCTCTAGTCGTTGTTTTATTTATTTTAATTTATTTTAATTTATTTAGAGTCTTGTATGTGATTTTAAATAAATTTGGTGATTTATGTGATGTGTTGTATTTTATTATATAGTTTATTTTATAATAATTAGACTAAGTGAGAAATTACTATTATTTTAGAGTTTGGGGAGTTAATTAATATTTAATAGAATTACGGGGGAGCTAAATGAAAATAAGGGGAGTTACGTAAATGGGAAGTTAGGGAAATTGAGGTCAGTAGCATTTTACGTGAAAACTGTCAAGTTGGGAGAAAAGGGAGCGAAGAGCAAGTTAGGCCAAGGAACCATATTGTTGTGCATTTCTTTCAATTGAATTAAGGTAAGGGTGAGTTTTACTTCAGTAGTATAGATATGAAATTCTGAATTGGAGTTTAACAGGTTTTTGGTGGAAATTGAGAAATTGGGTCTAAGATGAATTAATGGTTTTTGGGGTAGATATTGCTGTTATGACGTTAGAATTAGGTTCTGGTTGCATAGAACACTTTATTGCTTATCTGTAAACTAATTTGGGGAGTGAATTGGAGGAAAATGAGATTTTGGGGAAAAACCTGTTTTCTGCCCGTACAGAAGTTCATCGCTCGCCTCGCGAGTAGCCTTGCTCGCCAAGGCGAGTGAGCAACTTCATAGCTCGCCTCGCGAGCAGACCAACTCGCCATAACGAGCAACCCAGTTGAAAACATAATTTTTGAAGTGTTGTTATAAGCTGTAATATGGATAGTTTTAGGTGCCTAGATGATTTTAGAGAGGTCTGGGACAATTTTCAGATTAAAAAGATGAATAGGGAACTTAAAAATGAAGATTTAGTGAGAAAATGTCAAAACTCCCGAGAGCACCTTATTTTCACTCGCCTCGAGTTCGCCTTGAACTCGCCATGGCGAGCAATCGGTTTTTGTGAGTTCGCCATAGCGAGCAGATGTGCTCGCGAGGCGAGTAACCCAAAACCTGATGGTTTATTCTGTTTTGAATATTGTTGAATGATGTTGATGTTGAGCATTGTTATCTTTAATTGTGCACCTTTTTCTGGAGTGTTGGATTGCTGATTGTTGATATTGATAATGATTGTGGTGTATGTTGTATTTGCTAAACCATATATGTTGTTTAATTCCGGAGTCATATGAGAATGTTTGCATGGTCATGTTGTATGTAGATATACACAATTGGGTCCATAACATATGCATAAACAACGGGAGGACTCATGTCATGGAGCACTAGTTGTTCACAGCGGTGAGGGCTTCGGTCCTGATGAATGTTTTAACCATTCAAAAGCGGTGAGGACTTCGGTCCTGTTTTGGTACCACATGCATAATTGCATCTATTGAGGGGTCTTAGTGGTGTAGTCATGTCATCCATGAGTCTTTGTTGTTGTTCGTAATTGCCATATTGATGATGATGATGATGTTGTTGATGAATATATATTTATACATATACTATGATGAATTGATTTGAAGATGATGTTGTTGCTTGTGAGATATATATATTTATATTTACAAGATGACGTATCGAGGTTTAATAGGGTGTTAGATTCAATTGATGATTTTAATATCTATATTTTATTGTTGTGAATCTCACCCCTTCTGCTTGAAAATGTTGCCCTTCCTATGGGTAACTTGCAGGTGATCCTGAGTAGTCGGTGGTGGCTCAAGTGTCGTGTCTAGGGCTCTGATACGTGGGATGGGATTTCTTATTGATTTCTTTCCTATGTATCAATTTTTGGAACATGATGATGTGGCCCTATGACTGTTTAGATTTCTTTGATGAGGCTTTTATGCCAGAATAATTTGATGGAGAATTTAACCGTTGTCGTTGTTGTTTAAAATGCATATATTCCGCTGCAAGATTAATGATGTTTTGAAAGTTGTTTAATTAAATAGTTTCATATGCTATTTAAGAAATTTTGAAAATGTAGTGTAGCATGCCCGTTTGGTGCTTAACTCTGATGATTATTTTATATTTAATATATTTGGGATTTCGGGGTGTTACAGTCATCAGCGGCCTTCATTGGGTAATATGCAGTTCCGAAAGCTTTCATTCAGGGAAATGGGGACGTTGACAAAACCTTTTTCCATGGATGAAGTTAAGGCAGCAGTGTGGGATTGTGATAGTTTTAAGAGCCTGAGTCCAGATGGCATCAACTTTGGGTTTATCAAGAATTTTTGGCATGAGATGAAAGATGACATTTTGCGGTTCACTTCAGAGTTTCATAGGAATGGAAAATTGTCAAAAGGTATAAATTTTACGTTTATTGCTCTTATTCCTAAAGTAGACAATCCTCAGACATTGAATGATTTTCGACCCTTTTCGTTGGTGGGATGCCTCTATAAAATTCTGGCAAATTTTCTGGCGAACAGGTTGAGACAGGTTATTGGCAGTGTTGTGTTTGAAGTTCAATCAGCTTTCGTTAAAAATAGACAAATTATTGATGGAATCTTGATAGCAAATGAGGTGGTTGATGAGGCCCGAAAATCGAAGAAAGAGCTTTTAATGTTTAAAGTAGATTTTGAAAGGCGTATGACTCCGCAGATTGGACGTATCTTGATGAGGTTATGGGTAGTATGTCTTTTTCGACCTTATGGAGAAAATGGATTAAGGAATGTGTTTGTACCGCTACTGCTTCAGTGTTAGTGAATGGAAGTCCTACAGACGAGTTCCCTCTTGAACGGGGTTTACGTCAAGGCGATCCTCTATCGCCTTTTCTGTTTTTATTGGCAGCAGAAGGCCTGAATGTATTGATGAAAGCTTTGGTTGAAATAGGTACTTTTACATGTTACAATGTGGGTGGCGCTAACTCTGTGGTGGTGTCTCACTTACAATTCCATGATGATACACTGTTAATTGGTATTAAAAGTTGGGCCAATGTTCGTGCAATGAGGGCTGGTTTGGTTCTGTTTGAGGCTATGTCTGGTTTGAAAGTAAATTTCCATAAAAGCTCTCTGGTTGGTGTCAATATCAATGCTTCTTGGTTGGCTGAAGCGGCTCCTGTGTTAGGTTGCAAAGTGGGTAAAGTACCGTTCCTCTATTTGGGTCTTTCGATTGGGGGCGATCCACGCCGGTTATTGTTTTGGGAGCCAGTTGTTAAACGAATTAAAGCTAGATTGTCTGGTCGGCATAGTCGGTTCCTTTCTTTTGGTGGCCGATTGATCCTTCTCAAATCTGTCCTGACTGCACTTCCTATCTATGCTCTTTCCTTTTTCAAAGCTCCGTCAGGTATAATCTCTTCCATTGAATCTTTGTTAAATAAATTTTTTGGGGGGGGAAGTGAGGATAAAAGAAAAATATCGTGGATTAGTTGGAATTCTTTATGTTTGAGGAAGGAGTACGGAGGGATGGGTGTTAGGAGATTGAGAGAGTTTAACATTGCTTTGTTAAGAAAATGGTGTTGGAGGTTGTTAGTAGAGAGAGATGGTTGTGGCGTAGGGTGTTAGTGGCTAGGTATGGTGCGGCGGATGGTGGTTTGGAGGATGGGGGCCGGAGTTGTTCATCTTGGTGGCAGGAGATAGTGAGGATTAGAGATGGGATAGGAGAGGGAGGAGAGGGTTGGTTTGCATCAGGTGTTAGGAGAGAGGTGGGAGATGGTGCTGAGACTGACTTTTGTCGTGATTGTTGGTGTGGAAATGTTCCGTTTTGTGTGCGATTTAGACAGCGTTTTGATTTCACAGTCAACAAAGTTGTCACGGTTAGGAACATGTTCCAGTTGGGATTGGAGGTTGGAGGTTGGTGGTGGTGGGGGGGGGGGGGTCGTGGCAGTGGCGTCGCCGCTTGTGGGTTTGGGAGGAAGAGTTGGTAGAGGAGTGTAGGGAATTATTACTTACAGTTACTTTGCAGGATTCCTCTTTTGACAGGTGGCTTTGGTTACCAGATCAGACTGGTGGGTATACGGTTAATGGTGTGTATGATATGTTGACTTCGCAGGAACAACCCATGTTACATCAAAATATGGAGTTGATTTGGCACAAACAGGTGCCTTTGAAAGTGTCTATTTTTGCTTGGCGTTTGCTGAGGGACCGGTTACCTACTAAACAAAATTTGGCAAGTCGTGGGGTCTTATCTTTGGAGGAGCGGTCATGCATAAATGGGTGTGGGCATGTCGAGGACCTGAATCATCTATTTTGGTCTTGTCCATACTTTGATGCGTTGTGGCCGATGGTGCAAGCTTGGCTTAGTGTTGCTAGGGTCGAAACTCAGTTCATAACAGACCATTTTTTGCAATTTATTAATTATGCAGGTGGTATGAGAGCACGACGTTCTTTTTTCCATCTAATTTGGCTTTTGTGTGTTTGGATATTGTGGAATGAGCGGAATGATAGAGTTTTCCAAAATAAATATAGCTCTTTACTGCATTTGTTAGATAAAGTAAAATCATGTTCCTTGTGGTGGATGAAAGCTAGTAATGTAGTTTTTAGTTTTGGTATTCATAATTGGTGGTCGAACCCGCTCATTTGTATGGGTATCGACTAACTGTCTTGTATCATTGACTAGTTTGTATTTCTCTCCGTGATTGTTATGGCACATCTTATGCTGCAGCAATTACGATTTGGTGTTAATTTATTCCATATTTTTTTGTTAAAAAAAAAAACTTTCCAAGTAATTAGGACCACATTCGTCAAAAAAAAAAAAAAAGTAATTAGGACCATAAACAATAAGTTGATATTTTTTTTTGGTACAATATACATTGATATTTAAGTAATTAGGAACAAAAATATATACGGTATAATTTGTGTGATAATTATTAGGATCATAATCCTTCAAAAAAAATTATTAGAACCAGAAAAATCATTTTCTAATTAATTATTAGGACCATAAAAAAAGAACACTGCTTTTTACCCAAATAGTTTCGCTCATTCTTAAAATAAATGTCCAAAATAATCTTACACACATTAACTTATATAACGTGAGTTAACTCACGCTAGTTATAAATGTAGCGAAACTTAAGTCACACAACTTGAATTACCTCACGTTAATAACTAACCATTCATTTTTATTTTTTTTTCACTTTCTCGCACATATACATGATGGTGCCATTTCACATGGGAAAGGTTAATCCTTTCCCACCATGGGAAAGTTAGAGTCAATGATTAGATTAAGTAAAGAACATATTCTTAACATGCTCTCTCAACACTAGATTTTTCTTCACAATATCTTCCAACAATTTAAAAATTCTGAAAATTAATTTTCAGAAATTAAAGAAATCGAAAAAATATAAAAAAAATTCAGATTTTTTTTTAATTCTGTAATTCATTTATTGAATGTTAGAATTTTTTTTTTTGAAAAAATGAAAAAAAAAATTGTTCAAAAATCTTATTTTCCAGAATTTTATTTTCCTAGAAAAATTAAAAAATTTAATTTCAAAATATTTTTTTTAAGATTTTTATTTTATTTTTCAGAATATCTTATTTTATTATGAAATTAAAAAATATATTATTTTTAGAAAAATAAAAGCTTATCTTAGTTTCCAAAATTTTATTTTTATTGAAATAAAAAAAAATCCTAACATTCAATAAATGAATTACAGAATTTAAAAAAAAAATTATCTGAATTTTTTTATATTTTTGAAAATTAATTTTCAGAATTTTTAAATTGTTGGAAGATAGTGTGAAGAAAAATCTAGTGTTGAGAGATCATGTTAAGAATATGTTCTTCATTTAATCTAATCATTGAATTCAACTTTCCCATGATGGGAAATGATTAATCTTTCCCATATGAACACATACCATACATGATTTCACTTGTTAGTAAAGTCATGATTTCTTTCACTTTTTTACATATAGGAGTACATGATGCACGTGACTCCATCACTTTATTTTACTAAAATCAAGTCAATCATGGTAGGCGCATACATCATACTATTTTATTTATGACTTAACCCCACACACACACACACATATATGCACGTACAGCAAAAAATGAATCCATGTGTTAATTCCTGCGTGAGTTAATCACGTAGAGATTAACACTAGCGTGAGTTAATTTACGCGGCATGTCTTAATTCACGCGGTGTATGTTAACTTACGTCGACATTTACACTAGCGTGAGTTAATATGCGTAAAGATATGTTGATTATTTATTTTGGGAATGATTAAAACCGATAGGGCAAAGAGCACTATTCATAAAAAAATACATGATAATTTTTCAAGTCTCCATGTTTTGTTATTTATGAAAGACTTTAAAGTCTTTTACGTTAATTTTACTCCTATCCTTTTTTTTCCTTCCAAATACATCAACATCAACATCAACAACCATTCATGACCACAACGTAATTATTATAAATTCAGCTATTGGCAATGCAATTATGTACACACAACATTCAATCAAATTACAAACATATCTTGACACATAACTTGTGATGACCACAATGTCAATTATGAATCAACTTTGTTTTAAATTGATTCAAATCATATTTCTCATGTGTTTGTTGTTTCAAGCATACCAACTTGTTTGTTCAAAAGAGGTTGTTAGGTGCATACAAAGTGAGAGGCAAGCACTTCTACAATTCAAAGCTGGCCTTATTGATGAATATGACAACATGCTGTCATCTTGGACGACAGAAGATTGCTGCCAATGGAAGGGAATTGGTTGCAGCAACGTCACTGGTCATGTAATTATGCTCGACCTTCATGGTAATTATGATCATTATAATTATGATTATAATTACCATATCAGCGGTGATATCCACAAGTCACTGATGGAGTTGCAACAGTTACAATATTTGAACTTCAGTAGAAATAATTTTGAAGGCAATTCTATACCAGGTTTCTTTGGATCTTTAAGAAACCTAAGATACCTTGATCTTTCATATTGTTATTTTCGAGGACAAATTCCTATTCAATTGGAGTCTCTTTCACATTTGAAATACTTGAATCTTTCCTACAATCTTCTAGATGGTTTGATTCCTCATCGACTTGGAGATCTCTCCAACTTGCAATTTCTTGATCTCAGCAACAATTATTTGGAAGGAAGCATTCCATCTCAACTTGGAAAGCTTACAAACCTACAAGAGCTTTATCTTAGTGGTCTGACTATTGACAACGAAGATCACAATGGAGGTCAGTGGTTGTCTAATCTTACTTCTTTAACCCATCTTCACATGTGGTCGATATCTAATCTTAATAAATCTAATAGTTGGTTGAAAATGGTTGGTAAGTTACCAAATCTAAGAGAACTAAGTTTAAGATATTGTGACCTTTCTGATCATTTTATCCATTCATTGAGTCAATCCAAGTTCAACTTTTCAACTTCTCTTTCTATCCTTGATCTCTCTTGGAACAACTTTGCATCATCCTTGATATTCCAATGGGTGTCAAACATAAGTTCTAATCTTGTTGAGCTTGACCTTAGTGTTAATGACATGGTGGATCTCCCATCAAATAGTTTTTCCTGTAGTCTTCCAAAATTGAGAGAACTAAGATTATCTTGGAACAAGTTCACATCATTCATGATACTCCATTCATTGTCAAACATAAGTTCCAATCTTGTTGAGCTTGACCTTTCTCAGAACCGTTTGGAGGATCCTCCATCATATGGTTATGGCACAGTGATGAACTCGCTTCAGGAGATTGACCTATCATACAATAAATTGAAGGGTGTGGCATTTAAATCCTTCATGAATGTATGCACCTTACGTTCTTTAAATCTGATTCAAAACAATTTCACAGAAGACCTTCAAACAATTCTTCGCAATTTGTCTAGCGGTTGTGTTAGAAACTCACTTCAAGTGTTAGACCTCAGTTCTAATGGAATCATTGGAACACTACCTGACCTTTCTGCATTCACATCATTGAAAACATTGGATCTTTCTTCCAATCAACTAACTGGAGAGATCCCTGGTCTTCAAACAATTCTTCGCAATTTGTCTAGCGGTTGTGTTAGAAACTCACTTCAAGTGTTAGACCTCAGTTCTAATGGAATCATTGGAACACTACCTGACCTTTCTGCATTCACATCATTGAAAACATTGGATCTTTCTTCCAATCAACTAACTGGAGAGATCCCTGGTCTTCAAACAATTCTTCGCAATTTGTCTAGCGGTTGTGTTAGAAACTCACTTCAAGTGTTAGACCTCAGTTCTAATGGAATCATTGGAACACTACCTGACCTTTCTGCATTCACATCATTGAAAACATTGGATCTTTCTTCCAATCAACTAACTGGAGAGATCCCTGGTCTTCAAACAATTCTTCGCAATTTGTCTAGCGGTTGTGTTAGAAACTCACTTCAAGTGTTAGACCTCAGTGATAACAGAATCACTGGAACACTACCTGACCTTTCTGCATTCACATCATTGAAAACATTGTATCTTTCTTCCAATCAACTAACTGGAGAGATCCCTGGTCTTCAAACAATTCTTCGCAATTTGTCTAGCGGTTGTGTTAGAAACTCACTTCAAGTGTTAGACCTCAGTGATAACAGAATCACTGGAACACTACCTGACCTTTCTGCATTCACATCATTGAAAACATTGGATCTTTCTTCCAATCAACTAAGTGGAGAGATCCCTGGGGGTAGTAGCCTGCCATATCAGTTGGAACATTTATCCATCACATCAAACACTTTAGAAGGGGTAATTCCTAAATCATTTTGGATGAATGCATGTAAGTTGAAATCATTGAAAATGTCCAATAACAGTTTCAGTGGTGAGCTTCAAGTAATAATCCATCACTTATCTAGATGTGCTAGATACTCACTCCAAGAATTAGATCTAAGCAGTAATAAAATCAATGGCACACTACCTGATCTCTCAATATTCTCATTTTTGGAAATATTCGATATTTCTGAAAATAGCCTAAACGGGAAGATATCTGAAGATATTCGATTTCCAACCAAACTAAGGACACTACAAATGAGTTCAAACTCTATGAATGGTGTGATCTCTGAATTTCATTTTTCTGGTATGTCAATGTTAAAGGAATTAGACTTGTCAGACAATTCACTAGCATTGAGATTTACTGAAAATTGGGTCCCACCTTTTCAACTGAACAGTATAGGATTGAGATCAAGCAAACTTGGTCTTACATTTCCTAAATGGATTCAGACACAAAAGTACCTGCTGGATCTTGATATTTCGAAGGCTGGAATTTCAGATAATGTTCCAGAGTGGTTTTGGGCTAAACTATCATCACAAGAATGCAACAGCATCAATATTTCAAACAATAATCTCAAAGGTTCAATTCCAAATCTTCAAGTCAAAAATCACTGTTCTCTTTTATCTCTTTCATCAAATGAATTTGAAGGGCCTATTCCAGCATTTTTACAAGGTTCTGCACTTATTGATTTGTCCAAAAACAAATTTTCAGATTCTCGCCCATTCCTTTGTGCAAATGGTATAAATGAAATCTTAGCTCAGTTTGATGTTTCAAATAATCAATTATCTGGACGAATTCCAGACTGTTGGAGCAATTTCAAGTCATTAGTTTATGTAGATTTGAGCCACAACAATTTTTCAGGGAAGATTCCAACTTCAATGGGATCACTTGTAATACTGCGAGCATTACTATTGAGGAACAACAACTTGACAGGGGAGATCCCTTTCTCCTTAATGAACTGCACACAGTTAGTAATGCTTGACATGAGAGACAATAGATTAGAAGGACACATCCCTTATTGGATTGGAAGCGAATTAAAAGAGTTGCAAGTTTTAAGCTTAAAAGGGAATTACTTCTTTGGAAGTTTACCATTGGAACTCTGCCATCTACAATTCATTCAATTTTTTGATCTCTCATTAAACAGTCTATCTGGACGAATTCCCAAATGCATTAAAAATCTCACTTCAATGACTCAAAAAGATTCTTCAGATGGTTTTACCTATCATTTTTATTTTATAAGATCAGAATATGCATATGAATTGAATGCATTGTTGACATGGAAAGGTGTAGAACATGTCTTCAACAACAATGGATTGGTTCTTTTAAAAGTCATAGATCTCTCAAGTAATCATTTTTCAGAAGAGATTCCACCTGAAATAGCAGATTTGATTCAATTGGTCTCATTGAATTTATCAAGAAACAACTTCACAGGGAAAATTCCATCAAATATTGGAAATCTAACTTCACTTGACTCTCTTGATTTGTCTCGAAATAAGTTGCTTGGTTCAATTCCTCCTAGTCTCTCTCAAATAGACTGGCTTAGTGTGTTAGATCTGTCACATAATCAATTATCTGGAGAGATTCCAACGAGTACACAACTACAAAGTTTCAACGCCACAAGTTACGAAGATAATCTTGATCTTTGTGGTCCACCACTTGTAAAATTGTGTACTCAGGGGGAGCCACCACATGATCCAAAAGAAGTTCAAGATGATGAAGATTTGCTTCTCAATCGTGGATTTTACATCAGTCTGACATTTGGATTTATTATAGGCTTCTGGGGCGTTTTTGGTTCAATCCTAATCAAGCGTTCTTGGAGACATGCTTATTTCAAGTTCATGAACAATTTAGTGGATAATATTTACGTCAAATGCAGATGATGGCTCAATGATTAACTGGTAATAATACTTTAACTGTTAACCTCTCATATATACTTACATTTAACATCAAGTAGTCATCAGAATACATCATTGTAGTATCTAAAAGTATATCAGTGTAGCATCTAATGTGTTCTTAGTAATTTGGAAGAGTTTAAGGGATTTTTTTTTCTTTCTTCCATTGCAATAAGCATATGTTTTTATACTGTACTTCTATCTTTGATGATAGTGTAAGCCATATATGTTCAAAAATTATTCTTCGTCATATTGTGTTAACACTTAATCTATTATATAGGGTGGCAGAATACTGTGCATCTTTACTGAAGGGTACTCGATAGTTCGTTGGTGGTGGATCAGATTAAGGTCTGTGCAGTAAAAGTCCTACTCTAGAAAGATGAATGGTTTATGATTTATTTGCATTGTAACTATTCGGAGATGATTTCTCCTTGCTCCCAACATGTCTCAAAACACTATTTTTCTTTAATATACAATCTGGACGTGCAAACGACACCCTGTTTTACACATCCGGATTGTGTAATCCGGACAAATTTAGTGTTTTGAGAGACGTTGAGGGGAGAGGAGAAACAATCCACTAGGAAATAGATTGTTGGGGTGTATCTTTGTAATATGTGGTTATGTCATTTTTCTCTTATGTATTAGTCTCTTGTTGAATTGAGTTGTAACTTGCACTACCTTTTGTATTCTCTGTCATTTATTTATGCAATAAACATTTGTGAAGTATTCAACGAGTAAAAGTTACCTTTTGTACTCTCTTTATAATAGTTCTTAGTTCTCACAGTATTGCGGGATATTAACTGTCGAACCAAGTTAGCTTGCTGTTGAAGTTATTGCTTCTGGGATTCTGGTGGAGGCTGAATTTTGCTTATATAATCATGCATCAGCAATAATGAAGAATTTCAAAATGTGAAATTGTTTATGACTTAGAACTTGTCTGTGTTAGTGAATTTGTCTTAAATGCATAGTAGTCATTGACAGAAAGTACTTATAATTAAACAGCATATACATGAGAGTAAAACTTAACACAACATGTAAGAACCTATCGTTAATGTAGAATTTGTTTTGCACTCTGTTTGCAACTTTGCATTTTTTCACTCTCTGTTAGTGGAAGATTAAGAGCTCATTCATTGCAGATTAGTAAAAGAAAATTTCCTCGAATAAATTACAATATAATATGTGCTTCCTACTTAAAAACCAAAGAGAATTGCTCTACGGTCCATCAGTTTTGCTCAAAAGTTTATCCATTTATCATAGTGTAACTTCCGATTGCAAAAAATATGCTTTTCTTCCATTTTATCATATCTCTCAATTGACTTATTTCAAAATCTGCTTAATTTAGTTTGTGACAGACTGTCTTATTATCCACCGCTATGTGACGAACTATTTGTGTGGCGCCGCCGCCTCCGTCTGTTTCGTATCTGTCGATCGGAGGATGTAATTATGAATATAACTTTTATCGATCGCCGCAACCCTATCCGTATCCTCCTCCGCCTCCAGCGGCTTTATCCGCCTGTTGAGCCGGAGGCCCATCATTGGCAGTTAGGCCCGTATTTTGAACATAGTATAGTGGGAAGGATATATTTTGGCCCAAAATGTGGACGACTATCCATGTTTGGATTGCTCTACATAGTTGTACAATAAACATTATCTCATAACTGAGGAGATTTTCTGATTATAGTTATGAATTTATGAAGATATATCTCTTCTTAACTAAATGTAGGTAACAAATCTTCCTGACGAAATTATTATAATATACCTAAAATATTCAAATCATTCGCAAATCGGACCGGATATATGAAAATAAACTACAAAAAAAAATGCCGTGCCCATACCTCGCTAAATAACAGAAATAGTGGCAGGGCAAAAAATGCAATAGTTTATCGGATGCCCTCCACGTTGATACATGCATAGGCTATCTGAGTAAACCTCTATTGTTCATCGATCTATTATTATCTTTCAGATAATGTGGAGTGGTGAATCGGATGCCCTCCACGTTGATTCCTTGTTTGAATACACCGATTCCTATTTTGTCAATAAATGTTTGTTTCGGAGACCTGATAGTGAACCCCCGACACAATTCAATTTGTTTGTTCGAAAATAACATCCGTTAATTTGAATGTTATCGGTTTTATATAAAAAATTGTTGTATGATCTGCTAGTTTATTGTGTACATGGTTACCGTCATTCAAATTTAGCAGTAATACTGTCCCATCCAATGGGTACCGTCTAGCAACTTGGAGTGGCCTCAGACGGCAGTTTCAACTTACAGGTCGAGGCAAAGACGGTTCTTGAAAGGGAAGTAACACAGATTAGTCAAACGGGTGGACATTTCGTACAGGGTCACATGGATGGCACGGGGGAGAAATTCTTAAACAAAGACTATCATGAAAGCAAATACCTTGACAAATTCTTGAACAATTATTTTCCTCACAAATCCACCCTGCAATAATATCAAGAAGTTCTAGCATTGAGATTTACCGAAGATTGGGTCCCGCCTTTTCAACTGGACACTATGGAATTGAGATCCTGCAAACTTGGTCTTACATTTCCTAAATGGATTCAGACACAAAAACACATTCTGAATCTTGATATTTCTAATGCTGGAATTTCAGATAATGTTCCCGAGTGGTTTTGGGCTAAACTATCATCACAAGAGTGCAGCAGCATCAATGTTGTTGGAACAAAATGTGTTTCACAATAAACCTTAATGAGTTTTGATGATAACAAGGTATTAAAAATTGTCAATTGGTTATTGCTAATAATTGTTCAAGTGTACAGGACCATAGGCAAGTCAATCAATTTCAATAGGTCTTGGAAGAACAATGGAGAGCAAAGGAATCTGAAGCATCTGAAGAAAACTGCGTCTGAAGCTAAAGTGCTTCTGAAGTAATGACGTCATCAGAAGCAGAAGACCATCAGAAGCAAGGTTTCATCAGAAGCGATATCATCACTAGAAGCTACAATTGATCAGTAAATTTAAACTGGAGATTCAAAGTAGTTGTTTCTCGTTTCAACCTCGTCTAAGAAGAACGAAGAATTGAAAGGGAGGTATCAACGGTCATTTGAAGAGCACTGAGTACTTGTCCTTCGATAACAGAGTTGACAAAGTACAAGTGTACAACCACTACCTCCACTACTTTGTTCTTGTCCACGCTACAAGACAAGACAACAGCTCTGCCTGCAGAAATGTTCCTTCAAGATGGGAATGAATTTGAAGATAATTCTTCAAAGGACTACACCCAAATCAGGCAAAGGATTACTGGTGGATGATCAAAGGAACTCAACAACTCTTTAGACGTGCTAATCATCTCAACGTCTCTTTCACGCCTCTATATAAAGGAGTGAAGACTTGAAGATTGTAGATAGAGATATACAAGTTAAGAAAGCGCCAAAACTCTGTCAATTTGGATCTACAAAGCACATTGAATTTCTGCACTGATTTGATACATCTTAGAAATTCACAAGTCTAGAGTCTTTATTGCATTGTATTGTGAACATCACTGATTGTATATCAAGTGTTCAAGTCAAACATATTTCTCTGTATTTTTGTTTGAACAGAAGCCTCTCGCCTGCGTGCTTGAGCATTAGTAGACTCTTGCTTAGTGCTTGAGCATTGGAAGACTCTTGCCTGCGTGCTTGAGCATTTTGAGAAGTCTCATACTTAGAGAGTATTGAGCATTTGTAATCTTTGTGATTATTAGTGAAATCTCCTTGGAAGTGCAAGGGGGATTGGACTACTTCCGATTTGTGGAAGGAACCAGGATAACTGCTTGTGTCTCGCTTTTCTTTTCTCTGCTTTGATCTTTTCCGCTGCATATCTGATTCTGGTCATTACATCAGAAGCATTCCTAAACTGCTTCTGAAGTATTATCAGAAGAAGGATTTTTAGAGAAGAAGAAAACACAATTCAAACCCCCCCCCCCTCCGTTCTTGTGTTTTTTCACACCTTCAATTGGTATCAGAGCTTGCTCTGTTATCAAAGCACTTAACCGTGTGACAGGTCAAGATCCAAGAAAAACATGTCTACTGAAGAGGAATCCGCTACATCTACAAAATACAATAGTGTCAAACATGACTATGATACTGCTGACAGGAAAACATATTCTGGAAAAGCTCCAAAGTTCAATGGAGATCCAGAAGAGTTTTCATGGTGGAAATCCAACATGTACAGCTATATCATGGGATTGGATGAAGAGCTATGGGACATTCTTGAAGATGGAGTTGATGATTTGGATTTGGATGAAGAAGAAGCTTTACAAAAAGCATCACAAGATCAGAGGGATCATTGTTGCTTCTATACCTCGCACTGAATATATGAAGATGAGTGATAAATCCACTACTAAGGCAATGTTTGCATCACTCTGTGCTAACTACGAAGGTAGCAAGAAGGTTAGAGAAGCAAAGGCTCTAATGCTAGTTCATCAGTATGAGCTGTTCAAGATGAAGGATGATGAGAGTATAGAGGAGATTGTTATCGCGATTTTCGGGTGTCAAGTCATTAATTAGGCTTGAACCTTTCAATCTTTGATATTCTCTATTTTTTCTTGGGAAGGGCAAAATTGAGAAAAAACCCTTAGATTCTAAGTTCGGGAGTCGTTTTCGCTACGGGAAGGTGTTAGGCACCCGGAACGATTATGGTATTCCATAAGAACCGTTCTCCTAAGTTTATTTCTACGCTTTATTTTTATTGCCTACTTATTAAAAAGAAATTTGCTTATGTTAAGAATGGGGGGGAGAAAGTGTTTGAGGTTTTATTTTACTTGCCTTGGAGGAGTTTTAACTCATTGCCTACGTACCCTTTTAAGGGATCAAAACCAAACGTAGTTCGTTCTCAAAAAATGTTTTTTTGTGTGTTTGGTTGATTTTAGTTTTTTTTTTTGTTGGAAAATGGTTTTGAAGAAAAGAAAGAGGCCTTAAAGGCATAAGAGAAGAAAATGGTGAATGATTGGTTCAATTGTTATTAAAAAAGTCTAAGTAGGGATTAGGATTCATTTGGATTTGTTTAAGAAAATAAAGGAAAAAATTCAATGGAGTTTTGACTCCAAGGTTTGTTTGGAAAAATTTGAGTGATGGAATTGGTTTATTATTTTTTTTGAAAATTGACATTTGTCTAAAAATCGCGTTTCCTAAGCATACATCTAAACGGTAATCATGCAACGTGTGTGCGTGTCGGTGCTTGTGTCGGTGTACATTACTTATAATGTCCATAGTCCTTTACATTGAGTCCTAAACACATGCTATGGTCTTGCAAGGAATTTAAAAAAAGAACTAATCTATCTAAAATTATTACAAACCCAATTGATGTAGAAATGAATAGAGAAATGATGCCAAAACTATGGGATGAATGAAATGTGAGATGAAATGGTTAGTATCATAAGGCATAAAAGTAGTAGAAAGGTAAACAAAATTGAATAGAATAGCAAGAGAGAAAAAAAGTAATGAAATGAAATAAAGTGGCAAAATATACCTAAAATTGGTTATGACACTTAGACATGCACATGACCTATAATCCTCTCATTATAGCAATGTTAAAGGGGTTTGATTTTGAGCTATAATGTGGGAACGAATAGGACACATTCAAGCCAAAAATCATGACACATTTTTTTTAAATATTTTGCACTTTATTTCTTGATAAAAAAAACACACATTGCTTGCAAAACAAGAAAGAAATGAAAATCCACATCCACAATCAGCAAAACATACATGTGATCAGCAACATATTCATCATGGAATTACACACCAATCATCCACATCACATGCCAACATTTTATGAGAAAATATACCACAAAAATACACAAACTTAGATCAAACACAAAATTAATCAAGAAGAAATAACACACACATTTTTATCATTTTTTTAAACCACTGGAAAATATCACAAAAGTGTTAAAATGTATTAAGAAACATATAACAATTTTTTTTAGGAATTTTTAGAGAAAAGATTGAGCATGCAGAGGTTCAATTAGCAAAAAAGCAGGGTGCAGATAGCAGAAAAAAATCAAAAACGTGCAGGAAATAGGCCCAACCCAAAACCAAAGGATCCGGATTCACAAGGAGCGTTGGATTGATCTAGGGAAGGAAACCCTAGATCCAACGGCCAGGAACGAAGGGGATTGGACCGGTCTTGGACCGGTCCGGTTCACTGGCTTATATAAGCATGACAGCGCCGGTTTTTTCATTTTACACTCCCCTTTCTCTCTCTAGCTCGTTCTCTCTCTAACCTTCTCACCTCTCTCTAGAACTCACCACCGGTGAGGATGAAGTGACGGCGGAGACCTTGAAGGTCCGCCGGAAACTTCATCTTCTCTGGCGAGACTAAGAACATTCCGGTGACCTAGTTTCCAGAACTCAAAAATTTTTGTTCCTTTCCATTCGTCTCTTCATTCTAAACATGAATCTAACACCAGAAATTGCATACAAGCTTTGAGTCGATGTAGATCTACATTTTTGTGTTACGGTTTTGAAAGTACTTTTAATTTTTTTGTTTTTTTTTTAGAGAAACTCTTTTAAACTTTGAAGATCTACATTGATTCGTCCTTATTGATGGTTTTTGAGAAAGAAAAAAGAGATTTAGGTTTTACCTGAGTTTTTTGATTCGGAGGTTCTTGATGAAGATTTTTCTGGAAATTTGATCTGGCTTTTGTTGTTGATTTGGCTTGAGAACCGAAAATAAACCGGTTATTTCACTGGTTTTCTTTCTTCATCTTCTTCGCTGGTTCGAATCTGCTTCTTTTCCTCTTCTTCTCAAGCTTTCGGATCCTTCGTGATCGTGCTTGAGTCCGTCACCTAATAGTGATGGATTCGCACTTGTATTGCGAAGAGGCTGATTCGGTGATGAGGATTCCGTATTGGATCTCTGAGAATCGCGAGAGATCTTGTTGATTCTTTGTTGATTTGCACTGATTTGTGATGTTTGTGTTGATTTGTGATGATTTGTGTTGATTTGTGATGATTCTGGTGGAATTTGGAAACGGTTAGGGTTTGAGTGTTCTTGGTGTTCTTCGTGATTTCTGGAAACTGTTGAGTTTTGATCTTTGAGAGCAGAAAGAGAAAGTTGGAAAGTGTTTGTGATGTGGCGTGTGATTAATGGATCTGTGTGGCACTGTGCACTATTTATAATCTGACAAGTGTGCTTGAGACCCAATGAAATGGTGACACCTGGACTTGTACGAAAATGGCTCGGCCTTGGACTGAAGTTTTGACTTAGGGACCTTTCTGCAAAAAAGAAAAATTGAAGGACTAAACTGTAATAATAAAAAATGGACTGAAATGAAATTTTTAAATGTTTTGGACTATAATGCAATTTTAGAAACTGTCTCAGGGACTAAAATGCAATAAAAAATAAAATTGGACTAAAATTGGTAAATTGGACAAAACGTAAATTGAAACCAAAAATCAAATCAACAAAAGGACTAAAACGAACCAATTACTGACATGAGGTATTTTAAAATACCTCCCTGCCGAAATTTTGACAGGAAAAGACCAAAATGCCCCTAGGGACTAAACTGACTCAAACTGACTCAGATGCAATTTTTGAAATGATTTTTAAACAAAGACTCAACAATAATTCGTACAAACAAGTTGAAAAGACTCAGAGGCAAACACAGGGACTAAAAATGGGTTCCACTACAGGAAATGACCAAAATACCCTTTTGTATGATTTTTTTGAAATAAAATGTGAGAAAAGTAATGCGACGTTTCAGAGAGTTCTTAAATGACTTGTAATGCAAGAAAAGACAGACAGAGGCAATAAAATATGTTTAAAAAGAGAGTAAAGATTCAGAGTAAAATAACAGAGAACTGACAAGTATCAGTGTTAGAAAAAGAAATTTGAACGAGTATTTTTAGGTCCAAAATCAGGGTATAACAGAGATGTACTCAAGATTTCACACTTTAGTATCTGGACTGCAAATACTGAAGAAGAGCTATGTTACTTCTGATCATGTTAGCAAGATTCTGAGAAGCTTGCCTTCTAGATGGAGACCCAAAGTAACTGCCATTGAGGAAGCTAAGGATCTAAACACTTTGAGTGTTGAAGATCTTGTCAGTTCCCTCAAGGTACATGAAATGAGTCTGAATGAGCATGAATCCTCTAAGAAGAGTAAATCTATTGCTCTACCATCTAAAGGAAAGTCTTCCAAATCTTACAAGGCCAGTGAATCTGAAGAAGAATCACCAGATGGAGATTCTGATGAAGATCAATCTGTGAAGATGGCTATGTTGTCTAACAAGCTTGAATATCTGGCAAGGAAGCAGAAGAAGTTTTTGAGCAAGAGGGGTGGCTATAAGAACTCCAAGAAAGAAGATCAGAAGGGATGCTTCAACTGTAAGAAGCCTGGACATTTCATTTCTGATTGCCCTGATCTTCAGAAGGAGAAGTCTAAGAGCAGACCTAAGAAACCAAGCTTCAGCTCTAGCAAATTCAGAAAGCAAATCAAAAAGAGTTTGATGGCGACCTGGGAAGATCTGGATAGTGAATCTGGTTCTGATAAAGAAGAAGCAGATGATGATGCAAAAGCAGCCATGGAGTTAGTGGCAACAGTATCATCAGAAGCTGAATCAGATTCAGAAGATGAAAATGAGGTATGTTCCAAAATTCCCAGACAAGAACTTGTTGATTCTCTTAAAGAACTATTATCACTATTTGAACACAGAACCAATGAGTTGTTTGATTTAAAAGAAAAATATGTTGATTTAATGAAACAACAAGAAACAACTCTATTGGAACTGAAAGCTTCTGAAGAAGAACTCAGAGGGTTTAACTTTATATAAACCACATATGAAGACAGACTCAAGATTCTTTGTCAGAAGCTACAAGAAAAATGTGATAAAGGTTCTGGCAATAAACATGAAATTGCCTTAGATGATTTTATTATGGCTGGCATAGACAGAAGCAAAGTAGCTTCTATGATCTACAGCATATACAAAAACAATGGCAAAGGGATTAGATATTCTGAGGAGAAATCCAAATAGTACAGTCTCAAGAGCTATTGTGATTGTATTAAGGATGGATTGAAATCCATCTTTGTGCCTGAAGGTACTGATGATGTAACTACTGTTCAGTCAGAACCTGAAGCTTCTGGTTCTAAGGCTAAGATTACATCAAAGCCAGAAAACCTCAAGTCTAAGGTTATGACAAAATCTGATCCTAAGATTGCAAAGATCAAAATTCTGAAACGATCAGAACCTGTTCCTCAGAGTTTGATTAAACCAGAACCCAGAATCCTAAAGTCAAAGGATCAGAAGAACAAAACAGTTACTGCTTCTGAGAAAACAATACCCAAAGGTGTTAAACCCAAAGTATTGAATGATCAGAAGCTACTTAGCACTCACCCCAAGGTACAAGGGAAAAGTAAAACCTCCAGAACTAACCCAAAAGGACCCATGAAGATATGGGTACCTAAATCTGAATTGATTAAAACTGCAGGTATGCCTAAGGGCAAGAGAGAAACAAAGGTCATGGTACCTAGACAACGGGTGTTCAAGGCATATGACAGAAGAGAAAGCTTTGTTCCTTACCCTTACCATGAAAGATGGAGGAGAAGTGAAGTTTGGTGGCAACCAAACTGGAAAAATCATTGGTACAGGTACTATTGGTAATTCCTCCATTTCAATAAATAATGTTTGGCTAGTAGATGGTCTGAAGCATAACCTATTGAGCATTAGTCAATTTTGTGACAATGGGTATGATGTCATGTTCAGTAAGACCAACTGCACACTAGTCAACAAGGATGACAAATCCATTACATTTAAGGGAAAGAGAGTTGAGAATGTCTATAAGATTAATTTCTCTGATCTGGCTGATCAGAAGGTAGTTTGCCTTCTGTCAATTAATGATAAAAAGTGGGTATGGCATAGAAGGTTGGGACATGCTAATTGGAGATTAATTTCTAAAATCAGCAAGTTACAACTTGTCAAAGGTTTGTCTAACATTGATTATCATTCAGATGCACTTTGTGGTGCATGTCAGAAAGGGAAAATTGTGAAAAGTTCTTTCAAATCCAAAGACATTGTATCAACCTCCAGACCCTTAGAATTACTCCATATTGATCTTTTTGGACCAGTTAACACTGCATCCTTATATGGAAGTAAATATGGATTAGTCATTGTTGATGATTACAGCAGATGGACTTGGGTAAAATTCATTAAAAATAAGGATTATGCATGTGAAGTGTTTAGCAGCTTCTGCACTCAAATACAGTCTGAAAAAGAATTGAATATTTTGAAAGTCAGAAGTGATCATGGTGGAGAATTTGAAAACGATCCATTTGAATCTTTTTGCGAAAAACATGGGATTCTCCATGAATTCTCTTCTCCTAGAACTCCACAACAAAATGAGATTGTAGAGAGAAAGAACAGAACTTTACAAGAAATGGCCAGAACCATGATCCATGAAAATAATTTAGCTAAACATTTATGGGCAGAAGCAGTTAATACTTCATGTTATATTCAAAATAGGATCTATATCAGACCTATGTTGGAGAAAACTGCATATGAACTCTTCAAAGGAAGAAGACCCAATATCTCTTACTTTCATCAGTTTGGATGTACTTGTTACATTCTAAACACTAAAGACTATCTGAAGAAATTTGATGCCAAGGCTCAAAGAGGAATCTTTTTAGATTACTCTGAAAGGTCAAAGGCGTACAAAGTGTATAATTCAGAAACACATTGTGTTGAAGAATCTATGCACGTTAAATTTGATGATAGAGAGCATGGAAGTAAAACTCCAGAGCAAAGTGAAAGTAATGCAGGTACAAATGATTCTGAAGATGCATTAGAATCTGATCAACCTTCTGATAGTGAAAAGAATTCAGAAGCTGAATCAAGTCCAGAAGCTGAACCTAATCCAGAAGCTGAGTCAAGTTCAGAAGCTGAACCTAATCCAGAAGCACAGAATGAAAATGCTTCTGAGGATATTCAAGATAACACTCAGCATGTGGTTCAACCGAAATTCAAGCACAAATCTTCACATCCTGAGGAGCTAATCATTGGAAGCAAAGACAGTCCTAGAAGAACAAGATCTCACTTCAGACAAAAATAATCTTTGATAGGATTGCTTTCAATAATTGAGCCAAAAACTGTTGAAGAAGCTCTCTCAGATGATGAATGGATATTAGCTATGCAAGAAGAGCTAAATCAGTTTCAAAGGAATGATGTGCGGGACCTGGTGCCCAAACCTAATCAGAAGAACATTATTGAAACAAAATGGGTATTCAGAAACAAGCTGAATGAACAAGGAGAGGTAACCAGAAACAAAGCTAGACTTGTTGCACAAGGTTACAGTCAACAAGAAGACATTGATTACACTGAAACATTTGCTCCAGTTGCAAGATTGGAAGCAATCAGGTTACTTCTATCCTATGCAGTTAATCATGACATAATATTATATCAAATGGATGTCAAGAGTGTTTTGCTTAATGGTGTCATTGAAGAAGAAGTGTATGTCAAACAACCTCCTGGGTTTGTGGATCTTAAGCATCCTAAACATGTTTACAAACTTAAGAAATCACTATATGACTTGAAACAAGCTCCCAGAGCTTGGTATGATAGACTAACTAATTTATTAATTAAAAATGATTTTAAAAGAGGTCAAGTTGACACAACACTCTTCAGAAGGACTCTTGAGAAAGACATTCTGATTGTGCAGATATATGTTGATGATATAATATTTGGTTCTACTAATGCATCTCTTTGCAAGGAATTTTCTAAGTTAATGCAGGATGAATTTGAAATGAGCATGATGGGAGAATTAAAGTTCTTTCTTGGAATTCAAATTAATCAAAGCAAAGAAGGAGTATATGTTCATCAAACAAAATATACAAAGGAGCTTCTGAAGAAGTTCAAGCTAGAAGATTATAAAGTGATGAACACTCCAATGCATCCAACCTGCACCTTAAGCAAAGAAGATACTAGAACTATAGAAGATTGGTTCTCTGTTATACCTCACTACATCTAGACCTGATATTTTATTCAGAGTATGCTTGTGTGCAAGATTTCAATCAGATCCTAGAGAATCTCATTTAACTGCTGTTAAGAGAATCTTCAGGTTTCTGAAGGGAACAACTAATCTTGGACTCCTGTATAGGAAATCCTTAGATTATCAGTTGGTTGGATTCTGTGATGCTGATTATGCTGGTGACAGGATTGAAAGAAAATCAACTAGTGGAAATTGTCAATTCCTGGGAGAGAATCTGATATCCTGGGCAAGCAAATGACAAGCAACAATTGCTATGTCTACAGCAGAAGCAGAATACATTTCAGCTGCAAGTTGTTGTACACAACTACTTTGGATGAAACATCAGTTGGAGGATTATCAGATTAATGCTAACAGTATTCCCATCTTTTGTGATAATACTGCTGCTATTTGTTTGTCAAAGAATCCAATTCTACATTCTAGAGCCAAGCATATTGAGATCAAACACCATTTTATCAGAGACTATGTTCAAAAAGGAATTTTAGATATACAATTCATTGATACTGAGCATCAATGGGCTGATATATTTACAAAGCCTTTAACTGTTGAATGATTTGATTTTATCAAGAAAAATTTGAACATGCACTTTGTGTCTGATTAAGATTTGCTTGCCTCTGAATAAGAAGTTTGGTTCTGAAGTTTATTCAGAAGCTTTGGTCCATCAGAAGCTCTTAACTGAGGTTCTGAGGAAAATGTGCTTCTGAAGATGAAGTCAGCACTAAAACTTCAGAAGCTGTATTCTTTACTTCTGAATAGCAAGGTTAGTGGGATCGTTGCCAATTCTGTTTTAGTAACACCTGTCCCATTAACCAAGGTTATTAGTTTGAAAAGTTTCTGACGTGGTCTATTTGTATTGGAGTATAACAAAAAAAGGGCAATGATGACTTATATGCTTTTAAATGTACTAACACGCGCCCCCAATTTGTCATTAATGCTATGTTTGTTTGTCCCCTTTGAATTGCAAACGTTTTTACTAAAAACACTTAGACAAACACACACTACTTACTTCACAAATCACACTTTCTTTTTCGTCTCCAACCTTCTCTGCGAAGTACTCCAAAAACCCTAGAAACCCATTTCTTCTTCAATCAATCAAATGTCTTCATCTAGTTCTGCTCCTGGATCATCATCTAACAAGCAGCAACAAGAAACTCCTGCTTATGAGATTAAAGGAAGAACCATGTCCTTGGAGGAATGAGACTTGAAAATCCAGTCTAAATGTCCGGTGGATTTCAACTCTTTGGCTGCTCATAATTGTGACATTGGCAAATTCAACGACGCTCAAGGCTTTGGAAGCTACTTCAACTTTTTAAATGGTCCAACTTATCAAACACTGGTGCGACACTTCTGGGTCAGGGCCAGCATCCATGATCGAGAAGCTTCAAAAGTTGAAGAAGCTGAGAAAGTACTTCTCAATCCAGAACTGGAAGGAAAATCCAGAAAGGAAATGGGATTGGAACCGTTCTCTCAGATAGAGATTAGGTCAAGCATCATGGGGATTCCAGTTTGCATTTCTGAGGACGTCATTGCTTTCGTTCTCAGAAGGCCAGTTACAGGAGAATACAAAGCTGGTATTACGAAAGTCAAGGAGAGCCCGTGGAATGGAGTTGTAAATCAGACCGTCTACAACAACCCAATCAAGGGAACTTATTCTGATATGTCACCTCACACCAAAGTGATGCTGAAGATTCAGAACGAAAATCTGCTACCAAAAGGTGGTGGTAGTGATCAGCCTTCACTAGAGCACAAGATCCTCCTTCACTTCTTCATTACTGGTGTAAAGGCAAATGTGACTAGATACATTTTCAGGCACATGGTACAACAGCTCAGAGAGAGCCAGCTGAAGAATAGGTGCTGGGTGCCCTATGGGAGGCTTCTATCTGAAATCTTTCACCAAGGAGGTATTCTCAAACTTCTGAAGGAAGTAGACTTCTTTACTGATGAACAGCTGGGAACTGTTAGAGGAAAAATCATCAATGGAGAAACTCTGAGGTCCATGCGTCTGATTGATGTAAAGGATCTTAAGAAGCTAAGCATAGATATGACAGAATCTGATGCTAAATCAGCCTTGATGACTGACTTCCCTCCTATCTGCAAACAAGACCCTCTGGATGTTCAGATGCACTACATCAAAGAGCACTTTGAAAGGACTAAGGTCAAAATCAGCTTGAAGGAAGTGCCTGAACAGATGTATGGAGGAACTCTTCCTGTTGCCAAGAACAGGAAGACAAAAAGCAAATCCTTATCAAAAGAAGAGTACTTGGTAGTAGAAGCTCCAAGAAAACCTTCCAAGAGGTCCAAGAAAGCTGATCAGGATGAAGTTGCAGCACCTAAACCCAAGAAAGCTAAGACTGTCAAGACAGAAGGTTCAACTGTTTCTACTTCTGAGAAAGTTATTCAGAAGAAGAGAAACAGAGAGCCAGATGTTCAAGATGCTGCTAAGGAAGCTGCTCTTCGTAAAGATGCTGCTAGGGAAGCTGCTCTTCGTGAAGATGCCACCAGAAGGGAAGCTGCTCTTCAAGCTATCAGAAGCAAAAGAGGAAAGGGAGAGAAAAGTTTTCAGGAGCGTATTAAGGAAGCTGCTGAACGGCTAAGAAGGGAAAAAGAGGATCCTAGCCTGAAGGAGACTCAGAAGCCTGTATCAAAAGAGATACCTTGTTTCAGAGTCACTCCTGAACAAGAACAAATGGCCAGAGAAATTGTTGCTATTGAGATAGCAAGAAGAAAGAAAATGGCTGAAGACTACAAGAAGAAAAGAGATGAACAACTTAAAGCAGTAGGGTATGAGCTGGATTCTGAGAAAGCTGCTGTAATTGCCTCTTTAGCTGCTGAATTGGAAGAGCAAACTGTTAAGGAAGGAGCTGCTTTGTTAAAGCAGGCTCTGAAAGCTAAGAACGTTTCAGGATCAAAATCTTCAGAACCAGCATCAGAAGCTGCTAGACCAGAAGCTCATCCTTCAGGTACTAAAGCTAAAGTCAATATTCAGACTCCTAACCTTCCATCTTCACCCTCATCATCTTCCACTGACTCAGATGACATTCCTCTGAGTCAGCACATCAAACAATGCCTACCAAACTACAAACCTTCAACTTCAACCTTTCAGGATGATTATGAACAGATGCAAATCAATTTCTCTGAGCAGAGGATAAAAATCTGTGAGAATTTGAATTTGCCTGCTGATCATTTCTTTCAACCACCCATGATCGAACCCGTAAGTGTACAATACCCAGAAACCAACCAAGAAACCAACCTAGAAATCAACCAAACTCCACAGAAAGCCTCTGAAGTTGCTCCAGAAGCAGCTACTTCAGAAGACCCCCAACAACATAAAACCTCAACTCTCCATAACCTAGAAAAACATTTAGGAGGTGAAATGCAACCAACCCCCCACAAAGGCCTCTAAAACAGTCCCTAAAAAGACTATTTTGGAAAATCAACAAACAAACCCCCAAACTGAAACTCAAACCGTCCCTGAGCAAATTGTTCCTGAACTTACTGTTCCTGAACAAGTTGCTTCTGACCAAGAGCAAAGTGTTCCAGAACAACCTGTTCCTGAACACATTGTTTCTGACCAACAACAAACTGCCTCTGACCTACCTCAACCTAACACAGAACAACAACCAGAAAATCTTAACCACTCACCAACTCAAAATCAAACTATCCCTGAGCAACACACTGCCTCTGACAAACCTTCTTCATCTCATTCAACAACCATTCCAGAACCTATACCCATCCTAGATATCATCCTTGAGTCTGAATATATTGATGAAGAGCTTCAAAGGATGAGTGAGGAAATTCAAGGACTTGTTCTTCTCAGAAAAGTTCCTTCACCTTCAATTCACTACATTGACCAATGGATGAATCTGAAAGCTGATTTGAAGAGTGATTTTAATGAGTTGCTGGAACTACTTAGTGAAAAATGCATCACAACTCATGCTGATTTGCTGAAGAAGAGATTGGAAGAACTTCACTCTGCTGAAGAGGAGAAAGAGCAAGACTCTGTGCTTCTGTTAGCCAATGCTCATTTCTTTCCAGAAAGTGATTATATCTCAAGAGATGACAGAATTCGTCAAGGGCTGAAAAGAAGACTTATAGCTAAGAATGAAGAAGCTCATAAGGCCAAGCAGAAGTCTAATACTTTGGAAGAAGTGGTGAACAAGCAAGCAGAAGAACTCAAGAATCAATCTGAGCAGATCAAGTACTTAATGGAACAAGTCTCTAAACTAGCCAAATCATAGTTGCACACCAATTTTTGCTTGTTTAGATTTTGTTTTAGTATTAACATGCTTTGAGTTTTTCATTGCTTGTATCTTTCATTGCTTCTGAAACAATTGCTGTTAATCACTTATGCTAATTACAATTTTGCTCTGATTATGATTACTGTATTTTAATTTTGCTCTGATACGTATGTTAATTACAGTTTTTCTCATTGTTTCACAAACTCTTTCTCATTGTTTCACAAACTCTTTCTTTTGTTTTATTTACTTTTTGTTGATGACAAAAGGGGGAGTAGTTGTACAGTATTTTTAGGCTCTGAGCCCCATTAAATTAACTTGATTAAGTTAACTTTTTGCTCTGAACCATTTTTCTAAACTTGATTTTTTTTTTTTGTAATACTTCTGAAATTTCATTATCTTGTGCGCATTTTATTGAAATTTAATTAACGAGTATAGAACTCAGGGGGAGCTTACAAACCTCACCTTAAAGATCTATTAGACTTAGGGGGAGCTTACAAACCTCAATCCCCGTAGTCAACTTGTTAATTAGATCAACAACAATTGAACATTTTAAATACTATTGTTTGTCATCATCAAAAAGGGGGAGATTGTTGGAACAAAACGTGTTTCACAATAAACCTTAATGAGTTTTGATGATAACAAGGTATTAAAAATTGTCAATTGGTTATTGCTAATAATTGTTCAAGTGTACAGGACCATAGGCAAGTCATTCAATTAAAATAGGTCTTGGAAGAACAATGGAGAGCAAAGGAATCCGAAGCATCTGAAGAAAACTGCGTCTGAAGCTAGAGTGCTTCTGAAGTAATGACGTCATCAGAAGCAGAAGACCATCAGAAGCAAGGTTTCATCAGAAGCGATATCATCACCAGAAGCTACAATTGATCAGTAAATTTAAACTGGAGATTCAAAGTAGCTGTTTCTCGTTTCAACCTCGTCTAAGAAGAACGAAGAATTGAAAGGGAGGTATCAACGGTCATTTGAAGAGCACTGAGTACTTGTCCTTCGATAACAGAGTTGACAAAGTACAAGTGTACAACCACTACCTCCACTACTTTGTTCTTGTCCACGCTACAAGACAAGACAACAACTCTGCCTGCAGAAATGTTCCTTCAAGATGGGAATGAATTTGAAGATAATTCTTCAAAGGACTACACCCAAATCAGGCAAAGGATTACTGGTGGATGATCAAAGGAACTCAACAACTCTTTAGACGTGCTAATCATCTCAACGTCTCTTTCACGCCTCTATATAAAGGAGTGAAGACTTGAAGATTGTAGATAGAGATATACAAGTTAAAAAAGCGCCAAAACTCTGTCAATTTGAATCTACAAAGCACATTTAATTTCTGCACTGATTTGATACATCTTAGAAATTCACAAGTCTAGAGTCTTTATTGCATTGTATTGTGAACATCACTGATTGTATATCAAGTGTTCAAGTCAAACATATTTCTCTGTATTTTTGTTTGAACAGAAGCCTCTCGCCTGCGTGCTTGAGCATTAGTAGACTCTTGCTTAGTGCTTGAGCATTGGAAGACTCTTGCCTGCGTGCTTGAGCATTTTGAGAAGTCTCATACTTAGAGAGTATTGAGCATTTGTAATCTTTGTGATTATTAGTGAAATCTCCTTGGAAGTGCAAGGGGGATTGGACTACTTCCGATTTGTGGAAGGAACCAGGATAACTGCTTGTGTCTCGCTTTTCTTTTCTCTGCTTTGATCTTTTCCGCTGCATATCTGATTCTGGTCATTACATCAGAAGCATTCCTAAACTGCTTCTGAAGTATTATCAGAAGAAGAATTTTTAGAGAAGAAGAAAACACAATTCAACCCCCCGCCCCCCCCCCCCCCCCCCCCTCTTGTGTTTTTTCACACCTTCAAATGTTTCAAACAATAATCTCAAAGGCTTAATTCCAAATCTTCAAGTAAAAAATCTTTGTTCTGTTTTATCACTTTCATCAAATGAATTTGAAGGGCCCATTCCACCATTTCTCAAAGGTTCTACAGTTATTGATTTGTCCAAAAACAAGTTCTCTGATTCTCTTCCATTCCTCTGTGCAAATGGTATAGATGCAGTGTTAGGCCAGTTTGACCTTCCGAATAATCAATTATCTGGACAAATTCCAGATTGCTGGAGCAATTTCAAGTCATTAGCTTATCTAGATTTGAGCCAGAACAATTTTTCAGGGAAGATTCCAACTTCAATGGGATCACTTGTAGAACTGCAAGCATTACTATTGAGGAACAATAGCTTAACAGGGGAGATCCCTTTCTCCTTAATGAACTGCACAAAGTTGATAATGCTAGATTTGAAAGAAAATAGATTAGATGGGCTTATCCCTTATTGGATTGGAAGGGAATTAAAAGAGTTGCAAGTTTTAAGCTTACAGAGGAATCACTTCTTTGGAAATTTACCATTCGAACTCTGCCATCTACAAAACATTCAACTCTTTGATCTCTCATTGAACAATCTATCCAGACGGATTCCAAAATGCATTAAAAATTTCACTTCAATGACTCAAAAAGGTTCCTCACAAGGTTTTACAGATCATATTATTTCTTTGCCAACCAAGGAACTTTCTATTATAAGAGAGGCTATCAATTGAGTGCATTCTTGATGTGGAAAGGTGTAGAACAATTGTTCAACAACAAGGATTGCTTCTTCTAAAAAGTATAGATCTCTCAAGCAATCACTTTTCACAAGAGATTCCACCTGAAATAGCAACTTTACAGGGAAAATTCCTTCAAATTTCGGAAAGTTAACATCACTTGACTTTCTTGATTTGTCACGAAATAACTTGCTTGGTTCAATTCCTCCTAGTCTCTCTCACATAGACCGTCTTAGTGTGTTAGATTTGTCACATAATCAATTATCTGGAGAGATTCCAACAAGTACACAACTACAAAGTTTCAACGCCACAAGTTACGAAGATAATCTTGATCTTTGTGGTCCACCACTTGTAAAATTGTGTGCTCAAGAGGAGCCACAACATAAACTGAAAGTTGAAATTCAGGACGATGAAGATTTGCTTCTCAATCGTGGATTTTACATCAGTCTGACATTCGGATTTATTATAGGCTTCTGGGGAGTATTTGGCTCAATCCTAATCAAGCGTTCATGGAGACATGCTTATTTCAGATTCATGAACAATTTAGGGGATAGTATTTACATGAAATGCAGATGGTGGCTCAAGGATTAACCGGTGATAATACTTTACTTTTAACCTCTCATATATAATTATATTTCATATCAAACAGTCACCATAATATATCATTGTAGTATCTAAAAGTATATTTTTTTACATATAATATCTATTAAAATATTGTTCATTTTTAGTCTCTAGTTTATTAAATAATTTGTTCTTGGCATGCATTTGGAAGAGTTTGAAGGATTTTTTATTCTCATTTCCTTGAAAATAAGCATATGTTTTTACACATATGATAGTGTAAGCTTTATATAGGTTCAAAAGTTAATTTTTGTGATATAGTATTTCATGTTTGAAAGTTGTAAAAAAATTATATTTTAGACTTTATATCTAAAGTGGTTAACACTTAAACTATGATACAGGGAATAGTGTGTTGGTGATGGATCAGATTGAGGTGTGCAGTGAATGTCCTACCCTTGGAAGATGAATGGTTTCTCCTCTTTTGTCAATGGTTTGTGAATTATTTGCATTGTAGTTCTAGGAAGATGGCTACTCCTCTTCCCCGGCCAAAATATATCAAAACACTCGATTTGTCTTGATTATGCGATCCGGACGTGCAACAGAAACCCTGATTTACACGTCTGGATTTTGTAATCGGTAAAAATTAAGTGTTTTGAACGAGTTGAGGTTGGAGGAGAAAGTTTCCTCTAGGGAATAGAATGGTGGGCTTTCTCTTTGTAATATAATATATGATTATGTTATTTATCTCTCATGTATCAGTCTCATGTTGAATTGAGTTGTAACTTGCGATACCTTTTGTATTCTCTATAATTCAAGCATACAATAAACATTGGTGAAGTATTCTACAAGTAAAAAAAATAGACGCTGTTTTCTCCTGCAGTCTATTAACAAGTTTTTTCTTCTACAGAAAGCAATTAAAACTAATAATTTGAATTTTCAAAATTAAACCTTCATTTGTTAATTTATTACATTTTGTTAATTTATTACATTTGTTAAACCTTCATCAGGCCTTTAAATAGGTCAAGTCAGGCCTCGAAAATGAGCCTATGACGGGTAATAGGTTAGGTTCAGGCCTATAATTTTTGAAGTAGGCCAGGCTTAGGCTATTTCACAAATATTAAAAAATGTAATTAATTTTGTATGAAAAAAGATATTATAAATTGTTTAACAAACTTATTTAAGGTATGGAAAAGATAAACCAAAGAATTGAATGAAAAACGAGTATTAAATAGTTAAGGGAATAAAAGAAAAGTAACATTAATTTTTCAATGACATAGTAAAACAAAATAAATATTTAATGAATCTATACGGTCTATAATTTGTGACAAATTTTTGTGATAAATTTTTGCTTAAATGATGTATACGGTCTATAATAAAGACCATTTATATTATTAATTTTATGAACCTAAAATGTAAATTTTTGCTTATAATAGAGATCAGATAACGTATATGTTTTTAAAGTTTGTGCACGATTATTAAGGAAATGATTAAATGTGTTGATTTCAATGGTAAAATTAGTGACATTTACTAAAATACCCTTATTAATTGTAGTTAGTGGAGTAATTAAGTTAGATGAAATTGAATAAATAAGAGTATAATAATGAGAAAAAAATAATAAATGTTGTATTGATATCGTAAAATTACAATTATTTAAAAAAAAAAGAAAAAATATACTAAAGAGACCATAACTATAAGACAGATGGAGTAGCATGGTGTTCTTATTGTGTCTCAATATAATTATAATTTTTTTTTTAGGGAAATTATCAAAATTTAATAACACCATAACATACAAGATAAACCCAAACACAAAAAATAAAAATAAAAAATAATAAAAATTGTAAGGACACAAACAACCCAAACCATAACATAACCATAATAACTTCCATTTCTTCAATCCAACTATACCCACCTTCTTCATCTCATTCATATTTTTTCAAAAACTTCCTTAAACCCAAACAGAACTCTATAAAATGCGACTCCTTATTTCAACAACACCAACTTCTCTCTCATTTCCCTCTTTTTTCATCCCAACTAACTCTTCTCTCTCCAATTCCTCTAACCGTCGTGGTCGACGCCGTCGTTGCTACTCCGTCAAATGCACCACCACCTCCGCATCCATCTCCGGTGGCGATGATTCGTTTACGGCAAAGTCAGGGTACTTGTTCGATCTAAGCGCTTCGGAAGCGGAAACGTTAGAAGATTACAGTATATCGAAAATTGCGACGATTTATTATAGAAAACCGATTGTTGTTGCGAGGAGATTGGTTCAAACTGGAATCGCGTTTGGGAAGTGGTTTGGTTTGAGGTTTCTTGATAAGCGATTTGATCGAGCGGATGAGATGTTTGAGGTAGAGAAACTCTTCGATTTTCTTTGATTTTTCGAGTTTTGCAGTGGAATTTGAGTTCAGCGTCTTTTGTAGTGAATTTCAGCTTATTTGAACTTATCACTTTGTTTGAGAGAACTTAATAAGAAAGCTTATGACATGTTCGTAAGCTGTTTTCAGCTTATTTTCATAAGCTCTTCATGATAGCTTGAGATGTTTCAGGTATTATTGGAGCTTTTGTTCTTTCGTTGATTCTTGAGTTTTTGTGGTGGAGTTTGAGTTGAACATCTTTTTCGTTGTTTGAATTGACTTATTTGAACTTATCTACTGACATAAACACTTGTGACACTCTTTAGGAGAACTTATGGTATTAGCTAATGTTCATAAACTGTTTTGAGCATATTTTGCTAAGCTTTTCAGGATAGCTTATGAAAAAAAAAGCTTATATAGTATACAAAAACCTTTTGATTTTATTTTATCTTATGTTGTAGAAATAGCTTATTTGTAAGCACTTTTATGATAAGCACTTATACAATAGGCTACAAGATAAGGTTTTTATCTATATAGTGACTGACTTCAATGCACGTTTTCATGATCTGTTGATATCTCTTCTTGTTTTCTGCTACTCTAGTTTTTTGGTTGAATTTAATAGCTTTTTCATTTAATTTAGTGTGTTTGAATTGACTTATTTGAACTTTTCTACTAACATAAGCACTTGTGAGTTTTTATACTGTTTGTGATAATATAGGAAAACAACTAGAAACAACTTATGACATATTTGATAAACTGTTTTCCGTTTATTTTCATAAGCTCTTCAAGATAGCTTTTGAAAACAACTTACAGATTTTACAAAAACAGTTTGACTTTGTGTTATAGAAAATAACCTATTCATAAGCATTTTTATGATTAGAGCTTAAACTATAAGCTGCAAATTAAGCTGTTTATCTAAACAACTATTTGGATTCGCTTATTTGAGTTTATCTAGTGGCATAAGTTTTGAGACGGTTTGAGAGAATTTATGAAAACAGCTTCTGACATTGTTCACAAGTTATTTTCAGTTTATTTTCATAATTTCTCCAAGATGGCTTATGAAAACAACTTATAGGTTATACGAAAGTAAATTAACTTTATTGGATATAGAAATAGATTATATTTAAGTGTTTTTCTATAAGCTGCAAATAAGCTGTTTATCCAAACATTGGGAGAACTTAAGAAACAAACTTATGACATGTTCATAAGCTCTTTAGGATAGCTTATGAAAACAACTTACAAATTATATGGAAATAAGAATTTTTTAGGCATTTGATGGAAATGATTTGTTTCTGTCAGCATAGAGAGGATTTACAGAACTTTGAAAACAGTGATTTGTTAGTATTAGAGTGCAGAGATTTCAGGCATTTGATTTTCCGTTTGCAATGAAAAGAACCGATTCACGCACCTTTTTACTCTTCGGTTTTGCAGGTTAGAGCTGCAGAGCTAAGGAAAATATTGGTGGAACTTGGTCCGGTATGTCATTCTGGTTATTTTATAAATGTCGGAACTCTAGTTTATTATGCACTCTATCCTCAAACTAGGTGCTATTTTATATCTTAGAATTGAGTTATGGTAATTGATAGGGCCATTGATGTTATTCCATATCAGATATGTCACAGAATGTATTGATAATTTTTTTTTATATAATGTTAACTTTGTTGCCCAAATTTTAAATATGTCATTTGAATTTGTTACATTTAACTAGGAGCCAAAATTTCAGAAATACGTTTCACTCGCAGCTTTGAAGGGATACCAAATTGAACCTCACCATAGTTCCTTCCCTGCAAATTTCCCTTTTAGGTTCCTGTAATTTTCGTACGAGTTATTTTCACTATCCTTGTTTGGTTTAGTGAGGATTTTGACGTTGAAAATTCAAGTGTCTTTAATATTACTAAGAACATTATAGATACTGGATTGTGTATATAATAGTTTAGTTTCTTAGTGGTTTTGTTATATCATCATGCCCGCAAACTAAAATATGTTTTTTTCATTACTGATGCATACTACTTTATTGCAGGCATATATCAAAATTGCTCAGGCTATATCGTCTCGTTCTGTAAGTTTTGATTTATTTGTAACAATATTTAAACGTTATCTCTATTTCTTTTCTTTGTTTCTGGTCATTTGTGATTCTTCCTGTATGGTTTTCATTTCATTATTTGTCAGTGATTCCATAGGAACCCCATTCTGAGATATCAGCCACTGAATATAATTCCATTTGATAAAAACCCAAGTTATGAAGAGGGAAGAACCAAACTACTGAAGTACCATGTTTATTATTACAAATGTTAGTCTAGTTAGTATTATTCTGGCGGTGGCGATCGAACCCTGAACCTACTTACTCCCTCACCCCAACCATCTAACCAACCTCACCAAGCGTCTCACGTACTACTTCATGTGCCTATCATTATCAGTTTTCCTTTGGAGCACACTTTAAGAAGGGGAGCAAGCGAAAAACAAGCTGAAAGTTAATTTTAAGCATTTAGAGTTCGACTGCCATATTTCCAAATATTTGTATTTCAAATCTTCTACATCTTGAATCAAATGTCCTAAACAAATATACCTAAAAATATTTGTAATTTTTTTTATCTGATCTGGTAGTTAATTGAATCTGGTTGATATTAGGGTTTGTTATTCGTTCAGTTTTTCCTTTCTCATTTATTTGAATATGAAATTCCAAATCTTTTACCAATTGAGTTTTAAATGTTCATATGCTGTTAAGGGCTAGCAGGTGGTTCGGCATGCCTGTATATGTTATGCTCAAATGTAACTTCATACGAATTTTCTGTTAAGAACATATAGCAATTTAATTTTCGGTGACTAATTTAATTAAGCTATACGATTCCAATTTTTTTTTGTTGCAGGATTTGATACCACCATCGTATCTAGATGAGCTTTCACAGCTGCAAGATCGAATAAGTCCATTTTCCACAGAAGTTGCCTTCAACATGATTGAACAAGAGCTTGGTTTATCCTTGGCTGAAATTTTTTCAGAGATTTCACCCGAGCCTGTTGCTGCTGCTTCTCTTGGCCAGGTTCATACTTTTGGCCCGATTGGTGTATTTTTCTAGCTGATGTTTGCAGAGTTTTGAGATGTCATGTATCTATCTTCAATTTTAAATTTTATTAATTGAAATTACAACTTCTGTCTCTGGATCATAGGTTTATCAAGCCAGGCTTCGCAGAACAGGACAGGTTGTTGCTGTTAAAGTGCAAAGACCCGGTGTTCAAGCTGCAATTTCCCTTGACATTTTGATCTTACGTTTTATGGCTGGGCTGGCTAGGAGAGCAGGAAAATTGAATACTGATCTTCAGGTAATGTTGCAGCTTGCAATGTGAATAAGATTGCTTTTAGAATTCAGAGTGTGTTAACACCAAAATGGTTATCATTGCTGTTGAAGTTAGGGATTTTTGGATAAAAGAAGGAGATTAGCTATTATATATTCACATATAATGTCAAATATTATAGTTTCTTATATTCTAATAGTTGCCACCGAAGGGGGAACCTTGGCGCAACGGTAAAGTTGTTGTCATGTGACTGAAAGGTCACGGGCTCAAGTCCTGAAAACGACCTCTTGTGTAAAAAACAGGGTAAGGCTGCATACAATTCACCAAATGGTGGACCCTTTCCCGAACCCTGCGTATCACGGAGCTTTGTGCACCGGGCTGCCCCCCCCTCCCGTTTTTTTCCTTTCTAATAGTTGTACCAATGTCTTTCAACTGGATGACCAGTTGATGTTTAAGTTTAAGCTTACAGAAATTAGGGGGCATAGTTCATAGGATTTAATTTGTATGCATTGTCATTGTGTATATTTTTTTACACACGTGTTCAACTATATCCCATCGTATAGATATTTTCGTTGTGTAAAATAATGTATCAGTATCTATTATTAACATCATGTAGATATTTGTGATGTTTTAGGAACTGAAATAACAAAGTGACATATTTGTGTGATTTAATTGTCTTAGAAATTGTGGTTGGGCCTATATACATGTGTATTTATGTTCTACAGTTCCATATCACATCACTTTGTTGAGTGTGTTCTTGTATTTATGCAGGCAGTTGTCGATGAGTGGGCATCAAGCCTTTTTCGGGTATGCATTGGTTTTCTTGTATTTTCATCAAAATTATGTTCTAGTGTTTACATGATTGCTTGGTGTAGTTGTGCTTCTCTCAGGATTGAAGTCCATTTTTTGTGCAATAACAATTCTATTTTTATTTGATTAGGAGTCATAGTACAACATTTTATTGACATCCCATTCTTGATTTTTTTTTCATTAAAATTTACCATTGATGCAAATTAGTCTGTTAATTGATTCACAAATGACCGAATCAGTTTTTACTCACAAAATCTCTCCCCCTCTCTCTCGTCTCTTTTTCTTCACCAGTTTCTTGCTTTTACACTACTGAACACTTATAAAATATTTCTTTTTGAGATTATAAGATCTTCAACAAATTAGTTTTATATACAATCTTTCAGCATTAAAAATCTTAGAAACTGAAATTGAATACAGGCTTGAATGCAGGAGATGGACTACAATAATGAAGCAAGCAATGGTATCAAGTTCAGGTAAGTGCATGCTATTAAAGGTTTTGAATTTGTAGGTCTGTCCATGAACGGTTGAACTAATTTTCAAAGTTGTTCCATGTATGGTGTGAAAGTGTGTGCAAATGGTTTGATTTGCTTGTAGTTACTCTGTCCGTCCCTGCTCTTTGATCCTTTAAGATTTGGAGACACATATTAAGAAACAATAAATTTAGACAAGTATATAGGCTTATTTTTTCCTTAATTCATTTAGTGAAAATAAAATTCAATTAACGCATGTTTTTGGTTTTCATAAAAGTACAAAGGAAAAACCATGTTTAATTATATCATAGTTTCCTAAATCAACCAAAGTTTGGAGACAAAAATACAAAGGCTAAAAGACATTGCGGATAGAGGGAGTAACTAGTTATATAATTTAGAACATATTTGATACAAGTTTTAGTACTTCGAGACTGAGTGGAATTGTTATGGCAGCAACTACTTTTGTGTCGAAGGTTGATAATTTCTTTTCATTTTACTCCATAGACTTTTGGAGAAGAAAAGAACAAAATTACGATGGAAGTATGCCTTCATTCTTGGAGTTTAATCTAGGGATATGACTTAATGCCAGCCATTGAATGTTATAACATCATACTACCTCCGTGCCTAACTATAGGATGTCATTGATTAAATCACAAGACTTAATACATTTTGTAGTATTCAATTTGTTAACAATTTTTCTTGTTTTTCCAAATTTATCCTTTAGGAGAGAGAATTAATTTATATTTTGGTCAGTGTTCATTACTAATTACAGAAAAGGATGTACACTAGTTATAGATATTTTGGTACAGAAATAACAAATACAGTTGGAAATGTGAAATAGGTCCTATAAAAAGAGGCTAAAAAAATTCTCAAGACTCTTATATTTAAGGACGGAGGTTGTAACTCATAAAAACCCTTACCTAGAGATTCAAATATGATGTATCATGCTTTCATTTAGTAAGAAATAAGAAACAATTTGTTTTAAATACATTATTATTTGTTATCTGTGGCCAGGAACTTATATGGTTCTATACAAGATGTGGTCGTTCCTCTGATGTACACGGAGTACACAACTCGCAAGGTCCTTGTTATGGAATGGATTGAGGTATCATACCATTTACCATTTGATTACTGTATTTTTTCAATCATGGTTCAATGGCCACATAGATTCAATACCCTAGATAAACTCAGTGTATATTCCAGTGTCAGTACATGTGATGGACGGCCCTGTAATTATTAGAAGATATCACAAATATCCTATTCTGTAATGATGTGAGAAAGAACATATGTTACCTAACTAGAGAAATAGCTGTGTAATATGTCACCAGAAAACAATCTTCCAAATTGATATGGTGTGCCTTTTCGTTCTATATCCTACATAGGACCATTATATCTTATATTTTATTTCTGCCGCTTGTTGAAAAAAACCATGGCTTCTGCTGACACAAGTTTACTATTGCTATTGTAGGGGAGAAAGTTGTCAGAAGTAAAGGATCTCTACCTTATTGAGGTCATCTACAAAACTAAATGCAAACAATTTATTCTAATTTAATCTGTACAATTCTTAGTTTTTGCATAATGGTGCCTGCTCTTATTTTCTATATTACCCGATAATGACTAGGTTGGAGTTTACTGCTCATTCAATCAACTACTTGAGTGTGGGTTCTATCATGCAGACCCACACCCTGGAAATCTTCTTAGGACATCTGATGGCAAATTAGCTTATTTAGGTAATTGACGAATTAAAATTTGATATTCCAAATCCTTGATGTTTGCTAATTCATATTTTATCTTATTTTCGTTGTCATTTATTCATTTTGCTTTGTATTTGATGTTTTCACCAATTTGCCTTGTTTTGAGAATTTAATGATTGAGATTAAGTTACACTCTAGGAATAGCTTGATCATTTCTTGATATGTGGTACTCCCCCCGTCTTTAAATATAAACAAAATTGACTTTTTAGGTTCATTCATTATTGATGTATGTGGTTCATAATATGGACCACATACATCATTAAATTAATGAACCTAAAAAGTCAATTTTGCTTATATTTAAAAACGGATGGAGTACTCAATATCATTAAAACAGATGATTGTTTACAATTTTTTGACCTTTCACACTTACATTTCTCATGACTTTAATAATTAATAGTACTAACTCCGTCCTTAAATATAGGACCCTTTTTACCAAATCACGGGAATTAAAAAAGTTGGTATTACTATTAAATTTGTATGCTATACTATTGTTTTTACATTTTTATCCTTTAAGAGAAAGAGTTAGTTTATGTTTTCGAAATGATATTTCTTGTTGATTGAAGAAAAATATGTAAAATAAATATGGGTATGTTGGTAAAGAAATAATTAATATAATTGGAAATACCAAAGGGGTCTTGTAAAAAGAGACACAAAATTCTCAAAAGGGTCTTATAATTAGGGACGGAGGTAGTATCACGCATTGCTCTAGTTTGGACACAAATGAACCCCTGTTTGTATCCTGTAAAGTGACAACTTTTCTTAACAACTATTAAATGATTTAAAAGTGCATTGGGTGTGTCTCCCGGTGTTTTGAAGTTTTCTTTTTGTTTGGTAATGACTTGGGTAAGGGGGCTAAGATTTTGTTGCAAATTACACAATTTATGCATTTGTTTGGGGAAAATAGTTGGAGTGGAATGCTCACATTATGAAATAGGATTCTGTGCATGACATCTCCATGATTTCCTTGTGGTACTCCACATCGTAAAATTTATCTCATAGCCTAATTTATGTCTGGTTTGTTCTATATTAGTTTATTTACTGTTATGTGTATGTCTAGACTCAAGAAGATATATCTAAGGAGGTATATATATATATATATATACTTTTTTAAAACAATTTCCCCTACGTTTTGGCTAGATTTTGGCATGACAGGTGAATTCAAACAAGAACTGCGCGATGGATTCATTGAAGCTTGTCTACATCTTGTAAATCGGGATTTTAGTGCATTGGCTACGGACTTTGTCACTCTTGGGTATTTATATTTGTTTTTGTTCCATTTTAAGTTATCAAATTTAACATTTTCGATGCTATAAGATTTGCCTGCTTGTAATTTTCTCAGGCTTCTTCCACCAACTGCAGAGAAAGAAGCTGTTACACAGGCTTTGACAGGTGATTACTTTATTGTGTTTAGGTGAATTCTAAAATACTGTTTTTGGAATACATCTTCCAATTTTATACTTAGAACTATATGCTGCAGTTACCATTCCTTTCCTTTCTTGAGGTTAATTTGTTAATTCTCTCGCCTGCATTGAACTTTGTAGGTGTCTTCCAAAATGCTGTTTCCAAAGGAGTTCGTAATATCAGCTTTGGAGACCTTCTGGGAGACTTAGGAACAACGATGTAAGTTCTTCGCTAATACATAAAATATATAATTTTAGAACCTACAAAATATTTGAAAGTTCTATCTGTTTGGTAATGAAAAGAGCAGTATGTGAAATACAGTAAGGTCTATAGTTTATCCTACATAGCAGTCCAACCTCTTTGATTATTAGTTAAGTAATTCTGAAAAAAGCCGTGGGCAAAACACCAAAGGCATATTGCTTATTTATTATATTCATATATTGACAACAGATGAGTATGCTTTTATACTGTCTAGAACTTTTTTTTTATGTCTAGGACTAATTATATAGAGGAAATTACAGTAAATGTTGTCCCAATAATTAACACTGCTAATGGACTGAAATAATTACAAATGAAATCAAATCCTATAAAAATCAAGTAAGACTGAACAAGATAAAACAAAATCAAGGAGAATAAAATTATATCTCTCCTGATTTTCCTAGTCACATGATGTAAATGATAGTTTGATTTTATCAATGGTGGATGGTTGATAGATTATCACGCTCTGCCAAAAATCCGCCATATAAACCTGCCTAAATTTATTATTTCTTAATATGTCTGCACAAACCTTAATGGACCAAAGATAAGGATTGTTCGAGTGGAGTAGCATATTCTTTCTTCTCTGTTTTGTCTTCCTCATGTTAGTAGTCTCATTGTTTTTATTTTATTTTGCTTTGACATGCTTTGTATAATCTTTTTTTCTTATTTTTTTTAGGTATAAATTCAAATTTAGGATACCTTCATACTTCTCACTTGTTATCCGAAGGTAGAGCTTTCCATACAAGGCTTAATTTAATGTCTATTATTTATAAAATCCTAAACAAAATATTCTGTTTGTAGCCTTGCGGTATTGGAAGGAATTGCAATTGGCTTTAACCCGGACTACAAAGTATTGGGTAGTACTTATCCATGGATTGCCAGAAAAGTGCTAACTGACAGCTCCCCTCAGCTTAGATCTTCTTTGGAGAATCTTCTTTATAAGGTAAACATAGGAAACCCTGCATACCAGTGCATGAAATCTTGATTCTTGTAGCCATATATCTTTTGTTTCTAATTTTCCTCATTCTCAAATCAAATTATGTTGTAACATTTTTGAAATATTTTCACTTAAGTTTGACAACATAACTCTTTCGTTAGGACGGTGTTTTCGATATAGACCGACTTGAGTCTTTGCTGACAGAGGTAAAATTTTATAATTTTATTTCTCTTCTTTTTACTTAATATTTTTCCCCCTATTCTTTCTTCTTTTGTCTTTTTATCAAAGTACTATGAGTTCTCATCCTCAGACTGGTTGATGTCGTTGGTATTTTCTAGTAATATGCTAAAGAATTGCCAATTGTAAAGCCAACCATCTGTTTGAAATGAGCAATTTAAGCTTCATTGAAATTCTTTAAATTACTTTGTGCAATATAGCATTAATTAATCTTTTTGATTTCCTACTCAGTAAATCCAGTTTTTAGCAGATCTTCTTTAAAATCCTGTCCTAATAAGGTTTCATGACAGTCTCTCCGTGCCAAAACAGATAAGACCTTAGTAAAGATACCATCTGAAGGCGCAGATTCGAAAATGGTTATGAAGGAAGTCCTTTCTTTTACACTAACAGAAAAGGTACATATTGTTTGCCATTAACAATTTAGATGCTTTTTTGCAACTGCATTTAACTTCTCCTTTCTAACATGCCTTACATCATAATTGTTGCAGGGTGGATTTGTGAGGAAAATAATTGTTCAAGAATTTGCCAAGGTATTTATTTTAATATCATTTTGTTTTTTATAAGATATTAGTTTAACCTTTTCACCTTCATTATATACTTCTTTCTTCATTTCTAGTTTTCACCCCCTCTGAGTGTTAAAATTTGCTTTCGATCCAAATATAGGGTTTAGATGCACTTGGGCTAGCTTCCTTGGAAACAGCTGCTGCAAGAGTTCCTTTCAGTAATTTCTTCTTTTCACCTTTAATGACCGAAGAAGATAAAGTCAATTTAAGGACCTTCCAACGCCTTATGCTATTACTATCAGGGGCCAGAAGAAAAGAAGACTTCAATATTGTAAGTTTTGTAGTTTATGCAAAAACTATATCTTTGCATTGTTATATTTTTTTATCATTTTTTATTGATTTTTCTTTTAGGCCCCAGAAATATGGTACTTACATGATTTAAGTGCTTGTGAATTCCCACTGAGCGTCATATATTATACAGAAACTAACTTTTACCCAAAACAAAGGAAAAATCCTAAAACTGTTTCAAATTAAAATTTTGAATACACTCTTCCACTATAATCATAATGTAGACTTCTAAAGCTTCTAGGAAAGGCAGTAAAAACTTCAGGGAAGTCATGTTTTCGTTGATGAATGAGTTTCCACGGACTACATTGCTACATTGCGTAGCGTGCATAGGTGCTACGCAAAACCCCATTGCAGTGTGTTTATCAGTATCGGCTGTAGTAGTCTAATAGTGACTGCTACAGTGAATATATAATATGAAACGATAATTGGATTTATTATTGAACTTGTTTATGACTAATTGCAAGTACTTTCCGTCAATGTCATATAGGGAGAGACAAAGGCTAGTCCCGACCAGAATCAAATACTGTATTCGGAGGAGCTGTCACTAGTTTTCAATCAATTTGACTCCATTCAAGACATTCTTCCTGTTCTTTCTGTCATTCCTGAGGTAAATTTAAGCATTTGTGTATTATTTAAGATATGTGGCCGCTGAACCATGTTTGCTAACACAGACAAGACGAGTTCTAATTCATAAGCAATTTCACATCTTGACATTATTTATTACTGCTGATGCATGACTATATATGTAAATTTCAGCTATCACCAGAATCCCAGCAGCAATTACTTCAATTGCCAGCTAACTTGGTTCAACAGTTAATATCCCGTGCTGCTGCGAGAACTATCAAAAGGGTGTTTTTGTGATACGGAAGTACTGGAGCAGCTGATATCATTTTTTTGCTTCTCACTAAGGTGATTGCAAAACATTGAGGAATTGTGACTTGAATTTGCATAGCATATGTCACAATGATTGATTTTCTTAAGTTAAATATAAGTGTAAGTCTTTGTACCTTTGCTTTTTCAGTTGGTTTTCGTGTTATTAGGATTCTCTAGAACAGTAAATATAATAAAAGTATTCCCTGTTTCTACAAAGAAGTAATAAACAATAGAAATCATCCCTAGTAAAGTTATGCCATTTATGGTTATTATATTCCAGTTTTGTATATGATGTTATTATGTTAATATTAAGAATTGAGTAATGCCACACTTTTTTAGGGTTTTGCCTAGCCTCTAGGTTTTTCGGTGTCTTTGCATAGCGTGTTTTCCCTCCATCTGACCTTGGAGTTTTCTACCCGCCTCCTGTCCTTCTCCGTGTTGTGTCGCTTCCCCTTCGACATGCCTAATCAAACTCCACAGAGTCCTTCAAACATGCATTGAGAGATCATGCATCATACCCTATAGCCAACCACCTTGGCCTTGAGTGAAGGATATTGAGATATCCATCAAGATCCCTGAGGAAGAATATCGATTGTTTTGAGAGGTGCAAGAACCATCTTCATGGCGTCCAACTTTATCAAACAGATATTGTTCCCATTCAGGTTGTTAACCAATAAAAACAACGAAAGTTTCCTGAAATACATTTTTCTAGCTAGCAATTCATCTGATCTACATCACAATGGTTCACGTCAAGAGTCTCACAATCTATTAGCAAGTTAAAATGATCCATAATCTTGCAAATGAAAATATATTTTTTTTAATAAATAAATGAAACCTAATGTTTTCATGAACTATTTTAAAGATTCCAATTATGATAATCAAGTAAAATAACCAATATTTGCGTTGTTAAGTATCACTTTCTTTTTTTTTTGGTACAAGTTATGTATCACTTTTTTTTTCAAAGAAAATTTATGCATCTGCTATTTTAATATTTTCTTACATTTGGTATATGTTTTGAATTTTGGATTAGTTAACATATTTGTTTTTAATGTTTTATGAATTCATTTTAAAAGATCTCTAAGTGGTTTTTATATTCGGTAACAATACATTAATATTTTGTTATTTATATTTAAAATGTAGGTAATGACTACAGTTACAAGAACTAACATATCTAGAGATATGGATATCGAAGTTGATATTTATGCAGGTACGGTTCGAAGTATGGGTATTTTCGCAAAACATAGGAATGTGTAGTACATACAATACCATACTCAAACCCTATCAATTGTCATCTATGCCCTAGTAAGTATGCATCCGAACCGTTCGGATGTCTATTCAAACGCATTTTGTCAGCATTTACATATAAAGAGAGGGCTAAAATTAGGAGAAAACATGGTGGCCGAGGTGTAATAGCAAAAATGGCAGTGTGGAAAACGAAAGATCACTAACAAGTAAAAACCATACAAGTCCCAAAGAGCAGGCATTACAAGGCTCAGATAGAAACACACATTTGACCCAAAAAAATTACTTACTTTTTCCACTCTAACCATTTCTCGTGTGCCCTATTTTATTTTATTTTTACGAAAAGGCCCATGTGATTTTCGAATCTTATAATTCGAATTGAGTTTTTCCTTTGTTGTGCGGTGAAAAAAAAGAGTTTTTCACCAATTCAAATTTTATAATCCGAAAACCTAAAAAAATAGACGTTTTCCTCGTGTTTTTTATTATAAAATCCAAATATAAACACAGTTTTTCACGAAAAAATTGTTCGAATTAATAAATAAATTTTATAATTCTCAAATAATTCATGTAGTTGGGATTTGTAATAAATAAATTGTGTTACTCTCTAAGAAATGCTTCCATTTCTCCAACACTTTGACATGTTATGGAGTTTCAGTATTTTAGTTGTTCATAAAGGCTTCTGGTACAAAGATTCACTCCCAATCTGCTCGGTGTTTCCATCCTCCGGCAGCCAAAACTGCGCGACAAAGTCACTGTAGACCCTCTCAACGCAGTGCCGCTTGTAATTTTGATCATCATTCTCCTTCAGCCTCTCCCAGCTTATCCAATAAGCTACCATCTTCAACTTGCATCTTCAGCTTCTCTTTGTTCACCCCTTTCAGCACCGTTTCCATACAATTCGCTTAATTTGGATAATATAGAGTATAGACCTCACAAATAATTTTACTTATATTTTTGCTAAATTAATAGCAAAATGACATGAAAGAGAATAGAGAATGTCATATGGTTTTGACGTGCTTAGTTACTACAACAGACCTGATTGCATTGTGTTTTCGACCGGCTGTAGTGGACAAATAGTGGCTGCTACGGTGAAACTGTTGTACATCCGAATATGCCATCAACATGTAAGAATTCCCTGTGTTTTTTTATCGGTTGCTATTTGGTCATTTTACCATAAAATTTGCTTAAATATTTCAAAGATCAATTTGAAGAGTATGTTCAAAAGAGCATTTAACTAGCATATCTCATGTTTGAAGCTATATGTCACTTCCTCGTGGACAACTACGGATTACTAAGACCCCGTTGCCTTAGGAACCGGATGGTTAACACCAACAAAAAAATGTCACTTCCTTCTTTTAAAACAAAGTAAAATGTTATGAGAATGTTGGAAAAAGGAAACTAATTACACTAAACTCTATTAAGGAACTTGCACTCAGAATTGATGCATATACCCTACTATCCAAGTCACTAATATAAATACTTTGTAAACACAAAGGCTAGTCCTGACCAGAATCAAGACATTCTTCCCGTTCTTTCTGCCATTCCTGAGGTAAATCTAAATCACTAGACCATATTCTCTAACATAGACAAGTTATAAGTCATAAACAATTTCACATTTTCATATAATTCATTACTTCTGATGCATGACTACATATGTAAATTTCAGCTCCCAGCAGCAATTACTTCAACTGCAAGCTAACTTGGTCCGACAGTTAATATCCAGCGCTGCTGCAAGAACTATTAGGAGGGTATTTTTGTGAGTTGAATGCATGAGGAAAATGACACATGTATTTTGTACTTGTAGAATACTTCACCAATGTTTATTGCATAAATAAATTACAGAGAATACAAAAGGAATTGCAAGTTGCAAACTCCATTCAACAAGAGACTAGTACATAAAAGAGAAATGACATGACCATATATTAAAAATATGCACCCCATCAATCTATTTATTATAGGATAGTTTCTCCTCGCCCCTCAACATCTCTCAAAACACACAATTTGTCCGAATTACTCAATCCGGACGTGTAAAATGGATTGTCTTTTGCAAGTCCGAATTTTGTAATCAAGAAAAATAGTGTTTTAAGACATGTTGGAGACGATGAGAAGTCATCTTACTAGAGTTACAATGCAAATAATTCATAAAACATTCATAAAAGAGGAGAAAACATTCATCCTCCTAGAGTAGGACTTTGACAGTGCCCAAAATCCTTTTCAAGCTTGCACACCTTAATCTGATCCATCACCAACACACAATATCAGTTTAATTCTTAACCACTTTAGATTATAAAGTCTAAAATATGAATTATAAAAAATGTTGAAACTTGAAACAGAAGATTAGGTAACAAACTTTCAAAGAGATAACTAACAATACATGGTTTTTAATGGAATAAAAATATATCCTTTAAACTCCTTCAAATTACTTAGAACATGTTCTAAGAAGTTGTAGAGACTAAAACTGAACATTATTTTAATGGATTTTTAAAAAAAGAAAAAATAGATACTATAATGATATATTATGACGACTATTTGATATTAAATGCACGTATATATTATCCACTAAAGTTAAAGAACTATTACCTATTAATCTTTGAGCCACCATCTGCATTTGACGTAAATATTATCCACTAAATTGTTCAAGAACTTGAAATAAGCATGTCGCCAAGAACGCTTGATTAGGATTGAACCAAATACTCCCCAAAAGCCTATAATAAATCCAAATGTCAGGCTTATGTAAAATCCTCGATTGAGAAGCAAATCTTCATCGTCTTGAATTTTTCCATTTGGTTCATGCGGTGGCCCATCTTCAGCGCACAGTTTTACAAGTGGTGCTCCACAAAGATCAAGATTATCTTCGTAACTTGAGGCATTGAAACTTTGTAGTTGTGTACTCGTTGGAATTTCTCCAGACAATTGATTATGTGACAGATCTAACACACCAATCCGATCTATTTTGGAAAGACTAGAAGGAATTGAACCAAGCAACTTATTTTGTGACAAATCAAGAAAGTCAAGTGATGTTAATTTTCCGATATTTGAAGGAATTTTCCCTGTCAAGTTGTTTCTTGATAAATTTAGTGAGACTAATTGAACCAAAGTTGCTATTTCAGGTGGAATCTCGTGTGAAAAGTGATTGCTTGAGAGATCTATACTTTTTAGAAGAAGCAATCCATTGTTGTTGAAAAATTGTTCTACACCTTTCCACATCAAGAATGCATTCAATTGATAGTCTCTTCTATAATAAACAGTTCCTTGGCTGGCAATAAAATAATGATCTGTAAAACCTTGTGATGAAGCTTTTTGAGTCATTGAAGTGAAATTTTTAATGCATTTTGGAATCCCTCCAGATAGATTGTTCAATGAGAAATCAAAGAGCTGAATGTTTTGTAGATAACAAAGTTTGAATGGTAAACTTCCAAAGAAGTGATTACTTTTTAAGCTTAAAACTTGCAGCTCTTTTAATTTGCTTCCAATCCAATAAGGGACGGGTCCTTCTAATCTATTTTCTCTCAAATCAAGCATTACTAACTTTCTGCAGTTCATTAAGGAGAAAGGGATCTCCTCTGTTAAGCTGTTGTTCCTCAATAGTAATGCTTGCAGTTCTACAAGTGATCCCATTGAAGTAGGAATCTTCCCTAAAAAATTGTTGTGGCTCAAATCGAGATAAACTAATGCCTTGAAATTGTTCCAACAGTCTGGAACTCGTCCAGATAATTGATTATTTGAAAGGTCAAACTGGCCTAACATTGAATCTATACCATTTGTACATAGGAATGGAAGAGAATCGGAGAATTTGTTTTTGGACAAGTCAATAAGTGTAGAACCTTTTAGAAATGGTGGAATAGGCCCTTCAAATTCATTTGATGAAAGAGATAAAATAGAACAATAATTTTTGACTTGAAGATTTGGAATTAATCCTTTGAGATTATTGTTTGAAATGTTGATGCTTCTGCACTCTTTTAATGATAATTTAGCCCAAAACCACTCTGGAACATTATCTGAAATTCCAGCATTAGAAATATCAAGATTTTGAATGTGTTTTTGTGTCTGAATCCAGTTAGGAAATGTAGGACCAAGTTTGCAGGATCTCAATCCTATAGTGTCCAATTGAAAAGGAGGGACCCAATTTTGGGGAAATCTCATTGCTAGTGAATTGCTTGACAAGGATAATTCCTCTAACATTGACATACCAGAAAAATGGAAGTCAGAGATCACACCACTTAAAGAGTTCGAATCCATGCTCAGTGTCCTTAGTGTAGTTGGAAATCGAATATCTTCAAATATCTTTCCGTTTAGTCTATTTTCAGAAATATCAAATATTTCCAAAGATGAGAATATCGAGAGATCAGGTAGTGTGCCATTGATTTGATTACCGCTTAGATCTAATTGTTGGAGTGAGTATCTAGCACATATAGATAAGTGATGGATTGTTACTTGAAGCTCACCACTGAATCTGTTATTGGACATATCCAATGATTTCAACTTACATGCATTCATCCAAAATGATTTTGGAATTCCCCCTTCTAAAGAGTTTGATTTGATGGATAAATTCTCCAACTGAAATGGCAAGCTACTTCCTTCAAGAATTTTTCCACTCAATTGATTTAAAGTAAGATCCAATGTTTTCAATGATGTGAATGCAGAAAGGTCGGGTAGTCCTCCAGTGATTCCATTCCAACCAAGGTCTAACACTTGAAGTGAGTTTCTAACACATCCACCAGACAAATTGTGAATAATTGATTGAAGGTCTTCTGTTAAATTGTTTTGACTCAAACCTAAAGATTGTATGGTACATACATTCATGAAGAATTTAAACACCCCACCCTTCAATCTATTTTCTGACAGGTCAAGTACCTCAAGAGACTTCATCACTAAGCCATAGACATTGGATGGAGGAGCCTCCAAGAAGTTTAAAGAAAGGTCAAGTTTAACAAGATTGGAACTTATGTTTGACAACGACTGGAGTATCATGAATGATGTGAACATGTTACTAGATAATCTTAGTTCTCTCAATCTTGGAAGCCTATAGGAAAAATGATTTGATGGGAAATCAACCATATGATTATTACTAAGGTCAAGCCTTACAAGATTGGGACTAATGTTTGACACCCACTGGAATATCAAAGATGATGCGAAGTTGTTCGAAGAGAGATCAAGGATAGAAAGAGATGTGGAAAAATTGAACTTCGATTTACTCAAAGAATGGATAAAATGATCAGAAAGGCCACAACTTATTAACTCTAGTTCTCTCAGTTTTAGTAGCTTACCAACCATTTGCAACCAACTATTGGATTTATCAAGACTAGATATTGACAACATGTGAAGATGGGTTAAAGAAGTAAGATTAGATAACCAGACCTCCGTTGTGATCTCCGTTGTCAATTGTTAGAGAACTAAGACTATATCCTCCGAAATGAAGCTCTTGTAGGTTGGTAAGCTTTCCAAGTTGTGAAGGTATTTTTCCATTAAAAGAATTTCCAAGGAGATCAAGAAATTGCAAGTTGGAGAGATTTCCAAGTTGAGATGGAATGCTTCCTTCCAAAAGATTGCGGCTAAGATCAAGAAATTGCAAGTTGGAGAGATTTCCAAGTTGAGGAATCAAACCATCCAGATCATTGCCGGAAATTTTCAAGTATTTCAAATGGTAAAGTGACTCAAATTGAATAGGAATTTGTCCTCCAAAACCGCAATAAGAAAGATCAAGGTATCTTAGGTTTCTTAAAGATCCAAAGAAACCTGGGACATGACTCCCTCTAAAATTATTTCTGTTGAGGTTCAAATATTGTAACTGTTGCAACTCCATCAATGACTTGTGGATATCACCCATGATATAAAATTTATTGCCATCATTATCATTATAATAATTATAGTCACCATGAAGGTCGAGCTTAAGTACATGACCAGTGAGGTTGCTGCAACCAATTCCATACCATTCGCAGCAATCTGCCGTCGTCCAAGATGACAACATGCCATATTCATCGGTAAGACCAGCCTTGAATTGAAGAAGTGCATGCCTCTCACTTTGAATGCATTTAACAACCTCTTTTGAACAAACAAGGTCTGCTTGCAACACCAAAAGCGTTAAAAATATGGTTTGAATAATTAATTTCAAACAAAATGGGTTCATTATTGTCATTGTGTGTAAGTTGATTGATTGTTGTGTTTACTTAATTACAGTGCCAATAGCCGAATTTATAACATATTGTAACTAACAACCATTTATAAAAAACAAAATGAGTAAGGATAACGTCGAAGGCTAGAGACATGAATAAAAAACAGAACATGGAGATTTGGGAAATTCTGAGTCAACATTTTTAAACAAAACATGGGTTCATCCTTTTTTTTTTTTTATATGTTCTAGTTTTTTTTAATAGACTAATGTTTGTAATTAGTTTTTTACTGTAAATTTAATAGTTAGTTTTATAATAATTTCTTTTTTCTTTACCCAATCCTCCATTAATTATATTCTAGTTTTTTTGGTAAAAAAAAAAAGAGTTTTTCTACTTGCACCCTAATTAATCATGGTTGCACCCCAAAATAACAAGATTACCCTTTCATAAAATTTGATTTTCAAAAAGCCTATTCCTTCTTTTTTGGTTACACCCCAAAACCCTTCTTCCAAAACCATAATTCTCCAATCGATCGATTGTGTTCTACGAAGATTTTCAAAACCATACTTTCTCACGTTCTTCAATCGATTGTGTTTTTCTTGTTATGGGTTCTCAGTTCTGATTTTGTGTTTTCCTTGTTCTGCGATTCACAGTTCTGCGATTTTGTAAACTCAGTTTAAGTAGGTTCATGTAAACTCAGTTTAAGTAGGTTCATGTAAACTTAGTTTACATGAACCTACTTAAACTGAATTTAAGTTAACCTTGTCAATGTAAATTAAAACCGTAATCGTACAGTGCATCATTGCAGTTGAAGGAAAAAAATTGAAACTAGCAAATAGAGGAAGAAATTCACTTACTTATATTCAATTGAGTATGGATGAAAAATATTTTGATTCACTCTTTAATTTTCATGGAGATTGATATTGAACATCAAATTGTTTGATCGATCGCTTTGTGGGGGTGAAAGAGGGTGAAACTCACTGACAATGAATAAAATTAGGATTTTAAGAAAATTTATATAAAAGGGCAATTTTGGTATTATAAAAAAATTTAAGAAAATTTGGGTGTAACTAGAAAAACATGGGGTGTAAATAGAAAAACTCAAAAAAAAAAAATGAAAGAGGTGCAACACATAAACTTTTACCTATCCTAATACTACTCTTGTCAAACACATTTAACTATAGAAGTCTGATTGAATGCAGTGAATTGGTGCGAGTATACACCTAAATTTACTTAAAATTTTACAATAATACCAAAATTGTCTTTTTATATAAATTTAAGTGTAACCAGAAATAAATGTAATGGGGTGTGAGTTGGAAAATTCAAAACATAGTATATTATAGAGAAGATGTTGATTATGCCGGCACCTAAATATTATTGAATGAAAACGAAAATAGACTTTGCAGGCGGAAGGACCTTATTTGCAAGATGGAAAAATACTTTTATTATATAAAACTAAAAAATTGACTTTGTGCATTACTTTTCACCAAATAAAACAAAGTCTCTTCTCTTAAACACATGAGAGATTCTAATTTGCATGGAGAAAATTAACGACAAACAATTACGACATTTATTCATTCATTAGAATTTTAAGGGAAGGAAAGGAAAGGTTAAGGAGGGGGAAGGAAAGGAAATTGAAGGAGGGGGGAGAAACGTGATGGAGGGCTTATGTTATAATTTTACTATTTTACCTTTATAATCTTGCGAGTTTTGTAATTTATCTTGTAATTTATTCAAAATATCAAAATCCTCTCCATTTATGTCCTTCTTCATTTCTACCATTTGGAGAGATATAGACAGCTTATTAGTAAAAAATAATTAATGATGATGGGACCCAGTTAATGGTAGGAACCACCATCTATTATTTTGTGTATATCTCTCTCCAAATTGCAAAACTCTATTTATTTTAGCATATTGAGAGGATCTTAACCCAACTTATCTCATGAAAAACAAATTATTACGATCTATTTTTAAAAAACAACTTATTTATAAAGAAAAAGCTTATAACAATCTCTTTTTAAAAAACAGCTTATTCAAAACAACTTATTTATATAAAACAACTTATTATGATATCTTTTTCAAAAAACAGCTTATTCAAAACAGCTTATTTATACAAAACAGCTTATTAGGATCTCTTTTTAAAAAATAGCTTATTCAAAACAGCTTATTTATACACAATAACTTATTACAATCTCTTTTTCAAAAACAAGTTATTCAAAACATCTTATTTATGCAAAATAACTTATTACGACCTCTATATAAAAAACTGCTTATTGAAAACAACTTATTTATACAAAACAATTTATTGCGACCTCTTTTAAAAAATGAGCTTATTCAAAACAACTTATTTATACAAAAAAAACTTATTACGACCTCTATTCAAAAAACAGTTTATTCAAAACAGCTTATTTATACAAAACAATTTATTACAACTTCTTTTATAAAAACAACTTATTCAAAACAACTTATTTATACAAAACAATTTATTTCGATCTCTATTCGAAATACATGGTAAAAAAATATAATGCGCTATTTTTTTTACCATGTCTTAGTACCGTTTGAGAGTGATTGATCTCCGTATGGGAACCTGTTGGGCACAACACATTCATGGGTATTTCCTTTCATGATAAAGTCTTTGTTCAAGAATTTCTCCCCGGTTCCATCCAGGTGACCCTGTACGAAATGCCCACCCATTCTACTCATCGGTGTTTCTTACCTTTCAAGATTAACCGGCGATCCTGGTTCTAGTTCAACCAGTAAAGTCTTCCTCAGTGTCGAATTTTGTCACGACGTACCATTGACAAGTGGCGGAGCCAGGATTTATATAGAGCCTAGGTGAAAAAAAAATTGGAACCGTAATTTTCCACTACCTCATTATTAGGTCTCACCACCTTATGCTACTTCTATACATGTTCTCCACAGTCCATACAAATCCTATTCATCTACGACGAGAATCTATTATCTTTTCTAAACTAGTTAGTTATCAACTTCCTCTCTAATTATTTCATTTAAGGTTTTGTTTTGTCTTTTGTCAATGCTCATCCATTATAACATTGAGTATACTTTCTTGTAAGATATATGTGTGCATCAACCATAAAAAAAAAAAACTAACACTTTGTTTGGTTGTGAAGAGAAGTTGTGAAGAGAGAAATAGGTGAGAGAGAGTAAGAAAATAGAGAAATAAGTGAGAAATAGAGTAGATTTGATGGATTGTTTGTTAGAAGAGAAAGATAGAAGAAATAGAGAAGAAAGAAGCTTCTCTGGCGAGCAAGAATCCAATTGCATCTTCTCCGGCGTAGGGATGTGCGCCAACGTCGGGTTCCTCGGGTCACCAAAAATTGTGGAGATAGGATCAGTAACTGAATCTTCAAGGAAGGAAGAAGATTCTGTAGATTTCAACGATTCAGAAGTTGGCTCAATTTCTTCGTCTGATACAGGTAGAAGGTGTCGCCATTCCGGCTTGAAGCGCCATAAAAGTGCCGTCGTGAATGTGTCCCAACTTAGTCGCGGGTGACAGGAAAACCACCATAACCACCATTGGAGAGCCCGACCTCGCATAGTTAAATCAACCACCATTATCTTTCCAATCTCGGATTTTCCGGTAGCCCTAAAATATTTTTCGGTACTCAGGATCCACCAGTATGCATCTTCCTCTCCGTCAAAGAGCGAAAGTTCCATGATCGATAGCGGGAATGAGATCGAGAATGAAAGCACCAAATGATACGACCCAATTTGAGTAGGGATCACACTCCAGAATTTAGAGGGAGAAACTAGAGAAAAGAGAAAGAAAATTCATTATATTTTTCATTGATTCTAATAATGAGGCACCCTAACATACTTAATATTACCCCTTAACAATATACCTTTTAGATCTTTCTAGATTAAGGTGAGTCATAATAATTTATAGAACTAGCAGAGTCACCACATTAGTGCTCCTTATTCTAACTATCCTATCATTTGTGAAAATGAGCGTTTTGAATTTTGATGATTCCTAAGTTTATAACAGAGATACCTGATGTCTTCTGGTGCTCCAAATTTAGAAGAATTATCATTTGGAAATTGCAAAAATTTAATCAAAATTCATGAATCAGTTGGATTCTTGAATAAACTTAAAATGTTGAACGCTGATGGCTGTAGCCGGCTTGGGACTTTTCCATCGTTAAAGTTGAGCTCTCTTGAAAAACTCAAGCTTTCATCGTGTTACCGTCTGAAGAGTTTTCCAGAAATATTAGGAAAGATGGAAGACATAACAATGCTTGATTTACTGGACACTCCGATAAAAGAACTTCCATTTACAATTCACAATCTCACCCAGGTTGAAAGAGTAGTACTGATTAGTTGTGGAACTGTTCCGTTACCAAGTAGTATTTTTGTGATGCCGGAACTTCATGAGTTGATTGCTGGGGAATGTACGTTGTTATTACCAAAATCAGTTGATTTTGAAGCCCAATCGAGCTCAATGGTCTTAAATTTAGGTCTTTCAGGTTGCAACGTATCAGACGAGTTCCTTCGAATTGGTTTGCCTTTGTTTTCAAATGTGAAAGAGTTGTACCTATCGCAGAATAAATTTACAACTCTTCCTGCGTGCGTCAAAGAATTTTACTTTCTAACCAAAATTCATTTGGATGTTTGCAAGAATCTCAAAAGAATCCGTGGGGTTCCACCAAACATGGAAACATTATCTGCAAAATGGTGCACGTCCTTGATAGTTTTAGACCTCAAACGTCCTCCTAAATGCGTCGAAGTATGTCGTTTTTTAAAGACACTGATTTTGGATAACTTCATTAATCTTGAAGAAGTTAGAGGGGTTCCACCCAACATGAGAACTTTGTCTGCCAGAAACTGATTTTTTTAATTCTTGTATTTAATTTGATAATACTCTACAATATATATGTTTTTGAATGTATAAATCGATTACTATTATTAGAAACTGCATACATAGGGCGGTAACAAGGAGTTACACCTACCAGGAAGTCGTATTCCAGTGTGGTTTGAGCACGTCTATGATAATGATGCATAGATTACTTTCTGGTTTCGTAAAAAGATCCCTGCAATATCTCTATGTCTTGTTGTTCGACCCGGCACATTTGAAGAAGTTATTCAGCCCAGATTTATCATCAATGGGAAAAGAAAAACAGATGTATTTGAGCTAAATCTCAATGACAATGATCATGTGCACAACAGAGTAGCAGATCATATAATAATTTTCGATATTAAACAGATTACATCCAAATTAACGGATGTTATTTTCAAAAAAGAATGGAATTGTGTGGTGTGTACATTATCTGGCCTCCAAAACAAACTTTTTATTGATAAAATAGGAGTCAGTTTATTCAAACCAGGAATCAACATGGAGGACATCCGATTCACCAATCCACGAGGAATCGACAGACATGCTATGCATGCCAGATATCCTTGGCATAAAAAATTTCATTTTTTGTGCATGTTGTTTTCGAATTTGCATCGGAAGACATACCGTTATATCTGTTATTTAATGGAGGAGGATGGGCCCAAGATGTATCTTATTTTTTTATTTTTTATTTTCTACAGTGTCGTACTATTTACAACTGTATTCATTATTGTATACCCTTCCATTTCAAATGCATGCAATTTGATTAGTTTTTGCTTACATTTAGACCGGAGTAGTATATCTATATCTTATTTACGTCTGATACATTAGTTAGCGGCTAGTTAGGTAGAGGTTTATCATCATAACTGTAATAAGCAAATCTCCTCAGTTATAAGATATTGTTTGCACCTTCTTCTGACTAAAACCTTAATTGTCCATTGTATCATAGCTCTTCTTCTGTCACAAAAACATTATTTTCATCCCATATTTCTGTTCTATTCATGCACAAACACTTAGAGTATTGTTTCCCATTTTTGAGATATGATTGGTATATCAGTTTGATGCAGCTCTTTGTTTTCCATTTGCTCTCAAAAGCCTCTCTTCTGGATGTAGTCTTCATCTTTGAGACCCTCTAGATTTGAAAATATTTGAAGCAGTCTAAATTTTGGAATATGAACTTCACAACATGTTCGTTTTGTGCTTACCTAAAATCAACTTGAGAATTGCAACTGTTGTACTCTCAGTTCAATTTTTTGAGGTCTTTCAGTCCAACTATTTTTGCATACTTGCATTTTTCTGTTGTAGATGGCTGTGAACTTCGATCGATTTTATTTTGGTTTGTAAGGTTATGAAACTGTGGCAACTAAGTGAAAAATAGAAAGAAAAATAAAATTGTGATTGAAGACAAGAACACAAAAGGATGTATAAAATTCGCAAGTATATATATTTTTGTTAGTAAAAGCACCAAAATCATGGACTATATTTTCTTTTACCATTTATAGGTGGAAGTTTCCACCCTCATTTCTATTTTATCAATGAAAAGTTTGCTTCCGAGGCACGATAGTATTATATCAACATGGTGAACATCCGATTCATCAATCCACATTAACTGAAAGTTAAGTATAGATCGTTGAGCAATAGAGGTTTTCACAGACAACCTATGCATGCCCGATAGAGCTTTTCAGACAACCTATGCATGCCCGAAATTCGTTGGTTAATTTATTGCATTTTTTAGGCATGTTGTCATAGAATTGTGTTGTGAATTCGTTGAGAAAACCACACCAATAAAAAACTTGATGCGTGGAGCAAATTAATACCAAGTAATCAAATCAAACGGGTAGCAAATAATCCAAACAAAAACAGCAAGAGATAAAAGAGAGAGAGAGAGAAAGAACACAAGATATTTGTTTACCCAGTTCGGTCTAATGATGACCTAGTCTGGGGGAGAGAGCAGCTCTCCGATCCACTATAATGAATGAGTTTCTTTACAAAGAGATAATGAATTTCAAGAATCAGTCTTCAAACCTAATTCTACCCAAGTCCCAGCCTCTTCCCGTGACCAAGAGACTCAATCCTAATAGTGTTTTGTTCAAGGTGAATCAAAACAATCCCAACCCTAGAGTTGTTGCCAAGAGAGATTCTCTATAAACCCTAGTTTGTTTGTTGGTCTAAACCTTGTTTTTCTACACACTTTTATCATCTGATACAAGGCTGTATTTATAGTGGAAATTAACCCTTATAAAACTGAAACAAATCTAACTGAAAATACGTTTTATTTTTATCTTCAGCGCGACCATCGTGGCATGACCCTGCTTCATCGTGGCACGATTTTTCCAGTAGCTTCCCAGGAATCTTGCTTCAACCATCGTGGCGCGATGCTTCTCCATCGTGGCACGATGCTCCAGATTTCTGATTTTAAGTTAACTCTCACAATTCTCCACCTTGACTTCAAATCAGTGATGATGCCAGTTTAACTATCAATCACCTTGCTGCTCTCTCCAATCCTTCATCTATGCTTCAATGAAGTTTATCAAGTCCAAGCAATGCTTGAATCTTGATCTTGGTAATGATTTGGTGAACATGTCTGCTGGATTGTCTTCCGATGCCACTTTCTCTACCATGATCTCCTTAGTCTCAATCATGTCTCTGACGAAGTGCAAACGAATGTCAATGTGCTTTGTCCTTTCATGATACACCTGATGATTTGCCAAGTGAATGGCACTTTGGCTATCACAATGTATCTTCACACATCCTTGACCAATCCCCATTTCTCCAATCATACCTTTCAACCATATGGCTTCCTTGAACCCTTCAACAAGGGCTATGTACTCTGCTTGAGTTGTTGAAAGTGCTACAACTGATTGTTGATTTGCCTTCCAAGTTACCGCTGTACCGAACAATGTAAACACAAAACCTGACAAAGATTTTCTAGTGTCTACGTTACCTGCATAGTCCGCATCCACATATCCCTCCAAAGCATCCCTACCTGGTTGTGACTTTGTATACCTTAGACCACCCCTCAAAGATCCATTCAAATATCTCAGAACCCACTTCAAAGCTTGCCAGTGCACTTGACCCGGATTTGCCATAAACCGACTTATCACACTGATTGCGTAGGATAAGTCCGGTCTACTACAAACCATACCATACATGATGCTTCCAACCCCACTTGCATAGGGAGTACCTTCCATCTTGTTTTTCTCTTCATCGGATTGAAGACACTGCTTTATAGATAGCTTAGTGTGGTGACCAAGAGGAGTGCTAACGACTTTAGAATCTTTCATTCTAAACCGCTCCACCACTTTCCTCAAGTACCCCTGCTGAGATAAGAACAACTCACCTTTGTTCCGGTCCCTTATGATATCCATACCAAGAATCTTCTTTGCATTACCAAGATCCTTCATCTCAAATTCATCATTCAATCTTTCCTTGAGCTTCTGAATCTCTTGCATGTCAGAACTTGCCATAAGAATATCATCTACATAAAGGAGGAGGTAGAGAATGACTTTCTCATTCCTTCTCATCATGTATACACAACTATCATAGTTGCTTCTCACAAAACCAGCCTTTACTAGGAACTCATCAAACCGACGATACCACTGCCTTGGACTTTGCTTCAACCCATACAAAGATTTCTTCAACAAACACACTTTTGTATTGTCTTCTACAAAACCTTCTGGTTGTTGCATATAGATAGTTTCTTCCAACTCTCCATGTAGAAATGCGGTCTTCACATCCATTTGTTCTAACTCAAGATCATACATGTTAACAATCGCCATAAGTACCCTTATAGAACAATGTTTTACCACCGGTGAAAAGATTTCATTGTAATCAATCCCTTCCACCTGAGTAAAACCCTTTGCTACAAGTCTTGCCTTATACCTTGGTGCTTCGACCCCTAGTATACCTTCTTTCTTCTTGAACACCCACTTGCTTCCCACTACCCTTTGATTCTTAGGTAATGAAACAAGTCTCCAAGTCTGGTTCTTCTCCAATGAAAGCATTTCCTCATTCATTGCCTTCAGCCAGTCCTTGTTTTCATTGCTTTCTAATGCCTCCCTGAATTTCTTTGGTTCCGAGTCTTGCAATTCTTCAGCCACATTCAAAGCATAATAAATAAGGTCAGCATAACCGTATCTCTTAGGTGGATTAATGTGTCTCCTCTCCCTATCTCTTGCTAGCTGATAGTCAGGATTCACTATCTCTTGGCCTTCACCCTCATCAGGTACAGGAGTTTGATCCTCCTCTTCCCTTTCATCAGTGATAGGCTCCACCTCAAACTGAAGTTTCTCTGTCCCCGTTTCTGAGCTTGTATCCAGGTCTTTGCACTTCATCCCCATGCGGGTCTCATCAAAAGTAACATCCCTGCTTATAATAAATTTTGATTCTCCAGGTTCCATCTTCCACAGTCTATAACCTTTCACACCTTCAGGATAACCCATGAAAATACACTTCACAGCTCTAGCATCAAGTTTGTCTTGCCTGACATGGGAAAACGCTAAAGCTCCGAAGACTTTCAAGTTAGAGTAGTCTGCCGGTCTCCCACTCCAAACCTCCATAGGTGTCTTGAGGTCTATCCCTGTTGATGGACATCTGTTAATCAAATATGCTGCAGTACTAACAGCCTCTCCCCGGAAACTCTTGGACAATCCAGCTCCCAACCGCATACACCTAACACGCTCCAACAGAGTCCTGTTCATTCTTTCAGCAAGACCATTCTGTTGAGGTGTGTATGCCACGGTTCTATGCCTCTTGATACCTTTCTTCCTGCAAAACTCATTAAACTGTTCTGAAACAAACTCCAAGCCATTGTCAGTTCTTAATACTTTCAGTTTGGTACCAATCTGATTTTCTACAAGTGTATTCCATTCCTTAAATTTTTCAAAAGCATCACTTTTCTTCTTCAGAATGTAAACCCATACTCTTCTAGAATAATCATCAATGATAGACATGAAATATGAACCTCCCCCATGAGTCTTCGTCGATGCTGGACCCCAAAGATCCGAATGAACATACTCAAAAGGACTACTAGATTTATGCACCCCCACTTCAAACTTCACCTTGTGTTGTTTGCCTAATGTGCAGTTATCACAGAAATCTAGCTTGTTCAATTTTTCATTCCCTAGCAAACCTTGTTTAGCTAGCTCCACCAAACCCCTTTCACTGACATGACCTAACCTCAAATGCCAAAGTTTAGTTATGTCCCGAGTGTCAACACTAGCAACCGATGCATTTGCTATTATGGTAGAACCTTCTAAAATATATAGACCTTGTATTTCAGACCCCTTAGCCATAACCAATGCACCATGAGAAATTCTCATCACACCACGTTCGATTCTAGTGCAATAGCCTAGACCATCAAACATGCTTATGGATATTAAATTTCTCCTAAGTTCAGGAATATACCTCACATTCTTCAAAAGGAAATCACGATCATCAAATATCTTGAGTCGGATAGTACCCATACCTTGAATTTTACAAGCCTTATTATTACCAAGGCGAACTACTCCACCTTCTTTCAGCTCTAACGTTTCAAAGTACTCCTTTCTTGGACAAATGTGATAAGAGCACCCAGAGTCCAAGACCCAGCTCTTTTCAGGTTCCCAACTTGTCACAGTTAGTGCTCCAGCACTCTCATAACCTTCATCTTTGCTTGCAATCTGAACGAATGATTCTCCACCTCCATTGTCCTTTCTCTCCGGACAATCCTTCTTGAAGTGACCTGGATTATGACAAATAAAACATTTGTACTGTGTTTTATTGCCATCACCCTTCGACCTAGACTTTGACCTGGAATTCTTGCCCTTCCCATTTCCTTTGTTGTGACTTCTCCCCCTTGAGATATTCAAGCCTTCTCCACTATCATCAACCTTCAACTCTTTGAACTTGGTTAACTCTTTGGTTCTCAAAGCTGCTTGAACTTCCTCCAAAGTGATAGTGCCCTCTTTGCCATAAAGCATAGTATCCTTGAAATTCTCAAAGGACCTAGGTAAAGCACACAATAGGTGTAAGGCTTTATCCTCGTCTTCCAGATTAACATCTATGTTCGCCAAATCATCAATAATCTTATTGAACTCCGTCAGTTGCTCCATTATAGGTTTTGACTCCACCATACGATAAAAGTAGAGTTGTTGTTTCAGACACTGTCTATGTGCCAAAGACTTGGTCATGTATAATGAATCAAGCTTATTCCACATAGACACAGCAGTAGCCTCCCTTGATACTTCTCTCAACACCTTATCCCCAAGACACAGAATGATAGCGCTGACCGCCTTATCATTCATCTCCGTCTTCTCAGCAGGTGTCAGATGTGCAGACATCTGTGCTTCTCCCTTTAGTGCTTCAACGCACTTTTGTTGAATTAAGATTGCCCTCATCTTCACCTTCCACAACCCGAAGTCGTTTCTACCGGTGAACTTTTCAATATCCCACTTGGAACCCATGATACCTGGCTATTGATTTGACCTTTGCCCCACGGTGGGCGCCAATTGTTGTGAATTCGTTGAGAAAACCACACCAATAAAAAACTTGATGTGTGGAGCAAATTAATACCAAGTAATCAAATCAAACGGGTGGCAAATAATCCAAACAAAAACAGCAAGAGATAAAAGAGAGAGAGAGAGAGAGAAAGAACACAAGATATTTGTTTACCCAGTTCGGTCTAATGATGACCTAGTCTGGGGGAGAGAGCAGCTCTCCGATCCACTATAATGAATGAGTTTCTTTACAAAGAGATAATGAGTTTCAAGAATCAGTCTTCAAACCTAATTCTACCCAAGTCCCAGCCTCTTCCCGTGACCAAGAGACTCAATCCTAATAGTGTTTTGTTCAAGGTGAATCAAAACAATCCCAACCCTAGAGTTGTTGCCAAGAGAGATTCTCTATAAACCCTAGTTTGTTTGTTGGTCTAAACCTTGTTTTTCTACACACTTTTATCATCTGATACAAGGCTGTATTTATAGTGGAAAGTAAACCCTTATAAAACTGAAACAAATCTAACTGAAAATACGTTTTATTTTTATCTTCAGCGCGACCATCGTGGCACGACCCTGCTTCATCGTGGCACGATTTTTCCAGTAGCTTCCCAGGAATCTTGCTTCAACCATCGTGGCGCGATGCTTCTCCATCATGGCACGATGCTCCAGATTTCTGATTTTAAGTTAACTCTCACAAATTGGTATCAAGTGGCCTGCCTTATTTCTATTATTTCTCTGAGTATGTTTGTATTATTTTTTATTTTTTGCTGTTAATTTTCTTTTGTACTGTTTTCAGTGTATTGAAATATTAATGCACATTATTTTCATTGAATCATCAATGCACTTATTTCTATTCTGTAATAAATAAATCTTCTTAGTATTGAGATAATGTTTTTTGTACAACTGATTCTGAGACCAGTACCTTAATTGTTCATTTAATCATCTCAGAAATTCTTTTATTCCTTCATTTCTGTTTCTATTCATGACCAAAACACACTGAGCACTGTTTCCTTTTTTCATCAATGAATGGTTTATCAGTTCGATGCAGCTCTATATTTTCCATTTGCTCTCAAAAGCATCTCTTTTGAATGCAGTATTCATGTTTCAAAAGATGTGTAAACTCGCAAGCGAACATATTTTCGTTTAGTCAAAATATGGAATTCACATGTACTGTATATATGATGAATACCAATTAATTATAAACTCGTTAAACTAAGAGCATTCCTATTTAGCATGACTCAATGTATTTAGAAACAAAGGTTAGGTTTGGCAGAATGGACTAAACTCTAATAAGATAGTGAGCAAAATTTGAGTCTAACACGTAGATATTCACATTTAGTGTCCGATAATTCTCAAATAATTCATGTAGTTGGGATTTGTAATAAACAAATTGTGTTACTCTCTAAGAAATGCTTCCATTTCTCCGACACTTTGACATATTATGGAGTTTCAGTATTTTTGTTGTTCATAAAGGTCTCTGCTACAAAGATTCACTCCCAATCTGCTTGGTGTTTCCATCCTCCGGCAGCAAAAAGTGCACCACAAAGTCACTGTAGACCATCTCGACGCAGTTCCGCTTGTAATTTTAATCATTATTCTCCTTCAGCCTCTCCCAGCTTATCAATAAGCTACCATCTTTAACTTGCATCTTCAGCTTCTCTTTGTTCACCCCTCTCAGCACCGTTTCCACACAATTCGCTTAATTTGGCTAGCATATCTCATATTTGAAACTATATGTCACTTCCTCCCAGAAAACTCCGATTACTAAGACCCCATCGCCCTAAGAACCGGAGGGTTAACACCAATACAAAAAGTGTCACCAACTTCTTTTAAAACAAAGTAAAATCCCACTGTTATGAAAATCAAAGTAAAATGTTCTGAGAAGGTTGGGAAAAGGAAACTAATTACACTAACCTCTATTAAGGAACTTGCGCTCAGAATTGATGCATATTACATGATTCACATTACATATTCCTTTTTAGTTTCTCCATTGAAGTACGTCGAAAGTTTATACCCTACCATCCAAGTCACAAATGATATAAGTGCTTTCTGTGGTAAATCTAAACCACTGAACAACTGACCCATTTTCTCCAACATAGATAAGTTCTAAGTCATAAACAATTTCAGATTTTCATATTCTTCATGACTTCTGATGCATGACTATATATGTAAATTTCAGCTCCCGGCTGTAAATACTTCAACTGCCAGCTTACTTGGTCCGACTGTTAATATCCAGCGCTGCTGCGAGAACTATTAGGAGGGTATTTTTGTGATATGGAAGTACAGGAGAAACTGATTTTTTTTTTCAGTCTCAGTAAGGTAATTGGAAAACATTGAGAACTTGTGATTCGGTAAAATAAATCATTTCCCTTCAATTTTCAGTTGGTTTTCATGTAGTTAGTATCATGCAAGTTGATTACATGAGAAAAATGACACATGTATTTTCTACTTGTAGAATACTTCACCAATGTTTATGGCATAAATAAATTACACAGAATACAAAAGAAATTGCAAGTTGCAAACTCAATTCAACAAGAGACTACTACATAAGAGAAACACCCCATCAATCTATTTCTGATAGGATAGTTTCTCCTCGCCCCTTAACATCTATTAAAACACACAATTTGTCCAAATTACAAAATACGGACGTGTAAAATAGGGTGTCTTTTGCAAGTCCAAATTTTGTAATCAAGACAAATCAAGTGTTTTGAGACATGTTGGAGGTAAGAAGAAATCATCTTACTAGAGTTACAATGCAAATAATTCGCAAAACATTCATAAAAGAGGATAAACCATTCATCTTCCTAGAGTTAAAAAATTATTACCTATTAATCTTTGAGCCACCATCTGCATTTCACGTAAATATCATCCACTAAATTGTTCAAGAACTTGAAATAAGCATGTCGCCAAGAACGCTTGATTAGGATTGAACCAAATACTCCCCAAAAGCCTATAATAAATCCAAATGTCAGGCTTATGTAAAATCCACGATTGAGAAGCAAATCTTCATCGTCTTGAATTTTTCCATTTGGTTCATGTGGTGGCTCCCCTTTGACGCACAAGTTTACAAGTGGTGGTCCACAAAGATCAAGATTATCTTCGTAATTTGAGGCATTGAAACTTTGTAGTTGTGTACTCTTTGGAATCTCTCCAGATAATTGGTTATGTGACAAATCTAACACACCAAGCCGGTCTATTTGAGAAAGACTAGAAGGAATTGAACCAATCAACTTATTTCTAGACAAATCAAGAAAGTCAAGTGATGTTAGCTTTCCAATTCTTGAAGGAATTTTCCCTGTGAAGTTATTTCTTGATAAGTTCAATGAGACCAATTGAATCAAATTAGCTATTTCAGGTGGAATCTCTTGTGAAAAGTGATTGCTCGAGAGATCTACACTTTTTAGAAGAAACAATTGATTGTTGTTGAACACTTGTTCTACACCTTTCCATGTTAAGAGTGCATTCAATTCATATGGAATATCCATTTCTGTAAATCCTTTGTTGGTAACATACCGATGATTGGCAAAACCTTGTGATGAACCTTTAACACTCATTGAAGTGAAATTTTGAATGCATTTGGGAATCCCTCCAGATAGATTGTTCAATGATACATCAAAGAGTTGGATGTTTTGTAGGTAGCAAAGTTCGAGGGGGAAACTTCCAAAGAAGTGATTCCTTTGTAAGCTTAAAACTTGCAACTCTTTTAATTCACTTCCAATCCAATAAGGGATCAGTCCTTCTAATCCATTTTCTCTCAAATCCAGCATTACTAACTTTGTGCAGTTCATTAAGGAGAAAGGGATATCCTCCATTAAACTGTTGTTCCTCAACATTAATGCTTGCAGTTCTACGAGTGATCCCATTGAAGAAGGAATTTTCCCTGAAAAATTGTTGTGGCTCAAATCTACATAAGCTAATGATTTGAAATTTCTCCAACAATCTGGAATTCTTCCAGATAATTGATTATTTGAAAGGTCAAACTGGCCTAACGCTTCATCTATACCATTTTCACATAAAAATTGAATAGAGTTAGAGAATTTGTTTTTGGACAAATCAATAGATACAGAACCTCTGAGAAATGGTGGAATGGAGCCTTCAAATTGATTTGATGCAAGAGATAAAAAAGAACAATGATTTTTTACATGAAGATTCGGAATTAATCCTTTGAGATTGTTGTATGAAATGTTGATTGTCTTGCACTCTTGTGATGATAGTTTAGCCCAAAACCACTCGGGAACATTATCTGAAATTCCAGAATTAGAAATATCAATATCCTGAAAGTGATTTTGTGTCTGAATCCATTTTGGAAATGTAAGACCAAGTTTGCAAGATCCCAATCCTATAGTTTGCAACTGAAAAGGCGGGACCCAGTTTTCGGTAAATCTCAATACTAGTGAATTGTCAGACAAGTCTAATTCCTTTAACATTGACATACCAGAAAAATGGAATTCAGAGATCACACCATGTAAAGAGTTTGAATCCATCCGTAGTGTCCTTAGTTTAGTTGGAAACCGAATATCTTCATGTATCTCCCCGTTTAGCTTATTTTTAGAAATATCAAATATTTCCAAGAATGAGAATATTGAGAGATCAGGTAGTGTTCCATTGATTTGATTAAATCTCAAATATAATTGTTGGAGTGAGTATCTAGCACATCTAGATAAATGATGGATTATTACTTGAAGCTCATCACTGAAACTATTGCTTGTAAGATCCAATGACTTCAACTTACATGCATTCATCCAAAACGATTTTGGAATTCTTCCATCTAAAGAGTTTGCTGCAATGGAAAAATCTTCCATTTGACATGGCAAGCTACTACCTTCAGGAATCTTTCCACTCAGTAGATTATTAGAAAGATCCAAAAATTTTAATGATGTGAACATAGAAAGATCAGGTACAGTTCCAGTGATTTTACTAGAATAAAGATTTAACCATTGAAGTGAGTTTCTAACACAACCACTAGACAAATCATGAATAATTGATTGAAGGCCTTGGGTGAAATTGTTTAAATTCAGATCTAAAGAACGTAAGGTGCATATATTTCTGATGGATTTAAACATCCCACCCTTCAAACTATTTTGTGATAGGTCAAGTTCCTCAAGAGACCTCATAACTATGTCATAGTCATATGATGGAGAATCCTCCAAGAGGTTGTTGGAAAGGTCAAGCTTAACAAGATTGGAACTTATGTTTGAAAGCCACTGGAATACCATGAATGATGTGAACATGTTATCATATAATATTAGTTCTCTCAAATTTGGAAGCCTGCTAATCATTTTCGTGGCAAAATATTTTGGTGTGGGATTAACCAACTGATTACCCCTAAGGTCAAGATGAGTAAGATTGGGACTAATTTTCGACACCCACTCAAAAATACTGAATGACACAAAGTTGTTCCGAGAGAGGTCAAGGATAGAGAGAGAACTGGAAAAGTTAAGATTTAAAGGACTCGATGAAAGAGTAATATGATCAGAAAGACCACAACTTTCTAAACTTAGTTCTTTCAGTTTTGGTAGCTTACCAACCAATTGCAACCAACTATTAAATCTATCAAGATTAGATATTGACAACATCTGAAGATGGGTTAAAGAAGTTAGATTCAACAACCACTTACCTCCACTGTGATCCTCGTTGTCAATTATCAGAGTACTATCACCATATCCTCCTCCAAGATAAAGATCTTGTAGGTTTGTAAGCTTTCCAAGTTGATATGGTATTTTTCCTTTTAAAGAATTTCCAAAGAGATCAAGAAATTGCAAGTTGGAGAGATTTCCAAGTTGGGATGGAATCCTTCCTTCCAAATCATTGTTTTTGAGATGAAGAAATTTCAAGTTGGAGAGATTTTCAAGTTGGGATGGTATGCTTCCTTCCAAACGATTGTAGCTGAGATCAAGAAATTGCAAGTTGGAGAGATTTCCGAGTTTAGATGGAATGCTTCCTTCTAAATGATTGTTGCTTAGATCAATAAATCGAACATTGGAGAGATTTCCAAGTTGATGAGGAATCAAACCATCGAGATCATTCGAGGAAAGACTCAAATATTTCAAATGCGGAAGAGACTCAAATTGAATTGAAATTTTTCCACCAAAGCGACAACGTGAAAGGTCAAGGTATCTTATGTTTCTTAGAGAACCAAAAAAACCTAAACTATTACTGCCTTTAAAATAATTCCCACTGAAGTTCAAATACTTTAATTGCTTCAACTCCATCACTGACTTGTCGACATCACCTCCGATATAAAATTGATCTTCATTCTTGTTATAATCACCATGAAGATCGAGCATAAGTACATGGCCAGTGAGGTTGCTGCAACGAATTCCATACCATTGGCAGCAATCTGCCGTTGTCCAAGATGACAACATGCCATTCACATCAATAAGGCCAGCCTTGAATTTAAGGAGTGCCTGTCTCTCACTTTGTATGCACCTAACAACCTCTTTTGAACAAACAAGGTCTGCTTGCAACGCCAAACACATGAGAAATATTGTTTGTATCAATTTCAAACAAGATGGATTCATCATTGGCATTGTGGTCATCGATCACAAGTTATTTATCAAGATATATTTGTAATTTGATTGATTGTTGTGTGTTGTTACATTCACAATAGCTGAATTTATAATATACTCGAGTCTTTAGAGTCCAATATTATATAATATAGCCAATTGCTACGAGTCTATATTGATTTTTGTGTGCATTTTTTTTTTAACCCTCCAGTTTCAAGCTAAGAGAGCCTGAGTAATCTGAAGTTCGGCTGTGAGAGAAGTATAGTCTAGACAAAAATTGTTTCACCCAAAAATCGTACTTGAGTTTTCCCAAATAATTCGTCATTTAAGAAAATTTATTGACCACTTGAATTCAATTGCTCGTTTATTATTATGTGTGCTTCATTAGAGAAGAAGTCAATTAAGGCGGCAAATAAATATTATTATATGTAATGAAAAATAGACTTTACAGGCAGACCTTACCTGCTTATAGGAAAAAGTTTGTCACATTTCATTATCAATAACCTTACCTGCTCCCAGCATTGTACGCTATTCAGACACTCTGGAGAAAATATGTAAGCTATCTACAGTTGCTTGGAAGACATTTATGCAAATCCTCCATAGCAATTTTTTTTTTTTTTTTTTTTTAAGTTTGGGATGTGATTTTTAAGGCTGATGACTAGAATTATATAGGATTTTTAGTTTAGTTTTAGAGTCATTTTAATTTATGTGTAAGTATTAGTACCTTTTCTTTTTGAGTTGGTTTTCATGTAGTTAGTATCATGTAGAATAATAAAATACTAAAAAAAATATCATTGGTTACTAAAAAGTGTAAGACTCGTTGGAATGCTGATGAGAGGTGAAGAGGGAGAAATAGTTGAAGTCTCATTTGAGAAAAACAAGATGACAATTAAAAAGATTTGCACAATATTTAGAAAATTGACGATAGTTGAAGACTCATTGGAACTCTATTTGTTTTGATTTTCCGTCTTTGTGCGGTGTGTTTTTTATTTTCCGTCTTAGTGCAGTGTTTATTTGATTCAGGTTGGAAGATTTGCTTTGAGCAAGTGCAAATCTGATCAATGACTTTGGCGTCGTCAACGTTGCAGATCCGGAGACATGAGTATTCCGGAGACATGAATATAGTCATATTAGTCAAATTTGTAGGCATATGTATTTTTCCAGTTTTATGCTATTAACATGGATGTTGTGAGTTTGTTCACAGATTCATCCTTTTGTTTTTAGCGAATTTGGATTTATTTTATATTTATGTACACTATCAATTTGAATGAATGAATAATATTGTTTATTTTTGTAAAAAAGAAAAGACTTCGAAACTCTCGGAGCAATCAACACGTCAAGTAATAAATAATCGATGACTTATAACCACTACATGTAGAAAAGATTAATCAGAAATTAATAATTTTGAAAGATTATTCATGAAACTTGTGTGTAGTAGTATTCACATTAACTTATTCTCAGGTGAAGGCAATTAATAATTTTAGGTGAAGCATAGTTAAAGTTATCATAGTTGAATTGAGGTTTTGCATTGAACAAGCCCTTCTAAGAAAATTATAGTTGAAAGCAATGACCGCAAATATTCTCAATGGTAGTTCTAACACAAAGGCCTGAAACGTGCATAAGTCGACCTATCGTATGCTGAAATTCGGTTTTTGTTGTTTGTTGTGAAAGTGCCTTAAAATTGAAGAAATTGGAATTTTGGAAGCAGAAAATCGGTGGTCGATTTTCAGGGTTCGGTGGCCGATTTTGACAGCAGGAAATAAAATAGAAACGTATTTTCGGGCCTAGATTTGTTCCAGTTTTATTGAGGATTCTTTTTATATAAATATAGGCTTTGTATCAGAGCAAACCTTGAGATAGAGGGGCTGAAATAAGGGTTTAGAAAGGCAACAACAAAACTAGGGTTTATATAAAGTTTGTCTCTTGGCAACAAACACTTGGGTTTGAGGGTTGATTCACCTTATGAAATTCTAGCGCACTTGTTTTAATATGTTCTGAATGATGTTTCAGCGTTTGCAATGTTACGATTAATGTTTCAACATCACGCGATAAACAAGAAAGAACACACTGTTGATTCTACCAAGCCAGGAAGGAAATCCACTAGTGTAGTCCTTATTCAATAGCTCTCATCAAGCTCATTGTTTACACTATATGACCGAGGACCTACCCGTCCCATCTCACTATCCTAATGGTCAGTCACAGCCCTAGTGACCTATCAGACCTAAACCAAAACAAAAGTAGAAGTTATCTTTCAACACAAACAACTAACAGCTTGTTTCACAACTTCGGCGTAGCACAAAGAATAATATTCAATACCCACACACAGTCCTAACAAGTATCACAAACGATACAAGAAAGAACACACTGTTGATTCTAAACTTGCGTCACAAACGATACAAGAGCAGAATACATGACTCAAACCCTAAAAATCTAAACTTGTAGAATGACAGCTTGAATGAATAACTGGGTCTTGAAGTCTTCCTTATATACTGAAGTAGCACGGGCTAAATAATTTGTTGGGCTTCAGCACAAAGCACATCGGTTCAGCTAATCTGCAAAACAAGAATCAGAAACAAATCTTGAAAGTCCTAAAATGTCGGAACATTTATAGGATCGTTCTAAACAATAATAAATATTTCCTAAAATATAATATCTACTTTAGAAATATTCCACAACTAATTCTTAGAAGATATGCGTGTTGCTTGATCAATAAGATAAGGAAATATTGTGTCCTTAAACAATAAAGGGTGCACGTACATATAGGCGAGAACTCAAGCACACTGAACCGTGCCAGGATGTTGGAAAATTGCATCCAACATCTTACAAAGATGCCTAAACACATGTTGAAACATTGGTTCCAACTTACATCAAGGATATTTGTTTTAGCAACAATGTAGCCATACAAATATCCAACAATCTCCCCCTTTAGCAAATTTTTGGCTAAAACAAATTAATGATTATACTTATAAAACTGAGGGATACATAAGACCATTCCTCCAAGATCATGAACACATACCTATGAAGAAACAACTAGCACACAGAATCTAAAGAGATACCTTAGATATACTTCCTCAAGTCATCACGAAAAAATTCATAATATTATAAGAATCTCTCCCTAAAAAAATTAGAACTATTTAACAAAACATGAATTTAATATGAATTTTTACGGTTAAAAATTCATATTAAATTTGTGTTTTGTTAAAAAATTCTAACTTTTTTGTGAATTTTTTTTACAATATTCTACACATTTCTACACAATTTCATTAAAAAATCAAAAAAATAACTTAAAAATAGGGACTAAAACTAGTGACTAGAAATTTTATAGGGACTAAAAGTTGAAGGAGAATTTTAGAGGGACTAAATGAAAAGTTGGTATATTTATAGGGACCAAAAACATATTTAACCCTTTTTTATTTAATTATATTTAGGTATACAATCTTACTTAATTTACACTATAGGGCTTATAACAATAAAAATTTCACATCAAATTCAACTCACCATATACGCTCATAAATTTTGTTCCATTCCAAAACCTAGAACACACATAACATGCAATTTCTTCTTCATTCTTCTTTTTGTCTTGATTGTTCAATTCTCTCGTTCCAGAACTGCTGCCGTTTCCAATTATTGTGAGAATCATTGCCGTCCATTAGATTCCAGACATCGTGAGATCGCCATTGTTTCCAAAAGTTATATCCACGAATTAATGTTCACCTTATGAAATTCACGTTTGTATTAGCATTATTTATTATTTATTTATTTCACTTTTTCTTCTCTTCCATAGCTTTAACCGACCTCACACCGTCTTCGCAACATCAACAAATGTTAATTTCGGCAACACAAAAAACACCAGGAAAAAAAACAACATAACAACACAATATAATGATTTGAATAAAACAAATTTCAAAAGTAAATTTAATAATCAATATTGTACAAAATATAAAATTAATAATCAACGCATTGAAGATCCATTTATCTTAATCAAACGCAAAATATGTGTGATAAAATACAATTTTATATAATATGAAACAACTCAATCAAACTAAAAACCCAAATAAAAATGGAAGCATCATTGGAATTCATGCCAAAGTTGAAAGTCACCACTGTCACATTATAAGTGTGAAACGGTTGCAATCAAGTCACGATAGTAGTCAGAAAGAAACGAAAATGAAAAATCAAGTAACGATACCTGATGTGATTATGAAAACAACACAGATTCTCACAATGTCTGGAATCAAAAGGACGACAACGATTCTCACGATAATTGAAAACGACGGCAATTCTGGAACAGAGAATTGAACAATCAAGATGGGAAGAAGAATGAAGAAGAAATTGCACGTTATGTGTGTTTTAGGTTTTGGAATGGAACAAAATTTATGAACGTATGTGGGGGTGTGTTTGGTAAAAATAAGCTGCAAGCTAGCTGAAATCTGAAAAACTAGCTTATAGCTGATGTCTTATAACTGATAGCTTATAGCTGAAAAGATGGTTTATTAAAATTGAAGTGTTAGGTAAAATTAGATATTGAAGTGGCTGATAAGTATAAAATGACATAAAAGGACATGTTTATATATATATATATATATATATATATATATATATATATATATATATATATATATATATAGAGAGCGCGAGAGAAAAAGATATTTTTTCTAATGTATTTATTTTTTAATATTTTAATTTATGGTTAACTATGTTTTGGATCCCTATAAATATCCAAACTTTTGGTTTTAGTCTCCAATAAATTTTCACCGATAATTTTGATCTCTGCTTATTTTTTTTTTTGTACAAAAGTGGGCAAAATTTCATTGATCTCGACTTTTATGAATCCCGAAAATAAGAGAAAAGTGGAAAAAAAAAATATAAGCAAGAATATATAAAATTTTACAACGTACCGTAGACTAGTTATAGTTAAATATAAAGCATTTATTTTAAGAAATATATATAAAGCGTTCATTAAAAATAAGATAAAGCATGACAATTTTTTTCCAAAGGAGAAAACGTGGCAGTTGTTTTATTAAAAAATAAGCTATGAACTTGGTCGTTATTTTTTAAGCCATGAACATATTTTATTAAAGAATAATTAAATTAAATTAATAGGGTTAAAATTGAAAGGAAATATAAAAAAAACTACCAGGTATAAGCTCAAAAGCTAGTTGAAATAAAGTATGAAAAAGCTTGCTGATTTAATTAAAGTGTTTGGTAAAATTAACTTTTGAAGTTACTAATAAACACAAAATGACTTAAAAGTACATATATGTTTAATTTATAAAAAAAATTAATTTTATTACCCATAAATAATCTAGCTAAGAAATTATCATAATAATTTTAATTTATTTCAAAATAATTTTATGGATAATTATTTCTTTGATTTATATCGGTAAATATGTTCAAAGAAAAAAATAATGATAAATATTTATAGATATTTTTTTTAAGGAAGAAATAAATATTTAGATATGAATTTAATAGAAAGTGACCGTGTAAAAAAAATCAAATCTAGAACAATATTTCAACCAACAGGAACAAAAAAAAAATCAAATAGAAACGAAGGATTATGCTTGTTCCCACGAAAGCTTAATCAACGAAAACCAAGAATATCACAAACCCACATATGTTTTCCGCCAAATACTTATTTAATTTGTTTTTGTTTAAAAAAAAAAAAGAGATTGATATGAAATACTACCTCCGTCCCTAATTATAGGACCCTTTTGAAAAAATAACGGGAATTAAGATAGTGGATATTTGTATTAAATATGTTTGTAATTACTATTGTTTTTACAATTTTATCCTTTAAGAGAGAGTTGGTTTATGTTTTCAACATGTTATTTATTGTTGATTGAAGAAAAAGATGTATAATAAATATGGGCATGTATGTAAAGAAATAATTAATGTAGTTGGAAATAGCAAATGGGTCTTATAAAAAGGGACAATTTTTTTTCTTCCAAAAGGGTCTTATAATTAGGGACGGAGGTAGTACTACTATTTCGTGTTTCCCGTAGAAATCCCTTCGTGGAATTTAGCATTGCTCAGAAACCAATGTAAAGCAAACTGCAAAAAAAATCAAGCACTACGTGGGAAGTTTTTCCGTTTTACGTGGGTAGTTTTTTTAATAAAATATAATATTAAAGGTTAAAAATGGAATAAAATGTAAAAAACTACAAGCTATAAGCTCAAAAACTACTTGGATTAGCTTCTTAAAAAACGCTAAAAGCTAGTGAGAATCCAAACACATCTCATTCTATCAAAACTAGTTTATAAGCTAGTCCAACAAGCTATAAGCTAGCTTTTTTATGTTACCAAACACAATCATGATGGGTTGAGTTTGATGTAAAATTTTAATTGTTACAAGCGCTATAGTGTAAATTAATTAAGATTGTATACCTAAATATAATTAGATAAAAATTAAAAGTTACCTTATTAAACTTGATTTTTTTTATAGAAAAAATTGACTAATTTATTTGACATTTAATGTTACATTTGTATATTACATTTTGATTGGTTGATATCTTGAACGGGTAAATACCCTAAACAAGATAGGGTAATATAGAAAAAACCAATTTAAATAGAAAGGCAGATTTGTAACTATTTTTAGGAACATCCTTAAAAAAAGAAGAAAAACAAAAGACAATGACATGCTTAAGGTACAAAACATGTAATAAAGACAAACTTTTAATGAAACAATATTTAGAATGATGAAAGTGAGTGTAAATTAATTAAATGGGTGTAAATAATTTAATAAAATTCATAAAAATAAGTATAATTAAAGTGGGCGTAGATTTCGAACTCACACTTATTGTTTTAGGTTGATTTACCTTGATAATTTAAACATTAGTGTTTTTATGAAATGAGGTTACTAAGTTATTAAGTTACTAAATGAGGTTCTCATTTCCTTATTTCTCATGTATTTGATTTAATAATACTTCTGAATGTATGAACTGAACTGATTTATCAGAAACTGTACGTGGTGGGCTGCAAGGAGTTTCACCAAATTGGTACAACCCTGGTCATGATACAGCATTAGTCAATCTCTATTATTGTCAACCCTACAGCATCTCTATGCCTTGTTGTTTTGGCATTTGCAACAGAAAATATACCGTTGTTTCTCTTATATATTTAAGGGAGGAGGATAGGCCTAAGATTTTTTTTAATTTTTTAATTTTTAGTTTTTCTCATGATCAGATTAATATTGAGTTGATTTAGTCCAATTATTTTTACATACACGTATTTTTCTGTTGTAGATGACTATGGACGTTTATCGATTTTATTTCGGTTGTAGATGACTATGGACTTTTATCGATTTTATTTTGGTCCGATATATATATATATATATATTCACATTTAGTGTCCGATAATTCTCAAATAATTTATGTAGTTGGGATTTGTAATAAACAAACTGCGTTACTCTCTAAGAAATGCTTCCATTTCTGCGACACTTTGACATAATATAGAGTTTCAATATTTTGTTGTTCATAAAGGCTTCTGCTACAAAGATTCACTCTCAATCTGTTGAGTGTTTCCATCCTCCGACTGCCAAAACTGCGCAACAAAGTAATTGTAGACCATCTCGATGCAGTGCCGCTTGTAATTTTGATCATCATTCTCCTTCAGCCTCTCCCAGCTTATCCAATAAGATACCAAAGCACACATTCTTATCACACACAACCTATTGATGTTGTCTCTATTCCCGTGTTTTTATCTTAAATCATGCATCAAAACAATATGTCACGAAAGGTATGCAAAAATACTTAATATGCACCAGAATGACTTACCTTATGCACCAGAATAAAAGACAGAGAAAAAAAAATTACTAATATTTTTTGCTAAATTATGAGCAAAATGACATGAAAGGGAATAGAGGACGTCATATGGGTTTAACGTGCTTAGTTGCTACAGCAGACCCGATTGCCTTGTATTTTTGACTGGCTGCTACGGTGAAACTGTTGTAAATCCGAATATGCCATCAACATATAAGAATTCCCTGTGTTTTTTTTGCTCATTTTACCATAAAGTTTGCTTAAATCAAAGTAATATGTTCTGAGAAGGTTGGGAAAAGGAAACTAATTACACTAACCTCAATTAAGGAACTTGCGCTCAGAATTGATGCATATTACATGATTCACATTACATATTCCTTTTTAGTTTCTCCATTGAAGTACGTCGAAAGTTTATACCTTACCATCCAAGTCACAAATGATATAAGTGCTTTCTGTGGTAAATCTAAACCACTGAACAACTGAACCATTTTCTCCCACATAGACAAGTTCTAAGTCATAAACAATTTCATATTCTTCATTACTTCTGATTCTGACTATATATGTAAATTTGAGCTCCCGGCTGTAATTACTTCAACTGCCAGCTAACTTGGTCCGACAGTTAATATCCAGCGCTGCTGCGAGAACTATTAGGAGGGTATTTTTGTGAGGTGAATGCATGAGGAAAATGACACATGTATTTTCTACTTGTAGAATACTTCACCAATGTTTATGGCATAAATAAATTACACAGAATAGAAAAGAACTTGCAAGTTGCAAACTCAATTCAACAAGAGACTACTACATAAGAGATACACCCCATCAATCTATATCTGATAGGATACTTTCTCCTCGCCCCCAAACATCTCCCAAAATACACCATTTGTCCAAATTACAAAATCAGGACGTGTAAAACGGGATATCTTTTACAATCAAGACAAATCAAGTGTTTTGAGACATGTCGAGTGAGAGGAGAAATCATCTTACTAGAGTTACAATGCAAATAATTCACAAAACATTCATAAAAGAGGAGAAACCATTTAATATTTGAGCCACCATCTGCACTTCACGTAAACATCATCCACTAAATTGTTCAAGAACTTGAAATAAGCATGTCTCCAGGAGCGCTTGATTAGGATTGAGCCAAATACACCCCAGAAGCCTATAATAAATCCAAATGTCAGACTGATGTAAAACCCACGATTGAGAAGCCGTTCGTCATCGTCTTGAACTTCTACTTTTGGATCATGCAGTGGTTTCACTTTAACACACAATTTTACAAGTGGTGGGCCACAAAGATCAAGATTATCTTCGTAAAATGAGGCATTGAAACCTTGTAGTTGTGTACTCTTTGGAATTTCACCAGATAATTGATTATGTGACACATCTAACCCACCAAGCCGATCTATTTGGGAAAGACTAGAAGGAATTGAACCAAACAACTTGTTTTGTGACAAATCAAGAAATTCAAGTGATGTTAACCTTCCGATATTTGAAGGAATTTTCCCTGTCAAGTTGTTTCTTGATAAATTTAGTGAGACCAATTGAATCAAATTTGCTATTTCAGGTGGAATCTCTTCCGAAAAGTGATTGCTTGATAGATCTATGCTTTTTAGAAGAACAAATCGATTGTTGATGAACAGTTGTTCTACACCTTTCCATGTCAACAATGCATTCAATTGATATTCACGGATAAATTGCGAAGTGTCACTGGTAGTAATAAAAGTATTATCGGTAAAATCTTGTGTTGAAGCTTTCTGAGTCATTGAAGTGAAATTTTTAATGCATTTAGGAACTTGTCCAGAAAGATTGTTTAATGAGAGATCAAAGAGTTGAATATTTCGAAGATAGCAAAGTTCTACTGGTAAACTTCCGAAGAAATGATTCCTATGTAAGCTTAAAACCTGCAGCTCTTTTAACTCGCTTCCAATCCAATAAGGGATGACTCCTTCTAGTCTGTTGTCTCTCATATCAAGCATTACTAACTTTGTGCAGTTCATTAAGGAGGAAGGGATCTGCTCTGTTAAGCTATTGTTCCTCAATAGTAATGCTCGCAGTTTTACAAGTGATCCCATTGAAGTTGGAATCATCCCTGAAAAATTGTTGTGACTCAAATCTACATAAACTAATGACTTGAAATTGCTCCAACAGTCTGGAATTCGTCCAGATAATTGATTATTTGAAACATCAAACTGAGCTAACATTTCATCTATAACATTTGCACATAGGAATGAACGAGAATCTGAGAATTTATTTTTCGATAGATCAATAAGTCCAGAACCTCGTAGAAATGGTGGAATGGGCCCTTCAAAATCATTTGATGAAAGAGATAAAAGAGAACAGTGATTTTTTACTTTTAAATTTGGAATTGATCCTTTAAGATTATTGTTTGAAATGTTTATTGTATTGCACATTTGCAATGATAGATTATCCCAAAACCACTCAGGAACATTATCTGAAATTTCAGCATTAGAAATATCGAGAAATTGCAAGTACTTTTGAGTCTTAATCCACTTAGGAAATGTAGGTCCGAGTATGCAGGATCCCAATCCTATAGTGTCCAGTTGAAAAGGTGGCACCCAATTTTCGTTAAATCTCAATGCTAGTGAATTGCCTGACAAGTCTAAATCCTTTAACATTGACATACCAGAAAAATGAAATTCAGAGATCACACCATTCATAGAGTTCGAACCCATCCGTAGTGTCCTTAGTTTGGTTGGAAATCGAATATCTTCATATATCTTCCCGCTTAGCCTATTTTTAGAAATATCAAATATTTCCAAAAGGGAGAATATTGAGAGATCGGGTTGTGTCCCATTGATTTGATTAAAGCTTAGATCTAATTCTCGGAGTGAGTATCTTGCACATTTAGGTAAGTGATCGATTATTACTTGAAGCTCACCACTGAATCTGTTTTTGGACAGGGTCAATGATTTCAACTTACATGCATTCATCCAAAATGATTTTGGAATGCCCCCTTCTAAAGAGTTTGATCTGATGTCGAAATATTCCAACTGAAATGGCAAGCTACTACCTTCAGGAATCTTTCCACTTAGTTGATTAGAAGAAAGATCCAATGTTTTCAATGATGTGAATATAGAAAGGTCGGGCAAAGTTCCAGCGATTTCATTATAACTGATATCTAACACTTGGAGTGAGTTTCTAACACAACCACTAGACAAATTTTGAAGAATTATTTGAAGGTCTTCTGTTAAATTGTTTTGACGACTCAGATCTAAAGAACTTAAGGTGCATACATTCATGAAGGATTTAAACACCCCACCCTTCAATCTATTACCTGATAGGCCAAGTCTCTCAAGAGAATTCATCACTATGCCATAGTCAATTGATGGAGGAGCCTCCAAGTGGTTGAAAGAAAGGTCAAGCTCAACAAGATTGGAACTTATGTTTGACAACAACGGGAATATCATGGATGACACAAAGTTGTTCACAGAGAGATCAAGGATAGAAAGAGAATTGGAAAAGTTGAACTTGGATTGACTCAATGAATGGATAAAATGATCAGAAAGGTCACAATTTCTTAAACTTAGTTCTCTTAGTTTTGGTAACTTACCAACCATTTTCAACCAACTATTAAATTTATCAAGATTAGATATTGACATCAGATGAAGATGGGTTAAAGAAGTAAGATTAGACAACCACTGACCTCCACTGTGATCTGTACTGTTGTCAATTGTCAGATTAATAATGTTGTCAATTGTCAGATTAGCAATGTCATAATACGCGCTTCCAAGATAAAGCTCTTGTAGGTTCACAAGCTTTCCAAGTTGAGATGGAATGCTTCCTTCCAAAAAATTGTAGCTGAGATCAAGAAATTGCAAGTTGGAGAGATCTCCAAGTTGATGAGGAATCAAACCATCTAGATGATTCCACGAAAGATTCAAGTATTTCAAATGCGAAAGAGACTCAAATTGAATATGAATTTGTCCTCCAAAATGACAATTAGAAAGATCAAGGTATCTTAGGTTTCTTAAAGATCCAAAGAAACCTGGTAGAATACTCTTTCTAAAATTATTTCCGCTGAGGTTCAAATATTGTAATTGTTGCAACTCCACCAATGACTTGTGGATATCACCCCTGATAATATAATTATAATCATCATTATAATTACCATAATAATTACCATGAAGGTCGAGCATAATTACATGACCAGTTACGTTGCTGCAACCAATTCCCTTCCATTGGCAGCAATCTTCTGTCGTCCAAGATGACAGCATGTTGTCATACACATCAGTAAGGCCAGCCTTGAATTGTAGAAGCGCCTGCCTCTCACTTTGTATGCACCTAACAAACTCTTTTGAACAAACAAGCTGGTCAGCTTGCAACACCAAACATATGAGAAATATGGCTTGAATCAATTTAATAGAAAATGGATTCATAATTGACATTTTGGTCATCACAAGTTATGTATTTGATTGTTGGTTTTGTGTACTTATTTACATTGCCAATAGCTGCATTTATAACATATTGTAGCCAAAAACCATTGGAAAAACAAAAGAACATGTGAAAGAGATGTCAATTAAGTCGGAACATAAACATGCGTGTGGACCTCATAGAGAAACAAATACGACATTTGTTCCTTGATTATTTGTGTCGGGTTATGATAATGAGGCTAGTAAGTGAATAATAGAGAGAAAAAAGAATCTAGGATGAAGACAAGACCATAAATCACGTGTAAAGTTCTCATGTGTACATGCTTTTTCGTTTGAGAAGTAAAAGCATCATTCACACTGACTATATACTTTTTAGAGTAATATTAGCAGTAACGCTCTCTTTTCAACACTTTTTTAAACATTTTATTAATGGTTTAAATTACTGTCACTCATTGAAAATGAGTTTCATTTAAAGTGGTGGAACATACACTAATTTCATCTCATAAAAAAGTGAATATTAGAAAAAATGTTAAAAAAAGAGTGACACTGTTGTACTTTTTGTTACCATTTATATGTCCACGCCTTTAACATTGACTAATCCCCTATCATAAACGTGTGGCTTCAAGAAAAGGGAAACAATATTATTAATAGTTTGAAATTAGGGAAATCTAGATTCAAGTTGAAATTTTTATGTGAAATTCTAGAAATGTTTTGATCGAAGAAAAATAGTGAAATGATTAGAAATGAGTATTAATTAGAAAGTCCTAAAAATAATTCTAGACTTATCTACCGTTATATAAAAATATAAAACAATTCTAATTGTTTGTAGGGAATAAGTTTATAACATTTTATTAGATATCAAATCGTAAATACATAACCATATATCATGACTATGGAACTTAGAGGTGTTTGCGATGCGGTTTGGTTTGATTTTGAGGTTAAAAATTATCCGAACCGCAAAATAAAAAAGCATGTGTTTCGATTTGGTTTGGTTGACGTTTAAAAAAAAACTCAAACCAAACTAAACCAATGCGGTTTCAGTTGGATCGGTTGATGTGGTTTTTTGAGACAATACAATTTTTATTTCCAACACTAAAATCAAGTTAAAAGGTTATAACACAACATATTTTCAGCAATGTTTCCGACAATATTTTAAATTTATCCAACATTATAATTGTATTTTCACTAAACAATATAGACGAAATTAAAAGCGTAGTCAACAAGTAATTATAGTACGTAAGAAATGTAAAACACTGAGATTTTATCATTCTGTAAAATTTTAAGTAGTAGATAAATATATATTTGAAATAAAAAAACAAAGAAGAAACTTAAAAAAAGAATGTCATTTGTTTAAAAGTTTCTATGAGTACTTGATTATGTGACATAGGTTGAATTAGCATTTTTCTTATCTTGCGGTTTGGTTCGGTTGGTAAAATAAAAACTGTAAACCGAACCAAATAATGTGGTTGAGTAAAATAGTGAATTGAATGCATCCAAATTAAATGCGGTGTTTTGCTGTTTCGATTTGAATTGGTTCGGCTTGCGGGTTTTTGATTGAATTGGTTTGATTTTGAACCCTCTAATAGAACATAGCTAAATATGAGGCTACCTTCACTAAGGCGTAAGCAACTTCATTAGTTTATCTTTGGCTAAACTCAACATGAGTTTTAAAAAATGAAGTATATAAAACTGTTTAGAACCATTCATAATACTTCAAAATTCAATAATATATTTTTGCTTCCTCCTTGAAAGTTGTTCAATTATTAGAATTAAGAGTAAATCATATTATCTAGTTGAAGTTCATACACCCAAAGTATAATATGATAGAGTCTAAATGCTTTCTCAACCTCCACAAGACACATCTTTGAGTGCCAAAGAGTCTTGTCAAGCTCAAAACTACAAGTTTCATCGCAGATACATATACCGATACTCACCTTGTTATGGTAGGAGTAATATGAAGCATCTATGTTGCATTTATACCTTCCTGAAGTAGGTTTTGACCACCTCAACACACATATTTTTGAAACTATTCCGAATCTGCTCGGTGTTTCCATCCTCCGGCAGCCAAAACTGCGCGACAAAGTCATCGTTGACCATCTCGGTGTGGTCCACTTTGATCCTCAGTCTCCTTCAGCCTCTCCCAGTTTAATCCAATAAGCTACCATCTTCAACTTGCATCTTCATCTTCTCTTTGTTCACCCCTTTCAGCACCGTTTCCACACAATTCACTCAACTTGGATAATATAGACCTCACCAACTTGCACCCTCCAGATACCAAAGCACATACTCCTATTACACAACCTATTGCTACGGTCTCTATTTCCTTCATTTTAACTTCTTTTATATATGAATTCATGCGTCAACACTTTATGGTGCAAATGGTATATAAAATACTTCCTCTGCACCAAAATATCTTATCTTTTATTCACACAAATTAAGAAAAATATTTATAGATAAAACAAACAGGAGTATTTATACTAATATAATGTATTCACCTTTACCATACATATACATGAAAAATATTAAATTTTGAATGATAAAATTGATATTAATTAAAGCATGCAATTGAGGAAAGAAAAAAAAAAAGTGATTATTATTATATTAAATGAAGTATTAAAGTCTTCGTAAGCATATCTCAATTTGTAGAAAAATGCATAGTAATAGATAAGGGTTGGAATTCGAATACCGAACGTCCTATTTATTTACTTTAAAAAATAAATCTTAGTAATTATATTGTTTAACAAAAAAAATATCATATTAAAAATAATTACTGTGCCTATAATAATATTATTATATAGTTTATATTACCTAAAATTATATATTTTATTTTTTTAAGAAAATTGTTGTAACTACAAGAAAAAAAAAAAAAGGTGATTTATCATAAGAGAGGTGATGTGTCATTCAGAGACACTGCCACGTCTACCCCACAATGGAGGCAGGAACCATGACATGTAAGTAAGACTGTGTTTATACGTGTATCATAAGAAGAATTTTCTCTCCCAAGAGGAAACAACAGTAGTATAAAACACAACCTGAAACAAAAAAATGCAACCTTCGACGACAAAAACCATTTAAAAAGTCACACACAAAAGGCTAAAAAGTGTGACTCGAACTTCGATCACCGACAACAACCAAACCTTATGGATAAACTTTCAACATATTTACTACCATTAATCTAAATCATAGTTAAAAGATACTTAACAAATAATTTTTGTTGAACAATTTATTTACAAATTTATCCTTAACCCAGTCATTTTTCAAAATTACAATTTAAAACAAATATCATGAATAAAATTGAAATTTAGATAGAGATATTTTTTTTTTAAGCTAAACTAATAAACCTAAATTAACACTAAAGAAAATAAAACTTCAAACTTTAAACGGTGCACACTCAAATATTCCCAATCAACATCATCATACCAACCCATGTATATTTAGATAGCATATTAAAAACTAAAAGAAACAAATAAAATTAAAACAAATATTAGACAATAAAAATATAACTTGAAGTCGAACAAATGATAAAAAGTGTGACAAATTATGGTAAATCTTTTTTAATCCTTTGGTCCATTTTTATTGATTTCATAGCAGAATACAACTTCCACATTGACAAATTACATAACACTTATTGGAACTGCTACTGAATTTAGAAATAGTTATTCAATACATTCATCACCACCACCCTCCTTCAACTTGGAGGACATACAAGGTGTTCATTTCCACCACATATATGACAGCAATAAATTGCTTAAAAGTGCATACCAGAAATATTTTTTTCTTATTGCGACGTACTAATAACGAAACAAAGATCCAAGTTCAGCAGGGTGATAATATATTCGAAACACTTTCATTCCTGAATCTGTACAGGCTCAAAACCCTTATCAATCGAAGCCTTCACGGCATCCAATATCAGTTGTGTTTTCCTACTAATTGTCGGCCATTTCTCCTCTGGTTTCGCGTTTTTTAATTTGATTTCTGCCACCAAACGAGAAAATTCAGTTACCATAAGAGCCTCCTGAGTGAGATGGTTTTCTATTACATGCTTACTCGGCTGCCTAGTGACACCAAAGCTTGATTTTGAAGCTGCATAAAATGATGCTTTCTTTTCTTCATAAGGGATGATAAAATCATGAACATGAAGTGTTCCTTTTGTCCCAACAGCAGTTATATCCATTGTTAAGTTAGATAAGAAAGAGCAATAGAATGTTGCTACTCTTCCATCTTCCCAATATAAAGAAGCACCACAAGATAATAATACTCCAGCTTTATTAAGCACCGGCTCGCGATAGGCTAATGCCGTTTTAGGTAATTCGTAGTTATTAGCCCAGAGAATTGCCCTAACACAATACCATCCTTCGTCACCAAGTGAGCCAAGAGCATCAAGATCCGGCTTCACACGGATGTTATTCTCGAGAAAATCAGGATCAGCACCAAATGTAAAACAGGTGTGAATCTGTTCAATGCCAAATAAAACCATTTATCAGTGCAGAACATGTATGCAAAAGATATAACATTTCTAACACAGCATAATCATTAGAACATAATTCAGAATCATAACTGGTGCTTGAAAACTTGATGTCTAAACTTGTGATTGAAATATACACACATATATACAACAACTTTAAAATTGTTCAAATTTACATAAGGGCAAGGGACCATGACAGACTAACATCAATGGCATAACTTTCTGTTTTGGTTCTAAATTTTGGATCTAGCTTATAGTTAAGTAACTATGAAGTACGAACACTCCTCGGGTTAGGTGTGTCGGACATCGACACATATAATTACATTTTCTCAAATTATTAGTAGTGTCGATGTGTCAGTTTCCATGTCGTGTTTAGTAACGGGTGTCTATATCCGTTCTTCATAGGTATACTTAAAATTATCCTCGATAACTACGTGTCAGTGTCCCTATCGTGTCATGTCAGTAATTCATACATCAACATTATCAAAACAAAACACAGACACATACCGATTTAACCTTTCCAAACTTCTCCCCATCCTCCAAAAACTCCTTCATCACCTCCGTTCTCGGATGATGCATCCACATAGTCCCATCCATAAACTGCACCCCACACTCCTCACACACCTTCACAATCTCATCAAACTCCTTCACACTAACCGCCACCGGTTTCTCAAGCAACACATGCTTCCCCTTCTTCGCAGCAGCCACCGCCCATTTCACATGTAACGTCGTCGGTAACGGCAAGTAAACAGCGTCAACATTAGGGTCGTCAAGAACTTCTTCGTAAGAGCCGTAGACTTTGGCGGTGGGACGGAAGTTGTTGAGTTTTGCGAAGGTGGTTGCTTTGGAGAGAGTGCGGCTGCCGACGGCGGAGATTGTGGCGGTGGAAGAGAGGAGAATGGTGCGTGAGAGTTTGCGGGCTATGTCCGCGCAACCGAGAATGCCGAAACGAATTGGCTCTGTTTGTGACATTATGATGGTGATAATAGTACACTGTACTCCCTCCCTCATATAAGAAAAAAAAATTCATTTTCTTTATCTTAAATTATAAGCAAAAAGACCAACTTTTATCATATTTAATTATATTGTTTGAAAAAACTATCTTTTTGAAATTATAACTAAAACCTATTAAACACGAGAGCAAAATTCACGAGCTGTCGTGAATAATTTCCAACCATGAGATTTGTTATTTACTTGAAAACATGGGGTGGCAGATGAAAAAAGGTCCCGCAATAGTTAAAAAAGGGGCTCCACATTCATATTTATGTGTCGTGATTTTGTAGCGTTAAATTGTTTCGCGAGATGCAGCATTTTCCTATTCATATTCATACTTTTTTTTTAGGAAGTTCGAACTCATACTCGGACACTCTTTTTGTAAAAATAGCGGATATGGGCAAGGTAGCTAATAAATTATAGCTGATGGCTAATACTTAAAATGTTTTTGTAAAATTAACGGTGCAATTAACTGATAAATATAAAATGACATCAAAGGGTATTCTTAATTCATAATAAATTTATATCAATTGATATTTAAAATATTTATAATTTAAATATATTAATTTAATATGTCTTTCATATATTATTTCTTTTCTTTCATATATTATTTTTAAATTCATAAATTTGCTAATGTTTTATTTATAATTTATCATATATTAATGCTATGCAATCTGATGAGCACTTTTGCAACCCTAGTCCCATATTTCCCTCTCAAATCCTCATATTAATGACAATTACAACTAACACCTAATTATGTTCCCTCTCAAATCATCATCATATTAATGACAATTAAAACTAACACCTACTTATGTTTCCTCTCATATCATCATCATATTAATATTAATGACAATTACAACTAACACCTACTCCCTCCGGTCTCAAATGTAGGAAAAAAAAAAAAAAAAAACACCAATTAAAAAAATGAAATGATTACATCGAAGTCATGTTAAAAAAGTACAACTTTTCAATTTTGCCCTTGTCATGCTTTAGTAATAATTAATGAAAGTGACTTTTGAACTCATAGAGATGGGGTAAAATTGGAATAGTAGCATTTATTAGGTTGCTTTTACTATACTTTTTCTTACATCTGAGACCACAAATTTTTTTGTTTTTTTCCCTACATTTGAGACCGGAGGGAGTAATTGTCTTCTCTCCCAAATCATTATATTAATGACTACAATTATAACTAACACCTAATTAAATGCACACAGCTCAAGGAATGTTTTCATAGAAAAATAATACTACCTTCGGTCCTATTTATAAGAGAAATTTAGGTCAACAAAAGTGAATGTATTTGGACTGAATTTTTAACTAGATACATCAACTTTTGTTGACCCAAAATTCTCTTATAAATAGGACCGGAGGGAGTATAAAAAATTGTATGGGTTTTTTAAGTGTTTGTCCACTTAAACCATGTTTGTTGGGTTTATTGTCAATGTTATTATGTACTCCCTCTGTTATTAATTATAAATAAAATTGACTTTTTAAGTTCATTCAATTAATTTTAGGTAAAATTACACTTTTAGTCCCTAACTTAATTTCAGGTAACAGTTTGGTCTTTTATCTTTTTTTCATTTCAATTTGGTCTTTTTTGTCAATTTTCATATGAATTTTTAAGCTTAAAATTCATGATTTTATTTTCTTATGGTCTTTCAATCTTCAAATATATGATCCTCGTCTATGTTTGCATAAGAATATTAGATTTGAAGCTTGAAAATGTATATAAAAATGGACAAAAAGGACCAAATTGAAATGAAAAAAAGATAAATGACCAAATTGTTACCTGAAATTAAGTTAAGGGACTAAAAATATAATTTTGCCTTAATTTTTTGATGTACGTGATTTATATTGTGGATCACATACATCATTAATTGAATGAACTTAAAAAGTCAATTTTTCTTATAATTAGTAACGGAGGGAGTAATTAAGTTAAGAGAAATGCTAGGGTCACACTCCCTAACACACTCTTTTAACACACACCAATCAAAACTAGCCACCTCATCCAATTATTTTATTGCTTTAATCAATTGATTTCATAGCAAAATATAACTTCCACAATAAATTACTCACTTATTGAAACTGGTAATGAACTTAGAAATAGTTATTCACTACATTCATCACCATCCTCCTTTAAGTTGAAGAACATACAAAGTGTTCATTTCCACCAGAAATATTATTTTCTTATTGCGACGCACTAATAACGGAACAAAGATCCGAGTTAGGCAGGGTGAAGATATATTCGAAACAATTTCATTCCTGAATCTGTACAGGCTCAAAACCCTTATCAATCGAAGCCTTCACGGCGTCCAATATCAGTTGTGTTTTCCTACTAATAGTTGGCCATTTCTTCTCAGGTTTCGCGTTTTTTGATTTGATTTCTGCCACCAAACGAGAAAATTCAGTTACCATAAGAGCCTCCTGAGGTAGATCGTTTTCTATTACGTGCTTACTCGGCTGTGAACCCCATTTAGTGACAAGATCATCAAAGCTTGATTCTGAAGCTGCATAAAATGATGCTTTCTTTTCTTCATAAGGGATGATAAAATCATGAACATGAAGTGTTCCTTTTGTCCCAACAGCAGTTATATCCATTGTTAGGTTAGATAAGAAAGAGCAATAGAATGTTGCTACTCTTCCATCTTGCCAGTATAAAGAAGCACCGCAAGATAATAATACTCCAGCTTTATTAAGCACTGGTTCGCGCGTGGCTAATACCGTTTTTGGTAATTCGTAGTTGTAAGCCCACAGAATTGCCCTAACACAATACCATCCTTCGTCACCAAGAGAGCCGAGAGCGTCGAGATCCGGCTTCACGCGGATGTCATTCTCAAGAAAGTCAGGATCAGCACCAAATGTAAAACAGGTGTGAATCTGTGCAATGTCAAATAAAACCATATATCAGTGCAGAACATGTATGCAAAAGATATAACAATCATTAGAACATAATTCAGAATCATAACTGGTGCTTGAAAACTTGATGTCTAAGCTTGTGATTGAAATATACACACATATATACAACAACTTTAAAATTTTCAAATTTACATAAGGGCAAGGGACCCCGATAGACTAACATCAAAGGCATAACTTTCTGTTTTGGTTCTTAATTTTGGATCTAGCTTATAGTTAAGTAACTATGAAGCATAGACATTCCTCAGGTTAGGCGTGTCAGACATCGACACATATAATTACACTGAATTACGTTATTTTCTCAAATTATTAGCGGTGTCGACGTGTCAGTGTCCGTGTCGTGTTCAATGTCCGTGTCCGAACCCGTGCTTCATAGGTTAATTCTTAAATGTCTTATAGAAAGTCATAATTTGATTCAGAAACGAGACCAGGCATGCAGCAGGATTTCAGTGTCAGACAAACAACAGCTCAACTCAATAATGAAGTATCAAGGAGAAGACAACTAGAATAACACAGAGCAATACTTCGATTTTATCAATGAAACATTATTTGACATTAACCAGGAATTTTTTAACTCTTTATAATTTTCTTTAAGCACAGAACCACTCTCTATACACTAAGCCAACTTAAACTTGTAACTATTGTTCAAAAACAGAATTTGAAAAAGAGTAACTGAACATTTTGGTTATCTAAATTCTATAGCAGGACGATTTAATCCTCCAAATTTACGAAATGAAGTTGATAACAGAAAATCAATTTAGTCCCTTTGTATCTCACCAGATCAGAAATGCTTGAGTTTTCACATTCTTAAGAGCATGCTCAGCTGAAGAATGTTTTCAGAAATGCTTGAGTTTTCAAAGACTATCAGCTTAAGATAATTAGGCAAAGTCTTATGAAGAAATCCAAATTTCAGTATCTGAGGTATCATCTTTCTCCTACATTCTCCTAATTTATACAAATCTGTCATATTAGTACTTGATGCTATATATACTTTAAAGACTACATATGTTTATTTAGTATCAAAATCACTTTTTTATAATCCGTAACAAAGTCTCTAATCTCTAAAAGTTAATCCATAACATCAAAATCATGTTTCATAAATCCATAAAAAAAAAAAAACATAGCCTAAATCACTTCTAGTTTCATACATCAATGTTAAGAAAACATGAACACACACCGTTTTAAGCCCCGAATCGATTCTATTTTCTTAAATTATCGTCAATATCTACATGTCTACAGGAGCGGATCCAGACATTTGATATTGGTGTGGCAAAATATTCAAATCAACTATATTTATTAACAAAGTAAATAATTGATACCTTAAACAATATAGTGAATTGGTATAGGTGGAAGCATTTTACCATTGTGTTGCAGGTTTGATTCCCTGCAACACCCTTTTTAATACTAATAACTTAAAAAAATAAAAAATAAATTGTTCAAAAGCGCTTCTCAACAAGAGTTGAACACAGGTCACGCACATCATTCAGTAGACTCAAACCACTCGGCTAACCATGAAACTGGTGTGGCAACTGCCACACCATGTTTCATATTAAATCCGCCCATGCATGTCTATCTGTCAGTATCGTGTTAGGTGTCTGTATAAGTGATTCATATTTCATACATCAACATTATCAAAATACATACTGATTTAACCTACCCAAACCTCTCCCCATCCTCCACACAAACACAACTTCTTTTATAAAAATCTCTAAAATGTAATCTCTTAATTATTGATTATCAAAATCACATTATTTATAATCCGTAACAAAGGAACCCTAAATCTCTAAAAATTAATCTAAAATGACAAAATATATTTTTTATAATCGGTAACAAACATTACCCTAAACCACTTCTATTCTCCTAAATCATCATCAATATCTTACTATGTCAGTCTCGTGTCAAGTGTCTGCATCAGTGATTCATATATCAATGTCATCAAAACACAAACACATACAAATTGAAACCCAAAATCGGTTCTATTTTCTTAAAGAGGAGTGCTAGCAACATTTTCTTTCCAAAACTCCCTAACATTCACTATCTTATTGCATGAAATTCGTGAGGGTCCCACACATTTTAGATATGGGTTCTACATAAGGGGATGAAATCCACATGGATTTGTTTGAAAAAGAGTATGGCTAGCATTCCTCTTTATTAAACATCATCTGTATATTCGTGTCTGCATCGGTATTCCATGCACTATGAAACACGGATACGAACACCCAACAATTCTAATAATTTGAGAGAATCACATGATTCATGTTAACTATATGTGTGTCGGTGTCGTGTGGTGTTCGAGTTCGAGACAACATGTGTCAGACACTGAGACATGCCTAATCTAAGGAGTGTTCATAATTCATACATCAACATTATCAAAACCAAAACACAAACACATACCGATTTAACCTTGCCAAACTTCTCTCCATCCTCCAAAAACCCCTTCATCACCTCTGTTCTAGGATGATGCATCCACATAGTCCCATCCATAAACTGCACCCCACACTCCTCACACACCTTCACAATCTCATCAAACTCCTTCACACTCACAGCCACCGGCTTCTCTAACAAAACATGCTTCCCCTTCTTCGCAGCAGCCACCGCCCATTTCACATGCAACGTAGTCGGCAACGGCACGTAAACAGCGTCAACATTAGGGTCATCAAGAACTTCTTCATAGGAGCCGTAGATTTTGGCGGTGGGAGGGAAGTTGTTGAGTTTTGCGAAGGTGGTTGCTTTGGAGAGAGTGCGGCTGCCGACGGCAGAGATGGTGGCGGTGGAAGAGAGGAGAATGGCGCGTGAGAGTTTGCGGGCTATGTCGGCGCAACCGAGAATGCCGAAACGGATTGGTTCAGTTTGTGACATTGTTTTGGTGATAAATGTTTTGCGGTTTGAGGGAGGGAGTGGTCATAAATCATAGTAGAACAGTGTATATCGTTTTCGATTTAATCATACTCATACTTGGACACTTGGACGTTTGCCATGGCCACAGGAACTTAATTATCTTAATTTTAATTATGATGACAACTTAATTATCTTTACAATAAGGTTTTTTCTAAATTACCTTTGAAAACTCATGGGCAATTTACCCAAACCAATCAAAATTTTCCATGTGTACTCCATTAGAATAATAACATTTATTATTTTATTTTGCAAAAATTTAGCATTTCACCCCATCTTAAATTAATGATTTTTCACCCCCATTTTTTTTTTTTTTATCAAATTTGGGTTTATCAAACCACAATCCAGAGAATTTAATGTGAAAATCATGCATTCATTTCAATTTAGTTGAACGACTTGGCAAAAATCATTAAAAATTAAAATTATCACTTGTGGGAATTGAACTTGAATGCACCCACTTATTTGAAATGTTTTCCCAAACCACTTGACCAATACATTTTTTATGAATTAAATTGGAATGCAAAAATATGTTATTAGTGAGATTTTTTTTTTTTGCAGTGACTTATTATAACCTAGCTTTAGTAAAAATAATAATAATCATTTTATATGTGTATATTTATGAAATAGTAAATCTTTCTTAAAAAATAATAATAAATTCATTCAATTGATTTTTTATATTGTAAATATCATTCTTTTATATAAATTCATACTTTTATATAGATTCGATGAACTACAATATTGTTTCATTTGTGATCAACCGAATTTTGACTTATTTTAGGTACTATTTTTCATTTGGATAAGATAAATTGTTTAAAGGTATTAATTTTTTTTTTGCAGAGTCTTATAAGTTATAACCTAGCTTTAGTAAAAAAAATCATTTTATGTGTATAATTATGAAATAGTAAATCTTTCTTAAAAAAAAAAAAAAATATCATTCATTTGATTTTTTTATATTTTAAATATCTTTCTTTTATATAAATTCATACTTTTATATAGATTCGATGAACTACAACAATGTTTTATTGTGATCAACCAAATTATGATTTATATTAGATAATATCTTTTATTTGGATCAGATAAATTGTTTAAAGGTATTGATTTTTTTTCGCAATGTCTTATAAGTTATAACTTAGCTTTAGTAAAAAAAAAAAGGTTTATTTAATTCTTTGGTTTTATTTTGGTCTCACAATTAATAAAACTCACGTTTTAGTCCTTCACTTTTCCCACAGTTTGCCAAATTAATTAACTTTAACCTCAAATATCTATGGTGAACCCACTGGTCCGCTATAGATCCTATTATTTTTTTAATATAAACCGTTTGATCTTTTTTAATAAAGAAGGATTATTAGATCATGCATGTCCACTGTATCTTACTGTGAACCAACAACATCTAGCATTATATCCCATACTTCATCTTCTTCCTTCCCCTCATTCATCACCTTCATAAAAAAAATCCAGATAACCACCATCAAAACCTCTTTTTCAAAACCACCATCAACACCGTTGTTTATATATCCATCATCTCAATCCCTCTCTCTCTCTCAATCGAACCCACGCACCCCAAATCCGAATTCGACAATAAAAAATTGAAGTTGGGATTGATTTTTTATTGAGAAGTCAAAAATGAAAGAGAAGGAGGAGAATGCAATGAAGATGATAGAAGGGGAAATGGTATCTGATGGAGAAGAGAGAGCATGAGAGGTAAGGAATAGTTTAGGAAAAAAGGGTTTAAGGGAATAGAGAGTAGATCGGGATTGAGAGAGATAGATTGGAAAAAAAAAACAATTTTTTTTAAGCATTGTCATTGAGAACTATTGTGATTACATCTATGATTCTGGAATTCTTCTGCTTAACAGTACTTTTTGGTTCAGCAAAAACGATGCAAATCTATAGGAAGATGAATTGGGTTAAAAATTGGAATAATAAGGAATGAATGAATATGAATCAGAAGAAGGAAAGAGATATTCTTGACATGGGAGAAAATATTAATGAGAATTAGAATCTTGTCCAAATATTATGTAAAAACATAAGAATCTTAAAAAAAATTCCTTTAAATTTATCTATTTATTTTTTAAAATGTTGGATCTTCTTGTTGTTGATTGATGATTATGGATTTTGTTTTAATGGTATAATTGGGATAATAAAAAAGCAAGTATTAAATATACTCATATAGTTTGTTACACTTTTTAAATGATAAAGGAAAAAACCAGACATACATATCGTGTTTGTTACATTTGTTTTAATATTTAAATTTATTCTTATTTATTTGTTACATGTGGTGTTTGTATTAAAAATTAAGGGTATTTTTGGAAAGAAAAATCCTGCCCAAAAGTGCTGAAAGAGATAGTTTTATTTATATATAATATAGATACTATATATAACTAGCGAAAAAACGAGCACGTGACATGTGTAAATTATGAACGGTATTTTGTATGAAATTTTTATTTTGATTAAAATTATAAGTACAAATATTTGTGAAATTAAAATTGTAATAAACCCAAAATAATCATGTTTATCTTTTACCACAACAACACAGTAGTTTAACAAATATAATACAAATTCTTATCTTTTTTTAATACCACCAAGAATGTAACATTAATATAGGAAAATTTGTTTAAAGGTATAATTGAAATTATAAAAAATTCAGCCCAAAGTCTCTATTCCCTTCATATACAGTATATATAGTATTTTGTCAAAAAAAAAAAAAGAGTATATATTAGTGGTATATTTCCTATTTTAATGAGATTTCATTTTTCTAATTCAAATTTAATATAATATTATAAAGGATAAAATAGTAAATAAAATATTTTAAATGAACAGTAAAATCAATAGTATATAGTATAGTATATACATATAAAATAATGTTTTTATGCCACATGTTGCCTTTGTAATGCCCTGAATTCTGATAGAACTGTGCACTTGCGGTTTTATCCCATCAGTCATCGAATCTATTTAAAAGTATGAATTTATATAAAAGAATGATATTTAAAATATAAAAAATCAATTGAATGAATTCATTTTTTTTTTAAGAAAGATTTACTATTTCATAAATATACACATAAAAAATGATTTTTTTTTTTTTACTAAAGCTAGTTTATAACTTGTAAGACACTGAAAAAAATAAAAATTAATACCTTTAAACAATTTATCTGATCAAAATGAAAGATAGTACCTAAAATAAATCATAATTCGTTTGATCACAAATGAAACAATGTTGTAGTTCATCGAATCTATATATAAAAGTATAAATTTATATAAAAGAATGATATTTAAAATATAAAAAATCAATTGAATGAATTCATTTTTTTTAAGAAAGATTTACTATTTCATAAATATACACATATAAAATGAATTTTTTTACTAAAGCTAGGTTATAACTTATAAGACCTTGCAAAAAAAAATTATTACCTTTAAACAATTTATCTGATCCAAATGAAAGATGATACCTAAAATAAATCATAATTCGGTTGATCACAAATGAAACATTGTTGTAGGTCATCGAATCTATATAAAAGTATGAATTTATAAAAAAGAATGATATTTAAAATATAAAAAATCAATTGAATGAATTCATTTTTCTTAAGAAAAAATTACTACTTCATAATTATACACATATAAAATGATTTTTTTTTTACTAAAGCTAGGTTATAAAGGCACTGCAAATAAAAATAAAATAATTTGCTCACTAATAACATAATTTTGAATTCCAAATTATTTCATAAAAATGTATTGATCAAGTGGTTATGGAGTACATTTTAAATAGGTGAGAGCACCCAGGTTCAATTCCCAGGGGTGATAATTTTAATTTTTAATGGTTTTTGCCAAGCTGTTCAACTAAATTGGAACGAATGCATGATCTTTGACATTAAATTCCCTGAATTGCGGTTTCATAAAGATGAACCCAAATTTGATAAAAAAAAAAAAAAAAAAAAGGTTTGGAGAGTGATTGGATTAGAGGTGAAATTTAATTATTGTGAGGTTTAAATTGTAAAAAATCATTAATTTAAGATGGGGCGAATATGCAAATAATAAAATACTTGCTATATTTTTGCAAAATAAAATAATAAATGTTATTATTTTAATGGAGTACACATGGAAACTTTTGATTGGTTTGGGTAAATTGCCCATGAGTTTTCAAAGGCAACCTAGGTCTCACCTTAAAATAATGGTGGATAATTTACATCAACAAATGAACTTAACTTTCACCTTTTTAGGTGGTATTTATGAACTATTTTGACTCCATCAATAAATTGTTCATTTTCATTTGTTAGTGGTTAAGTTAACCACCATTTTTCAAAGGTAATTGAAACAAATCCTTTAATTTTTTCAAAAAAAAAAAAATTATCTTAAATTATATCACGGTCCTTTAACTTTGAGATTTGTAATATATTTAGTCCTTTTAAGTTAGGCTAAACTACACTTTTCACTACCAAAGTTTATCAATGTTGCGATTTCGACCACTAAAAAAATGAAAATTTTAGTCCCTTAAGAATTTAACCAGTTTGCAATAATCATTTTTTTTTTTCCAATTTTGACCCATGTGGCATGCCACGTGTAATTATTGATTTAAAAAAAATGTCAAATAGTTAATAATAAATAAAATAATAGAAAAATAAATTTTTTTTTAAATCCAAATTTTTTTTAAGCTCGTCCTCTTCTTCATATCTTCATCTTCATCATCATCATTTTTCATACATCCATCATAAAAAAATCCAGAATTTTTTTTTAAATCATCAAAATTCTCCATGCTTAAGTGAAGATGAACTCCCCGAATCTTTTTTTTTTTTTTTTTTAAATCAGCTTAAATATAAAGAAAATGCCCAGCAAAAGATGTGCAAATAGGCTTACAACTTAGCATGATTTAAAATTGCTCAGCGGCTATACACAGAGAAAACAATAACAATACCAAAAAAATCAGAACCTAACAATAAAGCCCCTCCCAGCAACCCGAAGCAACGACACTAAAATCTGTCAGAACAGTTGATATGTCGATCCCCTATTAAAAACCTGAAGCAAGCCACCTGATCCCATTCTCCTTCACCCTCTTCATTTCCCCTTCAATGTCCTCAATTTCATCGCAAAATCCCTAACCTCCACCATGAATGATTTCGATAATCTTCTATCTTCTTTCGATTTCGATATCAAACCTCAAGGTAAATCCGCTTCAATGTCTCAACCACCCAAATCATCATCTTCATCTTCAAATTCAAATTCAACTTTTCTCAACTTCGATTTCGAATCCCGATCTGCTCGTACATATCGGATCCTCCATCAACCGTCACAATCGCGACTCCTCTAGTTTCGACAATCTCTTCACCACCACCATCGGATCCAACTCCTAATCCAATCCTCGCGATGCACCCTTTGATTTGGATACCATGTTTCCTGAATCCGCCGGAAATTCTTCACCGCCACCGGTTTACGACGACAATGTTTTTGACGTTGTGTCAGAGCTGAAAAGCACCGTGAAAGTTAATTTTGAAAACGTTTTTGCCTCGCCGAAATCGAACAATGGTGCGTTTGATGATCTTCTTGGTGGATTTGGGAAGGATTCAAAGGGTTCTGAAGGAGGGGTTGTGGTATTGAGTTTTGAAAGCCTATTACAGTGAGGATGGGGGGCGGCTGAAGGAGGGTAGTAGTCATTGCTCGGCTTGGTGGCGGTCGGTGTGTAGGATTCGTCAGGGGTTGGGAGAGAGTGTCGGGCGGCGGTTTGATAATAATATTCGTCAGGTTGTGGAAGATGGCAATGATACTTTATTTTGGCAAGACATATAGGTGGGGGAAATTCCATTGAAAATAAAATTTCCCCGCTTATATGAGCTAGCTTTGAAAAAGGAGTGTTCGGTGGCGGAGGCGAGGAGGGATATAGGTGCGGTTGGGGGAGGGGAGAGGGTGAGGGTGTGGCGCCGTCGTTTGTTTGCGTGGTAGGAGGAGAGTGAGAGGGAGTGTTCTGTTTTACTGTACACCACTATTTTGCAGGAAAATATCCATGATGCTTGTATGGGTGGAAACATCTGCTTCTTTGTATGAGTGTCCACTTGTAATTTGTTTTGCTTTGGTGGTGCTACCTTGTTTTGGCCACCTGAATCTTGTAAATACTCTTGGGTGGTTTGCTCCTTACACACCTTGTGCGGAGTGAATCATTGTTGTTAATATTATATCTCATTTTAGTTTGTTAAAAAAAAAAAACGATAATGTTTTTTTCCGCTTTAAACAACTTTTCCTTACAACTTTGAAGTGTCATCATAGGTGTTACACCATATTTGTTATGGAGATTATTAAGAAAAAAAATTAGGTTATAATTTTTTCTCATTCATAGGACATCAAAGATAAAAGGTTTGTATGATTGTAAATGGTAGTTTACTACTCTCCTTCAATGATGAAGGAGCCAAAAAGCTCATACATAGAATAACAAACCTCAAAACCACTCATACATAGAACACTGGGAACTCATTTTCACAACCATCGACCTTGTCGAACCAAACACCCATTTAAAATCAAAAACTTGTTATCTTTTATTTCGTCCACAACGAAAAGAAAAAATGAAGACCCATATATATCCAAATCCAATAATATTTATCCATAAAATTTTTTTCTTTAAATTGATGAAAATGATAATATACTCCTTTAATCTAACTAGTCGCAATTAAATCGAAAGTCACATAATACATTCATGTTACTTATGACTTGAAAATGGAGAATGATTGAAAACATTAGGTGCAGAGGGAGAAAGGCATGTGTGAGAGATAAATGGAAGCAACTGTACAAAAAAAATGATTATTATGGTGGAAATTTTACACCCAATCTGTAATTAGAATATGTGATGTTGTGAATTGAACAAAAGATTTTTTATTTTTTTTTATTATTTTATCTTTTATATGGGCTATTCACTTGAGGTGCTGATGGTCGAACCTACAACAACTAATTCTTACATGATCAGTGTTGAGGTTTGATGATGGCTATTGAACAAAAAGTTACATGCATGAAATTGACTTTTTATATGAAAATTAGATCTCAACCGATCAATTAAATGTCATGTTCTAATTTATATTCTCACCTCTCACAATAGCAACTTCTCTCACTTTATATGTATTGAAATCTATAAGTAATTCACAAAAACCTTTGACGCACCTCCAAACCCCATCAAGAGGAATCCCATATATTTTATAACACTCAAGGAAATTAGAACAAGTTCCTATATTGTAAAATTAAAATAAACAAATATTATTAAAAGTGAATGAAATATTGTGTATAAGATAAGATAAGAAAACAAAAATATGAGGATGACTTACTTTGACTATCGGATATAACAAGATATAAGAAAACAAAAAATATCACCCTATATACAAGCTTAAGAATTTCATCCATTTTTTCACTTTTGCATATAAGTAATATAACATTGTTTGAAGATTTTATATAGTAAAAAGCCTTATTCTATGTTTATGTCAGTTCAATTATGTTACTAGTAAAAAGCGTTTAAAATAATTATTAAATTCCCTTTCAACTCATAGAATGGATCTTAAGGACAAATATCAAATATAATTAGAGTTCATTCTTGCTTACCAACCTTTTGTTATTTTCTATTTTTATATAGCCTTTCATATAATAAAGAGATGAGACCAACATTATATTATGTTGGTATGAATGGAACTAGATTAATATTTCTTTTAAAAGGTTTCATGTTTAAATCTTTCATTATTTTCTATTTTTTATATAGCCTTTCATATAATAAAGAGATGAGACCAACATTATATTATGTTGGTATAAATGGAACTAGACTAATATTTCTTTTAAAAGGTTTCATGTTTAAATCTTTTATTATTTTCTATTTTTTTTATATAGCCTTTCAAAATAAAGAGATGAGACCAACATTATATTATGTTGGTATGAATGGTAGTAGACTAATGTTTCTTTTAAAAGGTTTCATGTTTAAATTTTTCATTAGACTAATGCTTATTTTGTTGAGTTATCAGCAACCATGAGGGCCATAGAGATTGCAAGTCAACATAATTGGACTCAACTTTGGTTGGAATCAGACTCTATGTTGGTGGTAAATGCCTTCAAGAATCATGCACTGGTGCCTTGGAAGTTAAGCAACCGTTGGTATAACTGCATACATATTGTCCTCAGAATCAGATTTCCCTTATACACATCAATAAGAGTCCTTCAAGTTGCTAAGAAAGGTCTCTCCAAAAGGATAGGAACATTCTCATAAGTTTCAAAATCAAGTATAATGAAGTCTGCATGAAATACAAACTTATCCACTTGTATAAGCACATCATCAATCCTTTTTTCAAGGTGAACAAGAGACCTATCAACAAGTTTTAGATTCGCAGCACTAGGCTTGGCTTGACCAATTCCCAATTGATTGAAAATTTATTTAGGCATTAGATTGATGCTTGCTCCAAAATCACAAAGCGCCTTCCCACAATAAACTTCATCTATAAAATAAGGAATGGTGAAGCTACCTGGATCTTTTAGTGGTCATTGCTACTTTCTCAAAGTCTCCCAATATTCGTCTCTTAGTGATAATGTTCATAAAAATTTTGTTATGATTTGGCATTTAGTGGAGAGCTTTTAGCAAAGAAATATTAATGCGGAGTTGCTTCAAGATCTCCATGAACTTCTTGTACTGTTTTTCCATGGAAGTCTTCACAAACCTTTGAGGAAAATGTGGATCAAGATGCTTGGTGTACTGACTAAAGTCTATGCTTGGTGTACTGGCCAATAGTCTACAACATCTGGAATATAATAGGTTTGAATTCGAACTGAGCAGTAGTGACTTCTAATCTCACTATGCTAGTGTGGTGTGTTTATTCAATATATATCTTGTTCTTAATGTTTTTCAAGTTTTGATAAACTTTGAATCGATTCTATCTTATAGCTCATTGTTAACACTAGGTTTTGTAACCTGGACTAGATACATTTTTAACTAAGGTAATTGGCCCAGACATTGGAAAATTAATTAGTGTGGTTTAGTTCAACATTCTATAATGCCTTTGATAATATGAGTATCACCTAGGACATTAGGTTTCTATATTATATGAATAAAATCTCGAATTGCAATAGGTCTTGGTCTACTTTGTTAAACAATATTGTGAACATAAACCTTAAATTTCTATTGAATTACGAATTAGTATTACCAAATAAGTACATAAAGGGGATTGAGGAAAACCTAATAGCCTTTCATCATTCTAAATCAAGTTTTATTTTATTTTATTTTAGGCTTAAATGCACTTTTGGTCCCTTAAATATTTAATTGGTATCGCTTTGGTCCCTTAACTAAAAAAAGATTGTTTGAGGATTTTAAGTTTTTTTTTAGTCTCGTTTTGGTCCCTTCTGTTAGGTTTCCGATAGTTTTAATAAAAAACGCTAAGTGTGGACACGTGTCACCTTGTGATTGGCTCTGAGATTTTTTTTTTTTTACAAAAATAAAATATATTTTAAAAAAAATAATAAATTTTTTTGTAAAAAAAAAAAAAAAAACTCAGAGCCAATGACAAGGTGACACGTGTCCTGAAGTTAACTTTTTTTTAAAACCCTAACGGAAACCTAACAGAAGGGACCAAAACGAGACTAAAAAAAAACTTAAAATCCTCAAACAATCTTTTTTTTAGTTAAGGGACCAAAGCAATACCAATTAAATAGTTAAGGGACCAAAAGAGCATTTAAGACTTTATTTTATTTTCAACTGCAACCCAACTTTTAAAATCCCCTAAAATTATTGTTTATAATTAAATTTAGTTTAATTTTCTAGTAGAAATAAGAATCCATGTGGATATGATTTTTTACTTAATGCTTTAATACTTGTATAATTTGTTACACTTGCCAAATTGTCCATCAAATCCCATAGGCTTTTTCTTTCAAATGTCTCGAGAGTTTCTCTGCCACACTTCCTTTATGAAGCATTTTCTCATACTCCATGGTATGCTAAGGAGCTGAGGGATAAGGATGCCTTAGAAGAGCCATTGAAAAACACCTCCACTTCATGGGATAAATCGAAAGAGCGTAGGAAGAAGTCGAAAAAGGCAACCAAGCGCACATTATCGGAGTTGATCTGCAAAAAGAGTCTAGATCATGCAAACTGATTGAGAAGATGCATTCATTCCTACCTACTTTTACGACATCCGAGGAGAAATGTACTATCTAATTGGAAGCCCACCAGATGAACAAGTGGCGGAGCCAGGAAATTTAAGAAGTCTGGGCAAAGAATTAATCTTAAATTGTCATAAATCAATTTTTTTTTTTTCTTTCTAAAAAAATCTAAATAAAAGAGATTTATCATTTTATCAACAAAAATACAATTTAAAATAGGGTTATTAATTGAAATTGACCACGTAATATACGTGAAGTCTGAAAATTGACCATGTAATTAAATAACATGTATTCTAACCATGTAATTCGAGATTTTTATTATTTATAACATGTAATATACGCGAAGTCCAAAAAAACAACCGAGAGATTGAATTTTTTCATGATTTCCTAGAGGCGAGTTAAGAACGTTAAAATATGGCTTTAACAAAAAAATTATAAATTTTCGACAAACAACAAATTAATTATGAATTTTTAAAGTGTCAAAAGCTCAAAAAACAAAACAATGAAAATCTCAATCTATAAATCGAATTTTGAGCTCATTATTTGCAGAGACATCTATAAAAATACATAAAAAGGATATGTAAAGTTTCATAACATTTCGAAGTCGTTTAAATTTATTTTGATTTTTCAACTAAAACGTGCAAAATTGAAATTTTGTTCCGCGTAAGCGTATACTCACAAGTGATCGAATTTAGTTCCCTAATTTTGTAGACATGACTGGAACTAGATAAGAACCTTCACAATGAAATTTTGTAATTTTTAAACGATATACAAATTAATTATAAATTGTTTAATAAATTCATAATTATGAGGGAATAAAAATTCATAATTAATTTATCCATGGTCGAAGAAATTTAATTTTGTGTAAAGCTATATTTTAACGTAAAAAGATTCAACTTGTAGGTCATATTTTTAGACTACACGTATATTATAGGGTGGTCAGATTTAAATAAGAAGAAATTCAAGTTACAATGCTAGAATATATGTTTTGTATTTTATTAGGTTATTTTTCAAACATAAAGTATATTACAGGGTCAAGTTGAACAATTAACCCGTTAAAATAAGAGACATGAACCCGTCAATAGTGTGCTAAATAAAATTCCAAGACCTATTTGCGTGTGACAATTTTCAGATTGCCCAAATTTTTCTTTTTGTAAATGTGTTGATGTGCTTTTGGGTTGAGTCTAATGTACAAAAATTATCGATCGAACCCGAGCGATCGCCCGGGGTCGCCATACGGTAGAACCGCCCATGAGATGAACCACAAGGTTAAGTTGAGGGATATATCCGAGCAAACTGTCGCTTGTATATTGGAGATGGATGCGCCTTTTTTGTAGTTCTTTGCGGAGTCTTTTGATATTATTCAGCAATAGATTGGTGTCTTTAACTAGCAAATTCCGCTAAATTTGGATGGCCTTGGCCCCAAAAACAGTGCTACGGAGTTTGAATATGAGCTTTTTTGCTATTCGGGGAGAGGCCACTAATGATGAAGTCCACGAGCGGGAGGCTGTCCGTTAGGAAATCTAGAGACAAGAAAGTCGTTTCGTTAGGTGATATCAGGGTTAATTCTCCTGGTGATAGAAGAAAGGATGGTGATATCGTCGTTTGTTCAAGATATGCGAGTGTAAATGTAATATAATAATGGTTTTTCTTGGTCAATCATGAAAGGATAGATAAAAAATAAAAAAAATAACGAAAGGTTATTAAACAAGAATGATCTCGAATTACAAGTAATATTTTTATGTGAGATATGTTTCTTCTATGAACAAAAGAGACAAACATTATACATCATTCCACTTTAGATAAGTTTAATAATTAATCTAATTTTATCCTTCAATATTATTAAATATTTTATTGACGTAAGCTTCCCATGATCTTTTTTACTATATAAAGTGATTAACTAATTCTATATTTGTTACACGCAAAGGTTACAAAAATGGCTGAAAATTACAAGTTTGTTTATGTTGTGATCTTTTTTGTTTCTCTTTTTCTTGTTGTAGTCGACGGTGAAAAAAGGAACGATAGTGGACATAGAGATAATAAACTCATTCTCATATATATTTTCGTTTGTTTATCTTATACATAATCATTCTACCATTTTTAATTAATTATATGTATTTATTTTATTTTACACTACAGGACAATGTGCTGATGACTACGAGTGTTATCGACTATTTTCATGTCCTCGTGAAGTTGCATTTAAGTGCATTAATGGTTGGTGCAAATGCATACTCTAGTTAAGGTAAAAAGTATTTCTTCAATATCATGTTCCTGCAATCTTAAGCACACACACAAAAAGTCTAACAACACAATCATCCTCAAAATCAATATTATGATCACTCCTGGTTATAAACAAAAAAATATCCGTTTAAATATCTGTTTATTATGAATTCAAAATCAACAAATGGAGATATTATGGTTAAGGTAACATACATTTTCAGTAGAAAAAGAGCACTACCAAGCTCCTGGTTCAAAATTGTTACTTGTAACAAGATGTCGGCAAGAAAGAAAAGAAAAAATATCGACAAAATCTTGAGAGAGTGAGAACGAATTGGAAAGTGTACCAAATTGAAAAAAGTAATAAAATAGTAAATTATCCTACAAGGGTCGCGGGCTAAGAGGGTCAGCCTGTATTAAAAATTATATTTTTTTTAAATAGTATTATAAAATACTCCTATAAATTTTTTTATAAATAATATTTTTAATATTTTAAAATAATATCTAGCACAAAAATAAATTGTAACATTTTCGTACAAACGCCGTAAAGTAAAACGGTGAGTAAAACAATTTTAAATAAATTATATACGTTATGGTTATATATATTTATATATTCGATCTTTAAAATTATAAATAACGAAACGAGTAAATATGATACTATATTACATTTATATTTGTTTTAATTGATTGAATTTTCAGTTTTACTTTTTACTTGGATAATCAACCAAGTAAAGAAATATTTGAAAAATATATATAATTTATAGTTTTTTTTGTTATGTGGGCTAACGGGCTATCTGCGGCCCGTCCGGGCTAGCCCTAACGGGTATCGGGCTTTTTAGGGCCGGGCTAAAAAGCCCTACGAAAATTCGGATTTAATATTTAAGGCCCAAGCCCTATAATTAATCGGGCTAAACGGGTCAGCCTATACGGCCCGTCCCGTTTTGACAGTTCTACTTTTTGAGCGTTTTTTGGCCTTGAAATGCCTGGGAAATTGGGATGAATTTCCTTAAATTGTATTGTCTTCAAAAGTTTATAAGAACCTTTGATATGCGTTCTTCATATCTCTTGTTCATTCATGTGGTTTCTAGGTTTGCCGAATTACAAGATTTATCAATAAAAAGACTTAAAACACATATGGAACTGCATGATTGGGGATGAAAGTGAATTATAGTGAATCAAATAAAAACAACACCAAATGTTCCTCAAACCAAGGACAACTCCTCTTAATGACTTCTTATTTGTCTTCATATGAAAAGAAAATAACTTAAAACATAGCTGAAAACATCTTATGATGATCCATCATCACAACCCCGAACTTAAAATGTTGTTTCTCTCCACCAAAAAAAATTACAAGAATTTCAGAAGCTAAACATACTTTTTGGAGATAGTTCTCAAATTGTTGCTCTTCCCAATTACAAACTTAAATAACTTACAACTTCCATGCATGTAGGTCAAGCTTAGATATGATACTCGTACTTACAACCACATTACATTCCAAGGCACACATTTATATCTCCTAAAGCCAAATGGATTGGTCAAAGCGTTTTCCACATTCCGATCATCATGTGATTGTACCTTGTGTTGAATTTGAAGAAATTATAAACGTTCATTCAAAGTCAATATTACCACACACACATATAGAGGTATTTTCAAGGTTATATCGTGGCTTAGCTCAAAGTGAGATATATTTGGTAAAGTAGGCTAACAAACAGTTTGGATTTTGTTACTAAGGATTCCCTAATTGAAATACTTCCTTCAAGCTTAAGATGTTGATAATTAAAGGATGATATTTGTTTTTATTTTATTTTGTGAGACATGCATCACATATAGGTTATTAGACATTCAAGTCAATGTCTTAATTTCATTGAATTGATTAGGTTCCATGGTGTATGTTGAGCCCACTATTTATGGGGTGTACTTATGAAGCTAGACAACCCTAGCGAGACACCTACCAATACTGCACAAAAGATAGTTTGTTGTAATGAAATTCAACTAGAGAAGTGTTCTTATTATTTGACTTATCATTTCTTCTGAGTTTACTTTATTAAGTATAAGTTATTGGCACAACATGCATAAGGAGTATAAGTGTAAGAACACTGCATTTGATATACTTCCCTTATATTGTTATATCCAAACCTTAGATGGTTTTGTGTTCTTAATGTATCATTGTGCGTTTATGTCCATCGATTTATATTGATATACTACTTTAAATCACATGCACCATATCTCACCCCTTCTTACCTATGTTTTTCTCTTGTATGAATTATATGATGGCGATCCCAAGGAGGACATTGTGGAGTAATATCAAGGTGTTTGTTCATCAGAATAAAGTGGAGTATTATTCTCACACGAGTGTTATGGTGTTCTTGAATGTTTTTTCGTTTATAGTTTAGGTTTAAATTTGATTGTTAGGATTTTATATTCCTACATCATAGTCATATTTAATAATTCGGTCTTGACCTATTTTCTTTGATCTTGAGAAAGAATTACCTATGTATTTTACTATGAGTATAATTATAATCCTCTAAGAAGCTAATATTTTTATTTTACATTTAGAACTTCAAGTTTTAAAGTTGCTAAATTAATTTTGGGTATTAATATCCGGTAAATTGATGATCAAAATAGTTTTGTTTTAGTATTTGAGAAGATCAAGATGGTAGTAGAGACATATTTATTTTCAAGAAAAATCTCATAGCTCAATTTCAAATTTTTTCATGTAAAGGAGGAAAATAAAAATTTGTGGAAATTGAATCCTATTCGTGTTAGTAATAACCTTGATTTGTTATGGCTAATTTGGAGAAAAAGAGTAAGACGTATTTTTTTTCTTCAGAAAATCTTTTAAACACAGGAAATTTTCGAGTTAAATATTTAGAAAAAAAAAAATCGTTACATTTCAAGAAAACTTGAACTTAACCTAAAATGCTTTCTTCCATTTGCATCTTAATACACACACCATTAACGCGTCAAGATGCATTTAAACACATAAAAACCCTAGTAGCATCTATGCGCTGCTACCAATCATTCAATGTGACACCAACTCTTTAGGGTTGGTGTCTGAACAAACATAAATATCCACTTTGCTGATCCCAAACAACATTACATCACTATACAAAACTATTAAATTTTATTTCACTAATGAATAATATTCGTAGATGCCATACACTTCAAGTTTCTGATTTAACTTCAATCGTTAAGGTCATCCAAATATCATGGTATCTCTTTCATACTGACAAAATCCATGTATTATTCACCATTTCTCGACACCATTCCAGATACACCTTTTCAATCAATGTCGAAAGTAAGATACTCATCTTCCTCACGAATTTTGTGCAATTGAAAATCACTAAATATTGCCAAAAGTACTTGTTGAATAACCATAAATTTCAACACCTAGTCTCTTTAAGAACATAATACTTTTATCCATGGTAGTTAAAAACGGACCGGACCGGCCGGTTCAACCGATTGAACCGAGAACCGGACCCATGTCCGGTCCGACTGACTCCCAAAACCGCTGGTTCAAAGAACCGGGTCAACAACCGGAAAACCGGTCAAAAGCCGGAAAAACCGGGGAACCACCGATTCAGACGGTTTTACAGGTCTAGCCGGTTAAGGTTTTATTTTTTTCCAAAAAAAATTGAAACGCGTTTCGTTATTGATTAATTTCCATTTCTTATCAATTTGTTCCCTTTTCACACAATTTTTTTAAAGATTTGTACAATTAATAACAGAGGTTTTTAATCTCATTTTGCTTCAATTGCCACAAGACTCAAAACAAGAAAGATCAGTAAAAACGAAGAGTTAAGAAGAAAGATTAGAGAGGGAAGGGCAAGCAAGTTAAGAAATTTATTATGTTGAATTTTCCATGGAAGCACAAGTGAAGATTTAAGAGAAGAAAAAATACAATTGGAGAGAAGAATAGTGATCCATGGGACAATGACAGTGAGAGATGAAAAGGCAAAGTAGGCGGCTGCATTTGATTATCAGGATTTCATATGACTGTGACAATTTAGGGTTACTAATGGGTTGGGCTTATAAGGAAAGCCCATGAAGAATGACTTTATTTGAAAAATAATTATAATTAATATATGCGAATTATAGTTGACCATGTGTGTCTCTAGAAAAATAAAACTAAATTGACCAGTGTACGTGAGGTGATCTTTGCGAATGATTTTATAACATGTTTTTCTTAATTATTTACTACATCGTAATAAAAAAAAAACTAAAAAACTATAATAAAATAATAAAAAATATTATTTAATTAAATCCGGTTGAACCCCCGGTCCAACCCCGGTTGAACCTCAAAACCTTAAACCCATGCCTACACCGGTTTAATGTCCGGTCCGGTTTTGATTACCTTGCTTTTATCATACCTTACTCACACTCAAATCAAGATTCTTACAAACTCGAATATGATTCCTTTTCCACAACTTTTTATTTTCCTCATTTACATAAAAAAATTGAAATAGAACTTTGAGATTTTTCTTGAATATAATTTTGTCTCTAAACTACCATCTTGTCTTCTCAAATACTAAAACAAAACTATTTTGGTAATCAATATACCTCTTATTAATACCCAAAATTAATTTAGAAACTTTAAAATTTCGTTCTAAATGTAAAATTAAAATGTTAGCTTCTTAAAGAGGATTACAATTATATTCACAGTAAAATATATATGCTATTATTTCTCAAAATCAAACAAAATAAGTCAAGACCTTATTATTAAATTTGGATCTGATGTCGAAATATAAAATCCTTACAATCAAATTTAAACATCAAGTATAATCGAAAAAATATTCAAGAACACCATGAGAATACTTCTCCACTTCTCCACATTGCCGTCCTTGGGATAGCCATCAGATAATTCATACAAGAGAAGCACATAGGAAAGAAGGGGTAAGATATGGTCCATGTGACTTCAAGTTTTATATCAATATAAATGGATGGAAATAAACTCACAATCATTCATTAAGAACACCAAACAATCTAAGTTTTAGATATAACAGTAGAAGAGAAGTATAACAAATGCAGTGTTCTTACACTTGTACTCCTTATGGATGTTGTACCATTAACTTATATTTAATAAAGTAAACTCAGAAGAAATGATAAGTCAAATAAGAAGACTTTTCTAGTTTCATTTCATTACAGCACACTATCTTTTGTGCAATATTGGTAGGTGACTCGTTAGGGTTGACTTGCTTCATAAGTACACCCCATTAATAGGGGAATAATATGAGTCTTTTGGATTTCAGTACTCAGTCATAATCACCCCATGATACCTAAACCATTCAATGAATTTAAGACATTGACTTGTATGTATAACAACCTACATCTGATGCATGTTTCACAAAATAAAATAAAAACAAACATCGTCCTTTAACTATCAACATCTTAAGCTAGAAGGAAGTATTTCAATTACGGAATCTTTAGTAACAAAATCCAAACTGTTTGTTAGCCTACTTTACCAAATATATCTCACTTTGAGTTAAGCCACGATATAACTTTGAAAAGACATCTATATGTGTGTGTGGTAATATTGACTTTGAATGAACGTTTATAATTGCTTCAAATTCAAAACCAGGTACAATCACACGACGACTGGAATGTGGCAAACTCCTTGGAATTGAATTGGTTGTAAGTATGAGTATCTTATCTAAGCTTGTCCTACTTGCATGGAAGTTGTAAGTTAGTTCAGTCTGAAATTGGGAAGAGCAACAATGCTCCATCTCCAAAAAGTATGTTTAGCTTCTGAAATTGTTGTAAATTTTAACTTCTTCCTATTTTTTTTTGGTGGAGGAGAAGCAACGGTTGAAGTTCGAGGTTGTGATGATGGAGTATCATATGATGTTTTCCACCATGTTTTAAGTTATTTTATTTTATATGAAGACAAATAAGAGGTTATTTAGATGAGTTGTCCTTCGTTTGAGGAACATTTGGTGTTGTTTTTATTTGATTCAGTGTAATTCACTTTCATCCCCAATCATGCAGTTCCATAGGTGATTTGAGTCTTTTTGTTGATAAATATTCTTGTAATTTGGCAAACCAAGACACCACATGAATGAACAAGGGATATTAAGAATTCATATCAAAGGTTCTTATTTCTTATAATTTTTTTTAAGACAATACAATTTGGGGGAAATTCATCCCAATTTCCAAGGCATTTCAGGACCAAAAAACGCTCGAAAAGGGACAAAAAATGCAAAATTTGTGTGGTGGCTATGCAATTTTAGCTTGTTTTCCAAGTTGGATCGGAGGAAAAAGCTCAGTTCTAATCCCTTAATCACCAAGTAATGAAGAATATAAATAAAGACCCTTGCACACACTTTTATTCATTCATAAAGTTTGTGGTATAAGGCAAGGGTCAAACATTAGAGCTTCAAGGAAGAGGGTTTTCACTTCCTCTTGTTCTCTCTAGGGTATGATTTTTTTTTATTATTTTGTAATGATGTATGTTACCATGTGTAACTAAACATCTCTTCATTAGCGTTCTACTATAAACCTCTACTTATTTGTTGGATTCAATTATAATAAAGTCTCTATTCAGTTTATGATTCATTTTTCCTAATTTAATTTGTATATATGATCCGAACACTTGTAATGTTTTTCAACTAGTGGTTGACCTAGACCATATGTTAAGGTATAAGACTGACTTAGTAAACTGGTTAATTTCTAATTAAATTCTATAATTAAATAAGCGTAAGATTGTCATGGTTATGATCCATCATTAGGGGAAGTCAAAAGTATATATAGCCCTTGACTACCCGCACATACTAAAATTTCCCAATGTTAACCGAGGTCATATCAAAACGTTCATTTATGAAGGCTAGGTCCTAACTAATAGTAAACCAATTAATTCCAAGAAAGAAGGTATATAAGATTCAATGAAACTCTGATCGTTGTTAATCATCTGAATCAATCAAACATAATCTCGAATTGTGCAAGACAATTCAAAGCATGTAACACATAAACTCTTTTAATTGCTTTTCTTATCAAATAAATTTTGTTAATCGTTTTGTTGAATGACAATCCCTTTGGCGAGGATAATTTACTACTTTATTACTTTTTTTCAATTTGGTACACTTTCAAATTCGTTCCCACTCTCTCAAGATTTTGTCCATATTTTTTCTTTTCTTTCTTGCCGACATCTTGTTACAAGTAAGGATTTTGAACCAGGAGCTTGGTAGTGATCTTTTTCTACTCAAAATGTATGTTACCTTAACCATAATATCTCCATTTGATGATTTTGAATTCATTTAATCATATAGTAAGTTCTTTTAATGCCCAAATTGGGTTCCCACACATATTAGGGTTTCCGACATCATAACAAGAATTTATGTATCTAATAGTTTGGGATTGTATGTAATTCTCTAAAAACATTCTACCAAACTTATTTGTGTTGACCTTTTTTATGTTAGAGTTATCCATAATTTAACTTGCTAATGTTTTCGCACTCCGAAGCTAAAAAAAATTGTGCAAGATTGGAAAGAGGTATTTTTACATTGATGAATAGAAGATACTTAAGGAAAGGATGAGCTTTCTTGTCTTATGATAGATGGGAAAAATATTCGTTTTACATCGATAGCTTTTAGTGTTACATAGAAAAATAATATATGTGTAGGGGTGAGCCAAGTGCTACTAGTCAAAAATAGTATATAATACTAGTTAAATATTAAGTTTAAATGCACTTTTCATCTCCTATGTTTCAAAAAGTTGTGATTTTGACCCCCTTATAAAAAAATGGATATTTTGACCCCCTAACTTTTGATCCTCTTTTGATTAGCTTATTTATATCAATTTCTCAGTCTCTGATGGTGTAAACTGAAATGGGGATAGAAGGATGCTTATAAGTGGAGTCCAAACTGACGTGGTGTAACCTTTGGCCCCCCTAAAGAATCATCCACTTATCAGTTTGGACTCCACTTATCATGTCAGTTTGGACACCATGCCAGTTTGGACTCCACTTATCAGCATCCTTATATCCGCATGCTAGTTTACACCATTAGAGACTGAAAAATTGGCATAATCTCTATCAAAATCAGCTAATCAAAAGAGGGCCAAAAGTTAGGGGGTCAAAATATCCATTTTTTTATAAGGTGCCAAATTCGTAACTTTTTGAATCATAGGGGGTGAAAAGTGCATTTAAGCCTAAATATTATTTGATGACTATAAAAGTGATCCTATTTGATATTTATAGGGTTATTCTTTGTTTATCATCAGAAATGATCATAATATAGATTCTCAGGATGATTGTGTTGTTAGACTCTTTGTGTGTACTTAAGATTCGATATTGGCTGGGCGTATCTACAGGTGAACCGTTTGGTGTGTCAGCTCATTTTTATCAGTTTGTTCATTCAGCAGGTGGATTGCGTGCTTGTCGATCTTTTATGCATCTTATTTGGATGTGTTGTGTGTGGGTTATTTGAAATGAAAGAAACAGTAGGGTCTTCAAAAACAAGGAGAGTACCATCCATCAGTTGGTAGAGAAAGTCAAATTACATTCTTTATGGTGATGAAGGCCACTAATATTTTTTTTCATTCAGCCTAATTTTCATATGCGGTGTTCGAACCCTTTTCTTTGTATAAGCATTGGTTAGTCTGTTTTTGTGTACTCATTTTTTGTACTGTGTACTTTTGAGGATTCTTGAGCACACCTTATGCTTGAGGATCCTTTCATGTTTCTAATTGTGCTCGTGATTTTTGGATATCAAACCATTAATTGATTTGAATCGTTAATCTTTGAACTCTCGATTTTTATTCGTGGGAAGGGAAAAAATGAGTAAAAAACCCTTATCGAGACTTTGGATTCGGGGGTTGGTTACGCGAAGGGAAGGTGCTAGCACCCTAAGCGTCTATGGTATTCCATAGGAACCTCTTACCTAATTTATCTTGTGCTAAATTCATTGCTTATTTGAAAATTAATTACCTAAAAATCTAAGTGAAAGAATGGGGGGAGAAGAAGTATGTTTTTGGTTATTTTTATTTGATTTGGAAGGATAATAATCCCATGCCTACATACCCTTAAAGAAAAGGGATCAAAACCAATGTAGTTCACCTAAAAAGTTTCTTTTTGGTGGGTTAGGTTTATTTTAAGATTTTTTGAAAATCGGTTTTTAGAAGGGAAAGAGGCCTCAAGGCATGAGATAAAATAAGGTGAGGTTGGTCAAATTTTAATTACAAAGAAATCAAGTCTATTATGAATATTAATTCAATTAAGCATTTGATTAAGAAAATAAAAGGAAAAAAGCACTTGGGTTACAAACCAAGGTTTATTAAAAAATATTTTTGAAGTTTTGACATATTTGATTTTTTTTGAGAAAATGATTTTTTTAACGAACGGTGAAAACTAACATAACAGCGTAACGTAACAAGAAATAAATGTGAAGTGTCGGTGCATGTTCTCATTTATGGATATTTACAAGGGACCTAGATACATGCTAAAGCCTCAAGAGAAAATAAACGACAAGAAAAAAATAAAGTGCACAAATTAAATTACATCAATTCCTAAATACACACTAAAATAATAACAATAAAATAAGATGACAAAAATTAAACATGCATGAGATGATTCAAAATACTAATACAAATATACTATAACAATAATAAAAAACAGTAAATAAATGATTAACACAAAGTAAACTTTTTTAGGAAATTTTAAGCAAAAAGGTGCAGAAAGTAAAAACAGTGGTGACAAAAGTAAAACAGTAGTGAATTTTAAAAATGGTGGGCTCAGACTGGATAAATCTGGACTGTTTGATGAATCGGAAGGTCTAGATCTAATCACAGGAAAATCTCATCACAGCCACAGGATCTAAGATCTAACGGTTTAAAAAAAACAGCACAAAAGCAGAGAAATAACACAGGAAACACAGTGACCGTCAGATCAACAATCTGACGGTTCAAACAGAAAATACACCATATTTCACATAGGAGAACACACACATGATTCAAGATCAAAACACGCAGTAGCCATCAGATCCTGGAACAATCCAGATCTGATGGTATAAAAAAACAACGGAGTATGGTGAACATTACGGTGGCGCACACATGGTATCAGGGGGATATATATATATATAGCAATCTCACACACATAACTTAATTTACTTCTCTCTCTAAAAACTTATAACACAAAATGCTCTCCCCTCTCTCTATAAAAGTTTCCGTCGGAGAAGAAGGACGAAGGTAGTCCGACGCGGTGGCCGGCCGGTTTCCGGCGGCGGAGCCACCGCGTCGGAAAACTAAACTTGTTTTTTTTTTTAAATTTTTTTTTGACAATCCTCTTCTCTTTCTCCTTCTAAATACAATTTTGAAGTGATTTTTAAAAAGGGTAGAGAGATTTGGGCTAGATCTAAGCTTGAAGATTTGGATTATTTTTTGGAAAAAAGAGTGTTTGATCTGAACAGATCTGAAACTTTGGGAGAATTAGGGTTTGTGAGTTTGACTATGCGGCTACTGATTGGTGACTCTGTGAAAGTTTGTGTGTGAACAGTTTGTGCGGCCAGGGTTTTTTATGATGTTTTTTTGGTTGTGGAAATTATTGTCTTTGTTCTGATTTCCTCTTTTTCTTTTAAAGGCTGATACAAATTCTTAAAAGGAAATAAATTAAAGGACCATGAATTGGCTTGATGGGTTATTAAGTGACTCTTAAAGGTTGGAACACGTTTTAGCTTGATTTGGAAAGAAAAAGTTGACTTGAGTAACTTTTGCCACTGAAGGTGGCGTGTTTGAGCAGAGGAAAGAAAGGACCTCGAACAAATTTTCTAACCTATTGACACTTTATTATTTTTTGACATTTATTACCATAAAAAAGAAAAACGAAAAAATAAGACCTAAAAATGGAAGGAATAATAATAAAAATAAGAGATAAAGGTAAAACTGAATAAAGAAGAAAGGAAAAACTAAAAGATGGAAGATTAAAAAATAAAACTAAAAGGCTAATAAATAAAAAGTGTGGAGAGGGCCCGACTCGGAATCAAAAATGAGGTACTTCAAAGTAACCTCTCTGTCGAAATTTCGTCTGAAACGACGAAAATTCCTGACTTTAAAAATACGAATAAAATGGGTAAGAATAGAGAAAAGTGATCAAAATTTGGGGTATGACACTAATATATTCAATTGTTGCTTGTTAATTTTATTTTTTTTAAGAAAACATGATATTGAACATTTTTTTTTTTTTTAAGGAAACATGCTTATAGCATTTCATTGATAATTAAGAATTCAATACATTCGAGTATATCATAATAAATAGTGGAACTAACTTAGAACATGACTTCTCTTGCAAGTACATGAGCAACCGCGTTGGCTTGTCGCCTAACAAACTCCACACTAAAGTTAGAAAAGAAAGAAGTAAAAATAGTTAGAGAGAAATTATAAGTGTAATAACTAATAAGATATACTTTTTTACCTTAACTAGAGCGTGCATTTACACCAACCATTAACGCACTTAAATGCAATTTCACGAGGACAAGAAAATATTTTATAACAGTCGTGGTCATCGACACATTGTCCTGTAGTGTAAAATAAAATAAATACATATAATTAAAAATGGTAGAATGATTATGTATAAGATAAACAAACGAAAATATGAGAATGAGTTTACTATGTCTATTTTCTCCACCGATCCTTTTTCCACTGTCGACTACAACAAGAAAAAGAGAAACAAAAAAGATCACAACATAAACAAACTTGTAAATTTCAATCATTTTTATAACCTTTGCGTGTAACAAATATAGAATTAGCTGATCACTTTATATAGTAAAAAAGATCATGCAATGTTTACGTCAATAAAATATTTAATAATAATTTTGTTATTGCAAGAAATTCTTCATTAAAATTAAATTAATTATTAAACTTATCTAAAGTGGATTGATGTATTATGTTTGTCCCTTTAGTTCATAGAATAGATCCCACATAAAAATAATACTTTGTAATTAGAGATCATTCTTGTTTAACAACCTTTCATTATTTTTTTATTTCTTATCTATCTTTTCATGATTGATATAGAAAAACCGTTATTATATTATATTTTCAATGAGTAGAACTACACTCGCATATCTTGAACAAACGACGATATCACCATCCTTTCTTCCATCACCTGGAGAATAAACCCCGACATCACCTGATGAAACAACATTCTCACCTCTAGATCTCCTGACTGTCTGCCTCTTGCTTGTGGAGTTCATCATTAGTGGCCTCTCCCAACATAGCAAAAAAGCTCAAATTTGAACTCCGTAGCAGTGTTTCCTGGGCCTAGGTCGTCCAAATTTAGGGGAATTTGCTAGTTAAGGACACCAACCTGTTGCGGAATACTATCAAAAGACTCTGCAATGAACTACTACAAAGGGGCATCCATCTCCATTTTACAAGCTGCAGAATTTAATCGGATAGATCCTTCAACTTAACCTTGTGTTTCATCTGGAGGGCTTCCAATTAGATAATACATTTCCACTCGGATGTCATCAAGGTAGCTAGGAGTGATTGCATCTTCTCAGTCGGTTTGCATGATCTTGACACTTTTTGCAGGCCAACTCCGATTATGTGCGCTTGGCCACCTATATCACCTTCTTCATATGCTCTTTCGATGTATCCCATTAAGTCATTAAGTGGAGGTGTTTTGCAACGACTCTTCTAAGACATCCTTATTCCTATTGATTTCCAATAGTCTTAGTTTCAACTTGGCATTCGGCTCCTAAAAAATTTGAGTTTTTTACTCATTGATACCTCACACCTCGGTCAGAGTGAAACAAAGAGCATGATCACGACATGATCTTTTCTTAATTCTTTTACATAAGTTCAAGTCTATCGCTTTGTTGGCGGAGCAGGTTCACTGGATCCATAAGGACTTCGTTCGTCTCCGGAGGCTGTGGAGCTTGAGGAGACGGAGGAGAAACATCCTTCGGTTGCGAGATAGGTGGAGGTAGCGTCATTGCATTTACGGAGGTTGTAGCGCGGACACCGTTAGCAATGCTGCGGATGGCATCGCTTCCCTCAGGATTCACCGGTCCAAGTATCATAACTGTTTGGCTCTAGAGAATTTGGATCGTAGAATGCGGTTCGGGAGAGGTGGAGGAACGACTCGCGGCGGTTCTTCTGCTAGTTCCGGCGATTACTTCGAAGGTAGGAGCAGTAATTGTCGACCGTTGCGCGTAAAAGAAAACAGTTACGGTGGAGGATCGTTGGACCGAGGTGGTTTAGTGAACGATCCCCTCCTACTAGCGCCAAATGATATGTCCGGTGAGAACTGTTGAGTCGTAACAGTTGTGGAGAGTGCTCCGATGATCGATAACGGCATCCGATGCGACGGCGAAGCGTTCACTACGGTGGAACGAAAGGTGCTGGCAAGCTAGTTAGCACTCCAACGATCAAGTCAGTAATGGAACTGAGAAAAAATCCTTAGAATTGTTGTAAAAAGTGTTGTGTACCTTGAGGGTGAAGCAAGTTCACCTTTATATAGGCGCACTTGGCATAACCGTCTCCGAGTTATGCGGCGTATGATAAGGAGTTAGAGCGGACACGTGTAGGGTGATCCTGGCAGGGCACAGGCGAGTTGGCGTGCTCCTTCGAGTGTGAAGCCTTGAGGCGGCATAATATTGTACACGTGTAGCCGTGTAAGTGGTCCAGAACAATATTGTTAATTAGGTGAGAGTTTTAGGAGTAGACTATGTGTTTTTTTATTTGGCATTTGACTGTGTATACCCTCTATAATGCCCTTAATTGTTTTGTTTTTGTGGGTAATCCAGTGAGGTTAAGCAACCACTGAACATAATTTATTCTCTCCCTTGGAAATGGTTTTTAGGTTGACACTTTGGTCACCAATGTTTCCTCTATGAATGGAAGGAAGAACCAATTCTTTGTGGCGCCAATAGCGTTTTGTTTAGGTGTCAGAGATGGATTCAAAATGTGTGGGGGCTTTAGATATTTCCCAAATCTCTGAGTCTTTTCTGTCATTGTGGTTTCTGGCTTTGAGAATCATTCAGAATATAATAGTTTTTCTCTTCTACATTAATTTAGAAGAGAAAATAACCTACTTCCTAGCCTCCAGAGACCACATATAAATTACTATATATGATTATCATTGTTAAATATATATTAGCCATGTATTATATGGTATTTCAGAAAGGTTCCTAATCTTCGCGAGCTTCTACAACTTTCTAGAAACTATAAGTGTGTGAGTGAGGAGTGTAACTTTGGCCCAGTGATTGAGTCATTCAATCTATTGTGCCATGGTATCCTATCAACAATCTTATAGTGTCATTGGCCCAAGGTTGTCAAAATCGCGATCTAACACTCAAGATCATACGATTTTGCGTTTTTTATGACCATCATCGATTTGGAGCGGTTAGGAGATCGAAAAAGACGTCGGAGCGGAAGATCGCAGAATCGGCACTTTTATGCAATTGATTTCGACCCGGTTCAGAGGTTGAAGACCCGACCCGACCCGGGTTTGACCCGGCACTGTCCAGTATAAAACGACCCGCTTTAGTTTGATTTCGACCCGTTTTCACTTGAAAAGGTCAGAATATGCCATTAATTTCGTTTTTGGGGAGTTGTTGGTGTTTTATTGAATCATTAGGTTAGGGAATTGGGTATTTCTCTGAAATTGTGAATTTTTCTCTGAAATAGTAATTGATTCAATTATTCATTCAATGAATCCATTCCCTCTCATCCTTCATTTGTTCTATAAATTTCAACCCATTCTCTCTTAGTTCTCATATCACAGTTATTGGTGCTTCCTCATCTGCTCCCCCTAGAGTTCAAAAAAAAATTCAGAAATGGAACATGTTGGGCTTGATCAAAATGTCTTGAATGACTTGTTGAACTAGTTTTTTTTATGTTTAAGAAATTGATGTGTTGTTATTTTTCTAAAAACTTTTTTTTTATGGAATGTTATTTTTTTTTAGTATCTTTTATTATTATTTTGTCTATTAGGCGGGATCTTACGATCCTACGATCTAGGCTCTTTCTATGCCCCAATGATCTTTAGTAGGATACCGATTTTGACAACCTTGCATTGGCCCATATTTTTCACCTCTCAAACATGAGTTCATTCAGCTAATCTACTATATATTAAACATGCACTTCATCTTTCTCTACTACTTTGATCCAAAATATAAACTATTCGAACCACAGTTTTACGACAGAAATCAGAATGACATATCACTTTCTTATGAAGTACGCAATTTTTCAAATGACACTTATAACAAGATTGAAAGGAATACCTAATAGACAGACAAACGATAAAAACAACATGATTATGAATAAATGGGCAGGCTTCTCCACCCTGAGTCTAAGTGGGATCATGAGAAAATTAACAAAAATAAGGAGGCATAGATGGAACTTGATTTAGCAGATTTAATAAGCCCTAGGAGATCAAATGCAGAACCATCACTATAAATAAATAAAATATTGGTTTAGATTTAAGAATTTTGTGCTTCCCCTCTCAAAAAACAAATTTGTGGTTTGATTAATTTCCATGTCGAGCAAGTATATTACCACAATTGTAAAACATTTTTTTATGACAAATGTAAATAGTTAGTTTGTTAGATTAATATTTTCTCCTTCGTCTGGATTATGAACCTATGATCTCGAACTCTTTTTCCCTTAGTTCAACATAGACTCGTAAGGAAATCTCGATCCCAACATTAGTGACTTCAACTCCAAACAAATTCTTATTATCTTATATGTGAGTACATAAATCAACTGAAAATCACCATTTAATGAAATATCATATAAACTTGGGGACAAGAATTGAAGAGCTTATAAGATTAACCATTTAAAATATGAAAATTACCTTGAAAACGATTGTCGTCGTAGGAGAAGAAAACATAATTGAGGTAAGTTTTCATCAAAGTTGATACCAAACCTCTCGTAGGTAAAATATTGGACAGAAAATTGAACCACAAATGCTGTGATGGTCCCAGGATTAGTAACCCATATACTGGTGGTTTTCTAATCATCTAACATGAATAAATCAATAGGTTAGTAAACTTATTAGACTTTTCCTAGTAAAAGTAAACTTTATACATTGACACAACCTTTAATAAGATGTTACGAATATGTTTTTATCGCTATAAATATTTTATTTTCAGTGTTAATCCCTTTATTCAATACGAGATGTGCAATGTTTAACACCGACAATAAAATTTGATGACGGAAAATTGTTTAACCCTAATAACTATAACCCTAGATGAGGTTATAACCAAAAAGTTATTGTTACCTGTGAAGAAAGATCAGCAGCGGCGCAAATAAGCGAGGAAGTTACGGCTTTAGTAATAATCGGGTTAGTTTCAAGCTTATTCAAATACCAAGCAACAAACTCAGATTTCTTAAAGGAAGACAAAAGATTGGGTGTTGGTGAGAAAGAAGGGTGTGAATATTTGTGATGGAAATGTGTTTTATTTTTCAATGGGTGATGACGACGAATATGTCGTGAGGAATGTTGTTGGAGGGTAGTAGAGAGGGTGTGGAAGAATCGTTTGGCCATTTTTGGGAGTGAAAGATTGGGAGAGACGAAGGGAGATGATGGTAATGTAAGGTGGTTTCCATAGATGACTCGTTCCAACAACTTCACCAACATGTGTTTTTTGTATTGTGTTTGTCCTTTTAATTTTTTTAATTTTAAATTAGTGTTTTATATATATACCTGGATTTGGACTATTTGGAAGGGCATGAATAGTAGAATCTTACGCTTCTGCTTATTGATGGCGTTGAACTATTATCTTTTAAGTGGATAAAATTTCATTTAAGTAATTCTTCTTTTGATTTCCATCATTGATGTTGTATCCCTTTGCTGAGTATGGGCATTGGCTAGCATTTTTTATTTCCTTTTGCTTTTGTTTTTTGTTATTGTATACTTTGCATAATTTATTGCTTTCTTTCAGGCACGCCTTGTGCTTGAGTATGGTAAAAAAACGATAAAATTATATAAAAAGATAAATATATGAATTAATACTCTGCCAATGTGGGTGGCATCCCATCTAACACTCGAATCTCTTTTCCTCAACAAAAAAAGTCTAACACTATAATCTCATCTCATATTATAAAATTAAAAAAAATAAACCAAAATAACACTAGAATCTCTACGTACTTAACAAAAGAGAGAGAGGTATTTTATAATACCTCATAGGTTTGAACAATATTCATTCATTCATGCATAATCATCTTGTTTGCCATTCATTCATTCATTCATTCATTCATTATACTGTTGGTTCCTATCTTCTGATAAATATTTCAAATTTTGTTTTTAATCTCTTAAAAAAAATTCAATCAATTTTGGTCCTCTAAATATTTTCCATCACAATGTTTGGTCTCTGTTTTATATTTTCCTCTAAGTATCAATAGTGTACTCTAAGATACTTACCTGGATGGTTAAAACTAGCCTCAATAGAGTACTCTAGTGACGGACAGACAGAAAGTGAAGACATTTCAATGAAGTACTCAATTCAGATTAAAGAGGGAAGTTAAGAAGTGAACTAAAAGCTATATACAAAACAAAATTGAATACCAAATTGATACAAAATCTATAAACTTGCCATTACCATGATTTTTATACCTAGTTACATATCCTTGCAGCCAAATAATGCTAAGCTATAAAAGATTGCTTTAGAACACTAAATACTTGTATTCAAACAAAAATCTAAGCTTCGGTCAAGTTTGTTCGGTTCGCCATGTAAGTTAAATAAATGGTCCACACATATGCGCAGGAACTATTCATCAGTGGCTGCAGCAATTATGAAAGAGAAAGATACATTAGCTAAAAAGCAAGACAATTACTTACTGCTGAGTTGAAGATCATGATGAAAATTAAAGTTATAACAGAAAATTAAGTTCTGACAATGGCATTCGTCGAACTGCACAAACCTGCAAATGGACTGGAACGAATTTGAAGGTGACAAAATCACATACAGGCCAAAACATAGCACCGCCTATTAATGTAGGAAGTAGATCTCGCTTCAGCCTGGCAACAATTTCAGGCCCACTTTCACCTGATTTTGGCATCGAAAAGGGAATTCAGAATCACCGATAACCATATACAAACAGAATTACCAATTCATGACCTTAATTCCTTTGCAAAAAATGAGTAAAAAAGCAATAGTGCACAATCATTCCATATAAATTAAGGTTTAAATATGTTAAGTCTCAATATATCATTTTAGCTTTCAACTCGTCTTTATTATGTTTCTCGCATTTGGTTCCTCGGCGTTTAAAAGTGATTAGTTTTGGACTTTTGGCCACTGGTGTTAAACTGGTTTTGCCAAGTGATACACATTATCAATGTCATATGTGATCTGTATGTGTCTTTTTTAGTAAATTTACTTTACAAAATTAATGTTTTAATACACAACCATTCAAAAGAAAAAAGAATTTGAAACCCTACAAGTTCTATTTGTTAGTCTTCTTCCTTATGAGAATTAAAGTTGTTTCTCTCTAAACAAAATAGTTTTGTCTTGGTGTCGTCATCCTTCCATACTTTTCACCTCACAACCATGAGTTCATTCACCATAACATGCTACTTCTTGACAGAGAACACTCCATTTTCTTGCTCTCTCTCTATTGTTTTGATCCAAAATTAAAAAATTATTTCCCCAGTTTTTCCCTAACTACCAGTCTGCTACTCCTTTTCTCTTTAATTAAATATTCTACCAACTACCAGCATGACTGATAAGTTTGCATTATCTGAATCGACACTTATAGTAAGATGGAGGGAGCATCTATTCGTTAGACAAAGGTTATACAAATTATGCCTGTGGTTAAATTGGTAATCCTGCACCCTGAGACTAAGGAAACCTGATTTGGCACATTTAACGAGGAAACTAGAAGATTATATGCAGAATCATCACCTTAAGTATATAAAATAAAATATATAATAATGGTTGAGATTTCAAAAACTTCTGGTTTGTTATACATGTCGGCAAGTATCCTATCACAATCTTAAACCACTGATTTTTTAACGAGTGGTTATCCTTGAATCATATAATCTTTAGGAATTCTCCTCACTTTGAGAATTCATATCGAAACTGATTCTTATATTGGAGTACAAAAGAATCAAAATCAATTGAAAATCATGTCAATGAACTATCATATAAACTCACGGGATTAAAGAGATGAAAAAAGTCACCATTTAAAAAAAAAATATGAAAGTTACCTTGTAAAGCACCAATGTAGGAGAAGAAAACAGTATTGATGACAGGTCCAAATAAAGCTTGTCCCATTAAAATTTTCTTCAAGGTTGTTGCCACATCTCTGTTAGGTAAAATTTTGGATAGAAAATTAAAATACTTATGCTGTGATGGTCCCAAGATTAGCAGCCCATATATTGTCATACGGGATGTCCTTTTTAAATCATACGAAGCAGAAGAGGGTAATGTAATCATCTAACATGAACAAATCAATAGGTTAGTGAAGACACAAAGACCTAAAAATAATAAAAATATTTAGAACACTTTTTTAGACCCAACTTCGAATCCCTAGACCTATAGTGAAAACAGGTATGTAGTTCCATGAAATCAAAATCGTTAAATGATATGGTAAGAAAAAACTATTTCAGCCATTCTACCAGCTTACAAATGTGAAAGTCGAGATGAGGAACCAATGTTTTATGATTCCAACCAGTAGAATCATAGAAGTCTTGGTGTCAAATATTTAGGATCGCGAATTTTTAGATTGAAATAACCTTTTCAGAAGATTAAGTTAATATATTATGATAACAAACTAAAATTAGGGCATTTTACGATATAGAAAATCCTCTGAACGCTTTTAAGCTATTTCATATTAGTTTAACCAATTTCTTCATTCGATCAAAACATAGCATGAGCTTAGTTAGATAAACTACTCCAGAAGCACTTAAGGAACAAGAAATATTTATAGAACTTTGCAGCAACTTTGGGTTTGAAAAAATAATTCATTTGTTGGATCAACTGGTACTAACAGAAAGATTATAGTAAAGAACAAAATTTTGAAATTGAGGAATGAATGTAGAACATACTCTTCTAACTTATTTTCCAAACCGCTTTCTCATTCTCCTCTCTCCCTATTATCACATCCCAACCAAACCTTATCTCTCTAATCAACTAATTAGCTAAATTTAACTAACAGACTATGAATATCTATCACTCTTGTATAAGTTGAAATTAGTTTCTTCATCTCAACATTTTGAAAACTACTCTCATATGCCACAATTATTATAGGTCCATTTTAAGTAGTCTGTCTTACTTCATGCGTCAAAGATACTCTAAAATATTTAATATACAATAAACGATACTACGAGATATTTTGTAGATATTTTAACGGTCTTTCGTACATCATCATGGGAAGAGAAGTCACCATAACATATCTTAGGAAAGAAGTCGGAACAGAACGATTGTCAATGAGAGAAGAGACCACCATTTGGTATGATACATTGCTAACAAAAGAAGTGAAAAACACCAGATTCAAGAATAACTTGAATAATGGTCCCCTATCCCATCCACTTTCTAAATGTTAAACAAACAATAGCCAAAATAAAAAGAATAAATATATAAGGAAGAACAGGTCATAGCAGAACATATAAACTCCAAAAGTGCAACTGGAGGATAAATAAAGTAGCCAGAATATGAAACACTTCGCAACACACCATAAGGGCAGCCAATTGTGTGATGCACCCATTACATTAGGTCGGGTAGGCAGGTAGATGTACTCATGTACACGGCCATATTCCCGCAAACGGTGAGGCTATATCTAGAGTTAGAACTGAAGACTTACCAAGCAAGGCAAACCCAAACCAATCCATGATAGAAAATACAAAGCACTAACCCCTATTGATATTAAAAATAGACTCCTAAAGTCCTCACCATATATGTAAACAGACAACGAAATGTGGTTAAATCTAGAAACTAATGCTAAGAGATCATCTAAGATACTCAAAAATATTTTACGAGGCAAACATTTGAAATATTTTCTACATCCTGTAGCATTTCATCCAGCAATATGACTGCAGATGGACAAATATAGTAACATGTTGGTCATATGAAATTCATTCTCATTGTTTCAGAAATCTTGAAACATACATTCACAATCATTTGGAAATAAATTTAGCATATTTCTATTCTTTTAGAAAATGGTTAATGCAACAAACCAACATAAAACTCAAGCTTAAACTATTTGCTCTGAATGCAAAATATTCTCTTTCACAATCATTTGGGTGTACAATAGCGAATGTACAAACCCAGTGGAAATGTCTTTTAACCTATGAAGCACGGGGACTCCTCAGATTAGGTGTGTCATGGACTCATGGTGTCGGACAGGTGTCCCTGTCTGAAACCGACACGACACCGAGACATATAACTTCATTGAATTATGTGATTTTCTCAAAATATTATCGATGTCAGTGTGTCGGTGTTTATGCTCTACCAAGCAAAATCCACATGTCAGTTATTTAGTCACTGTCTGTGATTATTAGATGTAGTAGTTAAAAACCACATTGGCAATTAACCGAGTAATTAAAATATTCAAGAGAAAATCCTAGAGCAAAAAAAAAAAAATCCTTTCCTCTTCTGACATGAAGCACTGGCATGGACATCATACACATACACAATACTGACCTGACACTGGTAATAAATAATTTCATAAAATGACATAATTGAATGTAATAATATGTATCAAATGTCAAACACCACACACGCCTTCAATCATAAGTGACCGTACTTCAAGAGATAGTATCATAATAACTTGACACCAATAATAATTTAAAAAATGACATAATTGAATGTAAGAGGAGTGCTATGAACACTTTATTTCTAAACACTCACTCCCTTGTTGGATGAAACTCGTATGAGCCTTGTGTTTTAGAAATGGATCCACGTAAAATGGTGAGATCCACATAAGTTTCACCCAAAAAATCAATAAAAGAGTGAGTGTCAGTACACATCTTCAATTAGAAGTGTCGGTGCTACAATTGTATAATAACTAACATGACATCAGTAATAATCTTAGAAATAATGTAATTATATATGTCGTGTCAGTATCACACCAAATACAATTTTGATCAGAGGTATCAATGTAACAAAGATTATATTATACATAATAACTACATAACCACATATATGAGTATAAAGAGCTATTAGTATTACCTGTGAAGTAAGATCAGCAGCAGTAAAAATAAGCGAGGAAGTTATACACTTAGTAAGAACAGGGTAAGTTTCAAGCTTACGCAAATACCAACCCACAAACCCAAGTTTCTTAGAGTTGTTAGAACAAGAAGAAGAAGAAGAAAAAGAACGATTATTCGTTTGTGAAGTTCTGTAATGAAAATGTGTTGTTTTGTTCTTTGGGTAATAACGTCGAACATGTTGTTGGAGAGTATGGAAGAAACGTTTCGCCATGTTTTTGTTTGTGTGTGTGAGAGAGATGATGATGATGATGTAAGGTGATGTTCAGTCGGTTAAGACGTGATCCGGTGATTTCGATTGATAGATGACTTACTTTCGATTGGTATATATCATTGAGTTTGTTTGTTTTCTTGAAGGATGTTGGAATTGGATGCACGCTGTAACTGCGTTAACGCAGGAATGGTTTGGGCCATATGATCAAAAATTAACGGTCATGATTAAAACTGTGTGAAATTGTTTATGCAAATCTAAACAGTTGGATCGTATTTATATGGGCAGGATTGTGTTCTGTGTGGAGCAGTTACAGCAGAGAATTCGGGTCCAAGGGGGTCATTTCTTTTTCTGATATATGCAGTATTCGATTTTACTAAGTCAATTCTTAGAAAATACTCAATCAAACCGTTTGTACTTACTTCAACAAAGGAAGAGGGGGCCTCCTCAATAGAAGGACTTTTTTTGCCTTGATCCCAATTCAAGACTAAACAAGTCCGAACTAATTGAATCCTTGTGTCGGAAATTCCCCGAATGGATTTTCCATTTCCATAAAGAATATAATTGACAACTTTGAGTTCCAGATTATCCCTTTCCTGGAATAGATCTTGGGGAAAAAGTTTTATAAAATCGATACTGTCCGGTATTTCATATAAAATTACAGGTCGAACCAAAACAAAATACTTTTTCTTGGTAGTTGCGATCCATTGGACATAGATCCAATTATTAATTTTTTTTGATTCCTTCCGTTTTTTTTTTACCGTTCCGGGTGGTATCAAGATAGAACTGTGTCGGGATATCTTATCCCTCTCTCCGGGAAAATGGATATTTCCAGAAAAATCCTATAGATTAGAAACTGTAACCTATAATATTATATGCATATCCTAACCTGGGAATATGCGCAGAAAAAAGCACCTTTTTTCACTTTATCACTGGATTGCGAACTTACTTATCCTTTTGATGAGAATGCCACTACTCTTACTTACTATCTTCAAAGCCGCCTATTGGCGTGTCTGGATCAGGTGAATCGCTTGGCTAGATATCTCCTTAAGCGATATATCGTTAACTCCTTAGTTCCGGATAAGAAGGGAGAAGCACGAAAAACCCTAGCTTTCTGTCGATCCTTAGCTCCAACTTGCGTCAGATCCTTTTGCCCCTTACTCTGCTGGATGGAAAGCGGATGCAAGAGAACTCTCAATGGCTGCAAGTAGAACTGCCATTGAACTATATGGATAGCAACTCCCACCGGATGGAGATATCTTAACTTTTTTTTCAAGCCCGCTTGCCGGTAAGAAAAAGAGACAGCTACTGGACACTACGGGGACTGTAAGCGATCTAACAGAACTGGCTTGTTGAACGGAACTCAGACTAGAGATATCAAATGACCCAGGGACTGGACCTCTAGATGTAGCACTGGATGTAAGAAAAAAGTCGCAGAATAGATAGGCAAAGCAGCACTTAGCACTCCAACTAATGGCCTTAAGACTGTTGCAATTGGTACAACTGCTTCAATGGGATAGAAGGAAACTGGCTAAAAAGGATTAGAAATGGACTAGTAAGAGACTCCAATGTAACCTCAAACTCAAATTGGAACCCTAACCCCCGTAACTTCGGGAGAAGGTTGAATGTTTTCTAATTGGTAACCTTGTGCCAAAGCATCTAAGGTGGGTGGGTAGGCGCATTAGACTGAATTAGTGTTTGTTTTGGCATTTGTAGCAGGAGAATAGGAAGAATTGAATGACAAAGCGATATTATCTTATAAGCAGAACTAGCGCTTAAGGTGCCTAAGCGGGGGAAGAAGTAAAGTCTCATCCCTTGACTACGAAACCGAAACTAAGCGGCTATTCTTCATATCGAGAAATGAAGTGAGAAGGATTTATAGCTAGTCTTCCTTATAACCGGGTAAATGACTTAATTTTTGGGGCTAAATTACATCAACAATGCATTTAAGTTTAAGATTTGTAATATATTATTTTGATCAATTATAAATTCTTTAAATTTGAGTTTGTAACAGATTGATTTTTAAGTTATGTTGGTCATGCGTAAGTTCTTTTAAGTTTGTAAATCTTTTCAATTTACTGCTTACGTTAATCAAATATTGTGAAAACAATGATGTTGCAGAATGACTAAATCGAAAACATTTACAAATTTAAATGACTTATGTGTTAACAAAATAATTTATAGAACTAATTTGTTATAAACCTCAAACTTAAATGACTTCTGATGTAATTTAGCGTATTTTGGGGTATATAATGTTTATCAGAATAGATATGTTAAGAATATTTTCTTACTGGTTAGCATTCTGTTTAACATTCACTTTCTTATTGAATAAAACTTGTTTGATTCTTGTCATTTTAGATCCATTTTCAATATGTGATACTCATATAGAATTCACTCAATAAGATAATGTGTTAAAGAAAATGTTGGAGAATGTCAATAACACTTCTCTCACTCACCTCATCTCAATTGAACCGGTTTTGATTTATACTTTTAAAAAAATTGAGATTATCTAATATTATTTTAAGGTTCTTTGATTTTGACCTTACAAACTTTTCATTGTGCAACATGAATGATGTGGCACGTTGATTTAGAATTTTTATTGTATTTTATTCCATTTAAATTTATTTTATTAATAAACACATTTGAAAAATAAAAACATAAAAAACATCAAATCAAATTCTAAAAACAAAAACCCAAGAACATTGTCTCTCTCCCACATGAACCGCAAACACAAGAAAAAAAAATTTCCAGCAACATTAAACCCATAATTTCTCTCGGTTCAGATCAAAACTTTATAACGACCATACAATTGTATTTTTTTATATTTAGACACCACAACATTTTCTCTTAAATCTTAAATGGTGTCATATTTGAATAAGTGTACGTCAAACAATCATTTGAATTTGAAGATTTAAAACATTCAAAATATGTTTTTAAAATAGTATGAGTTATTAAACTCATTAATTGATGTGATTGATGTTGTAACACATTATTGAATTGAATATATGTGTATAAATTATTGAGTATATTAATTAAACTCTAAGTAAAATGCATTTATCTAAGGTTTAAAAACTTATGGACCCTATGCAAACACGCTTTCCCCTCAAATATGAGAAGAAAGTGAGAAGAACATAAATATTTGAACCAAATTATCAAATCAATTGGCTTTAATGCTTATGAACTCTCCCTACCTCATGAAGCACGAATTCACCTGGTGTTTCAGGTTTTGAAGCTTAAGTCGTTCTTTGGACGGACATTGTTGCAAGTCCCACCCATAGACGACTCAGTCACAAGGCCCTTGGTTCCTTTGCAACCGACACTTATCCTGGGGACACATAAGCTACATACCGCTAAGGGTGTGATCACACATGTTCTTGTGCATTGAGAAGGCAAATCTGCTGCTAAGGAGACTTGGGAAAATTTGCTTGAATTGCTGAAAGCGTATCTCAACTAGGGGTGTTCGCGGTGAGGTTTGGTTTGGTTTTGAGCAAAAAAGTCATCCAAACCGCGAGATAAAAAAGCATACGGTTTGGTTTGGTTCAGTTGATTTTTAAAAAGTCATCCAAACCAAACCAAACCAAACCAATGCGGTTTGGATTGGTTCGGTTTGTGCGGTTTAAATCTCATTCAAATATGAACAATCCTTAACAAAATAGGAGAACCAATCTACAACATGATGAAAAACATTGAACACTATAACTTAGTTAGATTAATATCTCATTATGAATTTTGATAAAGTTACGAGATAAATCGAGATAACAATAAAAGGAGATAATCAAAATCCGAAATTTAGTTATATTAATACGTCAAAAAAGAATCGAACCTAAATTCTCTATGGTTGGTCAGACAACAACAGACATTTGGATTAATACAATGGTTAACATCATTCATATCTCAACCATTAAAATAAACTAATAGTGGAAACTAGTCTGAATCAAGTTGCACTGTCCATAGAGGATCAAGGACCTCAAAAAGCTTCCAGATAGTGTACTCTCTAACTATTTTATAACAAGATTTCTGAATGACTTACACAATACTTTTCCTTCTCTTCAATGCTCCCAATTTCTAGAATTTTCTAGAAACTGTAAGAGTGTGTAACTTCAGCGCAATGATCAAGTCATCGAATCTATTGGGTCGTCGTGTCCAACCAATAGTCATCTTGTGTCATTTGTCCAAATTTTTCACCTCTCAACCATGTATTCATTCATCATAATGTGATAATACTTCTTTTCAGAAGATACGCCATTTTCTTTTTGAACGTTTGGTATCACGCTGATACCACACATGCAACTCATCTTTCTCTACTGTTTTGACCTACATTAAACTATTTCTTCAAGTGGGGTCAGCTGACCTCATTGCCCCCTCATTGAATCTGTCCCGAGAATAAGAACTAAAATGTTGTTTTATATAACAAACTGAAATTATAATATTTTATAAAATAGAAAATCCTCTGAACTCTTTTATGTTATTTCATATTTGTTTAAACATTCTGTACATCTGATCTAAATATAGTATGAGCTTATTTCAATAAACTTCTAACTAAACACTTGTGGAAAAAGAAATAATATTACAATAACTTTTCGTTTAAAGGACTACTTTGATACCATCAAGTGGTAGTGTACTTGCTAAAGCACAATAATGGGTACCAGGATTCAGTATTGTATTCTACGGTTATTTAAACTGATTATTGGATGCCGTGAGAGTGATCACAAGGGTAATATTTATAGCCACTTATGGGTCTGATTTCAGGCTTGCTTAGGCGTTAAGTAACGAGGATAATTAAGTACTTTTAGAGAGTTCTAGGTGTTTCTAGAAGTGGATAGAGACGGCATCCTGAGGAGGACGCGCCTTGGGATTGGAGCTCTTGTTGGGGGTGCTAAGCCCTCTAGTCGGGTCTAGGAGCCCTTCTGGAGGTCTCCTAGGCTTTTAGGAGTATATTGACGGTCCACAGCCCCCCAAGCATAAGTCTTGGAACAAGGCGTAGTGATGATGTCAAGCTTTTGGAATTTGGAGCCTTATTTGCACATACAATGATGGTCCATAAGCCCCTTAAACACAAGTCTTGAGACAAGGCGTGGTGATTATTCTTCTAGCCTCTCAACCTTTGGAGCCTTGTTTGTAGATACAATGATGGTCCATAAGCCCCCTAAGCACAAGTCTTGGGACAAGGCGTGGTGATTATTCTTCTAGCCTCTGTTCCCCTGTCCGCCTTGGCGACGTCTTATGATAAATCGTTTTTGGGTGAGATGTTTCCTTTTCCTACTGTCTTGTTTTAACGGTTCAGATTTCGCAATCTTTCGTTGGTGCCTATGTGCTCTCATCTTGGAATTTCCGCTACGTTTCCCCTATCGATGCCTTTGTCAGTGCATCTCTCGAAGCTACATCTAATGCCTGTTTTATAAAGGTAGTCCCTTTTCTTTCATTTTTCAATTCTTCCTTACTTTTTTCTCCGGCCGCCTGTCTCGTCTTTGTGTTCCACCTTACTTCCAATTCAGTTGTTACTCCGGGAAAGGCTTTTCTCTTTTGATTTCAGGTATTATTCTTCCTCATCCCTTCTATTTTTAGTATTTATTTAGGGTACGGAGTTTTTGGGCAAGGAGTTTTTTCCCACGGATCCCGTTGAAAAGGAAAAACTGAGGAGCGTGTTTGAGGCATGCTACGCGGCCAAATGGTCTTATCGATTGGGGAGCGTATGAGTTAAGCTATTTTTGTCATATGATTATTGAAGAATTGTCGAGTGGAAGTGATAGTAGTAGTAGTTCTGATGATAGTGATGACAATTGTTGTGCTTTCCTGTATTCGACTCCAAGGAGTGGTTCTAGGAAGGAAGTCATTGTTTACTCTCCTCTTGTAGTGGCTCGTAGGGATGGTGGTTTACTTTATGGGTCTGGCTCCGAGCTTGATATGAAGGGTTTTTCTGGTGATGTTCAACACTATGAATCCTCCTATCACGATAAGGCGAGCGTAAATTTTCTGCGGACCAAGATATTCATTTCTTCAACTGGGTGGAAGGAAGACATTTTGTTGACACCCTGCTTTCCTGGAGAAAAAGTTTGCATACATCCCCCTAAGAGTGTGAAAAAAATGTTTCATATGTACGGCGCATTTTCTTGAGGAGTTTGGGATAAAAATTCCTTTTACCCTTTCGGATAAGGACATTCTGAAATTTTCGAACATGGCTCCCTCTCAAATTCAATCCGGGGCTTTGCAATTTTGTGCGAGGCGTTGGGGATGGAACCTTCTGTTGGCGCTTTCTTTTACTTTTACGGGACCAAGGGTGTGGATAAGATGTCTTGGGTGTCTATAAGTGCGCATCCAGGTAAGAAGTTGTTTCCACCTTACGTTTCTAATTTTAAGAAGGATTGGAGGGAATCATTTGTCAACCATAAATATATATATTCTGAAATTCTAGATAAGTAATAAAAATTAATTGAATATTAGTGAATTGGTTTAAACTATAATTACAAACAACATTTTTATGTAATGTATATTACATGGGTTAAAGGGACAAACATGATACACAAATTTAATTTAATTATATTTAATAATAATTATATTTGTGAGGAATTTTGTCCAAACGAAGAGTTGTTAAAAAATATTTACTTTATGTAAACATTGGATGAAATTTTTTATTATATAAAGTGATCAGACAATTCAACATTTGATATATGCAAATCCTTTTTATTAATAGAATGGCTGAAATTCTCAAGTTTATTTATAATGCGATCCTTTTTGTTTCTTTGTATTTTATTGTAATTTATGGCGAATGTAAGCTCATTCTATTATTATTATTTTTTATCTTAGACAACACATTTCTTTTATATTTAGTAATATTTCTTTATCTTTATTTACCTTACAGTAGTGTGTGATACTGATGACGATTGCCTGAAATTTTTTCCTGACAATCCATATCCCATGGAGTGCATCAACAGTATTTGTCTTTCCTTGACCGACTAAGGTAAAACATAATTCTCTAATCTTTCATGTAATTCTTCGACCTTGCAATTTATTTAATCACATTAGAATCATTTTAAATATTTTTTTTTAGTGGAATATATATCAAATTGAAAAAGGAGTACAAGGGGTACTCCAACAACACAATAAAATCCAAAGCCCCTGCGAATGGGGATCATTTTAAATAGGAACTAAGACTCTAGAAAATCAAAATAATGGGATGGAAAAAAGTACACCACACAAAAAGTACAGCATACATCCTCGACTCAATCATATTATACATCATCGTTAAATTTCATTTCAGATCATTCATATGTATTTGATGCATATCAAACTAAGCGTTGACAATTAAACTGGTAAATTATGATGCCACAAATGGTCTCGCTAACAATGTGAAAGCACCCTGTTACTTCTAATGGAGTCTAAATGCTTTAAGCTTATTGCAGTCCATAATTTTGGCTAGAATAGATCACTATAGTGGCATTTAGCCATGTTCAAAATAATGATAATATCCTTTCTAAAAGATGGGACCAGTAATACACCTTGTAAAACCTCATAAACTTAATGGTGGAATAACATCAATAAAATCTTATGAAATTCTTCATATGTAATCTCTATAAGTCATGGAAACTTAGTCCATAAAAATCACTAACTAATCATTTATGTTTGTATGAAAAAGTCATGTTTATATTTTTATTCATATCCATAACCTTAGTCGATTGTCATACTTGTAATTTGTTTTCATCATAATCATAGTTTCCCTAATAATATTATACTTTTATCTTACTTATAATCCTGATGATCATAATAATCAATGATCACACAAAAACCTACAGTATATTAACACCCTTAAGTTAACATATAATAAGGCATCATGAACATATAACTGCTTTAAATATACAGAGGACATAACTATGTTATTAAAAATGAAAAATATATCATCTATGATATTTCGTACATAAATAAAATATCATATATAAAAGATGATCCAAATGCTCTTACGCTACCAATGTATGAAAACAATTAAAATATCACACTTATATTATAGACAATATATTGACAAAATATATCTATTTAGATGATACTCTTAAGAATGAAAAAACAAATTGTAGCTACCATTATCTTCTTAATACCTGGTAGATCTTGTTTCACCTATATATATTAATTGATAAACTATTTTACCATATTCGTCCCAAATATGTACTAGATATTTTATCCACTTTAGAATATTGAAGAAACGAAACAAATGCTTTGATAACTCTAGCACCTACACAAGTACGCCACAACATGTACAATAAGGAAAAACACCAGATTTGTCTGTTGTGATTCTTACATACACAAGTCGAAAACCGCACCAACCACGTCTACACAATACGTAATTCTATAGAAGCACAGAAACACATTTAGATTGAATCTTGGGAAAAGGAAACTCAATCCAAGTACCAAAGACTTATTTATATATATATATATATATATATATACACACACACACACACACTTTTGTTTCCTAGAATTTTTAATATAGTTATGTTAGTTCATCGTTACCAATGAGTCTAAAAGCAATAGAATAATAAAAAATGGCCAACCCAATGATATAAATCCATCCCAATACAAGGTAATAGGTTATAAAAGCTCCAAAAAAGTTGTCTTGTAATTGAAAATTTTGATTGACAAATGGAACCTTAAAACCACAAATAAAAATATAAATAGAATGGGTAATTTATATTTTAATGAGGATTACAACTTGTTAGTACAAAAGTGAATCCTTCTTTTCAATTAATTACAAGGTTGCTCCTGAGAATTTGTGTGTTGCGTATAATTTTGTGATTACAAGTATTAAGCCAAGCCTCGTAGCTCAAGTGAGCCAGTGAAAGTTCTTGGATGATAATATATTTATAACATACCTACATTGTAAATGGAGGGACTGGTGATAACATTTTTGACATGAGAATAAAACAATGATAATTTTTTATGTTACTTTGTGAAAAATGAATCATATTGAGTTACTTTAATATGAGTGAAAATATTAAATGAATTAGATGGTGAAGATGCCATGGGTTTGTCAACCCAATTTAAGGGGAGACTACTCTTCGGTGTGAAATCCCTAGTGGCTCTTTATGATTCCTTGATTTTAGAGTATATTTATAGTTGAGAAACTCTAACTAGTCGCTTAACATTCAAATAGTAGCGATATTCCAATCTGCTAAAGTTCACACCGAGCAGTGGTGTTCTTCTTTTACCTCCCTTGTCATCAAATTATACTTTCTTAAATACAAGTTATGTGTACGCGATATGCATATATAATAGATGTGTAGGAACGGTTCATTTGATATATGTATCTCTTATAGTATTATGTGTACGCCTCAAATGGTTTGCAGTCATAAACGTATATTTGTTTGTTTGCTTCTATGCAATACTACTTTACCACTTTAAATTTATTTTAACATATGTATTCATACCGAAAGGCTTGCATAGATGTTAATTGCCATTTTCTTCTTCATGTATTCCATCTATCTCTTAAATTATTCTACAAAGGCCCTAAATGAAACAAAATTTTCACGTTCAATTTTTAAATAGAAACTTTCATTGACTATAAACCCTAGCCATCCAAGCTAATGATACGGGTTCCATTCCAACTACCCACTTATATCCTATTTCTCTATATATTATATTCAAACATATCTTTTTCTATTATAAAATCTCACCCCCTATTTTCTACATGTTTCTTTTCTATTATTATATGCAGGTTATCCTCAAAACAAGATTGAGGAGTGATATCAATGTGTTTGTGTATAAGAATAAAGTGGATATTTATGATCTCACCTATATTATATTTTTATTTAAAGTTTTATTGATCAGTGTTTATGTTTAAATAGGGTTCTAGTCACTGATATTGTGACATCAGGGACAAGTTTAATAATTTGATCTTGACTTATTATCTTGGAAACTAAGAAAACATTACATATTTTATTTTATATTATGGATAATTGTAAGGCTCTAATAAGGAAAAATATTTTATTTTGAGTTATGGAATTAAATTTCTACTTGTCATGATGTGATATCTTAGGCTACATGAAAATTTAAACTCCCAAGTTTATATAAGGCTTTAACAATAGAAATTAAATCTTCAAATTATAGATATTATCAAACGTAAATCTTAACAATAATGTGAATTTTTTTTTAACAATAAGTGTTAATATATTGACGAGAAATAATTTGACAAATAAATAAAACTTCCAAGTTATAAACCTCTAACTTTGACTCGAAAATCCAATGTTATTTATATATGGATCCTGACAAGCATACTCAAATACTCATCAGAATTTTAATGTTATAAACTACAAAAAGCATCACCCCAAACACGATGAATATAAACTATATAACATATAATACAAAATAAAACTAAATACTCGGTTCCATGGATGGTGAGATAAGCATGGTAAAAATATGACAATCTACCTGATGGACGAAATTGACAAGTGCACCAAATCGTAACAATTAATAAAGTAGTAAGTTAATCGTCTCCATAGGGATTGTAGTTCAACATTGGAATTAGAAAAACATATTAAAAGAGTAAATAGAAAAGAGGGTTGCGGGATTTGATTTATATGGCCATTGCGAGATTAGGGTTGTGATTTAGATAGTTAACAGCGATTAAGGAATTCTTGAATCTCTCCCCCCCGTCTTTGTTGGAATTAACTTGATACAACATCAGTTATGTGGTGTCTACTTATGATTTAGGAAACTGGTTTTAGAACATCTATTTACCCTAACGACAACATGTGCGGTAAGTTACCCTAATTAAAGTTACAACGTTCCACGAAGGAAATATTAGAAAACATGAGGTTTCATACTTTATTTCATTAACTATAATTAAGAAATTAGAAATGTTGTGGACAGAAGAAGAATTTCGGGTTGTTAATCTTAATAATCTGTGCGGATTGTAACACTCCGTTTTCCCAACATATAAATAATATAAAATAAATTAGAGTTCATCTTAAACAGGATGTCACATTTCATTCTTCAAAATATCATTTAACACAAATAAAGTTAAATTTACTATTTATTTAAACAATTGCTTTCAATAATTCAAAATAATGTCGCAGCGGAAATATTTAATCTTTAAACATTACTTGGAACTAAGGCCTCAACATCAACAACATAAATAAAATCCACCTAAAAGTGGTCCAACATCAAATTATACGAAGATACGTAACAATGGAAAATAAAACACATAAGAATCCTCATCTCGTTACGTATCAGAGCATGATTCCTATGACGATACGAGAATTTAACTCACATATGCTGTTACTCTTGAATATCTGCACGTTACCGACGTAGAGGTAACATTCAAACAGAAAGGGTGAGATTTCACATTCGATAATAATAAGCAATAATTCATGTAAAAGATTTTAACAACACAAAACAGCAGCAATTCATCATCAACAATGCTTCACATAAGTCCAACTACAAATCATCAATTAACTTCGCTCAACATCTATTCTCAACTATCTAGGTTGAGTATCTATTGTTGCCCATCTCTAAGGGATAGAATGCTACCCAACATATCATATACATGATCATACTCTCATGTGCAATTCGAATACATATTTATAAAGCTCTTTCTTGAATTAAATCATAGATTATGTATATGTTCAATAGATGTTATGCCCTTTGAAATAATCTTCTAAAAGTCTACATTACTCCTATGATGGTTTTGGATGTATAAGACACATAAAATGGGAAGTTTCAGAGCCTTTTGAACTAAAAATATTATTTTTCAGCACTAGGTAAATCGATCCTTGATTTCTAAATCGAGCCTCGATTTTGAGTTTTCAGGATGGCCTTTTGGTTATGGAAATATCGAGCCACGATTTGGCAAAATCGAGCCTCAATTTTTACTACACAGGAACACCAAAATGTGTTCTTCCCTACAAAATCACACAAGAATCACACAACACCCAAAGGTGGGAACTAATCTATACGAACTCACCTTAACTCCTTGCATCAAGTTTATGCTCCAATTCCAACTTTGCCAAGAACCAAACCATAGTCTTGAATCTCTTCTTGTGAGGAAAAGGAGTGGAATCAAACTTGAATCAAGCCTCTAATGACTTCTTAAATATGGTAAGAACCATAACATAAGTTTAATCCTTGAGAAGGAGAAGTTTTGGATGATTGGTGAAGAGAGGGAGAGTGAGTAGTGATTTCTAGAGAGAGGGAAGAGAGGAAATGGGAAATGAAAAACAATGGGAAATGAGATATTTTCGGGGAAAAACACACAAATACCCCGTCTGGACAAAGTTATCAAAATGTCATTCATCTTAAACGTACTTAAGTTGATGCTGATAACTGAACCTTTGTGTATATGAATGACATTGCATGACAATTATTCTCCATTATAATTATCTTTCATAAACATTTATCCTCTGACACATCTGCGAGATAAAAAAGCATACGGTTTGGTTTGGTTCAGTTGATTTTTAAAAAGTCATCCAAACCAAACCAAACCAAACCAATGCGGTTTGGATTGGTTCGGTTTGAGCGGTTTAGCGTGAGATAAAAAAATATTACATTAACTCTAATATTGCCAATTTGTTACAAAATAAACATAGAACATTTTATTTTGATGTTTATATGATAACATATTAGGTAAAACTTATATCAAAATAGGTAAAATTAAGAAGAAACATAAGCATGAAATAAATTATTGGGAAGTAAAGGAAACAAATTCATCAGTGGAAATGAATTGAAAGAGATGAAAAGGAATTAGAATCGAACCTGATGGTGCAACAATGGAAAAATTGAATCAAAAGAGATTATTCTTGAGCTATGTAATTGGGCTAGTACATATTTAAGTAATATTCATTATTCTTGCGGTTTGGTTTGGTTTGGTTCAGTTGATGAGATGCAAACCGCAAACCGAACCATGCGGTTCAATACAAAAGTCATCCGAATTCATCCGAACCAAGTGCGGTTTTTTATGGTTTCGATTTGGATTGGTTTGGTTTGCGGTTTTTCTATTGGGTGGGTTCGGTTTTGAACACCCCTAATCTCAACTTAAACTTGAGAACAATGTAAATCTTGATGGGGTAGGCAATGATATGGAGGTGCATATAAATATTGGGCCTAAAGTCAATGATGGGCATGATAAAGAACGAAGTAGCAAGAGTCCAAGACTACATAGAGATAAAAAGGTAGGACTATTACTTTACCCACCCTATCCTTTACTAGCGGTTTGTAAATTTTTCGAAAATGTCCTTAAGCAATTTAGATTGTATAATCCGAATTCAATTTTTATTTTGTTATAGGTGAAAAAATGAGTTTTGAAAACTTCAAAAATAGGGCGCGCCATTTGATTTTTTCAGATTATATAATCCGAACACCCCTTAAACACCCTTTTCAAGGAAAGAACAGTTCGGATTACATAATCGGAACTGTATTAGCATAAATTCTAAACATGTTTGTAACATAGATTATCATTTTATGAACAATATTAATCTTCCTAACTCTCATCATTATGTTTTGGGTCATTGTTAGTTGTTCTTAGTCAAAAATCGGATTTTTGAACTACTTGATCGGATTGCTCCGAAACTTGCCTAGAAAATCAGAAGAAAAAAAAAATCAAGGTTCAAAACTCCCTTAGAAGAGGCTTCTTATGGGAATCCACCCCTGAAAATCTAAAATTCCTCGTTTCAGAAAAGCAACAACAATCAATCCAATCAGTTTCAGAAAAGAAAAAAAAAAACTAACAAATGAAAACCACCAGCACACCACCAGCGACGAATTCAAGTTTTGCAACAATCGAATCCAGCGACGAATCTGAGTCCAACATCAAATCCATTGACAACACCAAAATCGAATTCGGCAATAAAATCAATCTAAGAAATTTGTTGTTACGCATCCCTTTGTCAATTCCGGGAAGGAAGAGAGGTTTCACCTTGATTAATTTATGTGTGTCGTTTGTAATTGTCTCCATGATCTCCTCGTTCCTTAGCAATAATTCCTTACTGCTATAATAATCAATTTCAACGGTGAAACCAAGGGTTTTGTGTATTCTTAATTTGGGAACATGGTGGATTAGCTTTATTTTCTATGGGCTTTTTTTATGAAGGTTAAAGAAGGTCTTGTTGATGTGTTTAAGATTTTAGGATTTGATGTGTTTAAGATTTTAGGATTTGAAGTATTTTTTTGATTCTGTATATGATCAATGAAGGTGATTTAAAGTTCTGTGTAGTATGATGAAGAGAGAAGATGAAGTAAACTATAAAAATCAAGTGTTGATGGTTCACTCTTAAATACTATAGACCTGCAATCAAGTGGTTAAAATGATATCAAGAATAATATACATTAAAAAACTAACAAAAAAACCAAAACAGTATACGGAGAAAGATTTATGGGACCAAATTGACACAATTAATAGTTAAGGGACCAAACTGAGAAAATAAAATAAGTTAAGGGACCTAGGGATGTATTAAGCCTTTTTTTTTTTGTTTAAACAAGGTAAAAATAAACAGAAAGGAAGAAAAAAAGCAAGAAATAAAAGCTACAGGGAAGCTAAAAAGCTTCTAGCGGCGAGCAAACTGAACACGAAGAGTGCATCAGGTGAGACTAGCACCCATCTTCACCATGAAATCAGCTGTAGCATTTGCCTCCCACCACGTATGACTCAGTTGGAAATTCCAGTCGCGAGCCATTAGATCCTTGATATTGCTGATAACAGGTGCAAAGAGGTGCCAAGAATTCACCTCCATGTTAACCAATTGAAAGGCCAAAGTTGAGTCTGAGAAACAAATAAGATGCCTATACCTCTAATCCCACGCAACTCGTAACCCATGATAAATAGCCAGCAACTCCACCTGAAGAATGGATGCAATACCAATTTTCCCTCCAAACCCGTATATCCAAGAGCCATCATGCCTTCTTAAAACTCCTAAAAAAACCGGAGATGCCTGGGTTACCGAAGCTGCTACCATCAACATTAAGCACCGTAGCCGAGCTCTCCATCGGGTGCCAAGAAGTCCATCGTCCACTTTCGTTTGCCGGACAAGTAACAGTACATGTTTTGTGAATGAGGGTTGAAAATTTGTACACCTCCATCTTTAGCTGATAAATAGTAATGTGTTCATCCTCCATACATAACAGATTTCTTGCTCGCCAAATCCACCAGCAGGCTGACAAGAACAAACTCCTCTGATCACACTCACTACCTTGACACAACCATTTTTAATTTTTTTTAATTTTTCATATTCTTAGAAAAGTTTGAAAAAATTTGCATTAGTTTTATTTGATTTTTAGAATTTTGTGGTGGTATTTTTTTACTTTGTTTTTTGTTGTTTTTAAAAGCAAAATTCAAAACTGCTGAAATGTAAGAGATTCTGATTGCTGATTATACATAAGCATAGTTCGGAATATAAAATCTGAATTATACAAGGACATTTTTAAAAAATTTACAGAGCGCGGTGGAAAAAGTAATAATAAAAAAGAAAGCACGATAGAGTTAGTTAGTTAACGTTCTTGTAGAGTCTTGAGAGAGTTCGTTAAAATATTTCTTATTTCCCTTGCCTATAGAGTTAGTTACCGTTCTTGTAGGATCCTGAGATATGTGTCACGAGATCCAATAGGCTAGGATAGAAAAGACTCTATAGTCTTCTTTGATGTAATAATAACATCAGAAGAAAATTAACCAAAAGCACCTTTTCCCACTTTAATCTGTAGTTGGTTTTGCTCGAAAGTACTATTTATTATCCTAATTTTATCGGTAAGACTGTGTGTTTTTAGACTAGTCACCGTGTTCTTGAGTTTTATTCTATTTGTACATCAATTAATTTTGCTCCAAAAAAATGTATATAATATTTTGCAAACGCGTGGAAAATCAGATAACTGTGGTGAAAGAATCATCTCTTGATCCCGTTAAGCCAAGGTATTCCCTCAACAATCCCTTTAATTTTCTTCATACAAACATTTAATATTCTTTTTGGCTTTTAATTATTTTATTGAAAAATGCTTGATAGCACGACATATTAACAAGCACGAAGGCACACGAAAGTTCCAGTATGACCACATCATGGCAAATTACACTTCAGAAATAAATAGAAAAAGGACTATATCTTTCCATTGGCTTTCTGTGACGGTGCTCACCACCATGTGACTCACTGATCTCAAGTACCCATGAAACCAAAGACTTTTCACCATTATTGTGGTTTGTTAAAATATGTGCTTTTTTTAAAACCATTTTTAGGATATCTTGCATGAAGGACAATGCATGTACTATACTATGAGCAAATCAAGTTTTAGTTCATGATAGAAAAGTCAAAATGTCATGTTTTCTCGCTGTCATGCATTTTCGTGCATACAATGTGTCGCACCATTTAGCGCTGTTCTATTTCATTTAGTTCAAAGAAAGAAATAAGAAAGTAACCAATGTATATACGTTGCAAATCTCATCATTAATTTTCTTTTTGACAGAGATCAGGTGTTTGAGCATGTAGCTTTGATCATAATGACACGAACCATGCTAATAACTATCTTAGCTTTAATGAATATGTCATCAAATTATGGTAAATTCATGAAGGAACATAACACTGCAGATACTCCTGATTATAGCTCTTGTGCTATGAAGCACGAACACTCCTTGAATAAGGCGTATCCCCATGTCAGACACGTGTCATGTCCGACATTGATACATATAATTACACTGCATTTTATGATTTTTTTAAAAATTTAGCTGTGTCGACGTGTCGATGTCCGTGTCGTGTCCGTATTCGTGCTTCACAGCTCTTATGTTATTTTTTCAAATAGCAATTGGTAAAATGGTACATCATCTCCCTTGTTTCATTTACAGCTGCCTGCATCACTTTTTTCATATGCGCTTTTACACTTTCATGGTTTTCTGCAACTAATCCAAACTTGGTTAGGATCCTCTCTATTTGACATAATAAATGGAGTATAGTACAATTTGGAGAGAGGGTCCTATCACTAAGCTAGTCCCATAATCATTAATTACTTTATACTTTTGGCAAAATGCATCCGACGGGCTTTAAGGTTTGTGTTTGTTTCAGATTAGTCCTTTTAAATATTTTTTTTGAAGTTCTAATTAGATCCTTTTAGTTTCTGAATGTTAGAAACATTGTCCTTCCCGTCAGTGTCCGTTAATATAACGATGATGTGGTCGTTAACTTGGTGACTGGGCACGAAACGCAACGTTTTGGGCTTGACAACGTGTATTAGACCCCGTTGTTCATCTTTTTCAATTAGAAACTAGGGTTTTGGGAAGAAATTGGGGAAAATGAAAATAAAAATAAAAATTGAAAGGCCATTGATGTTCTACTCGTTTGTATGTGAAGGGGAAAAGAGTTTTTGCTAATAGAACAAGGTTTGTTACTCATTTTTTTAACTAGATTTCATTTTTTGCTAATAAGAAACTAACTAGGGTTTCTTATAGTTTTTTTTTCTTATTTTTTTTAATTTTTTTGGTAATAAAAAAATATTCCAGATTTTTTTTAGAAAAATTCCGTAAAAAAAATTATTTCATTTTTACAATTTTTTTATTTTCAAAAATTAATTTTCAAAATTTTTAAATAATTTTTATATTTTTTAATTAATATAAATGAATTTATATTATTTTTTGAATTTTTAAAAATTTTAATAATAAAATCCGATGTGGCCAATTAAAAATATAAATAAAAAACCAAGTCAGCGCCACATAAGCAAATTTAGTAAGTTGGACAGGGGATGGGGGTTTTTCGGATTTTTTTATTTACGAGGATGCAAATCAAACCGAAAATATTATAGGGGCGAAAACCGAAAATGACATATATTACAGGGGTGAAAAACACTATTAACCCTTATTTAAATCATCAATTAAAAAATTATTTAAATCTCATTCAAATATGAACAATCCATAACAAAATAGGAGAACCAATCTACAACATGATGAACAACATTGAACACTATAATTTAGTTAGATTAATATCTCATTAAGAATTTTGATAAAGTTAGGAGATAAATCGAGATAAAAATAAAAGGAGATAATCAAAATCCGAAATTTAATTATATTAATACCTCAAAAAAGAGTCGAACCTAGATTCTCTGTGGCTGGTCAGACAACAACAGACATTTGGATTAATACAATGGTTAAAAGCATTCATATCTCAACCATTAAAATAAACCAATAGTGGAAACTAGACTGAATCAAGTTGCACTGTCTATAGAGGATCAAGGACCTCAAAAAGCTTCCAGATAGTGCACTCTCTAACTATTTTATAACAATATTTCTGAATGACTTACACAATACTTTTCCTTCTCTTCAATGCCCCCAATTTCTAGAATTTTCTAGAAACTGTAAGAGTGTGTAACTTCAGCGCAATGATCAAGTCATCGAATCTATTAGGTCGTTGTGTCCAACCAATAGTCATCTTGTGTCATTTGTCCAAATTTTTCACCTCTCAACCATGTCTTCATTCATCATAATGTGATAATACTTCTTTTCAGAAGATATGCCATTTTCTTTTTGAATGTTTGGTATCACGGTGATACCACACATGCAGCTCATCTTTCTCTACTGTTTTGACCTACATTAAACTATTTCTTCAAGTGGGTTCAGCTGACCTCATTGCCCCCACATTGAATCTGTCCCAAGAATAAGAACTAAAATGTTGTTTTATATAACAAACTGAAATTATAATATTTTATAAAATAGAAAATCCTCTGAACTCTTTTAAGCTATTTCATATTTGTTTAAACATTTTGTACATCTGATCCAAATATAGTATGAGCTTATTTCAATAAACTTCTAACTAAACACTTGTGGAAAAAGAAATAATATTACAATAACTTTTCGTTTAAAGGACTACTTTGATACCATCAAGTGGTAGTGTACTTGCTAAAGCACAATAATGGGTACCAGGGTTCAGTATTGTATTATACAGTTATTTAAACTGATTATTGGATGCTGTGAGAGTGATCACAAGGGTGGTATTTATAGCCACTTATGGGTCTGATTTCAGGTTTGCTTAGGCGTTAAGTAACGAGGATAATTAAGTACTTTTAGTGAGTTCTAGGTGTTTCTAGAAGTGGATAGAGGCGGCATCCTGAGGAGGACGCGCCTTGGGATTTGGAGCTCTTGTTGGGGATGTTAAGCCCTCGAGTAGGGTCTAGGAGCCCTTCTGGAGGTCTCCTAGGCTTTTAGGAGTATATTGACGGTCCACAGCCCCCCAAACACAAGTCTTGGAACAAGGCGTAGTGATGATGTCTAGCTTTTGGACTTTGGAGCCTTATTTGCACATACAATGATGGTCCATAAGCCCCTTAAACACAAGTCTTGAGACAAGGCGTGGTGATTATTCTTCTAGCCTCTCAACCTTTGGATACTTGTTTGTAGATACGATGATGGTCCATAAGCCCCCTAAGCACAAGTCTTGGGACAAGGCGTGGTGATTATTCTTCTAGCCTCTGTTCCCCTGTCCGCCTTGGGGAGGTCTTATGATAAATCGTTTTTGGGTGAGATGTTTCCTTTTCATACTGTCTTGTTTTAACGGTCCAGATTTTGCAACCTTTCGTTGGTGCCTATGTGCTCTCATCTTGGAATTTCCGCTATGTTTCCCCTATCGATGCCTTTGTCAGCGCATCTCTCGAGGCTGCATCTAATGTCTGTCTTATAAAGGTAGTCCCTTTCCTTTCATTTTTCAATTCTTCCTTACATTTTTCTCCAGCCACCTGTCTCGTCTTTGTGTTCCACCTTGCTTCCAGCAATTCAGTTGTTACTCCGGGAAAGGCTTTTCTCTTTTGATTTCAGGTATTATTCTTCCTCCTCCCTTCTATTTTTAGTATTTATTTAGGGTAGGGAGTTTTTTCCCACGGATCCCGTTGAAAAGGAAAATCTGAGGAAAGTGTTTGAGGCATGCTACGCGGCCAAATGGTCTTATCGATTGCGGAGCGTATGAGTTAAGCTATTTTTGTCATATGATTATTGAAGAATTGTCGAGTGGAAGTGATAGTAGTAGTAGTTCTGATGATAGTGATGACAATGGTTGTGCTTTCCTGTATTCGACTCCAGGGAGTGGTTAGGAAGGAAGTCATTGTTTACTCTCCTCCTGTTGTGGCTCGTAGGGACGGTGGTTTACTTTATGGGTTTGGCTCCGAGCTTGATATGAAGGGTTTTTCTGGTGATGTTCAACACTACAAATCCTCCTATCACGATAAGGCGAGCGTGAATTTTTTGCGGAGCAAGATATTCATTTCTTCAACTGGGTGGAAGGAAGACATTTTGTTGACGCCCTGCTTTGCTGGAGAAAAAGTTTGCATACATCCCCCTAAGAGTGTGAAAAAAATGTTTCATATGTACAACGCATTCTTTTGAGGAGTTTGGGATAAAAATTCCTTTCACCCTTTTTGATATGGACATTCTGCAATTTTCGAATATGGCTCCCTCTCAAATTCTACCCAATAGTCGGGCCTTCATCCGGGGCTTTGCAATTTTGTGCGAGGCGTTGGGGATGGAACCTTCTGTTGGCGCTTTCTTTTACTTTCATGGGACCAAGGGTGTGGATAAGATGTCTTGGGTGTCTATAATTGCGCATCCAGGTAAGAAGTTGTTTCCACCTTATGTTTCTAATTTTACGAAGGATTGGAGGGAATCATTTGTCAACCATAATATATATATTCTGAAATTCTAGATAAGTAATAAAAATTAATTGAATATTAGTGAATTGGTTTTAACTATAATTACAAACAACATTTTTATGTAATGTATATTACATGGGTTAAAGGGACAAACATGATACACAAATTTAATTTAATTATATTTAATAATAATTATATTTGTGAGGAATTTTGTCCAAACGAAGAGTTGTTAAAAAATATTTACTTTATGTAAACATTGGATGAAATTTTTTATTATATAAAGTGATCAGACAATTCAACATTTGATATATGCAAATCCTTTTTATTAATAGAATGGCTGAAATTCTCAAGTTTATTTATAATGCGATCCTTTTTGTTTCTTTGTATTTTATTGTAATTTATGGCGAATGTAAGCTCATTCTATTATTATTATTTTTTATCTTAGACAACACATTTCTTTTATATTTAGTAATATTTCTTTATCTTTATTTACCTTACAGTAGTGTGTGATACTGATGACGATTGCCTGAAATTTTTTCCTGACAATCCATATCCCATGGAGTGCATCAACAGTATTTGTCTTTCCTTGACCGACTAAGGTAAAACATAATTCTCTAATCTTTCATGTAATTCTTCGACCTTGCAATTTATTTAATCACATTAGAATCATTTTAAATAATTTTTTTTAGTGGAATATATATCAAATTGAAAAAGGAGTACAAGGGGTACTCCAACAACACAATAAAATCCAAAGCCCCTGCAAATGGGGATCATTTTAAATAGGAACTAAGACTCTAGAAAATCAAAATAATGGGATGGAAAAAAGTACACCACACAAAAAGTACAGCATACATCCTCGACTCAATCATATTATACATCATCGTTAAATTTCATTTCAGATCATTCATATGTATTTGATGCATATCAAACTAAGCGTTGACAATTAAACTGGTAAATTATGATGCCACAAATGGTCTCGCTAACAATGTGAAAGCACCCTGTTACTTCTAATGGAGTCTAAATGCTTTAAGCTTATTGCAGTCCATAATTTTGGCTAGAATAGATCACTATAGTGGCATTTAGCCATGTTCAAAATAATGATAATATCCTTTCTAAAAGATGGGACCAGTAATACACCTTGTGAAACCCCATAAACTTAATGGTGGAATAACATCAATGAAACCTTATGAAATTCTTCATATATAATCTCTATAAGTCATGGAAACTTAGTCCATAAACATCACTAACTAATCATTTATGTTTGTACGAAAAAGTCATGTTTATATTTTTATTCATATTCATAACCTTAGTCGATTGTCATACTTGTAATTTGTTTTCATCATAATCATAGTTTCCCTAATAATATTATACTATTATCTTACTTATAATCCTCATGATCATAATAATCAATGATTACACAAAAACCTACACTATACTAACACCCTTAAGTTAACATATAATAAGGCATCATGAACATATAACTGCTTCAAATATACAGAGGACATAACTATTTTATTAAAAATGAAAAATATATCATCTATGATATTTCGTACATAAATAAAATATCATATATAAAAGATGATCCAAATGCTCTTACCCTACCAATGTATGAAAACAATTAAAATATCACACTTATATTATAGACAATATATTGACAAAATATATCTATTTAGATGATACTCTTAAGAATGAAAAAACAAATCATAGCTACCATTATCTTTTTAATACCTGGTAGATCTTGTTTCACCCTATATATATTAATTGATAAACTATTTTACCATATTCGTCCTAAATATGTACTAGATATTTTATCCACTTTAGAATATTGAAGAAACGAAACAAATGCTTTGATAACTCTAGCACCTACACAAGTACGCCACAACATGTACAATAAGGAAAAAACATCATATTTGTCTGTTGTGATTCTTACATACACAAGTCGAAAACCGCACCAAACACTACGTAATTTGAAAGAAGCACAGAAACACAGTTAGATTGAATCTTGGGAAAAGGAAACTCAATCCAAGTACCAAAGACTTTTATATATATATATATATATATATATATATATATATATACATACTTTTGTTTCCTAGAATTTTTAATATAGTTATGTTAGTTCATCGTTACCAATGAGTCTAAAAGCAATAGCATAATAAAAAATGGCCAACCTAATGATATAAATCCATCCCAAAATACAAGGTAATTAGGTTGAAGAAACATATCAAACTCAAATAATAGATTATAAAAGCTCCAAAAAAGTTGTCTTGTAAATGAAAATTTTGATTGACAAATGGAACCTTAAAACCACAAAGAAAAATATAAATAGAATAAGTAATTTATATTTTAATGAGGATTACAACTTGTTAGTACAAAAGTGAATCATTCTTTTCAATTAATTACTAGGTTGCTCATGAGAATTTGTGTGTTGCGTATAATTTTGTGATTAATAGTATTGAGCCAAGCCTCGTAGCTCAAGTGAGGCAGTGAAAGTTCTTGGATGATAATATATTTATAACATACCTACATTGTAAATGGAGGGACTGATGATAACATTTTTGACATGAGAATAAAACAATGATAATTTTTTATGTTTTTTTGTGAAAAATGAATCATATTGAATTATTTTAATATATGAGTGAAAATATTAAATGAATTAGATGGTGAAGATGCCATGGGTTTGTCAACCCAATTTAAGGGGAGACTACTCTTCGGTGTGAAATCCCTAGTGGCTCTTTATGATTCCTTGATTTTAGAGTATATTTATAGTTGAGAAACTCTAACTAGTCGCTTAACATTCAAATAGTAGTGATATTGCAATGTGCTAAAGTTCACATCGAGCGGTGGTGTTCTTCTTTTACCTCCCTTGTCATCAAATTATACTTTCTTAAATACAAGTTATGTGTACGCGATATGCATATATAATAGATGTGTAGGAACGATTCATTTTATATATGTATCTCTTATAGTATTATGTGTACGCCTCAAATGGTTTGCAGTCATAAACGTATATTTGTTTGTTTGCTTCTATACATTACTACTTTACCACTTTAAATTTATTTTAACATATGTATTCATACCGAAAGGCTGACATAGATGTTAATTGCCATTTTCTTCTTCATGTATTGCATCTATCTCTTAAATTATTCTACAAAGGCCCTAAATGAAACAAAATTTTCACGTTCAATTTTTAAATAGAAACTTTCATTGACTATAAACCCATCCAAGCTAATGATACGGGTTCCATTCCAACTACCCACTTATATCCTATTTCTCTATATATTATATTCAAACATATCTTTTTCTATTATAAAATCTCACCCCCTATTTTCTACATGTTTCTTTTCAATTATTATATGCAGGTTATCCTCAAAACAAGATTGAGGAGTGATATCAATGTGTTTGTGTTTGAGAATAAAGTGGATATTTATGATCTCACCTATATTATATTTTTATTTAAAGTTTTATTGATCAGTGTTTATGTTTAAATAGGGTTCTAGTCACTGATATTATGACATCAGGGACAAGTTTAATAATTTGATCTTGACTTATTATCTTGGAAACTAAGAAAACATTACATATTTTATTTTATATTATGGATAATTGTTGGCTCTAATAAGGAAAAATATTTTATTTTGAGTTATGGAATTAAATTTCTACTTGTCATGATGTGATATCTTAGGCTACATGAAAATTTAAACTCCCAAGTTCATATAACAATAGAGATTAAATCTTCAAATTATAGATATTATCAAACATAAATCTTAACAATAATGTGAATTTTTTTTTAACAATAAGTGTTAATATATTGACGAGAAATAATTTGACAAATAAATAAAACTTCCAAGTTATAAACCTCTAACTTTGACTCGAAAATCCAATGTTATTTATATATGGATCCTGACAAGCATACTTAAATACTCATCAGAATTTTAATGTTATAAACTACAAAAAGTATCACCCCAAACACGATGAATATAAACTATATAACATATAATACAAAATAAAACTAAATACTCGGTTCCATGGTTGGTGAGATAAGCATGGTAAAAATATGACAATCTACCTGATGGACGAAATTGACAAGTGCACCAAATCGTAACAATTAATAAAGTAGTAAGTTAATCGTCTCCATACGTCTATTTCACACGTCTATGTCAACCGATTGGATGTTAACTCTCATGCTTATATGCTTATGCCAAAGGAGGTGAGAACATCGAAGGATCTATCTCTACGTTTACTAGGTTTTTTTCGGTGCAAAAACTTCATGCATTACGACTACATATGGTCGGTTGGAGAACTCCCTATTGGATTCACGCTCGTTCCTTTTGTTGGGATCGACAAATGCCTAAAGGCTTGGCCCTCATGAACCTCTGCGTGTTGAAAGACACTTTCCACGAGGATGGGAGATTGCCTGGGTTCCGCTGGCATGCGCCTGAGGTTGATTATGAATATTCCCATACTAGGGTTTGCATCCTCTGTAAGTTTGACAGTGAGCTTCACTTTTTCATAAGGACATTTTGCCTTGGCCCCCTCTTTTACGGATTTCAGTTTATCTATAGGGCTTTCTACCTTTTCAATGTATGCGACGAGTGCTATGTAATGAAACTTGCATTTAGTGTTTAAAAATTCGACACTTTTGTACTTTGCCCATTCGTGGCGTTAATTTATTAATGCCATCTTTTATATTTTTGAATTAATCTTGCGTTATTTTAATTTCTTGTAGTGATGGCTTATATTTTTTTTCAAATACTTTCCATTTATGCGCATAATTCGATTATCATTCGCTAGCTCTTCGACCTCATACGCATTATTCGAAAATACTTTCAAGACTTTCTATGGTCCTTGCCAACTAGGTGATAATTTACCAAAAATTTGATCTCTCCTATTCATAGTTAAGATCACTTTCCAAACCAAACCATTTACTGCAAAATTATGAGGTTTCACTCTTTTGTTGTAAGATTTCGCTATTCTCTCCTTTTGCCTTGTAAGGACATCTAAAGCTCTTAACCTCTCTTCATCCAAATCAACCAGTTCGTCCAAAACCATATCCCAATAATAATTGATGGGGATTTCACATTGTCTTTGGTTTCTAGTCGATTGAAGACAAATTTCTGTTGGCAACACATCATTGTGCCCAAATGATAGCCTAAAAGGAGTGGTATTGGTAGATTCTCCAGGAGAATTTCGATATGCCCATAAGGCTTGATCGAGAATCTTATGCCAACTCTTTAGGTTTTCCTTAACCGTCTTTTGGATTAAGGTAATAAGCCCTTTGTTAGCCTCTTCGACTTGACCATTTTCCTGAGCATAATATGGTGTCGAAGTCAACAGTTTGAATCATGTTTGACTGGAAAACCGCATCATCTTTTGGCTTGTAAAAACTGATTCTTGATCAGTAGAATCAGTAGTAATAGTCTCTAAAATTCCAAACCTTTTTAAAATATGTTTTTGAATGAAACTAATTACTGTATCTTGCCATTTGGTGAAATAATCTATTCCAACCAAAATGTGTTTATGTTGTTTTGACGAACGAGGTTTTATCAAGCCAATTTCATCGAGAGCCCTTCCTTTAAATGGCCAAGGTTTCACAATGGAGTGCAATTCACTAGCAGGGACATGTTCAATTTCTGCATGCATTTGACACTCTTGGCATCCTTTTGCAAAGTCTATGCAGTCTTTTAAAATGGAAGGCCAATAAACGCCTTGTCGAAACAAAAGCCATTTCATTTTGTGGCCTGCTTGATGAAAGCCACATTCTTCATCATGAATGCTGGACATTGCTAAATATGCCTTGGTTTCATTGAGACATTTAAGTAAAACTCCAAGTTTTTCGACTTCTACTCCCTGTGGGATTTCCAACAATTCATTTCCAACAATCACATAACTTAAGGCTCTATACTTAGTTTTTCGACTTCTACTCCCTGTGGGATTTTGTAAATATTCAACAATTGGTTTACGCCAATCGATGTTTGATAAATTGTCAATGGAAAAAATTTCGGCATAAATTTCTTCGTCAGCAAAATTATCACCATTTCGATTTGACTTTCTTGCCCCCCCAAGTTTTGGCTTTGGTAATTTATCCGGATCAGAGTCCTTTGAGGCAAGTTTTTCTCTTATTTTAATGAGTTTCTCTAATTTTATTTCAAAGATTCTATAACCCGAAGCAATTTCAGCTAAATCATTTGCTTATTGGTTCTCAATTCGTGGCATGTATTGAATGTTTTCCAAATCAAAACGCTTTAACAACACTTTAGCAGTAACAAAATAAATGATTAAATTTTCTTTGACACATTTTTATTCTTTTGTCAACTGCTTGACCACCAACTCATAATATCATTCGATTTCGACATGTTTTGCCTCCAACTCAAGCAGGATGTCAAGGCCGGCAATTAAAATTTCGTATTCATCCTCGTTGTTAGAACAAAACTTATCAAGTCGAAACATAAATTTAGTGGGACTATTTCCAGGTGAAATAATTAATCTTCCCACTCCAGTGCCATTTTTATGGCTGGAACTGTCAAAATAAAGCCTTTATGGTTGAACATCCACAAAGCTCAATGATTTTTCAACCATAGAATGATCGACAATAAAATCATCAACAATTTGACTCTTAACAGATTTTAACGACTAGTAAGTCAAAGAATACTCTGTAAGTGCCAAAGCCCATTTACCAACTCTACTGTGTAATACTGGTTTCGACAGCATATGCTTGATTATGTCAAAATGAGAATAAACATAAACATCAATAGGCTTTATATATTGCTTAAGTTTGATACAAGAGAAATACAAACAAAGGCACAATTTCTCACTTGGATGGCACCTTGTCTCGACATCATTTAAAACCCTACTAAGATAATAGATGGATTTTTCTACACCATTGTCATCTTCCTGATCTAGCATACTTCCTATGATATTATCTGAAGCAGCTGTGTACAATTTCATTACTTTGTCCCTAAGAGGTGGTAACAAAATATGTGGGTTAGTTAAATAAGCATTAATCTCTTCAAAAGCTTTTTGATGTTGTGGTTCCCACTTGAACGCATCTTTAATCGAAGTAAAGGCGAAAACGCTTCAGTTCTGCCACTAAGATTTGAAATAAATCTTCTAAGAAAGTTGATTTTCCCTAATGAATATTGGAGTTCTTTCTTTGTCGAAGGCGGCTTTGTCTCCAAAATCGCTTTCGTTTTGTTTTGATTTATTTCAATGCCTTTTTTGTGCACAACGAAACCTAAGAAATCACCTGCACCAACACCAAAGGCACATTTCAATGGATTCATTTTAAATCCATATTTTCTCATCTTTTCGAATGAACGTTGAAGGTGATCTAAATGATCCGTTTCAGCAGAAGATTTGACAACAATGTCATCTATGTAAACCTGCATAAACATTCCTATGAAGTCGGGAAACATAGAATTCATTGCTCTTTGATAACAAGCACCAGCGTTTTTTAATCCAAAGGAATCATTATCCTTTCATAACAACCTAAAGCCCAAAGTAACTCTGGTTAGTTTCTATGTTTTCCAGGACACCATCTTCTTTCCAAAGATTGAGCCTTTGATGCATGGTTGGAGGGACAACTCCGTCAACATGTATCCATTCCCTTCCCATGAGTAAATTGTAGTTGGCTTTAGAAGCAACCACCCGGAAAAGTGTTGATCTTTTCACAGTACCTACCACCAAGTCGACTTCCACAGCTCTAAAGGAATTCCAGACTTTCCTTCATAGTTGGAAAGTATGATAATGTGTGGTTTGAGGTCGGACTCTGACAAACCAATCTTTTTTAAGAGAAACTGTGGCAACAAATTTACAGCAGCACCACCATCGATGAGCACTTTGTTAATCCCAACATTATTGATTTTAGCTTGGATAAACAAAGGCTTAAGATGACTTTTCATGTGATGATCAAGTTTCTCAAACATTGCCTGTTCACCTTCGACACAACCACTATCCATAACATAATAGCACAGTGGTTTGTGAACCGCCATCTCTTGAGTGAAATCTCCCTCGTCCTCAGTAATTTCTGATGTTACATCATATTCGACTAGGAGAATTGACACAACGCAAATAACATCAATATCAGCTCCAGAACTGTCAAAGTTCGATGTCATTTCGGCATCCACTTTTGTGAAGTTTTCTTTAACTACAGAAAGAGGACGAAAAATCCTTTCAGTGGCATGTTTTCTTATCACTTCAAAAGCAGCCACTTGCGTTTCCTTTCCTTTCTCAGTATTAGTAACGTCCTTCAAAACATCGGTCTTTTATGACGTTGGGATCTACGCAATTTAGTCTTAGAAATGGGGTTTTTCCCTTTGTAATTGTTGCTATAGGCAAACTTCTTTGAATTGGACATTTATTTGAGCATTAGTACTAGTAATCCTCTTCACCCATTTTGTAGGTTGAGCATTGTAATTAGACTTTCTTCCACCAGAGAAGATCCATTTTTCAGTGGGGGACTTTGAAGGTGGAGAAAAAGTCTTCATCTGACTTTTCTTTAAAAAAGTCTTTTGAGTTGAAGCCTTATAAGTTAAATCACTTCTATTAAAATCAAGCTTAGGTTTTCTATCAACCCACTTTCCTTTCCACTTTGACTGAGGTTTGAAGCCTTCAATTTTTTTCTCAAATTTCACTGCATCAGTTTTGTTAATTAACCAACAATTTATACTAGCCATACCATATAATTATCTGCATGAATTCACTTCCCTTTGTCAAACATTCAACCACTCTTATTTCTCCCAATTCTTCTAAGTGGTAACCGCTATCCAAACACTTCTTGTATGGCTCACACTTACTTATATTCTAACTTAACATTTCCTTAGTATATATAGGCATTAGTCTCTCATAGGCCATGTACCACACGGTTTAGAAAAAGGTAATCAAACCCTCTCAATCATCTCTTGGTATAATGGTCACCTAGGAGTGGGTTTTCCACCTATAGTAATTTTCCACAAACACCGCATATATGCCGACATCTATATCCAACTCATCGACTTTTATCTTGGTCACAACTTATAATTCATTTTCGTCAATATTTTCCTGGAACCCCATATAGCTATCAACACTTTTGAGAATCATGTTTTCTTACCATTGTCATGGCCAATTGGAGTCGAGGAGAGTTAGTGGAGCGAGGAATGATGTGTATCGAGTTTGAGGTGGTTTAGAGTTTGGCTAGGAAGGAAAGCTTACGAGGTAAGGACTTTTTCCCCGTACGTCCATAATAAATACTAGGATGATGTTGTGAATTAGAAGTACAAATTCTTATCTTTTGGAAAGAAAAACAACTAAAATATATATTTCGTTGGTAATATTTAACAGTTTACAAAAGTTTATGCTTTATTTGTTTTTGTGATGTAGGAAAGAAATGTTAGAATTTGTTTTTGAAAAACCAAAGAAAGGAAAAATATGATAATGTGAGTATTATAAAAAGGGTATAAATCTTAGTGTTATACCCTGTTTTTGGACCTAAAAATACTGGGCCCAATTTCATTTCAAACTTTGTCAATTATCAAATTTCAACTGCACAGTTCAAATTGTCTCTGCTACGCAGTGTTTTCAATCACAATTTTATCTATGTTTTTCTTGCATAAAACCTTTCAAAATGTCTTTACTTGTCTTGTAGGTCATTCGAAAGTGTCTCTGAATCATTGCATTGCTTTTTTCTACAGTTTATTTCAAAATTTGCAAAAAGTCATACAGAAGGGCATTTTGGTCATTTCCTGCAGTGGGACCCATTTTCATCCTTGTGACTGTCTCCGAGTCTTTTCAGATTGTTTTTTTTTACATTTCATCAGTAAACCTTGTTAAATTCATTTCAAACTTGCATCTAAGTCAGTGTCAAGTCAATCTGGATCTGTTTAGGTCATTTTTAGCCCTAGGGGCATTTTGGTCATTTCACACAAAATTTTGGCATAGAGAGGTTACTTTGAAGTACCTCATTTAAGCCATTGGTTCGTTTTAGTCCGTTTTGTCAATTTTATTTTTTGTTTCGCTATACGTTTGGTCAAATTACGTTTTTTACTCAATTTTATTTTTTTATTGCATTTTGGTCCCTCATTTGAGGTCCCAAAATTACATTTTTGTCCAAACAGTTTTCTATTTCATTTCAGTCCTTTTTATTTTTATTTTTTACATTTTAGTCCTTTTAGGGTTAATTGCAGTTTAGTCCTTAAAGTTCTTATTTTTGCGGAAAGGTCCAATGCCACATGTCAGTTTCCTATTGGTTCCAATGCACACATGTCAGCTATAAAAGGTGTACAGTGCCACACAGACCCAAGGATCACACGCCACTTCACCACAAAAAAAACAGAATCAATTTTTCTCTCTCAAATTCAGTTAGATCAAAAAACAGAAATCACCAAGAACACAGAAAAATTCATCAAACCCTAACACACAAATTCATAACAAAATCACCAAAATCCATTGAAATTTCCGCAAATCTCAGAAGATTCGTCAGAGAATCATCATCATCGATTTGTTCCTTTCGCAATACGAGTGCGAATCCGTCACCGGACTCAAGCACGATCACGAAAGGTGTGCGAATCCGAGAAGAAAAGGACCAGCGCGAATCTGAGAAGAAGAGAGAAAGCACGCAAGGCGCAAATCAGAAAGAAGAAGCACGATCAAGAACAGCGCGAGCTTAGAACGAGGCCAAAGCCGTGAGTGTCGCGAATCCAAGTCGTGCAAACGACGGCTCCAACGACAACGGTTTCAACAACGCCGAGGAGGTATCCTCCTTCGTCTCCTGTTCCCTTTTTTTTTCAAAATTTCACCGAAGTTCAAACTCAGATCTACTCCGATTCAAACTTTTTTTGAAAAATCTAAGCTCGGATTCGAGAAGTACGTAAAAAAGGATGTTTAAAAACGTAAAAAAAATTTGAAACGGAGAAGTTTCGAACTCCGGCGCGGAGGCGCCACCGCCGTCCGCCGCGCCGGAAAAGCCATGCAAATCGGAGAAGATGACCGGAAAGTTAGAGAGAAGGTAGAGCTTCTCTCTCTAAAAGAGAGAAGAAAGAGAAAGAGGAGTAACAAATGGAAAAAAACCGGATTTCACAGATATATATAGAGGTTTGAACCGGTCCGGTTTATTTTCGGTTTTACTCTCTCATTCTCAGCCTTCAGATCAATCTAACGTTCCCTGATGCTCCAGATTTTCTTGTTATGGTTTGGGCCTTTCATTTTTGTTTTTGCTTCTTTTTTTGCTATCTGCACCCTGTCTCTTTGCTACTGGAACCTCTGCATGCTTAGATTTTTTAATAAAATTTCTAAAAAATTATCACATGTTTCTTGATGTATTTTCATGCTTTTGTGATATTTTTCAATAGTTTTAAAAATGATAAAAATGCATGTGATATTTTTCGTTTAAATTAGGTTTTTGATACAAATTTGTGCATTTTTTTTAGTAGTGCATTTTCTCAAAAGATGATGGCATATGTTGTGAGTGATTAATAGGCAATTTTATGATAAATATTGTTGCTGATCCTATGTGTGGCTTGCTGCTTGTGAATATGAACCTTATTTTTCTTCTTGCCTTGCAATTAGTATGTGTTTTAATAACAAATAAGGTGCAAAATGTCTTAAAAATGTGCCATGAGTTTTAGCTTGAATATGTCCTATTAATTCTCACCTTATGGCACAAAGCAAGACTTCTAAAAATTTGCCATAATGAAGGGATCATAGGTCATACACATGCTAGAGTTTTATGGCCACTTTCATGCACATTTTGTCACTTTATTAGTCTCTTCTATGTCTTTCCTCTTAATATTTTTTGTGCACTTCTTTTGTTCTACGCTTTATCTTACTAATCATCTCACTTCTTTTGTTCCATTCATTTCATGAGCATTTCTCCATTTCACCACTATCTCCTCCACTTTCTTTAGCCTAGCATTTATTTATTTATTTATTTATTTTTTTTTGTAAGTTTTAATTCATTTGGTGATGTAATTTGTTATCATTGGTTTGTAGCTTGGCAAAGAGGCCATAGAATGTATTTAGGCAATTTTTGTAATATGGACTACGGACACTATGACGCACCGACACGCACACACTCACCCTAGATGTATGCTTAGGATTGTATGCATAGATGTATGGCTAGGATTGCATGATTAGATGAACGTTTAGTTTCGAACACTTAGAGAAAATCCAATTTTTTCCAAAAAATATGCAAACAAATTCACTTCAAATATTTTCATGAAAGAATGGAGTCAAAACTCCAATAACTTCTCCCTTTTATTTTCTTAAGTAAAACTTTTAATGAACTTTAACCATACTTAGACTTCATTTAGCAAAACGATTAATTCCACCTCACATTTTCCAAATCTTATGCCCTTGAGGCCTCTCATCTCTATTCTTCAAAATCTCTTTTCAAACTTAAAATCAACCAACAAAAACAAAAGCTTTTTTTTGAGAACGAACTACGATCGGTTTTGATCCCTTAAAAGGGTACGTAGGCCATGAGTCAAAACTCCTCCAAGCCGAAATAAAAATCAAATTCTACTTCTTCTCACCCCCATTCTTCACTAATCATACCTCCGTTTTTTACAAATAAGCAATAAAACTAAAGCGTAGAAATAAACTTAGGAGAGCGGTTCTTATGGAATACCATAATCGCCCCGGGTGCCTAACACCTTCCCGTAGCGAAAACGACCCCCGAATCCGGAAACTCAAAGGGTTTTTCTCCTTTTACCCTTCCCAAGAAAAAAGAGAGATATCAACGGTCAAAAGGTTCAAGTCCAATTAATGGCTTGGCACCCAAAAACCATGATAACACTTAGAAATAATGATTATATGGTTGCTGAAATTCTTCCTGAATAAATTAATAAATTTTAATTTTATTATAGTATATATGTGACTATATTATTTCCTGGAGAAAAATGCTTGTAGTGTTATTTTTAGCATATATGTGGCTATATATTCTTGGAGCAAAATGCTTAAGTTTATTTTATTTTCCTGTACGGTTAATAGTCTAAATTTGCAGTATATGTATAGCTTAATTAATTCTTGTAGCTAGCTGACAATAGTTAATGTTCTCCACTCTAGTAGAAATAATTAAGTTAATGAACTATAAAAATAAAGTTGTTTGTTACTCATGAGTATGTATGTGTTGGTAAGACTTAATATATGAACTCAAAAGATGAAAGGTAGACTCTCCTTTTATGTGGGTATATGGGTTGGATTGATGAATATAAATGTCAGATCGTTATCGAACTGAAATAATAAGAAGAGAAATGAGCCTTTTATGAAAGATTTCTTTTGTCATGTATAGGATGTTGAGTTATTACTTTCTGTGTGGTTGCCTAAGTGGCGGGATTGCATCTATTTTTATTATCATGACATAAGCATTTTTGGTGTGCCTTAGTGGCGGGTTAAACTTATAATTCTTTGTGGTGCCTAAGTGGCGAGATCCATGATCCATTTTCATGATCATGCATAGCATATACATCTGTGTGGTGCCTGTGTGGCGGATTACTTCTGTGTGGTGCTTGTGTGGTGGATTATATCCGGATCATGTAGTATTTAAGAGCATGCATTTTACACATAATTGCATTACATTGGATCTGCTATACATATGTGTGTCTTTATTCATCTGTGTGTTGATAAGTGATTAAACTATTATAATGCAAAAGAAATGTGTATGAACTTTACTTAAAAACATATGACTTGTATGTATTTTCTTAAATCTTTTTGATTGAGAAGTTTTGATATTATCTATATTATGACATTGTTTCTTGTGCTTTGAGTATGAACCAATTTGGATAAGGAAATTGACTCTTACACTAATATTTTAGGTACCAAAGAAGAGATGGTCTATGCTTTGAAGTTTTTGCTAGAAGTGCGTACGGGGGACAAATTGGGTTTTTTTATCGAATTGTAAATTTTAAAGGATATTTATTTTAGGAATTTTTATTAAATTACGTAAAGAATTTTGTATAGATTTTGCTAAGAATTTATTATTGATGATAAAAAGAAAATAGTAGTAATTTTTGAAAATGAGCATGAATTAGGAGTAATGTCTTGGATCAAAATCTGGGGCGTTACACATCTCTTTTGGAAATCGACCAAATCCTCCTCTGATGTTGGATAAGCAACTTTCATTTTTTCAGCATATTAGTCTTCAGTAACCATTTCGTTGTTTTAAATATGGTCCTCAGTAACCATCACCACATCCTCCTTTTGATATTTGTTGGCATTTTTGGGTTTACCAAAACTTTCAGCAACACTTTCAGTAGTTTCAATGACGTTGACATCGGCTATCTCAACATACATGCAACCCACTTGTTTGAGAGGATCTACATCTATTTGCATAGGTTTATTTGATTTATCGCCAAACATTAGCCTTCCTTCATCAAGTGCTTTTTGCACTGAATCCCTGAAAGAAACACAACAAGAAGTATTATGGCCTAAATAACCATGAAATTTACAAAAACCCCTCTTTTTCCGTTGTTCTATTGGAGGAATTTTGAGACTTTTCGGCACTACTATAATACCTCGTTAACTAAAAGGTCAAATATTTCATCACTATTAGTAACGTCAAATGAGTACATTTTCAAAGGATATTTTTCATTTGTTGGTTCTTCAGGATTCTTACTGTTTGATAGCCTCAAAACTTTACAAGTGAAAGGAGGGCCAAGTTTTAATTCAGCAAGATTAACCTCACTATTTTTGACATCATCAAAATTTAAATCAAATCCTGATTCAATGTCATCAGTGTCGACATAAGCGACATTTTCTTTTTTACTTAATTTACTGGTCCTTGCTTTCTCAGCTTTATGTCTTTCGACTTGTTGGACCCTATCAGCTAATTGTGTCATATCCCTTAAGTATTGGGTATCTAGTTTCTTTTGAATAGGATAATCTAGACCGCCATCAGCCATTTCGACTAGCTCATGTTCAGACACTTCGGTAAAGCATCTAGCCTTCAGGTGTCAGAATCTATTTAAATAATCATCAATAAACTATGACGTTTTACGTCGAACACTAGCCAATTTTTTTAGACTAATTTTAGATTGGCCCATGTAAAACTGTTAATGGAATGCCTTATCCATTTGACTCCATGTAAATATAGAGGGGAGGTAGAGTGGTGAACCACGTGAAAGCATTCTTGGTTAGAGAACTTTGAAAATATTTCATCTCAAATTCTCATTGTTTGCTATATCGCCAGGCTCAGTTAAATAACGGGAAATATGTTCAACTGTAGATTTGTTAGTCTCTCCACCAAACTTGGTGAATTTAGGGATTTTCCATCCCTTAGTCAATTCTTCTGCTAAGACATAATCTGACAAAGAAGATACAAAATTAGGCCTATGTAAACCGATATTGAAACCATTTTGAACTAAGAAAGTTTCAATTATGTTGGCTATTTTATTTCTACCATCGAAATTATTTTGATGAACTTGTCGAACAATTTGATCAGTGTCTTGGTTTCTTTGAACCAAGATTGGGACCCTTTCATGCTCCTCTTGTTGTTGTGGTTCGACAACATGTTGTTGTATTTGGGCCACATGGACTCCATTATTCAATCTTTCCACAAGTATTTAAACAAGCCTTAAATTTTGATTTTGAGACACTGGCCTGTTTTGTACAGGAGGCGCGCCAAAGAAATCGACAATTTGTCTCATTTGGTCAGTTAACATTTGGTAACCGTTATGGGTTTGGTGTTAATCACCGTACCTATTTGTTGGGTTAAGATATTGACCATTTCATGGTTAGTAAATTCCATTTGTTGCCTTAAAGCCATTAATGAGGCATTGGTCAATGATTGTTGAGGGTTTGAACCGGGAAAGCCTACTCTAGGATGAAATAATGGAAAATAAATCGCATTCAAACTCTTTGAAAAAGAAGATGAATTAGTATGAAGGTCTTTTGTAAAAGATGACGACATGCCATACGGTTGGTTTCTATCGAATAACCATGTATTTGGATATGATTGACTTCTAAAACCAACTTGTGATTGTGCGGTTGCAGCAACGGTTGATGTTGTCGCGGGTATAGTTGAAGAAATGTGAGTGGGCATCGTTGCCCCAAATGTTTTTGTGTGACTCACACCAACGGTTTGCGTAACTTGTGAGTTTTATTGTTGTGAAGTAACTGCCAATATTACATCTGACATCGATGGATGTGATGGACCAGATTGTGCATAATTGTTACGTGTATTACGTACCATTTCTGGGAGTTTCTTTTTGCTCCTTAAGAACATGTACAACAAGGATCACCAGATTAAAAAAAAACGAACAAATTACTAAGAAAAAAAATGCTTTTTCGAAATATTTCTGAAACAAATAACACAAAGAGTCCCACTGGGTGTGCCAATTTGTTTGCCTTGGTTCTTAGTAAACAAACGTTGGTTTCCAAAAACGGTTAACTTGAGAGATCAACCAGTAAATCTTTGGGCATATTGCTAAGAAAAAGTGCAGAAGTCGGGACCGAACACGCGTCGAATCCGAGAAGCAAATTGCTAAGAAAAAAGGGTAAATTGCAAGGAATTTAAAAGAAAAAGGTTAAATTGCATAAATGAATGTAAAGTGGTACACAGATTCATACATTTAGAACTTGTTTACTCGTTTATCCTATAGTGCGGATAGTTTGAGTGTGTATGCGAATTGTGACCCGTTTTCCGTATGAAAATCTCTTATTTATACTAAGTAACTGCCTATACAGAAACCGTCGGGCATAACCTCTAAAAACTACCCTAGACATCTTTTGAATTTCAAATGATATCTCTTCGACAATAACTGTTTTTTGGCTCGTCGATCTGACACCAACTGCTCATCGATATTCTTCTTGCTTGTCGAAGCTTCTCCATCGAATGCTAATATCTCTTTAAGTCCACGAATTCGATCCAGCTTGAGCGTCGAACTGATTCAGACTTCTTCATAACTTGAGTCAAACTTAGTTGACTGCATTTATTTTAGCCTGTCAAAAATACAGGCTAACACGCGCACAATTTGAATCGATTCACAAGAGCCCAGGATGAAGATTGATGCGATTCAAATTTCAATGAATTGATTCAACACATGTCAGAAACTTTGTGTAATACGATTCAACATATTATGAGACGATTAAAAGGTGCGAATCGATTCAGAGATGAATGAATCGATTCACTGAAGGTCAGAAACAATGAATGATACAATTCAGATAGGATTGAATCGATTTATATATGCACAAAAATGATTTTGACAATGTTAAAGAGTTAGCCTGAAACCTACGAAATCACATGATGCTAGAGAAATATATATCTAAGGTGCTTTCACATAATCTACCATAAAACTAACAAGAGGCAGTATAATTGACAATGAAACATCATCAAGCTCAGCTAACACATATCATCAACTAAGCCAGGAACATCATCAAAACAAATATACAAGCATGATCTTCAAACCAAACCCAATTTCACGGGTTTTACTCGCTTTGACTGGGTTTAGGTATGGGTTTCGGTTTTCCCCGACTTCAAAACATGGGTATGGGACGGGTAACGGACATATAGGTACCCACCCAGAACCCATATCCAAACCCGTCCTGAATGTAGAAAATCAATTTATTACTCCTTTTATATAAATTGAAACTCAAACCATAAATTATTTCAGTAACACAGTCAGATTCTCCATCTCTCATATGACACTCACTTCTCAGAGTTCTCTCTATTCTCTTCAATCGTGTCAAAGTTTCAGTCTCTCAAATGACACTCACTTCTCAGTCTCGGTCTCTCTCTTTTCCATCACCATAGTCATGAATCTTCATCATCTCTTTTCAAGATAATGCATTGCAACATTGCGTCCGGGGCAGAAAAATACTTTTTTTTTTTTTTATTATGAAAAATTATCCACTACGGGGACAGGGATGGGGGCGGGGATACCTGAACCCGTCGGGAACGGGGATGAAATTCGATATTGATCCTTGTTTGATATGGATAGGGTAACGAGTAAGTATATGAGAGAAGAGTATGAGGATGTGGAAAGTAAAAACTGTTCCCACCCCCGCCACATTGTCATGCCTAATTGACTGGGGACCAGGGAGTGTGCTCCTCCTCATGACCTCAAAGTCGATTCTCTCCAGTGTCAATTAGATGAGCCAATTTACCTTTTTAAACAAAAAAAATGAGTTAAGGTATTGGAGGTTCATGATTCAAATTATAACAAAAAGAAAAATTAACATAACATTTAACATACTTTTTTTAATAGCCAATAATATTTAAACAACCAAATCCATTCAAGAAGATACGAACCAGACAAAGACACAAACAACAACACAACTACCATGACAAAAGTTTTTTTTTTTTAAAAGAAATATGCTTATAGCATTTGATTAATAATAAGAGATTCAATACAATCGGGTATATAAAAATAAACAACAAAACTAACTAGTAACGTGACTTCTCTTGCAAGAATATGGACAACCCCGTTTGCCATGACAAACATTAAGCAAAGCAAGAAAAAAAGAACACACACCAACAAAAATCCAAACTAAAAATCACCCCAAAAACCACAAAGCAAAGGCCAATTAAACTGGTAATTAATACACAACCCATACGAAACCCACCTAAGAACCATGGAAATTGCTCTTTGCTTTTAAAATTGGTCATTCTTTTAATTCAACCTGGCGTGAGTTAATTAACCGTGGACAAATTTCAACGTGAGTTAATTCACGCAAACACTTTCAAGATGTGAATGAGCAAAACCAAAGGGAAAAGGAACAATTTTCCAAAACCACTCCACACCAAGAATTATCTAGCTAAACAATCTTTTGGATTTCAACTCCATTCAATCATGTGTGAGGTGTAATTTTGTTGGTTTTGTTGAGTTGGGTACAGACAAGGACAAAAGGGGAATCAAAGTCAGAAAGTGAAAAGGATACGTTGCATTATTACATTAGCAAATAAATGAAGAGAACGACATTTACCCGCCATTTCAATTTTTTCTTCTGTTTGTAAACAAATAGCAATAATACAATGAAAAAACTGTTGCAGAATGTATTTGTTAACTTTTAAATATTATTTTCGTAAAAAAAGAATTTAATAGTTTTCCTAGGAATACATCCTCTAAAAAACATTTAAACGTTAATATAGATTTAATAATCAATTATTTTTCAGAAAAAAAATAAGAATTAATATATACTAGCACCTGGTATAAATTCTTGTGATCAAAATTTGAAGAACAACTTCTCAATTCCCCCAACTCAAATCAATTAACTTTTGTGATTTCAATACAACGAGACTCTTTTTAAGGATTCTAAATGATAAGTTTTTACGAACTTTTTTACTTTAAATGTATTGAAAATTAAAATATTTAACCATTTTAGAGAATAATTTTTTATCAAATGTTTATTTGAAGGACAATTGTTTATAAGACCCCGATGTAAAGCCAACATAATAGTAAGGCTACATACAATCACCATATGTAGTCAGACAGACCATATATTTGGTTAACTTAAATTTTCTAGAGTGATACAAAGGAGTGTACACATTTAGAGTGTCAACTTATCATTATTGTTGTTTTGAATGGCATAGATATATATATATATATATATAATAAAAAAAAATAAAAAATAAAAACATGAAAGCAAGGCAAAATCACTCAATAAAGTACAATAACATGCTATCAGATACAAGAAACTGAAAAGACCTACGTAGCCAACACCAAAAGAATACAAATAAAAGAACCAATAACCTAATACCATAAGCAATCTCATAAGCCTGGCCCCACCCAAACTACAAGAACGTATCAAATCCATCTTTGTCCAACACATAAGACCCTGCTACTCCGGAAAATACTTGGATGACATAGAGTTGGGCGACATTAGTGCCACAATGATTGGTCAATGTCACCCAACTCTATGTCACCCAATGATGATGACACCCCATCCAGACTATTCCATCAAATCCAAGAATCGTCACCCTCATAAAGGACCACCTCTCGAAGGATATCCACCATACCAGTCAAAAGTTCTTCCTCATAGACAAAAAACACCGTGTCTCCTTGCTTGAGCCCTTTTTGAATATCGATTTCTTAGGTAGGAGAACAATTGACCAGGATAGCAGGCTACTTATAAACACACACACTCTAGTCCACGACCCCATCTCCCATCAAAACAATAATCTCATTTATAGCCACAACCCCATCTACATGTTGTCTCCCTCTAACGAAGGTCGATTGGTTTACGAAAATAATCTTCTCCATGATATGAGCTAAACGCAAAGCAAGGACCTTAGCCATCAACTTTTACAGGGAACCTAAAAACGACATCAGGCTAAAATCCCCTAAAAGTATGGGATATTCAACCTTAGAGATCAAGGTAAGAAAGTATTAGGAGAAGATCTTAAGCAGATTTGCTGGAGTATAAAATTGCTCAAACATAATCTCGATGTCAGCTTTCAACATATTTCGCAACCGTATAAAGAAGTTGAGATTAAATCCGTCCGGCCTAGGGCTCTCGTTACCATCCAGACTAGAAACCACCAATTCCATTTTTGAAACCAAGAATTGAGCTGACAACAGAACATTATCCAAATTAGAAATATGAAAGAAATCAATATCGCCCATGGTCGGTCTATAGGTCTATGGGTCTGAGAAATGATGCGTAAAGAAATTCACAATCGCTTGTTTGTTCTTTGCAACATCATCCATCCACCTTTCCACCCTAGGAGCCGAGATGGAATTCCTCATACCTCTATTCTTCACACAGGCGAGGAAATAAGTTGTATTATGTCCTTCTCTCTCTCAACCACTTTGCTCTTGACCATTGGAACATCTGCGAGTCTTGGATCGTCAAAACAGTTTACAAATAGGCCAAACACTGGTTCTTATCAGCTACCTCCACAAAAACAAGATCCCTCCCCTTAGCCTACATGTAACGCCCTATAATTGTTATTTAATTATTTTTAGTCGCTTTAAAGTTTTTATATGATTTTAAATGATTTATGTTGATTTTGTGGTGTGGTGTATTTTATTAAATGACTATTTTCATCATTTAATAGAATAAGTGAGAATTAAGATTTAATTGGAGTTTTGGGGTTAAATGATAAATAAGTGAATTAAGTGGGAGTTAATTAAATATTGGGAGGTTATATTTATTAAGAAAATTAGAAAATAGAAGTCAGAAGTAGTTTTCACGTACAACAGAGTTTTGGGAGAAAAATCAAGAGAAGAGCCAAGTGGGGAGAATCAGATTATGTAGAGCTTTGTTCATCGATCTAAGGTAAGAGTGAGACTAACATTCAGTAATCATAGTGTATAAATTCTGAATTTGTGATTTAACATGTTGTTGTTCTTAGGTTGGATAGTTGGGATTAGGTTTTGATTATTGATTTTTGAATTGAAAAGTGTAGAAACCATCGAAATTGTGTTAAGAATTGATGTTCAGGTTGTAGAATAATCATAGGTTAAGTTTCCTATCAAATTTGGGGTTTGGGTGGATGAAAAATTAGGTTTTTGGCTGGAAACTGGTCTGTTCCCATAGAGTTTTCTGTCGCAACTCGCCACAGCGAGTAAACTCACTCGCCTCACGAGCTGCCTAGTCACAGCATACCATGTTTCGCGTTCTTGCGTCTTTTTCACATGTTTCTGTTTTGAATTGGCCTTTGGTGTAAACATGAAAGTTTTAGATAATTTTGTTAGCTTTCCAATGGCTTTGGTTTGACTTGAAAATGACTTTTGAGTTATGATGAAAATACTCCAAGGAGGTCTTAATGAAATATTATGAAAATTCAGCATAACTGTTTCTAAGTTAATCCAAAACTTATGGAATAATTCCAAACCTCAAAACTAGAAGTACTATGAGTTAAATTAAGGTGTTTTAGAGTATTTAACCTATGTTGTGAGTTGGTCCTTAGGGTAGAAATGAAGTTGTTTATAATATTAATGTTGTTCAAAGAGTCTGAAATTAAGATGACTAATGATTGTTAGTTAGTTTAAGTTATTTATATTATGAGGGAAATGTGTGATATAGAAAATATCGTTGTTTATATCATTCAAGTTGTTATTATTAATATTGCTATGTTGCTAGTTGCTTATGTTGTTGTCCCTGCTGTTGTCTACGTTGTCGTTGATGTTGTTGAGTTAAGTTAAGTCCATTGCATACTCATAAAACCGTTGAGGGCTTATGCCCTGTAATGCCTGGTCATTTAAACTGCTGAGGGCTCATTCTCTGGAATGTTTATCATTCAATTGTTGAGGGCTTATGCCCTAGAATGATTTGTCATTCAAACTGTTGAGGGCTCATGCCCTGGAATGTTTATCATTCAATTGTTGATGGCTTATGCCCTGGAATGCTTTGTCATTCAAACTGTTGAGGGCTCATGCCCTGGAATGTTTATCATTCAACTGTTGAGGGCTTATGCCCTGGAATGCCTGGTCGTTCAAACTGCCGAGGGCTCATGCTCTGGAATGTTTATCATTCAATTGTTGAGGGCTTATGCCCTGGAATGATTTGTCATTCAAACTGTTGAGGGCTCATGCCCTGGATTGTTTATCATTCAATTGTTGATGGCTTATGCCCTGGTATGCTTTGTCATTCAAACTGTTGAGGGCTCATGCCGTGGAATTTTTATCATTCAATTGTTGAGGGCTTATGCCCTGGAATGTTTATCATTCAAATTGTTGGGGGCTTATGCCCCGGAATGCTTAGTCATTCAACACGTTGAAAATGGTGCCCCATGCATATTGTAGTTGTCGTTGTTGAGTGAGTTGTTGTTATTGTTGAGTGAGTTATTGTCGTCGTTGTTGTTGTTGTTGAGTGAGTTGTTGTCATTGTCGTTGTTGTTGAGAGAGTTGTTGTCGTTGTTGTTGATTAAGTTGTTGTTTTTGTTGTTGAGTGAGTTGTTGTTGTTGTTGTCGTTGAGTGAGTTGTTGTCGTCGTTGTTGAGTTAATTGTTGTTGAGTGAGTTGTTGTCGTTGTTGTTGAATCTTGTTGTTGTCGTCGTTGTTGGTTAAATTAGTAAGTGTTGCTAAAGTTAAAGAAGTAAGAACATTATTGTTGAATATATTGTGTTGTCTATATTATTATGAGAAGATGTTGATGATATGATGAATTATGTTGTTATACAATGATGTTTTTGATGTGATGATTATGTTGTTATATGATGAATGTATATGATGTGATGAATATGATATTAATGTTGACTAGAAGTTGATTGATGATTTAATGAAGTACTATACGAATAATTATTATTATAAATTGATGAAGTTTAAGTTGTTAAATGTAATTGATGAATTATATGCTTAATATTATTGTTTGTGAATCTCACCCCTTCTGCTTGGAAATGTTGCCCTTCGTATGGGTAACTTGCAGGTGATGCAGAGTAGTAGCTGTTAGTTGTTGTTCACATGAGTCTTAGGTGCTCTGATACGTAACAGGATGGGGATCTTTATTGTTTTCCATATGTTACGTGATTTATTATGACTTTTATGTTGAAGACTGTTTAGACTGGATTTTTATTAAGTTGTTTAAGTTGAGGCCGTTGTGCCAACATGATGTTTTACCAAGATATTTTTCACTGCATTGAGATTTAATTTTGATATTATGAAATGATTGAAATAAATAGTAATTTTACTATATTTACGTTTGAAAGAAGTGTACCATTTCGTTTAAGGTGTTTTACTCTAATTTATGCTAAAAAATTTCAAGTTGGGAAAATGGGTGTAACACTACCCATCCAGATCCTTGATATTATCTCTCAACTCCCCTAGTCTAAAGTCCATATTTCTAAGTCTCCTTAATCCACCCCTTTAGGACAACCTTAAGACTCTAACTTTGCCTTTGACCGATGGGAAATGATACATGAACATCCTATGTGGCATACCACCATCTAAACCCTTCCATGTGGCATTTTTTAATTAGTTATAATGGGGCAATTTGTCATTAAAAACAAAATGAGGGGCAATTTTGTCCAATACACTCACAACAACTTTCACACCCTCTCCTTTCTCTCTTTCTTCTCCTTCACCGGCCACCACCAACCCCCACCGGCAACCACTACCAACCCCACCTGCCACTGTTGTCCTCCGTTCTCAAACCTCGAATATCACCACTACCACCACCATAGCCACCGTCCAAATGCTAGATCTCACAACCGTCGCCCTCGTCCTAAAGCTTAGATCTCACCACCACCGCCGCCACCACAACCACCATCGTTTTCAGATCTAAACACACATATCATCATCTCTAAACTCTCATCTCGACGCCTCCACCACCACCGTCCTCAAATTCTTCTCAAAAACACAACCACAACAATTTTAAACAAACCAAAACAAGAGACGCGACGACGTCTGGATTTGAGGAAACAAGTGGCAGAGAGAAAGAAGTGAGGGAGAAGAGAGAAATAGAGATAACGATTTGAGGAGAAGGAGAGAAAAAAAATCAGAATAGAGAGATGTGAGGAGATTGGCAGGAAGAGAGAACGAAAAAATCAAATTAGGGAGAGAGAAAGATGAGATAAGATTTCAGGAGAGAGAGAGAGTGACAAAAAATTAAATTAAAATGCCATGTAAGAGGTGTATAAAGTGGTAGAGAAAAAAAGGATGTTTATTTATCATTTTCCTTGATCGATAGGTCATCCAACCCGCTTGAGTGGGAGCCGACCAATGATGAAGCACCATGTTCGTAAAACCAATGAAATCGAATACATTAAATGAGTAAATGATTTTAGAATCCAAAACCACTAAAAATTAAAACTTACTATTAATTTGAAAACACCTCATATTAATTTTTCATATATCTCCATATATTAAGTTTCCAACTAATAACAATAAACCAAAGCAGTGTTCACTTGTTAGACACATTGAGATATATGCAGAGATTGAAATTCAAACCCTAGATTCTTTGCTTATTTATCTAATGAGAAATTTTCTTACCATCACATTATTTGACATAAAAAAATCAAAAGAGAATACAATTAGATTTAAACCTTGATTGAAAGTTAACCACAAAAAGTGAACATTCCAAGGTATTACAATCATGAAAGCATCTCTGCCATAAGATAGTTTCTTATTTGGAACATCAAACTAAAAAACAAAGGACAACAAAAGATACTTAATACTCAATAGGAACAGGCTGAAGACCATTATCAATTGAAGCTTTCACAGCATCAATAACCACTTGAGTTTTCCTACTAATAATTGCCCACTTATTCTCAACTTTAGAATTCCCATACTTAATCCCACCAACCAAATGAGCAAATTCCTTAACCATAAGTGCTTCTTGTGGAATATCATTTTTAACTACAACCTCACTTGGTTTAGGATTCCAACCAGCAGAAAGTTCAAGAAAATAAGAATTTGAACTTGTTCTAAACAAAGCCTCATTCTCTTCATTAGGTATAACATAATCATGAACACGCAATGACCCTTTTGCCCCTATTGCTGTTATATCCATAGACATGTCTGCTAAAAAGGAACAAAAGAAAGTTGCTACTTTGTTATCTTCCCATGTCAAAGAAGCTTCACATGACAGAAGTACCCCTGCTTCATTGTATTTTGGTTTGTGTAATGCTTTTGCTGTTTTGGGTAATTCGTAGTTTGCAGCCCATAAGATTGCTCTAATGCAGTACCAACCAGTATCACCTAGTGTTCCTAGTGAATCAAGATCTGGTTTTACACGAATGTCGTTTGCTAGGAAATATGGACTCGTCGGGTATGAAAATGTAGCATGTACCTGCAATTAAATATATATACTTAACGACACAAACCATCATTGACGAACTTAGATCTAATTTGACAATCTTGACATAGACCAATTATTTTTTGTTGTTTGTGTTAAACCAATGATATACTCTGAGCACGCACAATTAAATGTGGAGAAAAAGGGTATCCGTATAACATAATTATATCTATGTACGGTTAAAATTAAAAGTTCCCTTTTAATTTTAGTTTTGAGGAATGATGTCAAAAGTTGGTATAATATTTGCATATATAAACTACAATACAATCCCCCCGCCCCGTCTAAGATAAAATATTTTACATATTTATTGACAAAGTTATCTTTAATTCAATTAATAAAATAAATTTTAGATAATTAGTCTAAATTTTTTTGTTTCTCCAACGATAAAAGAATAATATTCGTAGTTTTTTCCCTCAAAAAAAAAAAAAATTTAACAAAAATTGAAACATGAGAAAGGATGGATGAATCATACCGATTGAAGGGAACCAAAGAGATTAGGATCAGATATAAACTGAAACATTTTTTCAGTTCTAGGATGATGCATCCACATAGTAGCATCCATATACTGCAATCCATTAGATTCACAAGCTTCCAAAATCTTATCAAGTTCCCCAACATTTAAAGCAACTGGTTTCTCAAGCAACAAGTGTTTCTTCTTTTGAGCAGCAAGAACTGCCCAATGAAGGTGCAAGCTAGTCGGAAGCGGCACATAGACCGCGTCAACGTCTGGATCGTCTAAAACGGCGTCGTATGAACCGTATATTTTTGTATGGGAAGGGAAATTATTGGAAGCTGCATATTTTGTTGCTTTCTCTAATGAACGGCTTCCAATTGCGTAGAGGGTTGAGTTTGGTGAGAGGGTTATGGCTCTTGAAACTTTTCTTGCTATCTCTGCACAACCAAGGATTCCAAATCTTATTGGTTTTGTTTCTTCATGAGCCATATTCTTTTTGGAAGAGAGAGTGGAAGAGTGAACTTGAGTGTGGCTTAGTTATAATAAGGATTGGGTGGCTATTTGAGGCAGCAAAGAAATACTTTGTTTTGAGAATGAGAAAGGTAAAATATATAACAACTAAATTTGGACGCCTCGATTTTTCTAACATTCATTTTACCCTTTATTTTAGGTAGAGTAACCTTGTAGTATTTTTGGGTTGTAGGGTCAATTGTACCTTTCCCATTCTATTTAATAATATTTATTTAGTTGCTAAAAACACTTATTTTTTTGACTATTTCTTTTTGTTTATGGCATCCTCATTTTATTGTATCACTCTTTTATCTCTTTCTCTCTCAACCTCCATACATAATGACGGAGAATCATATGATCTTTTGATTGTGTTTTTAATACTTTTTATTTGTATTTGAAGATAAATAAGATGAGAGTTAGAGGAGTTGTCAATGGTTTGAGGAACATATTGAATTGTTTTCACTCGAATCGTTGTAATTCAATTTTATTCTATATCATGCAACTCTAGTATTTTATCTGTTACCCACCACTCAAATCAACTCTCTGTGAAATCAATTCCCTTCCACGTCCTTCTCCAAATCCAATAAATCCTTCCATAATATGATATAACCTCCCGACATCCGTCCAACAATATGTTAATATTATTGCCATATTTTCCCAATAAAATTTCCTTCCAATGTGTCATTCCTTGTTGGATTGATCTCCAAGATAAATTAATTTGGAAAGCAGAAAAGAATGGTATGTACTCGGTGTGCAGTGCCTATAGAATTTGTGTTACAAAAATTGCAGATAATTCTCATTTACATGTACCAAGTCGATGGCAGCTATTAAGGAAGTTAAAGTTTTTTGGGGAGTATATATAGAAAATTTCTCTAAAAAGGCCCAAAACATTAATATGATGAAATGCTGAGCTGAAATCGGTTTTTTTTTTGCCCTTTTGACGCAAATTCCTATTTATACCCCATGTAGCACAAAAATTTCTATATACACCCTCTAATAAAAAAATGGTTGTTCTTAATAATATGCTCAAAAATTTATTATCGAAGAAATTGGTGATATTTTTTTGGGTCCTTTGTTCATAATTATGTGCCCCACTAATATTTAAAATATCGACGATATTTATAATTCAAAAAATTGGGATAATTTAAAAAAAAAAAAAACTATTTTAAGTTGAAAATGAGCCTACTATAGAAATTAATCTTAATCTTGTCTTTCAAATATTTCAAAAAAAATAAATTAGATCATGCGAAACACATTCATCATTATGAAACCAATGTGAGATCACTACGGGAAAAAAATCGATGTGAGACACATTATCTTTTTTATTTTGTTGTTCGTTTTATCAATGGCTGCATTTGACATATGATGTTTTGGAGTGCTAAAATTTTAGTCTACTTCACATGTGCTATTGTTCTCTACTTCTACGGTATTTTATTCTGTTTTGGTGTCTATAGAGTATTTGATTTATTTTCATATGTTGTTTGAAAAAACTTATATTCGGGAGTAAAAAGCGAAATAAAAAAACAAAATGAAGAGTTAATAAAAACACAACAATGAGCTAAAAAAAATTATGATGTATTATGTAAGGGGCATTTTTCTCATATTATGCCTACGACCTGTAAAACGCTATGAACGGTGCTGCATTGATTGTGTGCTTTGTGGTAGCCATTATGAAGATAGTATCTATGTTTTGTTAGAATATCCTAGTGTTATGCACATTTTGCGCGAGGTTAACCTTTGGGACAAGATTAACAGAGCTCTTAGGCAAAATTACAATATGAATGTGGTGATATTTAATATGTTATCTACACTTAGTCCAGCTCAATGTGCTCTCTTTGCTACCGTGATGTGGAGCATTTAGAAAAGAAGGAACTTAAAGTTATGGCAGCAGAAAATTGAGACAAACGCTTAAGTGTTGACTAGGGAAACAACACTTCTTGAAGAGAGGAAGTCAGCTCAAATTATTAGTAACGTCGTCGGTAATACTTCAACCACAAATCACCAGGAACCAAGCCGACAAGAAGTGATCCGGTGGAAAAAACCAGCAAGAGGTAGGTACAAATGTAATATAGATGTCTCCTTTTCCTCCTCTCCTAACTGGGTCGGTCTGGGAATGTATATCCAGGATAATACAAGTATCTTTGTGCGTGTAAGAACCGATTGATTTTATCCTCTATGTGATGTCACAATAAGGGAAGCAATTTGCTTACACAAGACATTGTAATCGGTTTCAGGCCTTCAATTTGATAATGTAGACGTTGTTTTAGATTCACAGCAGGTCGTGGATTCTTTTCACACAGGGGTAGATGATGATAGTGAGCTTGGTAGTATTTTTACTGCCTGTAACAGTTGTTTTAGGATAGGTTTCAAAACTCTCATGTTGAGTTTAATAAGAAGCAAACTAATGAGGTCGCTCACGAATTAGCTAGGATAGCTCCATATAATCCTAGCTCCAATTTTTATGATGATATACCGTCATGTATTTGATACTCCATCCGTTTCATAATACTTGTCCATTTTAGAGAATAATTTTGTTTCACAATACTTGTCACTTTCAAGTTTCAATGCAACATTAATTATTGTCTTGTCAATAATACCCTTGCATATTTATTGTAGAGAGAGAAAAAATAAAATGAAATAATAATTGATTAAGGGTATTATAGAAAACACACACATATTTTCATCAAAAATAACAAAATTTATTTGGTTTCTTGGTTAGTGTAATTTCTCCAAAATGGACATGTATTTTGAAACGGAGAGAGTATCATTTAACTAATGAAATGCGTTGAGTTATTTCTTAAAAAAAATATATAAGGTTGCTTATTAGTTACTCTTGCCGAACATACTTTAAGTCAACTAAAAACGAAGTTAATTGAAATTATATTATTTTAATTGAATCTTTAAATAGTATTAATTGTTATCATACAAACCTACTCCAATTATTAATTAATGGATAAGGTAGTAATTTATATACCCAATGCTGGAGGTATAATTTAAAAAAGGTGTCGTTTAGTTTGAGAGGAATCAAGGAAATTTCTAAGCAATTTCCCCATGGTGTGAATCTCAACAATATAGTTTTCACAAAAACTAAAAGATTGGGAAGGGGAAATTTTTACTAGTACTGTAATTAATTAATTTGATGCTAATGACCAGATATGGATCCCCGCAATGTTTGCTCTCTTGTTTTTCGAGTCGTTGACCGGAAAAAGGTGAGATGAGAAAAATTGAGATTAAAAAACTTTAATAGTAAGAATAAGATTGATGGTGACAATCGAAAGAGTTAAAACTATTCATATTTGATGGATGCTTCATCTATTTAATACTACATTAAATATGTATCTTTATTGTGGAGTATAACATATGAGTGTTTATAGAGGATGATGGTTATAGAAGCACCCTCTATCTCTTCATTTTTCATGGAGTCTCATTTAATAAATCTTAGTAAAATGAATAAATCTTGTTAAAAATATAATCATATAAAGTTATTTATAAGGTATATTTAATAATTTCTTTTGAGGTGTTAGATTGAAGAAAATTTGTGTTTATTAAGGCTGTGTTTGGTAACACGAAAAAGCTAGTTTATAGCTTGTTGGATTAGCTTATAAGCTCGTTAGATGAAAACGTGGCGTGTTTGGTAACAAGCTTTTTTCATGAGCTTATAGTGTTTTTTGAAAAGCTATTTCAAGTAGGATTTTAGCTTATAGTTGGTAGCTTTTTATATTTTCTTTCAACTTTAACCCTATTAATTTAAGTTAATTATTTTTTTAATTAAACAACTATCCATATTCATCTTTATAACCGCCCCATTTTTTCCCTTAAAAAAAAATGTCACGTTGTTTTTTTTTAAGGAGCACTTTATATATATATATATATATATATATATATATATATATATATATATAAGGAAATGCTTTATATTTTTCTATAACTAAGCTGTCGTACCCCACACAAAAAATAACTAGCCTATTTTTTTTTTAAAGGAAAAAATAACTAGTCTATTGTACGTTGTAAAATTTTATATATTCTAGCTCACATTTTGTTTCCACCTTTCTCTTATTTTTGGAATTCATAAAGCAGAGATCAAAATTGTCGGTGAATTTTTTTTTAGGATTCAAGGTCGAAGAATTTTTTTATGGAAACTAAGACCTAAAGTTTGAATATTTATAAGGACCAAAAACATATTTAACTATAATTAAAAATATTAAAAAAATAAATACATTACAAAAAAATGTGTGTGTCTATATGTATATTAAAAAAAAAAAAATCATGTCATTTTATACTTATCAGCCACTTCAACATCTAATTTTACCAAACACATTATTTTTAATAAGCAAACTTTTCAGCTATAAGTTATCAGCTAGCTTTTCAGCTATCAGCTAGCTTATAGCTTATTTTTACCAAACAGAGCCTAAGTATTACCGTAAGATTGGTGATGTGGACATGGGAGACCCACTTAAGTACCAATAATGGATGCTATGTTGTAGATGGTCTAAGAGAAAAAAATTTAGAGTATCTATTTTCACTAATGATCGGATTACTACAATCTCTTAAGAGATTTGAATCTTGTATAAAGTTACAATGTAATTTTTTTTTTTGGCGTGAAGCATTTGGTGCGAGTTTGGATTGGTTGCTGTAGGGTGGACACAGATAATATATCAGATCATTTTTTACAGTTCACTCATTTGACAGGTGGTGGTGCTGCTAGACGTTCTTTTATGCAACTAATATGACTTCTATGTGTCTGGGTTGTGTGGAATGAGCGTAACAACCGTATGTTTAATCAGGTTGTTACCCCCATCCATTGTTTACTAGATAAGATTAAACTGCTGTCTCTAGGTTGGTTGAAAGCTAAAAAAGCTACCTTTGTTTTTGGGACTCAGCAGTGGTGGTCAAACCCTCTTGTTTGTTTGGGTATTGGCTAATGTTTTCTGTTGTGTTTTGTTTGTAACCGTTGTAACTCTTGGTTTCTGAGGTAGTCTCTAAGGCATATCTTGTGCGTTTGGGACTACCCTATTTCGTATATAATTCTATTTTGGCTTGTTCCAAAAAAAAAAAAAAAATTTTTTTTTGGCAAAATACCTCTGTTATTTTTAATTTGTTATAAATATCGGGATAGTCTTATAAAAATTTTAAGTTTTAAATAGGTTCTTCAAGTTTTTTTTGATTAAAATAGGTCCTTATTAAGTTTTTTATGTTTTAAATAAGTCATTTATTTTGTTAATTTAATGCACCTATTTAAAGTTTTTTAAGTTAAGTTTTAAATAGGTCCTTGAAAGTAATAAAGACCTATTGAAAACTTAAAAAATTTAAAGGACTAATCCAATATTTTTATCAAACTTAAAGGACAAAAAAATGTATTTTGACTTTTTTGTTTACCGAACTATCACATAAGTGTATTTCAACTATAGATTTATCATCCTTTTCTTCTTCTTTTTTGACAAAATTTATATCATCATCTTAACTTGTTCTCCAAAAAGAAATCATTGTTTCATGCAAAGGTACAAAATTTTAGATGTGGATCCTTTAATGTAAGTATACTGCCTTCCTAATATGAATTTAATCCATGAGGTGGTGAGTCATGGTATGTAATCATCAGTTAACTTCGTCTCTTAGTTTTTTCAAAATAGCCAAATCACCCTTCAATTTGTTTCACGTCTATCAAATGAGTCCCTTCTTTCCGTAAGTCCAAACATTAGTATGTTGACCTACAATGTTAAACGATGTTGTGTTTGTACACCTCATCTTGTGCAAGAATCAATTTGATAGTGAGATTTGATTGCAGTAAAAACGTTTGAGTTCCTTTCTTTCCTAAAAATTTCATCAAGGTTTATCCAAAATAAAGTTCAAAATTAATCAAGCTAAACTTTTTTTTCCAAACCTTAAACTCGTCAATATTCATCCCTTCTTCGTCGTCATCTTCTTCTCCATACAAAAAATCCTCAAATAAATTTTAGGTATTGGGAGAAAGTGGATGTCTCATTGGATTAAGAAAAAATATATTCTTACTAAGTAGGCACACCTTAGTAGACATTTTGAACTAGCTTCATTCTTCATATTCATATTGTCATACCACTTAAACATCAAGTATTTATCAATATGATACAAAGTATGCAGTCATTTTTCTTTCAAATTTTTCAGTCTTTTGCCTATACAAATAACCGATTGTTTTAGTTTCTTCCACAATTTTTTTATACAAATTGTAACTTCCATTTTTTACCACTGCAAACTAAGAAGAGACAGACTAGCACGCTAATCATTTGTAAGTAAAATCTTTATGTATTGATAGATATTAACTTTCTAATAAATATTTTCATTGATAATAAAGGGCACCATATAATTAGAATTTCGATAGAAACTAGGTTGACACCCCAAATCGATAGCCTCATGATTCGCAGCAACCTAAAAAATAGATTAAAATTACGATGGAAAAAATGGAGCTTAGGGGACTAAGTCAATACCCAAAGTAACAAGATTGTGCAATAACAACAACTACCTCATTAAAAACCTTGCCATAAAAGTATGGTATAGGAAAAAAGAATGTAGTGCAAAGAAACAACAGTTTTTTTTTTTTTTTTTTTTGAAAACTCGGTATCCAATTCAAGAATCGACTAATTCGAGAGGATCTGTATGGATTTAGCCCACCGAAATTGGCACCAGAGAGAATTGAACCTGAGACCTCTGGAGGAGCAAACTCCAAGATCCAAAGCCAACCACTAGGCCAACCCCAAATGGGTTGCAAAGAAACAACAGTTAAATTCATAAAGAAAGCAACACAACATAAACAATACAATCCTTGAAAATAGGAGAGCAGTAGAAACGCATACGAGAAGACAAATTAAGCTTCCAGGAAAGTGTCCATATTATTCTTGAAAGCTCCCACAACCAAGCTAGAGTCACTTCTTCCTTCGTCCTTCAATAAAACCTTCAAATAAATATACCATCATTAAAAAATTATCATAATTATTATGTTCACGCGAGGTTTAAAAAAATATTAATCATTTCCTGTCCACTGTAATTCCTACAAAAGGTTGAATGTATTTTGATTGATAAACATACATTTTTTTCAACTGGATTTCATGATAAATTATCCTAAATAATGAAAATCTGATGTTTTTGCAAAAACACCATAAAGCTTAACATGTTTAAATAAAGACATGGCCTCAATTTGAACAACTAGTGCACATTTTAAATTAAACCAACTAGTGACACATTAAGACTAGCTTTTCAATGACTATTTGAGGAGTGGAGGACGAGGATGATGCTATATCCGGTGTTTCTTTCAATGGCTTCACCATAGATTCACACAACTGCAATTCTTCAACATTTGGAAAAGTAGGCAAGTCAGTCAACTTTGGGCATTTGTTGATTATTAGTTGAGAGAGAGGACCCAATGGCGGCCGCGAGAGTATATCTACACTGACCTGACCTTCCATTCTCTGCCATCCCTTGAAATTCTTACAACCACTAAACTTTAGCCGCTCCAATGACGGGAAGAATGTTGCTGCAGTGTGAAACACCTCTTCAATGTGTATGTACTCCAATACTTTCATAGAACTTATCTCAAGAGACATGAGGTATGGGAGATGCTCTAATGGTGGGAGAGATTTGCAATTATCAAAGCCAAAGAGAGAGAGATGTAAGAAAGATGGTTTATAGAAGAAAGCCAACTCGAAAACTTATCACCTGGATACCACCGCACATGCAGTCTTTTTAGATTTTGGTACTGGGGACAAAGGTTTTCTAGTAGTTGAAAGTTTGTTCTCTTTATTGTCCTGATTTTCCCAATTTAAATCCAAGGACTCAAGGAGTTTCTTGTCTTTCAAATTCACATGTTGTGTTTCCAGCATCACATCTTTTACCTGATCAAGTCTATTAATCTCTAAATTGCCTCTTAGACTATTTAAGTTCTGTAATTCATTCAGTTTCCCAGATTTCTTCTTCCGATCATCCACCGCATAAAAGCTTGATAATGATTGCAATGATGACAATTTCCCTAGTCCAGTCAGCATCATTTCTTCGAAGGCTTTACCGGCGCTCCCCAAGGTGAAACACTCGGTCTTACAAACTTCTTATCAAGTAAATCTTCCAACTGTTTCTTCAACTCTGCTAACTCAGACACTAAAAGTAATAACAAATTCTCATCCCGTTACGTATCAGAGCACCAAAGACACATGTGAGGGAAGGTCCACTCATGACAGCGACTAACATCAACTATTCTAGATCACGGGCAACATTTCCAAGCAGAAGGGGTGAGACTCACAATCAATAATAATAGGTATATAAATCATCAACTGTATTTAACAATCTAATAAACAACGGATATTTCAACAGTCATGTTTCATATTTCATCAACATTAACAACACCTACAAACTCAACCAACAACAACGACAACAACTCAACCAACAACAACGACTATGCAACGACACAACGACAAATGCGACAATGCACATGCATGTGGTACCATTTTAACGCGTTTGAATGAACGAGCATTCACAGGGCATAAGCCCTCAACAATTTGAATGAACTAGTATTCACAGGGCATGAGCCCTCAACAATTTGAATAATTAAGCATTCACAGGGCATAAGCCCTCAACAATTTTGAATGACAAGGCATTCACAGGGCATAAGCCCTCAACGGTTTTTGAGTATGCAATGGACTCAACTCTGTGTATATCAACATACAACTCAACAACATGAACGACAACAACAACTGTGCATAAATAATTATGACTTACTCCACAACTTGGTCAACTTAATGATATTAATAATCAACAACAGCAGAGACAACAACATAAGCAACTTGCAACATAGCAATATTAATAATAACAACTTGAATGAAATAAACAACGATATTTTCTATATCATACATTTTCCACATAATATATATAGCTTAAATTAACCAACAACATCAATTATATTAGTTTAGATTAACTGAAAGGCTATACCTTTATAAACAACTTCCATTCCTACCCCTAAGACCAACTCATGAACTCATTAGACCCTTTAGACAAGGTTATTTCCTTCCTAAAAACATCTCTAGATTGTTAGGATAAAGTCCCTACACTTAGGAAGAAGTCTGGAAGCATTTGGAGTGAAGAAAATTGCATTTTTAAGGTTTCTTGGATGACAGCATCGTGGCATGTTGGTCTCCCATCGTGGCACGATTTTTCCAGTGTCAGACGAACTAAAATACAGATCAAAATCGTGGCACGTTGGTCCCGAATCGTGGCACGATCATAGTTTGACAGAAAGCATCAGATTTTCAACCTTCACGTTTTCGCGCATAAAAATCAAACTGTTAATCTGTTTTCGATGCCTTTTCACCTACATGCTCCTGACACTTAGCCCTATCATAATCTACAGAAAGATTCAAGTTTCAACCACCCAAAAATCGATTTCCAAACCTCACATAATCTCTTATTTGCAAAAACGTTTAGACACCGACTTTTCAAGTGAAAATCCCAATTTCCATCGACCCAAACCCCAAAATTGATTAGAAACTTAGTCTGTGATTAATCTACAATCTAAACATCCTTTATCACCCTAATCCATCAGATTACCTACTTCTTCCAACGATTCAATTCTATATTCTAACCCTAATTCCCAAATTCATAAACAAGTACATGTTAAATCAATTTCAGAATTTACATACACTATGATTATTGAGAGTTAGCCTCAGCCTTACCTTAATTCTGACGAACGAAGCTCTACGATCTCTCCGGTTCTTCACTTGGCTCTTCTCCCTTTTTCTCCCCAAAGACTTGTTTTCACGTGAAATGTTTTTCTGACTTCTCAATTTCTTAACTCCTTAACTTAACGCCCATTTATTTTAATTAACCCCACACAACTCTCCTTATTTCTAATTCAGCCCCTAAACTCCAATTATTTCTAATTCCCACATATTCTAATAAATAATAAAAATATAACATTTAATAAAATACAACACACCACAAAATCAACATAATTCATATAGGTCATATAAAAGACTTTAAATCAACCAAAATCAACCAAAATATTTAAATGAATAAATAGGGCGTTGCAGATTATAAGGGCACTAGTAAAAATAACAGAAGTCTTCTTGTTTTTTCTTCAACTGTTGATGAAGAAGTGACAGCACATGAAATAAATCCTTGAGAAGCTTGCTCAGAGAAGCTGAAATGTTGCCTCAAATGGATAATATCGTTGTGTAGTCATTCGAAAATCTTTCTCCTCTAATAGAATGATTTGTTACATTCTCTTTGTCATTGAATTTTCTTGTTTTTTTCTGCACGTGGTCAAAAGGCGACAAACTGTACTACTCACTTTCTGATAGTGACATTGTTTCAGAAGACGACAAACTGTCTATGGTCCTGCGCACTTGAACACACACAAACATATCCAATTGTTCTTTCATAGGTATTGTTCAAACTCATTTTAGTTCAACATAACTCATATATAATGTAACTCTTATGTTGATACCCTAACCGCCATATTGCTTTCTTCATTCACTTTCACTTGGTGGGATGGTATCCCAGATAAGATTAGAATAGATTCTGTAAAAAAAAAAAAATAGATCAGGTCTTCCTAATTATAGATTTATTACCTTTTGAAGAGGTTTTGGTCTAATCCTCATTTTCTTTTTTTTTTGTGCTCATTTATTCTTTTTAATGAATTAAGTGGTACTCTTTGTACCAAATACTTAAAAAAAGTAATATTATTTGAAATTTATTACATTAATACAGTAATAATTTTATATTCTGAAACGGCTAAAAAATAAAATTTACTATGGATTTAAAAAGACCTCGTATTAATTTTTCATAAACCTCAATTTATTAATTTTCCAACTAATAAGAATAAACCGAACCAATCTTACGAGTATAGTTCAGTTGATAAAGATATTACGATATGTAAAAATCGGGATTCAAATTCTGAAATTTTCATCTATTTATCTAAGGAGTTGTTTTCTAGCTAACAAACTATTTAAATAAATATAAAAGTCGGGTCGCCAAAAAAAAAAATATAAAAGTCGGGATAAAGATATTACGATATGTAAAAGTCGGGATTCAAATTCTTAGATTTAATTAAACCTTGATTGAAAGTTAAGAACAAATAGTGAACATTCCTTATTCAAAAAGAAAACAGTGAACATTCCTAGATATTACAATGGAAAATGTTACATGAACACCTTTTATTCATACATCCAATTGTACACCCCATGTATTAGGGATATTTTGGTAAGTTCATCTCACAACCACACTTTATCTTCTATTTGTGTGGGGTCCAGGTTGCCACGTGTCAGAATCTTGTGTGGGTGTAAAGGATATATTGCCACATAGGGTGGTACATGTATCACCACTTATTAAAGCATCTATGCCATAAGATACTTCCTTATTTGGAACATCAAAACTACAAAACAAAATACAACTAGAAACATAAATTACTTAATACTGAATAGAAACAGGCTCAAGATCATTATCAATTGAAGCTTTCACAGCATCAATAACCACTTGAGTTTTCCTACTAATAATTGCCCACTTATTCTCAACTTTAGAATTCCCATACTTAATCCCACCAACCATATGAGCAAATTCCTTAACCATAAGTACTTCTTGTGGAACATCATTTTTTACTATAATCTCACTAGGTTTAGGATTCCAACCAGTAGAAAGTTCAACAAAATAAGAATTTGAACTTATTCTAAACAAAGCCTCATTCTCTTGATTAGGTATAATAAAATCATGAACACGCAATGACCCTTTTGCCCCTATAGCTGTTATATCCATAGACATGTCTGCTAAAAAGGAACAAAAGAAAGTTGCTACTTTGTTATCTTCCCATGTCAAAGAAGCTTCACATGACAGAAGTACCCCTGCTTCATTGTATTTTGGTTTGTGTAAGACTTTTGCTGTTTTGGGTAATTCGTAATTTGCAGCCCATAAGATTGCCCTAATGCAGTACCAACCAGCATCACCAAGTGCTCCTAGGGCATCAAGATCTGGTTTTACACGAATGTCGTTTGCTAGGAAATGTGGACTTGCCCCGAATGTAAATGCAGCATGTACCTATAATTATATATTTTGGGCATAAGTAACAACACAAAACAATTAGTACTTTTTTTTAATTGAGCCAAAGTTAAACAATAATTAGACAAAAATGTCCGTCAACTTAACTAAGTTGGTAAAGACGTTCCGTCAGCTTAACTCAGTTAATAAAGACATTACATAATATATGCACGGGCCGGTTGGAACCCCGGACACCCACTTATTCAATTTATAAAAGTGAATTCATAGCCACTATGTTGCTTGACAAAAAAAAAAATAAAGAATTTTAGCAAAAATATAAAAGTGAGAAGGGATGGATGAATCATACCAATTGAAGGGAACCAAAGAGATTAGGATCAGATATAAACTGAAACATTTTTTCAGTCCTAGGATGATGCATCCACATAGTAGCATCCATATACTGCAGTCCATTAGATTCACAAGCTTCCAAAATCTTATCAAGTTCTCCAACATTTAAAGCAACTGGTTTATCAAGCAACAAGTGTTTCTTCTTTTGAGCAGCAAGAACTGCCCAGTGAAGGTGCAAGCTAGTCGGAAGCGGAATGTAGACAACGTCGACGTCTGGATCGTCTAAAACCGCGTCGTATGAGCCATATACTTTGGCATGAGAAGGGAAGTTGTTTGAAGCTGCAAATTTTGTTGCTTTTTCTAGTGAACGACTTCCAATTGCGTAGAGAGTTGCATTTGGTGAAAGGTTTATAGCTCTTGAAACTTTTCTAGCTATTTCTGCACAACCAAGTATTCCAAATCTTATTGGTTTTGTTTCTTCAAAAGCCATATTCTTTCTGGAAGAGAGAGTGTAAGAGTGGATGTGAGTGTTGCTTGGTTATACCAAGAGTACTTGGGTTGCTATTGGAAAGGTAATATATAGAAAGATGAATTTTGGACACCTCACGTCTTTTCTAAGATCTATTTAAAAATTTATTTTATGTAGAGTAACCTTGTATTTTTATTTCTTCATTTTTTGTAATAAGTTAAACAATCTCATCTAAATTAACATAGATGATAATTGAATCAAAGATCTTGAAAAAGAATACACTTTATGGTCACAATATAACACCATCGAACAATATTCGTTAGTTGGTCAGTTGTACTTTTCTCAATCTATCTGTTTAATAATATTTGTTAGTTGTTTAAAAAAAAACTTAATTTTTTGTATTGAAAGAGAAGAAGGGAGAAAGATGCACAGACAACACATATCTCTAGGTATCGCAACACCTAAATTTATTGGAGGTATATGATTAATTCTAACATATTTTCTTGCTTTTGTATAGAATTAATTTTTCTTTTAGAATTGATTTTATAGTTTTACATATTAATGCGTTTAATGAAAAATCATTTAACATTCAACTTACTTTTAATCTGTATCAATTTTACAAAATAAATTCATTTTTTAAAAAGCCAATATTATTGAGATAAACTCTCTTAGAAATTGTGGTTGGGCCTAACACAACCCCACAAAACCGACTTGTGAAGTGAGGATTGCTCCCACTTATAAACAAATTGTCAGGCCAACACATATCCGATGTGGAACTCTTAATACACCCTCTCACGACCAGTAATATTGAACTTGGTTTGTGGATATAAATTGTGGGTGGCCCGATAGGGAAAACCTGATAGATGGTGACCTAATGGATCTTGCAGAGGCTCTAATATAATATTAGAAATCGTGGTTGAGCCTAACACAACCTCACAAAACCGACTTATGAGGCGAGGATTGTCTCCACTTATAAACACATTGTCAGACCATGACTCAAGAGAAGTGGCACAGAACAATACAAAACACTCCACTCCACAATACCCCCATAACTAAAACATGCCCCTAGAAGTTCACCTCAGACAAACAACATGTAGCAAAATTACAAACAAAAACAAATATGACTCCAAGTAAAGCCTGCTAAACCACATTCCATACAATACCCATACTCCATATTTGGCCACCCAAATCCAATTACCTCCCACAACCACATTCCATATTTGGCCACCAAAATCAAATTACCTGTGAAACAATCTCTTCGATTCCAACATTACTCGTAAAACAAACACGAAGATTTTCAATATACTCATACTCCAATATCAACATACTCCCCCCATTTTTAAATAATAGTAAAATTGACTTTTCAGATTCACTCATTTAATGATGTATGTGGTAAATATTATGAACCACATACATCATTAAATGAATGAACCTTAAAAAACAATTTTGCTTATATTTAGAAACGGATGGAGTGCCACTTTAATTTTTTTAAATATCACATCCACCCCGAACACTTGGTTATTCAACATCCAATCATTTCTTACCTTCTAAATTAAATTGCATGCCAAATAAGCCAAGCACCGTGTCTAAGCTAGTTTTTTGTCCACCTCTTTATCCAACAATTAAGTATACAAATAAATTGGGGAGGGTGACGAAATTACATTGTAACCAATTCTTTCCTTTTAGCCATACAAATTCTTGCGTTCTCATCATTCAATAGACCCTACAAGGATCTTTTCCCTGTTGGAATACGGTCTAAAATTAAAGTCTAGGAAAAAACCAAAACCTGTGACATACTCTTCCTTTGTAATCATTTATTGTCACCGGACTATACCAATTAAAGATAAGATATCGACCACCACTCACTCACCCAAATGATAGATCCTACAATGATTGTCATACACATGTGTGACATGTAGCCAAATCCAAAACCTCACAAGCTACCAATAAACATGGAAAAGTTACGACTTGCAAGGTTGTTCACGAGTGTTCGAAAAGTTTTGGCAACCTGTGTTATTCAAACACAATTTTTTATACAAGTGATGATGTATTTTTCACGTATTTGCGTATTTGTATTGTATACTGTATTTTTAACAAAATAAGATTTAAAATATATTCAATTTAATTTTTTTTAGATGATTAGAGGAAGAATTTTGTAACACAGATATCGATGAACTACTGAAATATATTTGTTAAAAAAAAAACTGAAATATATATTGTTTACCACTTATTTAATATATTTAGCATAAACCACCTAAAAGTATTTCATTAACCATTAAAATATTAGTAATTAACTTCATATTTAAAATATTTATTAAGTGTGTGTTTGGTATGGCGGTGGCGAGAATTGATTTTGATAGAATTGAGTTTGAGAGAATTGATTTTGGTTAAAAGTGAGTTTGAGGTGAATTGATTATGTTTGGATACACTTGTTTAAAAGTGATTCTTATGAGTTGATGTTGTTTGGATAGTTTGAATCAAAATTAATTTTGAATGTAAAATGACCAAATTATCCTTGTAATTGTAATTAAAACTAATATCATTTTCATTTTTGATAATTATTTTAACTTATCTAATATCATAAATTCATTTTTGTTGATTCATGAATTCATTATAAATAGATATTTGTTTATAAGAGTTTTTTTTAATTTGTTTTATAAATTGTATTATTTTTAATATAATATAAGAATAAAGGGTGTCAAAAGAAAACAAACGTTTGTAAGATATTCAAATGGGTTTATAAAAAAAAAAAAAAAAAAACAAAAAAGGGGCCTTATTTGGATTCTGTTTTCTGAAGCAATGAGAAGCCCATTCATCTTTCTTCCATGACCTCTAGAAACGGCACTGTAGCAAGAACCAAGCAGGGAAAACGCATCAGAAAAACAGGGGTAAAACTGGAAAAGAATTTGGGGCTTATGCAGAATTGATTCTAAAAAGCCAGAAGCTTGAAATTGCAGCTTCAGTTCAACCTGCGTTTGGAAAAGAAAACGTACTTTTCAGATCCAGTTTTAATCTTTCCCAAACATGACAGAAAAGACGAAAACCGCGTTTTGAGACGGAAACGTGGTTTGGGAGCGAAAAACGCTCTACCAAACAGACGCTAAATGTCAGAAGCATCATTAACCACTTAGAGTATTTCGATAACCACTAAAGTACAGTCCTTAGAAACTTAGTGTGCTTTCTTAACCATTAAAAAGATGTATTCTAAATATTCAATGTCTTGCATTTTAGTTGTTAATGAAATACTTGTTAATTATGAGATATTTCTATACTACGTTCATTTCATAACTATGTTAATGAAATATTGGCTAATGGTATATTTTTTATTATTATAGAGAAGGCCGATTGATGTACTTTTAATGGTTAACAAAACATATAATAAATAAGTGGTTGGTTAATCACATTCATTTTAATGCTTAATGAAGTACTAACGAAGTACTTTATTTGTTTTTTGTTTTTGGGTAAGTACTCTATTTAGTCAATGACATAAAATTGCATGCTGTTGTTGTTGTTTTGTTTTAAAATAAAATATAATTCATTAAGGTCAATTAACAAGAATTAGGGGTGCTCATGGTTGGTTTAGGCGGAAAAACTGAACTAAATAGTTTTCACAGTTCATAAAAACGATCCAAATTGCTTTTTCTAAGAAGCTAAAATAGATTAATTAATAGCTTTGTTTCTTCTTTCTGGAACGTCATCTGGTCTCAAAGATGCACTTCCATAAGAGTATACTAGTTGGTGTTAACATCCAAGATTCTTGATTAACTAAGGCTGCCTCTGTTCTAAATGGTAAAATGGGTAGACTACTTTTCCTTTACTTGGGGACACATATTGGGGGTGACTCTCGTAAGTTGAACTTTTTTGAGACCTTTGCTTGAGCGCATTAAATCTAGATGATCAGGTTGGAAGAGTAAAAAAATTTCTTTGGGTATCGATTGATTCTTCTGAAGTCTCTTGTTTTCTTTTATAGTCTATTTTCTTTCCTTCTTCAAGGCTCCCACATATGTATCATTTCTCCTATTGATCTATTTTTTATTGTTTCTTTTGGAATGAAAGATAGAAAATTAAGAAAATATTTTGGATGAATTGTAACATTATTTGTTCCATAAAGGAGAATGACAGCCTGGGGTACGGAGGATAAGGGAATTTAATTTGGTGCTACTTAGTAAATGGTGTTTGGGGATGAGGATTGAGAATATGAATTTGTGATATAGAATTTATCGGTGAGATACAGGGAGGTAGGAGGAAGTATATTGGAAGGGGGCCATTTAATTTAGTTTTGTGGAATGATTTGATTATTATTAAAAGTAGGCTTGGAGTAGATCGGTGGTTTAATGATCCATGGATAGATAATATGGTTTTGAAGAGTAGTTTTAAATGCCTTTTTGATCTTGCCGATAATAAAATGGCAACGATGGCCAAATGTACTCGTTTGGGTGGAGTGAGGATGGTGAGACGTGGAGGTGGAGGCGTATGTTATTAGCTTTGGAGGAGGTGCAGGTTCAGGAGTGTTGTGAGATTTTAATTAATATTGTTTTGCAACCTAATCTTTTCGACCAGTGGCTTTGACATTTACATGCTTCCAACAATTTCAATGTTACAAGTGCTTGTTTTGTCGTCGGTTAACATCTTGGTTGTCAATCACATAAGCGCAATTTGGAATAAAGAGGCCCCCTTGAAGGTTAATCTTTTTATTTGGTGTTTGCTTGGTAAACATTTACCTACAACTGACAATTTCATCACAAGGCACATTCTTCAGCCTAATGTTTAGTTTTTCATTGGTGGTTGTGGCATGATGAAGGATATTGTTGTTTTTTGGATTTCCAAAACTTTGTATTTGGATTTCCAAATTCTTATTTTGAAAAAGAATATTTACCGAAGTTGTTACTAGGTTGAGTCGCCACCAGGTCCCTCTCTTTACGACGTTTCGTGGCACTGCCTAAAATTGTGCAAGGAAGACTACCAACCACACTGCCTCCAGGATAAAACAAGCACATCTACAAATGTGCGAATAACTACTGCACTGTAGAAAACTGTTCGAGATTTACACCTCTAATACATTCTTTTAATACTAAAACTACTTTAATATTGTGAACCTTTTTTCCTCATGGAAACTTCTATTTATATACTAAGGAAAATAACTGTACAATCCTATCTAAACTATAACTGCCAGTAATGTCTCTAAACAAGAGAAACTATTTATATACTAAGGATCCATATATAGATAACATTGGAGTTTCGAGTCAAAGTTAGAGGTTTATAACTAGGAAGTTTTATTTATTTGTCAAATTATTCCTTGTCAATGTATTAACACCTATTTTTTAAAGTTTATTCACATTATTCTTAATACTTATTACAAGTTTAATAAGATCTATATTTTGAAGATCTAATCTCTATTGTTAAAGCCTTATATGGACTTGGGAGTTTTAATTTTCATGTAGCCTAAAATATCACATCATGACAAGTTGAAATTTAATGTCATCACTGAAAATAAAATATTTTGCATTCTTAGAGCCTTACAATTATCTCAAAATAAAATAAAATATGTAATGTTTTCTTAGTTTCCAAGATAATAAGTCAAAATCAAATTATTAAACTTGGTACCGATGTCACAATATCAAAGACTAGAACCTAATTTAAACATAAACAATAATCAAACAAACTTTAAATAAAAATATAATATAGGTGAGATAATAAATATAAACTTTATTCTCATACATAAGCACATTGATATCGCTCCTCAATCTTGTTATGAGGATAACCTGCATATAATAATAGAAAAGAAACATGTAGAAAATAGGGGGTGAGATGTTATAATAGAAAAATATATGTTTGAGTAGAATATACAGAGAAATAGGATAAAAGCGGGTAGTGGGAATCGAACCTGCATCGTTAGCTTGGATGACTAAGGGTTATAGTCGACATTCATATATGAATGTTTCTATTTAAAAACCGAACGTGAAACATTTGTTTCATTCAGATCCTTTATAGAGTAATTTAAGAGATATATAGATGAAATACATGAAGAAAAAAAAAATGGCACATAACATCTATGTCAGCCTTTTAGTACGAATACATATGTTAAAAGAAACTTAAAAGTGGTAATGTAATTTCTGCCACGTCACTTTGATCAGATGAAACCGCCTTTTTTCGCCTGGCGAAATTTCTGCTCGCCATGGCGAAGTGTTCTTGTCCTGTTTTTCCAACTCTCTGTAACTGCTCGCCTTTTGTCTCGTCTGGCGAAATATTTCGCCTGGCGGAATTTCTGCTCGCCATGGCGAAGTGTTCTTGTCTTGTTTTTCCAACTCTCTATAACTGCTCGCCATTGTCTCGCCTGGCGAAATATTTCGCCTGGCAGGATTTCTTCGCGCCAGGCGAAGTAGCTTTTGCCCACTTTTGTTCTTTTTGGTCCTTGCTTGATGTTTTGGCACTCAATTCCTACACAAATAGGTAGAGTAAGATGAATAAAGCGTAATAGGTCAATAATCACTTTTCTCTCGGCTTTTCCCTGAATAACTTGTGAAACAAGTAACAAACGTGCCGTAAATAATCATTTGAAATACTACTTTCTGGCACTTGTCAGCCGACGTTGAAGCACCCACATCATTGTTGTTGCTGCTCTGCCGAGTAGGCTTATGAGGGCCTGCCTCGGCTACAACAAATTGTTTTCCTCGTTCATACTTGCCCTTTGGTGGTTGCGGATCTAACCAACGACAAGCGGAGACATTGTGCCCAATAGAGATCAGTGATGACAAAACAACGGTCTCCGCTCATATTGGACCTCAACTTTGAAAGATCAATGTCCACTAAAATTCTTGCATAATGTCCAAAGGTACGATTTCGCGTCGGTCCATCAATGTCAATCGCTGTACTTATCGCACTTGCTATTTCCTTCAAAATTCTCTCTCGCCAATATTCCTGTGGTACCTCCACCAATCGAATCCAAAGTGAAACATGAGTCTGTTTCTGAGCAAGATATTTGAAGTCTTTCGCCCATTGTGAAAACCGTAATAAACCAGGCTCGAGGCTCACCGTGCGTGCTGCCCATATTTTTCTAAGGTCATCCGTCGAGTCAAAGTGAAAGTCATAATAGTCTTTGCCTAGAGTCACCATTTTCCATCCTGCCGATGTTTTCCATAGCTTTCCAATATTGATGCTTAGATGACGTGCAAAATATGGTTTGTATCCTTTTGTTAAGGGTCAAACGCGCCCTCAACTCATTATTGCAGTCTTGTAGTCCTCTATGATACTCCTCCTGACATATTTTGATGCTCAAAGCATCACCCTTGATATATGGAGTAGGGCATGGTTTGTCGTCGACAACTCTCTATCCCGCTAGGGCTGTTACAAATGTCATAGTTGGTAAAGAATTATGATGCACATTTGGTGAAGAAGATGGTTGCTGCATAATTGCTGTGACTGTAGAAACGGGAACGGTGTCGGACACACACGGCCAGGAGCACGTGTATGCCATCAGTGGCCTGGCTTCAATTCACCAAACCGATTCTAGGTTTGAGACATGTGTGGTTCAGCCTTTGTAATGCACCGGGGCATTAGCGCGGCTGCGCGATCTCTAATTGAAGAATCAATATCAGTGTATTTGGAGGAAGCAGCAGGCGCAAAAGTCTGTACATTCGCAACAGAGAACAATAACAGGAAGGCCAAACCGTTTCGCAATCTTTGAATCTTAGGATTTAGGAACGGTGATGAACATTTTAGATTGCTTTATTACCAATCGAAAGTAACAATTGAAAAGTTGAAAGCTTACATACAAAAGAAATCCACTGATTGAATCAACAATTGGAGATTTGACGGTGGCGCTCTCATGTTGCGTTTTCTCTAGATCGCCGTCAAAAATCGATAAGAACATCACTGAAGAATATTTTCAAATTTTTTTTTTTTTTTGTATAAAAAAAATGAACTTTTTAATTTCAAGAGAAGAATCTTAACTGTTTTTTAATTTCAAATTTGTTTTTCTAATTTTTGAAATATATTTCCTAACTATTTTAAAAAATTTTGATATATATTAAGTTCTAGAATTTTTCATTTTTTTTTTATAATTAAAACTTCTTACTTTCGAAAAAAATATGAAATTTTTTCGTTTTTTTTTTAATTTTCGGAAATTAATTTTCAAATTTTGATTTTTTTTTTATATTTCTAAATTAATATATGAATTGAAAGGCACAAATGCCACTTGTACCCATAAAAAATTGAAAAACAAAATTAATTATACGGTCAACGCTCCAAGTAATTAGAAAAAGGTAATTTAACGTGCCACATCAACGAATATACATTGTCAGATATCCTAGGCGGTATTTTGAAAGAAAAAAATACTTATGATCATGTTTTTCAGGAGAGTAAAGCATTATTGACCCATGTTTTTATATTGTAGGATTTTGTGTGATCATTGATTATTATGATCATGAGGATATAAGTTAGATAAAGATAAAATATTGTTAGGGAAACTATGATTATAATGAAATAGATTACAAGTATGATAATCAACAAAGGTTATGGATATGAATAAAAATAAAAACATGAATTTGTCGTGCAAACATAAATGTATTTATTGGTCCCATCTTTTAGAAAAGATATTATCATTATTTGAACATGGCTAAATGCCACTATAGTGGTCTATTCTAGCCCAAATTATGGACTATGATAAACTTAAAAGCATTTAGACTCCATTAGAAGTAACATAGTGCTTTCACATTGTGTTTTTTTTTTTTTTTGGTCAAGTAGCCTAGTGGTTAGAGCTCATACAATTTAATTGTGGAGAAGTAGAGTGTCCGGGGTTTGAACTCCGGCCTTGCATATAATATGCAATATCCCTACCAACTGAGTTAAGCTCACGGGGATCTTTCACATTGTTAGTAAGAGCATTTGTGGCATCATAAACTACCAATTTAATTATCAACGGTTAGTTTGACATGCATCAAATACATATGAATGAGTTGAAAGGAAATTTAATGATGGTCTATAATATGTTTGAGTCGAGGATGTGTGGTCTATTTTTTGTGTGGTGTAATTATTTTCATCGCATTATTGTGATGTTTCTAGAGTCTTAGTTCCTATTTAAAATGACCCCTTTTACAGGGCTTTGGATTTTATTGTGTTGTTGGAGTACCCCTTGTACTCCTTTTTCAATTTGAAATATATTCCACTAAAATAATATATTTAAAATGATTTTAAAGCGATTAAATAAATTGCAAGGTCGAAGAATTAAATGAAAGATCAAAGAAGTATGTTTTACCTTAGTTGGGCACGGACTTACATATACCGTTGATGCACTTTATAGGATATTTATTGCCAGGAAATTTATCCTTGCAATCAGCATCAGTGACACACCCTACTGTAATGTAAAAGAAGATAAAGAAATATTACTAAATATAATATGTAGTCTTAAGTTAAAAAAAAATAAAAAATAGGATGAGCTTACGATCAACAAGATACAAAGAAACAAAAAGGATCGCAATATAAACAAATTTGAGAATTTCAGCCATTTTTTTTTAACTTTGCATATAAGAGATGTTGAATTGTCTGATCACTTTATAAAGTAAAAAGCTTCATCCAATGTTTACATCAAGTAAATAGTTTTTAACAATTCTTCCGTTGCACAAAATTTCTCACTAAATATAATTATTATTAAATGTATCATGTCTGTCCCTTTAACCTATGTAATAGACATTACATAAAAATGTTGCTTGTAATTATAGTTAAAATCTATTCACCAATATTCAATTAATTTTTATTTCTTATCTAGCATTTTAAAATATATATACATATATATTGTAAATTTTAAGGTTATTTTCTAGTACGTCATGTACAATATACATACAAGAAGAATTTTAGACAAAAATTATGGTTATAAAATATAGAATTTTAGCAAAAATTTAAACATGGGAAAGGATGGATGAATCATACCAATTGAAGGGAACCAAAAAGATTAGGATCAGATATAAACTGAAACATTTTTTCAATCCTAGGACAGAGTAGATTCATATATTGCAATCCATTAGATTCACAAGAAGAATTTTATCAAGTTCACCAACATTTAAAGCAACTGGCTTATGAAGCAACAAGTGTTTCTTCTTCTGAGCAGCAAGAACTGCCCAATGAAGGTGCAGGCTAGTCGGAAGCGGAATGTAGACAACGTCGACGTCTGGATCGTCTAATACGGCGTTGTATGAGCCGTATACTTTGGCATGAGAAGGGAAGTTGTTTGAAGCTGCAAATTTTGTTGCTTTTTTTAATGAACGGCTCCCAATTGCGTAGAGAGTTGCTTTTGGTGAAAGGTTTATGGCTCTTGAAACTTTGCGAGTTATTTCTGCACAACCAAGGATTCCAAATCTTATTGGTTTTGTTTCTTCATTATCCATATTCTTTCTGGAAGAGAGAGTGTAAGATGAATTTGAATGTTGCTTGGTTATACCAAGGGTACTTGGGTGGCTATATAAAGATGAAATTTGGACGACTCAATCTTAACACTTCATTTTATGGGGAGCAACTTTATACTTTTTCTCGGTTTTATTGTTTTTTTTACTAAGCTAAACTAACTCATTTAAATTGATATTGAGGATAATCGAATTTGATACCTTGAAGAAGAAGACACTCTATGATTTTAAGACAACACCATTGAATAAATCCAAGTGGAGGTGGAGGCGTATGTTTTTATCTTTGGAGGAGGTGCAGGTTCGGGAGTGTTATGAGATTTTAATTAATATTGTTTTGCAACCAAATCTTTCCGAGAGGTGGCTTTGACATTTACAGGATTCCAACAATTTTAATGTTACAAGTGCTTATAATTATATTTTATCGTCGGCTAATATCTTGGTTGTCGATCACATAAGCGCAATTTGGAACAAGGAGGTCACCTTGAAGTCCAATCTTTTTGGTTGGCATTTGCTTGGTAATCGTTTACCTACAATCGACAATTTAATCACAAGGCATGTTCTTCAGCCTAATGATGATGGATATTTGAAATTTTGGCACGCAGTAAAGATGTTATACACGATGTGAGGACAAGTATGATGTCGAGAAAGATGTCAAGACTTCGTGATAACACCAATAACAAATGATAAATAAGGCAGGATGTAAAAAGACACAAGATGTTTATTAATCCAATTCGGTGAAACTTCACTTATGTCTGGGGGCTACCATGCTAGGAAGGAAATTCACTATAGTGGTATCAACTCGAAGCATACATAAAAACCGCCAGTCTAATAGATTCTCACTTAATCATTACCCGTCTAATTTCTACCTAAGGCACTCCTAGTCCTAGATATGAGATCCCCTACTCACTTTCTCTTAATCACAATCCCAATGATCGTCCTAAAAGTAACAACAGAAATGGAGACACTCTCCTAAACTAAGAATTAACTCTTGCTTACAAGCTTTGAGAGATTTAGAGATTTACAACTCAGCTACAAAGTCAAACTCTAATATCAAGGAGATATGAGAGGGGCTCACAAAACAAAGACAGACTAAAAGCTTAATTGATTCTTTTGTAAATTGTGGCTTCAAAGACAAATAATAAGGTCTTGAGTCTTCCTTTATATAGTCTGAATGCATAATGAGCTTGATGCACAAATAGGGCTTGACATCCAGCTGAATCATGAAATTTCAACACAAATATTCTGAAGCAGATCAGATGTTTCCTTAAATGTTACAACAACATTCTTACGGAACACACTAAGTACAAACCGCTAATATCTGCTTCTAGAAACACGCTTCTTTTGGACACCACAAGCATTGGTCTACACTAATTTTAAATCTTTCTAAAAATATCTTTTGGAAGCTTACAATGATGACACCATAAGCATTGGTCTATGATTTCGTCGTTCGCGACAAAATCGTTGTCGCCAACTGCAGCATCATCGGATTATCCAATGAAATCTTCGACGTCATGACATCTATATGGTGATGACTCTGAGAAATTCACAGGGTAATTTGGTGACGGTACATTCGATGTCAACAATTTTTTCGCAAACTACGAAGTTGTAGATTAATGATTCTGGTGCCATCATAGTAATAGAGAATTCAAAGTAGGTGAGAGAGCTATAGAAAGATAGAGGGGAAAAAGTGGTGAAGAGTGTTGCGAAATAGGCGTTTTTGAAGAGGGAAACTAAAAATGCTGAGCAGAGAAACTAAACATCCGAAGACAACGACTCGCCCATCTATCACTTGTAATAGTCATATGTGGAACACATGCAAGTCCAACTTTAAATTCATAACTAAAAATATTGGAATATGCATGACACGGTGGAAATTAGCTTAGATTTAAAAAGCTCAAAAATCTGTGTTTTACACAATGAAATCTTTATGACCAAATCAAAATGAAATCTTAAGTATAATTTAGGGTTAATAGTGCTTTACCCCCCTGTAATATAGACAATTCGGTTTTCCACCCTGTAAAAAATTTTGTTTGGTTTTCGTCCTTGTAATTTGAAGATTTTTGGTTTTGGACCTTCATGTATTTTGACAGTACAAAATCGACGATATGTCAGGGGGCTAAACCGAAATTCACTCAAATTAACAGGGGGGTAAACCAAAATTTGCTCAAATTTTTGGGGCATAAACCGAAATTTTCTCAAATTACAAGGGGCGAATTTTCCATGAAGGTCTAAAACCAAAAAATCTTCAAATTACAAGGACGAAAACTAAACAAAAAATTTTACAGGATGGAAAACCGAAAATGACATATATTATAGGGAGGTAAAGCACTATTAACCTTATAATTTAAAATTTAGAACAATTTTTGGCATTGAAATCTCAAGAATAATTTAAAATCTAGAACAATTTTTGGCATTGAAATCTTAAAGGGAAATCTTAATTTTTGACATTGATTTCAAATTTGTCAGTAACTACCCAAGTCTAGACTCGCTCAAACCCAAACCGCTATTGGTTTAGCTGCTGATAAAGGTTGGGACAACAAGATATTTGAGTCAGATTCCCATACTTTGGTACACACTGTTAGGTCCCTCATCAAGGAGTTTCATAATTTTATACCATCCTTGAGAACACTCTCAGGAATCCAATAATCAGTCTAAAACCCTAATATACTGAGAAAACCCTAATTCTCTTTACCGTACTTTTTCGCCAAGTACAATTATATATATAATTAATTTCATATATTTAAATAATTTTATAGTGAGTTTTTTAAAACTTTTTATATTGATGAAATTAATTAAACATTTTTTTAAAAAGACCTTAAGTCTTAAACCTTTCAGTTACTTTTCTTAAAAAGCATAGGAAATAGGAACTTTAACTTTATTATATGTCTTTATTACTTTTGCAATTTCCGATTTCATTTCCAATTTAAATATGATTACTTTTGGTTCTTTTTCATTTTCAATTGTCCACGGAAAAAACTTAATCTCTCCTTTGTTGTACAATGGTAACCTACAAGAATTTAGCACAGTAGCAAAATAAGCAAATCTCTATCAAAAAGCAAAAAAATATTGCTCTATTTGTTTCTAGTCCAATTTTTTGTGTATGTTTATGGACCGTCATAATATTCTTCTAAGCTTAGAAATCCTCGGAAAGGTCTTAAACGCCCTTCGTAAGGACCTAAAAGGTTTTCCAAAAGGGTTATTGGGTTTAGGCGCGCCCTCCTAAAGGACGTCACCCTCTTGAACCTTCAGAACTTGCCTGAAAGTATTAAAAAGAATTCTTAAGCTTTAAAAGCACCACGCCTTGTACCAAGACTTGTGCTTGGGGGCTGTGGACCGTCATAATATTCCTAAGGACCTGAAAGACCTCCAAAAGGGCTTTTAGACCCCTCAAGAAGGCCTTAACACCCTTAAAAGAAGCCCTAGGGCCCCGGGTGCGCATTACCCACGGCGCCGCCTCAATAATCTCTAGAATCTTCTAGAAACCGCCCCTAAATACATAAATACCCCTATTACTTAGAGACTAAGCAACCGAAACCCAAGTCCATAGAAGGCTATAAACAGGGGCGTCCCTGAGGGGGTGCAAACAGCTCAAACGAGCTGGGCCTCCCTCAAAGATGGGCCTCATTTTTTTTTTATACCAGTATAATGGTGGTTTCTTTTTAGGCCCCCTTAATATCTCTTAGGCCCCCTAAGATTATTTCATTCCCTCAAAAGGATGAGCCTCTTTTAGGATTATTAGAATTAGTTCCTCTTGATTTTGGTGTTAGGTGGGGGTTCCTCATGTATACGGTAGTCATTTTCACCTCTGGGTGTACCGCATATATACGGCACCTTGTATTTATCTTTTAAAAAATATAAATAGAACATTGCTCTTTTAAAAAAAATTATGTTTTGATTTTATCACTGGCCTCTTTTCATTTCCAGAGCCGAGCCTCCGAATTCTCAGGGACGGCCCTGGCTATAAATACCACCCTTGAGAACACTCTCAGGTATCCAATAATCAGTCTAAAACCCTAATATACAAAGAAAACCCTAATTCTCTTTACCGTACTTTTTCGACAAGTACACTATTATATCTTCTATTAATATTGAATTAGCTTTAACGTGAAGTTTATTAGGCAACAAACAAACACGCTTGCTCATAGTCTTGCTACGGCGACCTGTTCTTGGTCTTGTCACCGTAATTTTTGAGAATTATCCTCCTTGTATTGAACATCTTTTGCTACAATATAAAAAAAGTTTCCCCAAGTTGGCATTGTTGTCCTTCCTTCTATTGAAATGCTCGATGTTGGTGATGCATAATAATCTAAGTCATTTTTTATCATACACTTTGAAAATATGAGGAACTTGAGTCGTTTTGGATGCATGTGTTGTAAGGTTTGATTTCTCCTTGAGTTTTTACCAATCATGAATACTGAATAGTCAATAGTATAAGTTTCCAATTGCGTTTCCATTTTGCTTATATGGTTACCATAAAAAATTTGTATTACTTAATTAGTCTATATTATATTAAAAGAGGAAAATGATTTATATTCATAATCTTATACATGATGAATATTCTTATACCTTCACATCATCTTATGTGCCACACCACATTAGGAAAAGGTCAAAATCCTACATGGAAAGGTCACAATCACTTGATGCTTTGCTATCTTTTTTGTTCAATGCATTCATTGATTAGAATATCATTATGTCTATTACTTTTACACCCTTCTTCATATATAAACACATTCCAGAAGAAAAGAGACACCACAAAAATCAATGGAGAATAAAAGCAAAAAACATGCACCACACATCTTAGTGTTTCCATATCCATTACAAGGTCACATAAACCCTATGCTTCAATTCTCGAAACGTTTATCCCAAAAAGGAGTAAAAATAACACTAGTGAACACCATTTCCATTTGGAACAAAATCAACAACAACATTGATCTCAATTCAATTGAAACTGAAAGCATTTCAGATGGTTATGACAATGGAGGAATGTCATCAGCAGAAAACATGGAATCTTACAAAGACACTTTCTGGAAAGTTGGACCAAAATCACTTTCTCAGCTTCTTCATAAACTTCAAAGTTCAAACAACCCTGTTGATTGTGTTGTCTATGATGCTTTCTTAAATTGGACTTTTGATGTCTCTAAGAGTTTTGAAATCCCTGTTGCTGTTTTCTTAACTCAAGCTTGTTCTGTTAATACCATAAATTTTCATGCTTTTATGAAATGGATTGAGTTGCCGATTTCGAAGAGTGAAATTGTGTTACCTGGATTGCCAACGCTTCAAGATGCTGATTTGCCTTCTTTCTTGTATCAATATGGAACCTATCCTGGTTACTTTGATATTCTTACAAACCAATTTTCCAAGATTGATCAAGTTGATTGGGTTCTTGTCAACACGTTTTATGAACTTGAGCCAGAGGTAAGTGATTTACTTATATTCTATGAAGTAATGACACAAACACGGATATGACACAATCATTTACAATTTAATATCGGTAATAATATCATAAAATTAATAGATCGAATGTAATCACATGTTTTATGAGTGTCGGACATCAATATATGTCAGACACCAGATACACCTTCGATCAAAAGTCTGTAATACTAAACTTATATAATATCTACAAATTTATTAGGCTTTTGTAGATATTATATAAGCGGTTGCGATAATATTCAGAAGCAATGTTTTAAATCGCAATAACTTTTAAATAGTTAGACATTTTAATTTATAACTTTGGTCATGATCCTTAATATTATAGAGAATTGCGGACAAATTTTGCAATCACCGCGAAATCAGAACACATGCTAACGTGGTCGATAAAATTGCGTTTTTTTTTTTTTTTTATAAACCTTTACAAGTAATTTTGATATTTGATGATTGAAATCTAATATGAAAATTTTATTTAGGTTGTGGATTGGATGGCGAAGAAATGGCGATTAAAAACAATAGGACCATGCATTCCATCTATGTTTTTAGACAAAAGACTTGAAGATGACAATGACTATGGGATAAGCACTTTTGGTCCAAATTCAGAAGCTTGCATCAAATGGCTGGATAATAAACCAAAAGACTCAGTTGTGTATGTTTCTTTTGGGAGCTTGGCTGGTCTTAGTGAAGACCAAACAAAGGAAATGGCTTATGGATTAAGAGATTGTGGAATGTATTTCCTATGGGTTGTTAGAGATTCAGAAAAGAGTAAAGTTCCAAAGGAAATGTTGGAGTCATCGATAGAGAAAGGTTTAATTGTCAATTGGTGTTCACAACTACAAGTGTTAACACATGAAGCTGTTGGTTGTTTTGTAACACATTGTGGTTGGAACTCGACATTGGAAGCTTTGAGTGTTGGAGTTCTGGTGATTGCAATGCCACTTTGGACAGATCAAATCACAAATGCAAAGTTTATTGTTGATGTTTGGAAAATTGGAGTCAAAGCTCATGCTGATGAGAAAGGTGTAGTTAGAAGGGAAACAATTATGGATTGCTTAAAGGAAATAATGGAGATTGAAAAGGGAGATGCAATGAAGAAGAATGCTATGAAATGGAAGAATTTGGCTAGGATTTCTGTTGGTGAGGATGGAAGTTCTCATAAGAATATTGTTGAGTTTGTGAATGAATTGACATTATGCTAAGTTACATAACTTGCACCACCCCTAAATGGATATTTTGGCATTCACGCAGTCAATGCATTGGTAATCGTAAGATTGAGTTTCTTCCGTTTACTAAATATGCTGATTTTCATTTTGTTTTCGAATATCCAAATTGTTGAGCTTAAAATTTGCATTGTCAAATCTTGATCAATCGGTCATTGATTTGCTGACTAAGTGAACTTAGGATATTCCAACCGCAGCGAATCTTGATGTATTATAAAATAAAGCAGCGTTTCAGCTGCAAAATTATGGTCTACAAAGTATGCTTAAGAGGTAAAAAAGAAAGCAACTGTGTCAAATTAACATAAGGTGGTAAATCATTGGTGAAGAAAAAGAAGTACTTTTTTGTCACTTGCACATACATAAATGGAAAACAGTACAATAATCCAAACTTTGCAAAGCATCTAGGTGGAAAATAGTACAATAATGCAAAGCATCTAGGATAAGAATATCTTTGTGTGTCACATAGTGGTAAAATAAGCCCGTGAATTGACACTATGATGAAGAATAATATTAAACTCATGGACTTTCAATAAATGAAGAGACGTGAACTTAATATCGATGAATTTTGTTATAGTTGTGTCTAGAAATTTTTGGGGCCTAAAGTCAAATCTATAGAGACCTCATATTTTATCACTGTGAGAAGTTCTTACTGTTAGAGGATTCACCAACATAATCAACGGGTTTGATTTTTTATTAAATCACTCTTTGGTTTTCTCCAAGTTGGATCAGTGGAAAAGCCCAGTTTTCTTCTCTTAAACCCTAATTAATCATATGCTATAAATAGAGATCCATTGTTTACAGTGATTTCTGGTAAACAACTGCTTGTTAACAGAAAATTTAATTGCAAGATCAACTAGGAATCTCAGGATATATGTGTGTTTAACATTCCCATAAATGCTTGAATGTTCATGGTTTTCTTGAAATTATTTAAATAAAATAAGAAAACAATCTTCAAATCCAAAAGAATAGAAGTTGTCGAAATGTGTAGAAAACAAATAAATGTATAAAAAACAGAGAACGAACTTGAATTGTATTGAATTGAATCCAAAGTTATATTTATGCATTTGATTTGTGACTTTTTTCCTCATGGAAACTTATATTTATACTAAGAAAAGTAACTATACAATTCTATCTAAATTATAACTGCCATATTCTTATTCATTAAGAAATCCAACGGTTCAAGGCAAGGGTCAAGCATCAGAATCCATGGCAGAGGATCTCCATCCTCCCCCTGTTCTGTAGGGTATATTTTTCTATTGTTTTGTTATGATGTTTGTTGTCATGTGCAACTAAATCAATTTGATTTGGGTTCTACGATGAATCCAATCTTATTTTTTGGATTCTATTAATGAAGTTTTTATTAAGTTATCATTTTCTTGTGTCTGATTAATTCGTTCTTGCTTTTTCTTAATACGCTTTCAATTGAAAATCAGTAACAGTAATCTTGAAAATCGATCCGTACAAATTTGTAGGATTAACAACCCAAAATTCTTCTTCTCTTCATTGCAATTCAAATTTCTTATTTCTTAATTCTAGTTAATGACATGAAGTATGAAACCTCATGTTTTCTAATTCTTCCTTCCGAGAACGCCGTAACTTTATCTAGATTAACTTACAGCACATGTTGTCGTTAGGGTAAATAGGAGGAGATCTAAAACCAGTTTCTTAAATTATAAGTAGACACCACAAAAATGATGTTTTACCAAGTTAATTCCAACAAATACAAAGGGGGATTCAAGGATTCCATAAACACTGTTAAATATTAAAATCACAAACCTAATCTCGCAATGGCCAGAGTAATTAAACCCTGCAACCCTTTTTAATCTCTTTTCTATTTACTCTTTAAATAAGCATTACTAATTTCTAAGTTGAACGACAATCCCTATAGATACGATAAACTTACTACTTTATTGATTGTTACGATTTGGTACACTTTCCAATTTGGTCCTTTAGGTAGATTGTGAGGTTTTTACCATGCTTAACACACCAACCATGGAACCGACCATTTAAGTTTATTTTGTATTATATGTTACAAAGTTTATATTAACTATATTCGTGGTGATGCTTTTTGTAGTTTATAACATTAAAATTCTGAAGAGTATTTAAGTATGCTCATCAGGATCCATATATAGATAACATTTTCGAGTCAATGTTAGAGGTTTATAACCAGGAAGTTTTATCTATTTGTCAAATTATTCCTTGTCAATATATTAACACCTATTTTTAAAAAAAATATTAATGTCATTGTTAAGATTTATTTCAAGTTTAATAAGATCTATATTTTAAAAATAATCTCTATTGTTAAAGCCTTATATCAACTTGGGAGTTTAAATTTTCATGTAGCCTAAAATATCACATCATGACAAGAAGAAATATAATGTCATAACTCAAAATAAAACATTTTGCCTCCTAGAGCATTACAATTATCCTCAAAATAAAATAAAATATGTAATGTTTTCTCAGTTTCTAAGATAATAAGTAAAGATCAAATTAGTAAACTTAGCACTGATGTCACAATATAATATCAGTAACTAGAACCCAGTTGAAACATAAACAATAATCAAACAAACTTTAAATAAAAATATAATATAGGTGAGATAATAGATATCCACTTTATCCTCATACACAAACACATCGATATCACTCCTCAATCTTGTTACGAGGATAACCTGCATAAAATAATAGAAAAGAAACACGTAGAAAATAGGGGGTGAGATTTTATAATAGAAAATATGGTTTGAGTAGAATATATAGAGAAATAGGATATAAGTGGGTAGTGGGAATCGAACCAGCATCGTTAGCTTGGATGGCTAAGTGTTATAGCCGATATTCATAAATGAACGTTTCTATTTAAAAACCGACATGAAACTTTTGTTTCATTCAGATCCTTTATAGATTAATTTAAGAGATTGACGGAATACACGAAGAAAAAAATGACACTTAACATCTATGTTAGCCTTTCGGTATGAATACACATGTTAAAAGAAACTTAAAGTTGTAAAGTGGTAATGCATAGAAACAAACACACAAATATATGTTTATGACGACAAACCATTTGAGGCGTACACATAATACTATAAGAGATATATATATCAAATGAATCATTCCTACACATCTACTATATATGCATTTTGTACACATAACTTGTTATGAGGATAATACTCATTAAAATATAAATTACCCATTCTATTTATATTTTTCTTTAAGGTTTTAAGGTTATATTTGTCAATCAGAATTTTCAATTACAATACAACTTCTTTGGAACTTTTATAACATATTGTTTGAGTTTGATATGTTTATTCAACCTAGTTACCTCTTATTTTGGGATGGATTTATATAATTGGATTGTCTATATTTCATTATGCGCTGTTGTTTTTAGACTCGTTGTTAATGATGAACCAAAAAATCTAATTAACAATTCTAGGAAACAAATCCATGTATAGAAACAATTTTTTTTATATATATATGTCTTTGGTACTTAGATTGGTTTTCCTTTTCCTAGATTCAATCTAACATTGTTTACGTGTATCTTGCAAATTACGAATTGTGTAGACGTGTTTGGTGCGATCTTCGACTTGTGTGTGTAATAATCTCAACATACAAATTTGGTGTTGTTTCCTTATTATACATGTTGTGGCGTACTTGAGTAGATACTAAAGTTATCAGAGCATTTGTTTAGTTTTTTTCAATATTCTCAAGTGAATAAAAAATCTAGTACATATTTGGGACGAATATGGTAAAATAGTTTATCGATTAATATATATAGGGTGAACCAAGATCTACCAAGGATTAAAAAGATAATGGTAGCTATGATTTATTTTGTTATTGTTATGAGTATCATCTAAAGAGATATATTTGTTACTATATTGTCTATAGTATATGTGTGATATTTTAATTGTTTGCATACATTTATGAGCGTAAGAGCATTAGGATCATCTTTTATATATGATATTTTATTTATGTAAGATATGTCATAGATGATATATTTTTTATTTTTAATAACATAGTTATGTCCTCGGTCTATTTTAGAAATGTATTTGTTAATGATGCCTTATTATATGTTAATTTAAGGATGTTTTAATAGTGTAGGTTTTTGTGTGTCATTGATTATTATGATTATGAGGATTATAAGTAAGATAAAGGTAAAATATTATTAGGGAAACTGTGATTATGATGAAAATGATTACAAGTATGGCAATCGACTATGGATACATATATGAATATAAATAGAAACATGACTTTGTCGTGCAAACATAAAAGATTAGTTATTGATTTTTATGGATCAAGTTTCCATGACTTATAGAGATTATACATGAAGAATTTCATAAGATTTTATTGATGTTATTCCATCAGCGTGTGTATGGGCATTCACAAGGTGTATTATTGGTCCCATCTTTTAGAAAGAATATTATCATTATTTTGAACATGGTTGAATGCCACAATAGTGGTCTATTCTAGCACAAGTTATGGACTGTGGCAAATTTAAAGCATTTAGACTCCATTAGAAGTAAAATGGTGTTTTCTCATTGTTAGTGAGAATATTTGTGGCTTCATAATTTACCAGTTTAATTGTCAACGCTTAGTTTGACATGTATCAAAATCATATGAATGATCTGAAAGGAAATTTAATGATGATGTACAATATAACTGAGTCGAGGATGTGTGGTGTATTTTTTGTGTGGTGTACTTATTTTCATCCTATTATTTTGATGTTTCTAGAGTCTTAGTAACTATTTAAAATGATCCACTTTTACAAGGCTTTGTCTTTTATTGTGTTGTTGGAGTACCCCTTGTACTCCTTTTTCAATTTGAAATATATTTTAAATGATTCTAATGCGATTAAATAAATTGCAAGGTCGAAGTATTACATGAAAGATTAGAGAATTATGTTTTACCTTAGTTGATCACGCACTTACAAATACCCTTCATGCACTTGATAGGGTATTTTGAAGGGCCAGGAAATTTTTCCTGGCAATCGGCATCAGTGTCACACCATACTGTAATTGTAAATAAAGATAAAGAAATATTACTAAATATGAGAGAAATGTATTGTCTAAGATAAAAAAAGAATAAAATGAGCTTACGTTTACTATTATATACAACAAGATACAAAGAAAAGAAAAGGGTCGCATTATAAACAAACTTGAGAATTTCAGCCATTTTTTTTTAACTTTGCATATAACAAATGTTCAATTGTCTGATAAGTTTATATAGTAAAAAACTTCATCGAATGTTTACATCAAGTAAATAGTTTTTAACAACTCTTCCGTTGCACAAAATTCCTCACCAAATATAATTATTAGTAAATGTAATTAAATTAAATTTATGTATCATGTTTGTCCCTTTAACCTATGTAATAGACATTGCATAAAAATGTTGTTTTTAATTATAGTTAAAACCTATTCAGCAATATTCAATTTGTTTTTATTCTTCAAAAAATAACTCATTTAACTATAAATTTAAGGATCTAGTGTACCGGTACACTCAAATATGTTGGGTGTACCGTAGAATTTGCATATATATATATATATATATATATATATATATATATATATATAAGGAGGGATCCATTGACTCCAAGAGAAACACTTTAGAGTTACTCTAAATCTTAACCCTTAAATTTATTTTAATCCAATGGCCTTAATTAATCATAAATTTGTATTACCGCACCAATGTTCCCTCTCCCTCATTCAAGCATTGTTTCCCCCTCTTTCATTCATTCCCCTGCCATCGGCCAGGAAAAAAAATTAGGGTTTCGTTTCTTTAAACCATATATCAGAGAGGGTATTTCAATTACTTGATTTCAACCTTTTATCAAAAGGTGTTTTCTTTTTTGGATTTTTCTGCACAAATATCAAATGAATTCAAATCAAATCAATGAATTATGTTGGTTGTCATGCATACAAAAGTTTCACAGGCATGCCTATCTAGACAAAAATTACGTAGAACGTATATGAGTTTGGCCATTGAAGCATAAATCCATCGCTCCAACCCAAACATAATATATATATATAGTATTGATTATCTTTTTTATTATTTCAATTAAAAACTCTTTTTCTTCATCTTGGATTTTTTATGGTATGGATTATCACAATAGCAATTCGTATAACAAAGTGTCAAAAAGAGAAGATGATTTGCAAAACAAAAAACGGAAGATGAACATAGTGGGAGAGAGGGATGGAAATTGGAGAGCTTGTCGTGAAGGATCACATGAGCGTTCAGATTAAAGTGGAAAAGGATTTGATCCGTTAATTTTAATCTAATGGCTGTCGTTTATTCCTCTCATGCCCTTATATATACTAGCGTCCAGACGGGTACGGGAGTGCCCGTCTGTCCGTTTTTTCTACTGCGCTAATGTGTGTATAGACTTGACTATGTTTCTTGTGAAAATATTTGTTTTGTTTCAAGTTTGCATGTAATTTATATATTTTTCTTGAACCTACAAATAAAATAATATATTACAATTATATTTTGTTTGGAAAAGTTGCTACATGAAAGCGCGTTTCTCCGTACAAGGTTGATGATCGGAAAGATAAAATAGACATCATCCCGGCAAAGCCTTAAGTACTTCGTTGTTGATTGAAAGTTTTCGATGACGAGCATAAGTTGCGCTGGATTTAAAAAAGTTCCTCATACTAGATGCTGCGACCTTATTGAAATTGATGAGGAAAGCATTATTTGGGAGACGTTCCATCATTGCAATATATTGTTCTTTCTTTCATAAAACGACAAAAATGAAAATTTAGCAATGGAAGGTAGGTTGAGAAATGGAGTGAACAAGGACACTTTTTAAAGAACAGATTGGGGAAGAAGTGAAGCTACAAACTCTACATTTCCCTTGATTAGTAACTGCTGCGTGTTGGGATTGAAAGGTTGATTTCTGGACTTAGTGGCAAAGTAGAAAATTCGAGGGAAACCGATCGACAAGAATGAGGCGCAGTAATGATGACAATAGGAAAACGCGAAAGATTCGAAGAATAGAATTTATATTATATTTTTTATACTATTGGTCTCATTTTAAAAGATAAGTATAATTTGTTATAATATGAAAGGAAAAAAATATATATAACAATAATTTTAATCAAAATTGTCTTAATAAAAGAAAGGAAATATATATATATATATATATGCACACACACACACACAGACTACGAGGCACAAAAAAATTATTCTGGTTCACCGTCAACCTGATTGGCTAGACCAGTCTTCCCTTTCTATAGTGTTTTAGATTTCACACCTAAAAACGACATCATACATAGTAAAATAATTTTGTAATATTAAAATTGTTTTCATTTCTAATTTTTCATCGATTAATAACTTCTTTTAACTTTTAATAAAGTCAATATATATACATAGCTATTTATTTATTGATAATAAAAATTATTAATAATATTTCTATAGTTTAATATGATGGTCAACATTGTCCACGTATGCTTATTTTTAGGATAAGGATTGATATCAGTGTATAAATAATCTCTTGTGTTTCAATACACTGTATGCAGTGTTTGTGTTTTGTTTGAAATATAAATTGTTTAGCTGAAATGGAAGGTTCTATGAAAATGACAATGAAGTTTGTTTTCTTTTTGGTCGTTGTTGCGATGAGCCTAATGGAAAATGCATATGCCACACGGCCCGGAGTTCGTGTTGATGATCATGCACATGTGCCTTCTTGCTACATATTATGCGCTTTTAACAAGCAATGTTGCCCCCCTTCTAGAGTACCCTAAATTTACTTCATCTTTATTTAGTTTACAATAATACTATTGAGTTGGAGAAAACTCAGTCTCAGATGTAATAATTGAATGATATGAATAAATAAAATATTACTATTCCAATTATTTTCTTGTTTGCATTTCTATACAATAAAATGGATCGTGACCAATTTTTTTTTATTAAGGTCTGCAACCGCAACCTGGGTTTCAATATCAGTGTTTTGATACAGAATAAACATGATGTAATAGCAATTAAACCATAACTCATACTGTTACCGCAATTTATAAATCCAATAATAACTAGTTAAAGAACAAACACATTTCAATACATAAAAAAATAAAAAAATATGGCTCCGCGTCAGCATAATCGACCAAAGCTTAAATCCCTCGGAGAAGCGGAAATGTACGAGGAACCAAAGAATCTCGGCATAGAATCGGCATGAGAGGAAAATGTCTGTCATGGAGTAATAATCATCAGAGCCTGGAGGTAGCGAAAAGGTATTGGGCTTCCTCCCGTCTCCTTTATAGGTCTTGTATGAAGTAGACATGAATCTATATTCCAAGCAAGGATGAAGGGCCCTCAACCGAAAGCAACAGTCGATGTTCATGATGGCCCTCTTACAATTGGCGAGTTTCCTACGCTCGAAGAGATCTTTGAAGACAGAGAAAAACTCATATGTCGAAGTCCTGCCTCTAGCTTGCACATTCAACATGATCATCATGAAATATTTATCCCCGTTAGATCCTTGAATAGTTGCTTCATGCAGAATTCGTTTGATTTCCTTCAAGTCAGGAACCATTTGCTGGAAAAATTGAGATGCTAGTGCTACGGTGTACGTTGCATGCCCACTGAAAGAAAGTTGCTACATGAAAGCGCGTTTCTCCGTACAAGGTTGATGATCGGAAAGATAAAATAGACATCTTCCCGGCAAAGCCTTAAGTACTTCGTTGTTGATTGAAAGTTTTCGATGACGAGCATAAGTTGCGCTGGATTTAAAAAAGATCCTCATACTAGATGCTGCGACCTTATTGAAATTGATGAGGAAAGCATTATTTGGGAGACGTTCCATCATTGCAATATATTGTTCTTTCTTTCATAAAACGACAAAAATGCAAATTTAGCAATGGAAGGTAGGTTGAGAAATGGAGTGAACAAGGACACTTTTTAAAGAACAGATTGGGGAAGAAGTGAAGCTACAAACTCTACATTTCCCTTGATTAGTAACTGCTGCGTGTTGGGATTGAAAGGTTGATTTCTGGACTTAGTGGCAAAGTAGAAAATTTGAGGGAAACCGATCGACAAGAATGAGGCGCAGTAATGATGACAATAGGAAAACGCGAAAGATTCGAAGAATAGAATTTATATTATATTTTTTATACTATTGGTCTCATTTTAAAAGATAAGTATAATTTGTTATAATATGAAAGGAAAAAAAATATATAACAATAATTTTAATCAAAATTGTCTTAATAAAAGAAAGGAAATATATATACCACGTATGCTTATTTTTAGGATAAGGATCAACATTTCTGTATAAATAATCCTTTTTGTTTCAACACATTATATGCAGAGTTTGTTCTTTGTTTGAAAAATAAATTGTTTAGCTGAAATGGAAGGTTCTTTAAAAATGGCATTGATGTTTGTTGTCTTTTTTGTTGCTATTGCGTTGAGCCTTGTGGGAAACACATATGCCACACGACAAGGAGTAAGTGTTGATGACTACGCACCTGTGCCTTCTTGCTACATATTATGCGCTTTTAACAAGCAATGTTGCCCCCCTTCTTTAGTACCCTAAATTTCTTTCATCTTTATATAGGTTACAATAATAATATAGAGTTGGCGAAAAACCTGTCTCACATGTAATAATTGAATTATATGAATGAATAAAATATTATTATTCATTTTATTTTTTGTTATTTGAATTTTGATACAATATATGTACTTATTTATGTGCATGACCGAAGATATCACACTCCAATTTTCTGTACCTTGATCATTGTAAAACAATGAGATCAAGTTTAATTATCCTAAGTTTGATGACTAAGTTGATTGATTAGAAGTGTTCAAAAAGTTGTCTTTTTACCAACGGAGTGCCGTGAAGAAGCGACAAATGATGATAGTGATGAGGTGGGTAGATTGGATGTTAGAGTTTTGACAACTTATTATGTTCCTGCCGTAACAGTTGTGGTGGTATTTGGTGGTTGATTTCTATGGACGATCACAAAATAGAGATTTTATTTATTGTTATATTTTTATAATGGTTTCACTTTACGGTTTTTTATTTAATTAAACATTAGGAAAATAAGTGAGTTAGAGATATACTTTTTTCTTAAGTATCAAATTGAATATATAGTTTATTTTCGTGTCATTATTCATAAAAAAAATGTTGGATTATATATACGTTTATGTAATTTTTCCAATGTGAAATATATTCCGCAAGACTATGTAGATTAATTCCTTGAATAATATGCGAATTAAATGAACAAAAAAGATTTAAGTTCGATCTATAAAATATTGAACCATGAGTGGTGTCTCGGTACATAACAAAGAAAAAATTCTTAAATCTCAAAGATAAAATACAATATATTTTTACAGTTGTCATTCTTCTAGGACGCTGGCGAAACTCAAACCCGAGAACTCTCTAAGAGTTCTAGTATTGCTACATACCCATTCTTCAGAACATAACTAAAAAACGTTGTTCCACACCCAAACTCATACTCGAATTCACATCCTTGGCATTTTTCTATAAAAGATTTGTATATCTCATTTGGATTAGGTATATGAGTGAAATTACATGTTCAATAAGACGTCTCTTGCAACAAGAAAATAAGGGTCGTTAACAGATTATTCATTGCTAGATCCAAACTTAGCATTCTTATAAGTTTCCTCACTGTTTGAATCACAGATGTTAGTGTGAATCTCACAATCTCGTTCTTCATCATTGTTGTTCTTCACATCCCTTTTGTAAACTTGCACTAGTAGTCCCTTTTGATTTTCATCTCAATTTCATCATTTTAATTCTTCAAAAATGACATCTATGTCGATTATTACTTTATTTTGCGAGCGATCAAGAACCTTGTAACCTTTATATTAATTTATAATCCCAAAATGAACACATTTGACACCTTTTGCATCAAGCTTCTTTCTATTATCATGAGGTACATATGCATCTGCTATTCAACCAAAGACTCTAAATTAATAGACAATAGACTTCAAATCACTCCAAGTTTCCTCAGATGTCGTATGTTTCACTATAATCACACCTATTTACAAAATGATCAAGGACACATCCAAGAGATTTCTCTATGCTTAAGCACAAATGCAAGAGACTTCTAATTAGTCTAGAAAAATTTCAAGAGACTTCTATGCTCTAGGACTCTCTACCTAAAGACTTAGGGCCTGTTTGATTGCCTTTTTAAAAACTGTTTTTCTGTTTTTAAAAATTAGAGAATTAAAAACTTGTTTGAATAATTGTTTTATAATACTGTTTCTAAAAATCATTTTTAAAATTGGTGTTTTTAAAATCAAAAAATCAAAACTGATAATCCATGTTTTGCATTTTACTTTTCACTTTTTTGAGTATCCAAACGAAAACTGAAAACCCGGAGAAAAGGGTTAGTTTTCATTAATGGCAAAATCGTTATTAATGGCAACTTTGATTAATAAAAATCTAAACAAATAAAAAATGGTAGTGTGGCACGCGCATGTGTAAGGTTTTGAAAGAATATTCTCTTTGTTTTTTTGAAAAATTTGAAAGAAATATTCTTGTTCTTTTTCTTCATCAAATTAATTAATAAAAATTTCTCATCTCATTTAATGTTTTCTTATCATCCAATCAAAATGAATTGAAACATTTATTTTATATCAACCAATAAAAAAAGGATTATGACACATTTGTTTTTCATGAGCCAATCAAAATGGATCATGACTCATTTGTAAATTAAAAAATGTTTTTTTTTCTAGATATAGACAATTTGTTTTTCATCATTTTCATCTTTCTCCCATAAAAATGTATTGTGTGTTTTTATTTGCATAGCAGTAGATTATGGGGTTGATTTTTTTATTTATTTTTTATTTGTATCTTATTACTAAGTCTACCTTTTTAGGGTTCCATTTGAGAACATCTGAACATGTGACTCCAAATTCTGAAAATTTATTGACTTACTTATATATTGTATATCTTCATGCATGTTGGCCAAATCGCAAGTTCATCCTATGATACTCAACTTCTAACGATTCATCACATATTGTCACTTTTTTATCATACTTCATTCGTTCCACAATGAGTGATCCAATTGAGGGTTTGACATATGTGAATGCACAATTTTGACATTTAATATCTTTAAATAGCTATTAACAAAATTTATAAAATTTGATATTTTAAAAGTTTTAATCGTGACAAATCTAACAAAAAAATTCAATATATATAAACCTAAGTATTTAAAATTATTTTCTCAAAAAAAGTATTTAAAATTATAAATTTGTTTTTAAAAAATTAGATTGCAAGTAGATTTTTTTATTTTTACATCTCGAAAACTGTTTTTGAAAATTAGAATGCCAAATGAATTTTTTGTTTTCTCATCTCTAAAACAGTTTTGAAAAATTACGTCACCAAACAAATTTTCTTTTTCTCTCTTCTTTAAAACTGTTTTCTAAAACAGATTTATAAAACATATTTTAAAAACTAAAAACAAAAACTGATCCAAACAGGCCCTTATTCTCTAGGATTCTAACTAAAGACTTCCCTTTTGTTTAAGTACAACTGCTTAAGACTTCTCATCACAGGAATCTTGGAATCATCTCCACCTTCGATTGATTCTAAAAATGCATCGTGATAATTAAATATCCAACCTTTAGTTCCTATAATGTGATAGCTACATCTTTACTTAAGGAACTATACTTATTTTCTTATTGTTGTATGCACCTTTTCTTGAGCTGGAAGAAACATTTCTTCTGTATCACCAAACTCAGTAAAATTTGCATTTTCAATTTCCCAATTGGGACATTCATTCTAATAATACCCTTGTTTGTCACGTTTGTAGCATTCAGCCAGTTCACTTGCCTGTTTTACTCTTCACGTCTTCTAGCACCAATAAGTCCTATTCCACGCCTGTAACTCTTTCTATAGTTGGGCATATTCAAAGTTGGTTCATCATCTTTCTCTTTATCAAATTTTGTTCTTCATTCTTTATCATGCAAGCTTCTTTGCTGATCATCGAGTGAAATAGTAATGACATCATTATATATGTCTATGGAGCACAAAAAGAATATATGGTTTTAAGTTGCCTTTTTCACTTCCGATTATACCACTAAACAAATTTTCCTATAAGAATGCCACATTGTTGATGTTATTCAAAAATATAAAAAATTTATATTATATTTTTTATAGTATTCGTCTCATATAAGAATATAGGTCTAGTTTATTATAATATGAAAGTACAAAATACCTATATCTATATCTATAATTAAAGAAGAGTAGAGCACGTGCGCATATGTATATATATATATATAGGCTTAAATGCCGTTTTGGTCCCTTATGTATTTAATTGGTATCGCTTTGGATCCTTCACTAAAACAAAGATTGTTTGAGTACTTTAAGTTTTTTTTAGTCTCGTTTTGGTCCCTTCTGTTAGGTTTCCGTTAGGTTTAATAAAAAACGTTAAGTGTGGACACATATCACGTTGTCATTGGCTCTAAGATTTTTTTTTTTACAAAAAAAAATAAATAAATTTAACATATATATTTTATTTTTTTGTTAAAAATTCCCAGAACCAATGACAAAGTGACACGTGTCACTATGACATTGGCTTTGGGATTTTTTTTAAAAAATATTTTTTTTTCTAAAAAAAAAAACTCAGACCCAATGACAAGGTGACATGTGTGCAGGAGTTAACTTTCTTTTTAAACCCTAACGGAAACCTAACAGAAGGGACCAAAATGAGACTAAAAAAAAACTTAAGATACTCAAACTATCTTTTTTTTAGTTAAGGGACCAAAACGATACCAATTAAATAGTTAAGGGACCAAAAGAGCATTTAAGCTTATATATATATATAGAGAGAGAGAGAGGGTGGGGATATTTTGACTCCAAGAGTAAGTGTAACATCTTACTCCAAATCTTGACCTTTAATTCTAATATTGGTTAATGGTTTAGGTTAATTGATATGATAGGCTTTAATTCAATTTTCTATTGTAGTATTTTTTTTGAAGGAATTTTCTATTGTAGTATTAAAAGACATTTATTGTTTTGTTATTTCGTAGTGATAAAAAAATTATTTCATCTAAAATTAAACTTGAGGTAGCTAAATATATATTATTAGGGGTAGCTAAATATAAAAATATACCTACTTACTAAGAAAAATATTTTTTTTTGGGGTAGCAAGGGCTACCCCTCCCTTGTACTACCATCCGCCCTGTATGTTGGGAAGGAATCCTATTTCTGAACAAAATAGAGAAATGCCTATTGTTGGTGGAACTGGTGTTTTTAGATTTGCTAGAGGGTTTGCTATTGCAAATCATGTTGATTCTATTTCTACACCTGAACATTTTGTTGTTGAGTATAATATTACTGTTTCTCATCCCTTTTCATTGCATGATTTTTCTTCTTCTTCCATTGTTTTTTTTTGTTTCACGCTAAAATATTTTTTGAGTCTTAAATTAAAATCCTTTCTTTGAAATAAAATTTTTAAGATTCACTCATTCTATTCCTTCAAAAAAATTGCATAAGAAAAAAATATTTGCATATATTTTTTTACGCTAAAAGAATTTTTTTCTTCTTTTTTCTTCTCCCTTTACTTTTTTAACGCTAAAAAAATTCCATATTTATTCGTTATCCCGTTACTATTTTTTATACGACTTTTTTTTTTTTATTTCTTCATTATAGTCCTGATCTTTTCTTATGTTTTTTCGTAAATACACATTTTTGTACTAATCTGTCACGAAAAAAAAGACGATAGAGGAAGTAACCCTAGTCTTTTCTTATATCTAATTCATTTACAATAATTGCATAAAAAAATAAATAAATTTGTGTATTTTCTTATATACATAACGACAAATTAAAATAATCATCTCCATCGTAATTAATTTTTGTTGTCACTTACATACATAGGGGATGATGTTATTTGAGAAAGAGCTCAAGAATTCAACATAACATAAAGAAGAAAAAAAACACGTGAATCCAACATAACATAACATAACATAACATAACAAGGGCTAAAAATTCAAAAACAAATTCGCAAAAATTCCAACATCGTAAAGAGGGTATATTTGGGCACACATTATGCCACTCAAATGCTTTGTAAATCACCATGTTGTGGATCCAAGCATGGTCATAAACCTGCATTTGAACATAAGTAAAATTAGTTATTTTAATCATTAATTTAAATTAAATAATAAAGACAACATGTACAAATGTAAGAACACTTACCTACAAATGCATTAATCATGTTGAATTTTTATTTCAAGGAAAGGATTTTAATTTAACCCTAAAAAAATATTTTTGCGTGAAACAAAAAAAAACAATGGAAGAAGAAAAAAATCATGCAATTAAAAGACATTTATTGTTTTTTTATTTTGTAGTGATAAGTGTTAACTACAATAGAAAATGAAATTAAAGCATATCATATCAATTAATCTAAGTCATTAACCAATATTAAAATTAAAGGTCAAAATTTGGAGTAAGATATTACACTTACTCTTGGAGTCAAAATATCCCCACCCATATATATATATATATATATATATATATTCTAGTTCACTGTTAACCTTATTGACTAGTCCAGTCAACTCTTTCTAGAGTGTTTTAAATTTCTAACCTAAAATGGACTTCATCCTAAAAAAAAAAAAAAAAAAAAAAATTTCATTTAATATCATCTTTTGACTTATAATAAATTCAATATATATAGCTATTTATTTATTAATAATATATTTGTAGTTTAATATGATGGTCAACATTGTCCACGTATGCTTATTTTTAGGATAATGATCAACATTTGTGTATAAATAATCCCTTTTTGTTTCAACACATTATATGCAGAGTTTGTTCTTTGTTTGAAAAATAAATTGTTTAGCTGAAATGGAAGGTTCTTTAAAATTGGCATTGATGTTTGTTGTCTTTTTTGTTGCTATTGCTTTGAGCCTTGTGGGAAACACATATGCCACACGACAAGGAGTAAGTGTTGATGACTACGCACCTGTGCCTTCTTGCTACATACTATGCGCTTTTAACAAGCAATGTTGCCCCCCTTCTTTAGTACCCTAAATTTCTTTCATCTTTATATAGGTTACAATAATAATATAGAGTTGGCGAAAAACCTGTATCACATGTAATAATTGAATTATATAAATGAATAAAATATTATTATTCATTTTATTTTCTGTTATTTGAATTTTGATACAATATATGTACTTATTTATGTGCATGACCGAAGATATCACACTCTAATTTTCTGTACCTTGATCAATGTAAAACATTGAGATCAAGTTTAATTATCTTAAGTTTGATGACTAAGTTGATTGATTAGAAGTGTTTAAAAAGTTGTCTTTTTATCAACGGAGTGCCGTGAAGAAGCGACAAATGATGCTAGTGATGAGGTGGGTAGATTGGATGTGAGAGTTTTGACAACTTATTATGTTCATACCGTAACAGTTGTTGTGGTATTTGGTGGTTGATTTCTATGAACGATCACAAAATAGAGATTTTATTTATTGTTATATTTTTATAATGGTTTCACTTTACGGTTTTTTATTATGTTCATTACGGTTTTATTAAGTATCAAATTGAGTATATAGTTTATTTTCGTGTCATTATTCATAAAAAAAAATGTTGGATTATATATACGTTTATGTAATTTTTCTAATGTGAAGTATATATTCTGCGAGACTATGTCGATTAATTCCTTGAATAATATGTGAATTAAATGAACAAAAAAGATTTAAGTTCGATCTATAAAATATTGAACCATGAGTGGTGTCTCGGTACATGACAAAGAAAAAAACCATAAATCTCAAAGATAAAATACAATATACTTTTACAGTTATCATTCTTCTAGGACGCTGGCGAAACTCAAACCCGAGAACTCTATTATCATAATGTACATATGCATCTGCTATTCAACCTAAGACTCTAAACTAATAGACAATAAACTTCAAATCACTCCAACTTTCCTCAGATGTCGTATCTTTCACAGATAGATAGAGACTTTTATTCAATATATGAATGGCCCACAGACTAGCTTCATACTAGAATCTCTTTGGTACATCTCTACCAGAGAACATGCTTCTCACTATGTTCATCATTGTTTTCTTCTTTAATTTTGAGATTCCATTCAAACATGGAGATTAAGTTTTCTTTTAAACCATGCAAGCTCCAAAATTCATTAAAGAATATATAACTGAATTCACCACCACTATTAGTTATGCGACACTGAGTTTGACATCTTGACTCTTTTTTAACAAGATCTTTGAACTTTATGAGTACACCAAATGCATATGACTTAGGTTGGTTGGTTGTGTTGGCTTGGGACTTAGGAGTTTACTCATCCTTAAGGTATGATATTCGATTCACTCCGGTGAGAATTTAGGTGGCCTATTTCAACTTCTTAAAAAAATGACAAAATTAAAATTATACCGCAATTTGGAGAGCTCAAGCATAAGTGAAATTTATATACCAACTACATTACTCCTCAACAAAAGGTGGGTAGTCTACTCATGTTGAGTTGACACAAATCAAAATCATTCATTTATTTTGTGAATTACTGATGTAAGAATTAGAGAGCTAAAGCAGAAGTGAAATTTATAAGTGAGATTTATATACCAACTATACATTACCCTTCAACAAAAGGTGGATAATCTAGTAATGCTGAATTAACACCAATCAAAATTATTTGTTCATTTTGTAAATTACTGATGTAACAAACATCTAAGAACAGGTATATGTGGAGGAAAATCCTATTAAATTGCATAGGACCATTCAGCCACCAGAGAGGATCTGAGTCGTCCAAATATCACCGATGATCATAAAATTGAGACAATATATACACCCAAATAAATAATGACGAAAACAAAGGTACCAATTGAGTTTGTTTTGATATGTATCCATCATCCAATTGTCATGTCTTATTTTCATAGAAATTCATTGCATAATAAATTCAAATGTTAATATAATTATGTATTTATTTATTTGTTAATTAGTTTAATGGTTAGAAATTCACCTTTTTAAAATAATTAAGTAGAGTGTCCGGACATTCAGAAACGGCACATCATCTCTTCCTTTGTTGTGCTATTTATGACAGTGTCTGGTATCATGTTCGAACTTGGCTTGGTATAGATTTTGTTGCTTCTAATATTCTTCGACATCACTATATTCAGTTTTCTTATATGGTGGGTATGTCGCGTTCTTCACACATTTTCTTCAAAGTTATATGGCTTATTTAGAAGGAAATGAATAATAGTATTTTTAAAAATATGGCTTCAGACCCGTCAGTTCTCATTGATAAGGTAAAGCTTAATTCCTTCTTGTGGATGAAATCAAAACAGGTGTCATTCAGTTACAGTTTTCATGAATGGTGGAAACATCCGCTCGTGTGTATGGGTGTCCACTTGTAATTATTTTCGTTGTTTTGTTTATGATGCCCCCAATTATCTGGCATCAGTGACACAGTAACTTTTTGGGTGCTTTTATCTTTGCACACCTTGTGTGGGATGAGGTCTCATTGTTTTTAATATATCTCATTTTGGCTTGTTAAAAACAAAATAGAGGGTCTGGGGTTCGAATCCTGGTTCCTGCATATAATATGCAATATCTCTATCAATTGAGCTAAACTTTATAGGAACAACATTCTTTTTTTTTTTTAATATTTACTAGGGAAAAGACGGGCACTCACGTGCCCGTCTTGCCACTCTTTTTGTTGCGCTAACATTTGAAAATTATAAATGATGTTTTTTTTATGAAAATTTTAATTTTGATTAAAATTAAAAAAAAATTGCTTTCGGATTATAATAAATCAAACTAATCATAATTTACTATTTTAATGAAACCAACAATATAACAAAAAAATATAGTCTAAATTCTTATTTATTTTTAATAAAACCAACAACAATATTTATTATAGAAAAAGTTTTTTTTAAGGGTATAATTGGAATAATGAAAAAGTAAGTATATATACACTCATCTAGTTTGTTACATTTTTTAAATAATAAAGAAAAAAAAATATTTTTTTAATGACACCAATAACAATCTTTATTATAGAAAAAAAAATTGTTTAAAAGTATAATTGAAATAATGAAATAGTAAGTATATACACACTCATCTAGTTTGTTACATCTTTTAAATGATAAAAAAAAAAAAAAAAAACTAGAAGTTTGTTTTTGTTACATATTTATTTTAATATTTAAATTTATTCTTATCTATTTGTTACCTATATTATTTGTATTGAAAATTGAGGACATTATTAAAAAGAGAAAAAATCAACCCAAAAAAGTGAAAACAAAAACCAACCCAAAAGAGATATAGAGGATGGTATATATAGTACATAATATAGATATAGTACTCATATCCAACTAAATTACAAAGTATCTAAAAAGTTACCTTAAAAAAATTCTTTAACATTAATCTACTATTACTATTTCAGATGCTCTTTATAAAAAGAAGAGAAAAACACAGGAAAAAGATAGGTAGAGATCATTTTTCATACATTACTTATGTACACCCCATGTGTTAGAGATATTTTAGTAATTTTATATCATATCATCACCCGTTTTCATCTCTTCTTTCAATGTTTTTACCACGTATCACAAATGTGTATGGTGTAAAAGGGTGCATGTCATCTAAGATGGTTTATGTATAAGAGCTCAAAACACAGATGGTGTATTTGATTGAATTCTCTAAAAAGCAAACACAGAAAACAGAACTCAACACAGAAAAGACTAAGAAATGGAGAAAGAAATAAAAAACCAAATACCTCACTGTTTAATCATTCCATATCCAACACAAGGTCACATAAACCCAATGCTTCAATTCTCAAAACGTTTACTCCAAAAAGGACTAAAAGTCACACTAGTAAACACCATATCATCTTCCAAAACCTTCAAAACCATAAACCTAAACACTTCCATCGAATTCGAAACCATCTCAGATGGTTTCGACGATGGTGGTCTAACCGCCGCAAAAAACATCGAGACATACATAGAAACCTTTCGTCGAACCGGATCACAAACTCTAACTCAACTTCTTCACAAGTTAACAAAATCAAACAACTCTATAGATTGTGTTATTCATGATGCTTTCTTGCCTTGGGTGGTTGATGTAGCTAAAGAATTTGAACTATATGTTGCTGTTTTTTTAACTCAAGCTTGTTGTGTTAATAGTATAAATTTTCATGCTTTTAAGGGATGGTTGGATTTACCTTTGTTGGAGAAAGAAATTGTGTTACCTGGATTGCCTAAGCTTGAAGCTGCTGATTTGCCTTCTTTTTTGTATAAATATGGAACTCATCCTGGTTACTTTGATATTTTGACTAACCAATTTTCAATGATTGATCAAGTTGATTGGGTTCTTGCTAATACTTTTTATGAATTGGAGCCAGAGGTATGTCACTCATACAATGTTTAATTATTATTTTTTATTTTTTTTTTGTGTTTACTGATCATTGTAGAAGAAAGAGATTATGTTAATTTTGAGTTCACTTGCAGATTGCAACATAAATAAAACTTGAGTAAATAATACCAACGACGGTTGAGTCTAGCGGAAGAGGTTAGACTCCTACAGTTTGGCAAACTAATGTTCGAATCCTGGTTGTAGAAGTGTCCAAATTTAGTACCCGACAATGCCTCAAATAGGATAACCTCCAATAGAGTAAACTCATGGGAAACATAATTTTTTTTTGTTGAAAGATGGTTATAATCTGGGATTAAACTCTTGTATTAATCTAAGTGCATTAATCAATATATAGTGTCAAACCATTTGGTTATACAAGATTATACATTGCAGATGTGTCGCAATTTTACAATGTTTTAAAAATCGAACTGAACATCAATTCGGCTAGACCACCAAGTCATTATATAATGACTTTAAACCGGAGCGAAACCAGAATTGATATGCTAAAATAATCAAAGCATACAGTTCCGATTCACAGTTTAGCCAGTTGAGCCATCCTTTTCGATCTGGCTTTTAAAACACTGTAATTTTTGATATCATCTAAAATTGCGATTAAAGGAGGCACCAATCGCCGTACCCGATACATAAAAATATTTGATGTCAAACTCTAAATTTTGATAACATAGTATTTTCATTTATAAAAAAATGCCCTTAATTTTAGTTGAATGTTTTTATTAGTATTTGTTTAGATATTGATGATTGAAATGTGAATGAGATTTGATTTATAGGTTGTAGATTGGCTTAAGAAGATTTGGTCATTGAAGACAATAGGACCATGTGTTCCATCCATGTTTTTAGACAGAAGGATCCAAGATGACAATGACTATGGTATTAACATCTTTAATCCAAATTCTGAATCTTGCATCAAATGGTTAGATGATAAACCAAAAGGTTCAGTTGTGTATGTATCGTTCGGAAGCAGGTCAAGTCTTAGTGAAGACCAAACTGAGGAAATAGCTTATGGTTTGAAAAACTGTGGCAGATTTTTTATATGGGTTGTTAGAGAATCTGAAAAAAGTAAAATTCCGAAGGGATTTTCGGAAACATTAGAGAAAGGTTTGATAGTGACATGGTGTCAACAACTAGAAGTGTTTGCACATGAAGCTGTTGGATGTTTTGTAACACATTGTGGTTGGAATTCAACATTGGAAGCTTTGAGTTTAGGAGTTCCGATGATTGCGATGCCAATTTGGACTGATCAAATTACAAATGCAAAGTTTATTGTTGATGTATGGAAAATTGCTGTTAAAGGTGTTGGTGATGAGAAAGGGGTGGTTAGAAGAGAAAGTATTGAAGATTGTATAAGGGAAATAATGGAGACAGAAAAGGGAAATGAATTGAAAAATAATGCTATCAAATGGAAGAATGTGTCGAAGAAATCAGTTGATGAGGGTGGAAGTTCTGATAAGAATATTGTTGAGTTTGTGAATGAATTGATGCTCAGAAGGAAGAAGTTCTAGTAAAGATAGTGTACATGTTTCTTCAAATTATGATATGCTATGTCATATATAACATTGATGCTTTAGATGGAAGGAGCAGCTGATGTCTGACATGACACTTATATACCTGTCGTTACCCTTGGTCATTCCATTTTGTCAAGTTACTATCGGTGTCGACATGTTAGTGTTAGTATTATGTTTGAGTTTAGGAGTTACTATCTATGTCTGTTAGAAATAAATGTTGCTGGCTATGTCTGTTAACATGAAACGAAGGTTGAATTTTGAAGTTAAGGAAATAATTTTATGGTATGAAATATGTAAAACGCCTGCGACTGTGAGTCTGATCTAGACAGTAAAAAAAAAATTGTATGTCTTGTGAAAACTGCACGATTTGAGGTCGCGAAAAAACAGATTGCCTTTTATCATAACTATTATAAAAGTCACATATAGATTGTTGTGATCTGTTACAGTTTTACACTGATAGTGCATTAAATCAGCTTATTTAGGAAGTAGCTTTTATAGTACATCTCAATATTGAGTCAAAGCAGCCACAAATTCTTCTATATTCTTATCAGATCTTCCACCCTCATCAACAGAACTCTTAGCCAAATTCTTCCATTTCAAAGCATTTTTCTTAATTTCATTTCCTTTTTCAGTCTCAATTATTTCCTTTATACAATTCTTAATTGTTTCACTTCTAACAATCTCTTTCTCATCAGCAACAGCTCTAACTCCCATTTTCCACACATCAGCAATAAACTTTGCATTCGTAGCTTGATCGGTCCAAAGCGGCATTGCAATCAATGGTACACCAATGCTCAAAGCTTCCAACGTCGAGTTCCAACCACAGTGTGTCACAAAACATGCCACAGCTTCATGTGTTAACACTTCTAATTGTGGACACCATGTCACTATTAAACCATTCTTCGATGTTTCTTCAAACCCTTTTGGAAGCTTAACTTGTTCAGATTCTCTAACAACCCATAAGAAATATTTTTCACTATCGTTTAATCCCAAAGCTAGTTCTTCTATTTGCTCTTCACTAAGACGAGCATTGCTCCCAAATGAGACGTACACAACAGACCGTTTTGGTTTCTCGTTCAGCCATTTGATGCTAGATTCTGTATTTGGATCTGAAACGCTAACACCATATTCTTTGTCATCTTTGATTCTTTTATCCAAATGCGAAGATGGCACTGATGGTCCGATTGTCTTTAATGGCCAAATCTTACTCAACCAATCCACCACCTAAATCAAATTCATTTAAGATTATATTCATAATCAATAAAAATAGAAGACTACCAAGAAATTAAAAACCGTCCGCGGTGGTTAGAAATCAAAGAGTGTCATTGTTCCAAACCAAATTCCCCAGAAAGATAGTGTGCTGATACTTATGACGCTTCGTATAAAAGAAACATATTCAATTGATTGAGAAAGTTTATGAAAAGAAATATATGATACTCTATATAAAGAACTTGTGAAGCCTGTAATCTGTGAAGCACGGATACTTGAAATTTCAAACCGTATGGTCCTCGATACATATCGACACGTCGTATCGTGTCCATGCTTCATAGTAAGTGGATAACTTTTCTCAACCATAAAAAAATATATACCTAAGGAAGTTGAACTTATGGAGGATTAACTTATAACTATTTATTAACAACCACTAACAAAGGGAGTTGTAATTAACTCACTAATCAATCATCTAATACTATATTTCTGTTGGTTGCTGCTGTACAATTACATTTGAAGCCATGTTAGTAGCAACTCTTCGCAATATTAAAGATCTTATCGCAGAATAAAACCTTGCCAAAATTACATTCCAATAGATAAGCAAAACTGAACATATTAAAGTATAGAATGACATTTCAGTTATTTTATTTAAGCGACATACCTCTGGTTCGAGTTCATAGAATGTGTTTGCAAGAATCCAATCTGCTTTACCAATGTTGGAAAATTGATTCACAACTACGTCAAATATAATTGGATAGGATCCATATTTATACAAGAAAGAAGGCAAATCCCCTTGAGCAAGTTTTGGCAATCCAGGTAACAAATACTCAGATTGTGAAATTGGCAATTCAATCAACTTCTGATGAGTATGAAAGTATATGCTATTAACAGAACAAGATTGAGTGAAAAATGGAACACCAAGTAGCCCAAAATTCTTGGCAACATCAAGAGCCCAAGGCATAAATGCATCAAAGATAACGCAATTTGGTGGGGTTTTTGAGCTAGAAAGCTTATGAAGAAGCTCACATAGAGTTTGTGATCCAACTCTCCAGAAGGTCTGTATGTAAACGTCAAAGCTCTTTGCCGATTCATACCCTCCGTCATCGTAGCCATCTGAGATGCTCTCAACTTCAATATTTGAAGAAAGATTTTTGTTTTTGATAGTCTTCCAATATGAATAAACAGTTATCAATGTAACCTTTACTCCTTTCTCTATCAAACGCTTTGAGAATTGAATCATAGGATTCATATGTCCTTGTGCTGGATAAGGTAAGATCAGACAGTGAGCTACATGGTTTTTCCTCTCCTTTTCCATCTCTCTTATTTTCTTCTTATTCCTAATAAAATACATCTATGTACTTTAGTTACATATACATATACATCCACAAAACAAACAATTGCGCTTGGACACAGTGGCTCTGGTTAGTAAAAAATAGCGGATAATTGATAAGTTAGTTTATAGCGGATGACTTATAAGTTAATTTATAGTTGATAGTAGATAAGTTAGCTGATAGAATTGTAGTATTTGATAAAATTAGTGGTTGAAGTAGTTAATAAATATGAAATGACATAAAGAAATGTATATTTAATTAATAGTTAGTTTTTCAAGTAATATTACATTGGTATTATAACCAATATGGTCTAAACATTTGTTTATCAGTGGGGCAATCATCACCTCATAAGTCAGTTTTGTGTGGTTGTATTAGAACCAACGATGATTTCCATTACAAGATGGTATTAGAGCTTGTCGAATTCAAGGGTCACTTATCTATCCACGCACTAAGCCCAAAATGAGTGTTGGAGTGACGGGGTGTATTGGGAAAAACTCAAGTCTCACATCGGATAGATAAAAGATGATAAATTATAAGTTACTTGAATTAGTTTTATCAAAAATCACTGTAAGCTCATAATATTACAATTTTCTAGAGCAAAGCTATGACTAACAATAGTGACACAATGCATTATTCAATGTATAATGTGGATTACAAAATTTCTGAATGAGATTCATTACCTTGGTTTTGCTGAGTTTCTGTTATGTTCACTGCATAATCATAAATTGATTTCCTAAGCTTGAAGCTGCGGATTTGTCATTTTGTTTGTATAAATTTGAAACTAATCTAAAATACTTTGACATTCTTTGAAATCAATTTTTAACCACTGATATAGCAGATTGGGTTTTTGCCGGTACATTCTATGAATCCGAGCCATAGGTAAGTCACTTTATACAAATATTTAATTTATTATTTTTTGGATTAAATATATTTTTTGATCCCTATAAATATACCAACTTTTTATTTTAATTCCTCTAAACTTTTCCTTCAACCTTTAGTCCTATAAAATTTTCAATCACTACTTTTGGTGCCTCTTTTAAAATAAACTTATGTAGAATTCATACTTTTAAATAAAATTTTGCAGAAAAATTTATAATATTATAAGAATCTCTCCCTAAAAAAACTAGAATTTTTTAACATAACATAAATTTAATATGAATTTTTACATTTGTTACGGTTAAAAATTCATATTAAATTTGTGTTTTTTTAAAAAATTCCTACTTTTTTTGTGAATTTTTTTTACAATATTCTATACATTTCTGCACAATTTCATTAAAAAATACAAAAAATAACTTAAAAATAAAGACTAAAAGTAGTGACTGAAATTTTGTAGTGACTAGAAGTTGAAGGAAAATTTCAGAGGGACTAAAACGAAAAGTTGATATATTTATAAGGATCAAAAATATATTTAACCCTTTTTTTTCCTAATACATACCTAAGTAAAACTTACTAAGGACTGAGGTAGCAATTGGGTTACATAGAATTGGTGATATTAGCGACATTGACTAATCACAATGTCACAATCCTTATAAGAGAGATAAAGAAAAAACAAAACCACTTGTCACATTGTGATTGACTAATGTCATAAATTCTATGTCACCCAAACATCAGAGTAAATCTTCCATGGTCACAATTCATTAGACCAAAGATGGAAATAGATCCCTCGTAGTTATTGTATCACGAGTAACTCCTATCCACCGATCGATCAAAAAGAAGTGGCTGAGATGAAAGTGTATGAAAACTAGTCAAACAAAGCTAGACTATAATATCACTTTTGTAAGACCGAGATCAACTACTGTCTAACACTGTATGAAGCGGCTACTGCAAGTGATTGGATTTGGTCACAACCTTTAGGCACACACTTGTAAAATGGGAAAAGTATAAAAAGAAACAATTTAAATAATATATACTTTTATAACAATAATTAAATGATACATAGTTTTATCTTATATGTGTGCTAAAATGATTATTATTTGTGGTTGTGACGAAACAATTACTACCTCCGTTCCTAATTATAAGATCCTTTTGAAAAAAAATTTGTCCCTTTTTATAAGACTTATTTTCTATTTCCAACTACATTAATTATTTCTTTACATACATGCCCCTATTTATTATACATCTTTTTCTTGAATCAGCAATAAATATAATGATGAAAACATAAGCCAACCCTCTTTCTTAAAAGATAAAATTGTAAAAACAATAGTAATTACAAACACATTTAATATAAATATTCATTATCTTAATTCCTCTTATTTTTTTAAAAGAACCTTATAATTAGGGACGAAGGTAGTATAAGTTACTATCAGAGATTAAATTTATATATTATCCAAACATTATGGAACACTAATGGCAAAATTACACCTGTCATCCCTCTACTTAAATTCAAATTTCTGACACGGAACCGATACATGCAGTTGTCTATGTTTATATTTGTGCTTCATCCTATGTTTAGCTATTAAGAGTAAATGTTGTTGGCTTTTAAGAGGTAACATGAAATCAAGGTTGTAGTTAAGGTGAGAATTCAATGATGTTAAAGAAAAGAAAAAAAAGAACACGATGTTATAGGTAGGCCCTTTCTTATTGTATGTATACCTCAGCCTCATCTTTTGTGTGGGGCGGCTGTTGTTTTGTTTTGTTGGCCGGCTCTTTGTCGTTTTTAGTAGGTTTTTTTTGGTGTTGTTTGTGTCTTTGAGGCGATCTTTTGATACCATTTTTGATAATTTTTGACAATTTTTATGATAACTTTCTTTCTCATACTTAGATTATTTTTTTACTTTTTTTCTCTATTGCTTTGATTTTTGTGTCAATACCTCATTTCCTTTATAAAATTTTAGTTGTCGTAAAAATTGTCACATATATGGATGTTCAAATAACACAACTCCTGCTTATATACGGTTGTATTCCGTTTTTTCCATCCGTGGATATTTTGTGCCTTATACAAACCTGTAGAGAATAAACTTAGCCGATTCAAAAAAAAAAATTAATTCTCAAATTTGTGTCATTTTCTATATCATCATATGTTGTGGACAAAGTAAACAATGTTAAAAATACGTCTATGACTGCGATCTAGACCGCTATATAAAAAAATTATGTCTTCTGACAACTACACGATTTGAGGCCGCATCTATCTCAGCACCATAAGATCACAGTGACCGTGATAATTATGAAGTACGAATACGGACACTAGACTTGACATGGACACTGATACATCAACACCGCTAATAATTTGATAAAATCATACAATTTCGTGTAATTATACGTGTTGGTGTGGAACACCACGGCAAATATCTAAAATTGTTTTTAAAACAGTATGTTTTAAGTAGTTGCTGCTCTTTTATAACATCTTGTATATCAGTTGTGTAAAATTGTCTAGTTCAAGAACCAAAATGAGAAAGTCCTTTTACATGTTCAACATTCTATGATAACTCCACAGCAAATTAACTATTGTACGGAACAATGGGTCCCAAGAAGTACGGACACAGACACAATATCAGACACGACATAGACACCGACACAGATAATAATTTGAGAAAATAACAAATTTCAATGTAATCATAGGTATCGTGTCGGACACTGACGTGTGTCCCACATCGGGACACACCCCTAATCGGAGGAGTGTATGTATACCAACAAAGTTTACTAGAAAAGTTTATAAGGAGGTACGTAAAAAAGAGTGATACTATCGGATCTAGAATCAAAATGTAGCCTAAGTATGTTTATTATAATACGATGATAAGCTTCCAATTTATTTTTCAATTAAGTTATTTGTTTATAAAAGAATCATAATATAATAAGCTCAATTGACTACATTAATATGTAGTTTGGCTGCATAACAATTACTATATTTAACTAATAAGATTATTCAACTTGTTTGACAAGGAATTAATGTTGCTACTACAGAAAAACACATGGATTGTAAGACAGATGATTCAACCCTACCAAATGACAATCTTAAACTTATTATATTCACATCACATATGCATAAAGGAAAGAAAAAAGTGAAATGAAAGGATACACCAATAATTCAGAAGGCATAAACTAGGAATCATCACACACCAATTTTGTCAATTTTAATGCATCTCAACATTGAGCCAAAGCAGCCACAAATTCTTCAATATTTTTATCAGATCTTCCACCCTCATCAACAGAACTCTTAGCCAAATTCTTCCATTTCAAAGCATTTTTCTTAATTTCATTTCCCTTTTCAGTCTCAATAATTTCCTTTATACAATTTTTAATTGTTTCACTTCTAACAATCTCTTTCTCATCAGCAACAGCTCTTACTCCCATTTTCCAAACATCAGCAATAAGCTTTGCATTCGTAACTTGATCGGTCCAAAGCGGCATTGCAATCAGTGGAACACCGATGCTCAAAGCTTCCAACGTCGAGTTCCAACCACAATGTGTCACAAAACAACCTAAAGCTTCATGTGTTAACACTAGTAGTTGTGGACACCATGTCACTATTAAACCTTTCTTTGATGATTCCACAAACCCTTTTGGAAGCTTACTTTGATCACATTCTCTAACAACCCATAAGAAATAACTTTCACTATCTTTTAATCCTAAAGCTAGTTCTTGTGTTTGCTCTTCACTAAGACCGGCCATGCTACCAAATGAAGCATACACAACTGAACCTTTAGGCTTATCATTCAGCCATTTGATGCAAAATTCTGTATTGGGATCTGAAAGGCTAACACCATATTCTTTGTCATCTTTGAGTCTTTTGTCCAATAACATAGATGGCACTGATGGTCCTATTGTCTTTAATGGCCATATTTTCACTAACCAATCAACCACCTAAATCAAATTCAGATTTAAATCATCAACAGAAAATAAAGACAGTAGGACCATTCGCATTTGATTGCGATTCTCAACAATATTTAAGACAATAATTAAGATCGTGATGCGACATGATTTAAAACATTGTACCTTTACATTCTAATAGGTAAAAACAAGTGAACAAGTGTGTTTAGTTCTGCGGTGACAAAAACTGATTTTGAATGAATTCACTTAGGAAAATTGAATTCACTTCGTAAAACTGATTTTGAATGCGAAGTTGTTTATGTTTTGATAAGTTGTTTAGGTGAAAGTGATCTCAACAATAAATTTGAGTGTGAAAATCATATTTGGAGACAGAAGCTACAAGTCCTATCTTCAAGTTAGAATCAATCATGAAGGCAAATTCTATTCTACTCGAGAACATCTAAACATGTGAGAAACAACTCTACACTTCCATAATCAATTTTGTCTAATTCAATAGTGAAATCAAACGTACACGTAAAAGTAAGTTTAACTACAAAATTTAAGGCTAATAGTCAATTTTAGAGACAAAAGTTTCTAATTATAACGTATCATTAGAATCAATTCGGAATGACAAATCAATTCTAGTTTAGAAAATTCAAACATCATAATAAATTCTACAACTCAACGTAAATGTAAGTAGAATAATAAATTTGAATGTAAAAATCATATTTAGAGACAAAAACTTCAAGTCTTAACTTCGAGTTATATTCAATCATAGAGGCAAAGTCTATTCTACTTGAGAATATATAAACACTAAACATGTTAAAAGCAACTCTACACTTCCATAATCAATTTTGTGTTGTTCAATAGTGAAATCAAACATACATGTAAAAGTGAATTTAAGGCTTAAAGTCAATTCTAGGGATAAAAGTTTCAAATTCTACGGTGACATTAGAATCAATTCAAACATATCAAAATAAATTCTGCAGCTTAATAATACAGAAAATTAAAGTAAAGAAAGAAATTTTGCAGTTTTAATGTAACGTACCTCTGGTTCGAGTTCATAAATCGAGTTTGCAAGAATCCAATCAGCTTTACCAATATTCGCAAATTGATTGACAACTATGTCAAAGTATCCCGGATAGGATCCATATTTATACAAGAAAGAAGGCAAATCCCCTGGAGCAAGTTTTGGCAATCCAGGTAACAAATACTCAGATTGTGTAAGTGGCAACTCTATCAACTTCTCATGAGTATGATAGTATACACTATTAACAGAACAAGATTGAGTAAAAAAAGCAACACCAACTAATCCAAAACTCTTTCCAACATCAAGAACCCAAGGTAGAAATGCATCAAAGATAACACAATTTGGAGGGTTTTCTGAGCTTGAAAGTTTATGAAGAAGCTCTGAGAGAGTTTGTGATCCAACTTTCCAGAAGGTTTCTTTGTAATCTTCTAAGCTTTCTGCTGCTAAAAGGCCTCCTTCGTCGTAGCCGTCGGAGATGCTTTCGACATCAATAGAAGTGAGATTTTTGTTGCTGATTACTTTCCAGAAAGATGTAACTGTTATTAGTGTTATCTTTACTCCTTTCTCTATTAAACGTTTTGAGAATTGAATCATAGGGTTCATGTGGCCTTGTGCTGGATAAGGTAAGATGAGACAGTGAGGTGCATGGTTTTTCTTTTCACTTTCCATCTTACTCTCTCTATCTTCCTCTGGATTTTCTTTGGCTACAACTGAATTTATATACACTCACACACACAATAAGCAATTGAACTTCTAGATAGTACTTTACTGTGACGGGCCTGGTGGTATTGGTTTTGGATCTGAGAATGTACTCATCATCAAAATTTTAGGTTCAATTATTTATATGTCAATTTAGGTGGGTTAACCTAACTTCTTAAAAAAAAATATTCTATCATGGTACTAGAGTCTATCTATTTCAAATATGTTGTGTCACCTATTATTAGGTCATAATTGGGACATTACAAACCAATTGTTGTGTGTTAAGAGTCTTAATGTCACCGCCAGGAGTTGGCTTGATGGTGTATGTTTGGATCCTAAGAGCATCATTATAGTAAGGAAATTTGACAATTTGGCATTGTTGAATTTATAAATAATTATAAAATTAAATTATGATTTTGAAAGGATGTTATATATTAATATAAAATACAATTGTGAGGTATATGGTGGGATTTTGTGGGATCCACTTTAAAGTTTTAGTAGAGTGGTATGAATATTTAGAAAATGGTTAATTAAGTATATGATCTCTATAAATATTCAGAATTTTGTTTTTAATCCCTACAAAATAAAATCACAGTTTTTAATTCCTGAAAAATTTTCCATCAACATTTTTTAGTCCCTATAAAAATTTTCATCATCAATTTTAATCCCTGTAAAAAAAATTCATCAACATTTTTTGTCCCTAAAATATTTGAGGAAAATTTTACAGGGACTAAAAAGTGTGATTTTATTTTGTAGGTACTAAAAATAAAACTATGAATATTTATAGGGACTAAAAACTTAATAAATCCTTTAGAAAATATAGTTGAGTGTTTTAAATAATTGAAAAGTATAAAATAATATAATGTATTATGTGGGACCCATTTATACCACCGGCGTCAGTGGGATTGGTATACATAGTAGTCTGTTCTTTGGAGCGGATATCCAATATAAAATGAAAACAATGTTAGTGTTTTTATAAGTGACGACAATATTTATCTTACAAGTCAATTTTAGAGTTAAGTTACACTCAATTCAAAATTCTAATTACTGATGATGGACATATATTCAGATTTGAATTTTTTTACACGGCTACCGACCGTTTGATCTTAACTACCAATATCATCTAATTTGTGTGTAAAATAATTATACATTATACTAATTAAATTCATTTTGTTAACACTCTTAACTATATTTTTTTTATCAAAACTAAGTAATGCTTTTTTTTTTTTTCTTAAGAAAAAATAGTGTTATTTTTTTTTCTTAAGAAAAAGTAGTGTTATTCTCAAACACAAATAGTGCACCTTACAAAATACTTTCGTCCTTCCCTTTAAAAAATAAATATTCTCATAACGGTGAAAGTGACCAGTAACGTAAGCAATTATATCATCAAAGATATTTCCAAATTATTTTGTCCAAGGATCACGACAAGGCTTGTCAGGATTTTTAGTTTTTTTATGTCCATTTATTTAATCTTGCGTTCCACGAGAAAAGAAGTGTTGTCCAAGTTAAACATCGGTTGAAGAGGTAGGCTAAGAAAATTCAGACAGTGATTCTCTAATTCTTTTAAGACATTATGTTGAAAGAGGAATGCTTGAGAGTGTTAAGTATAAGGAATTGATCCAAAAAAATTATTGATTAAAAAAATGTTATTCAACTGATTTTTTTTCCATATATCAATTTTTTTTTAAACCAACATCTCTGCACATGACTGTGAAGACTAATCCTTCAAACATTGTGGGAATCAAATAGACGGCAACCTTACCCTAAGAGTTTTAACGCTGCTGTATGTCTAAAATTGGACTCGAATTCATGACTTTGGTTAAGCTAAAAGAGACTCATTCCATCTAATGTAATGGATACCATTTTTAGAAAGAAAAACATATATTAATTAAAAAGGTTATGTAGATGCTAACAATTTGACTATCAAATCAAATTATGATCGAGGGTATGAAGTTTTAGAGTTTAAAGAATGTATTCCTTAATTTAAGTCATGCATTAACATTGATAAGATGGACTCTAGTGTTTTTTGGGTAAGATTCATATGAATACAAGTAGAATTTTGATACCTAATATAAGAAGGCATCAGGTCTTTAAATTCTACTCTTAAAAAAAAAAAAAAATCTTTAAATTCTAACCACAAAAAAGTAAAGAAAGTGATTATTGGTTGGCTGATTTGAGTTATTGGGGTTCATTGGAGTCCCTTTCAGATAAGTATCAAAGGACACCTAGATAATAAGTTGACTATTATTTTTTGCATTCTATGAAATTCTTGCGCGTCCTATTTTTTACAAAAATACCTCTAGTCTGAATTATATAATCCGAACACCATTCGAAAAATAAAATCCGAAAAAATTCGAGCCATTTTGAGCTTCAATCACCCCAAAAGATCTGAATGAAAATTAGTAAAGGATCATTCCGGATTATATAATCTCGAACCTTTTTACACATTACAAATTATATAAACCGAAATGAGTTAAAAACCCGGTTAAAAGTCAAGTACTAGGGTGAAAAAGTGATTTTTCCGGATTATATAATCCGGAATGTGTTTAAACGTTCAGGATTATATAATCAGTATTGTATCAGCACACAGACAGACTTGTCTGTTTTGGCTGAAACTTGTCATTTTTCTCGCTCTAAACGACATACACATACACAAGTTCAATAGAACAGAGCACAAATTAAACAGAACTGAACTTCAAATTAAAATAAAATAAAAATGTCAATGTTACAAACAAACCATCAAATGTACCGGTTACAAAATAAAATCAAACTAAAAAAGCTTAAATAACAACATAACATAATCATCATATGACTACACCCGTAGCACCACCACCCTTGTCACCCCTGCACCACCTCTGCCGCCACTTCTGCCACCACCCCTGCCACCCCGAACAATTTGCCGACGACGGTAAATCTTCCTAACATGCACCTCTCCCAATATCTCCTCCAAAAGTCACCATGCTTCCGACCCTTGCTCAACCTCACCACTCAACATAATAAATTACACAAAGTCTCTGATACGGCCCAACTTTCCGCGAAGTTCTAGAAACCCATGCTCTCCATCCTTCTGAGCAGCAACCTCATCCATGACCTCACGCTCTAGTGGCCTCGGCATCGGTAACGGCATGTCGGGAAGAATCATGCGTGGATGAGACCGGTAAAAAAACCACTGGATGTACCCCTCTACTTCCTCCACACCATAAACTAAATAATATCCCAACTGCTCAGGTGTCAGCGCATAATCAAAAGAACGCTGAAAGAGGAGTGTGATCTCCCCCAAGGTAATCTGTGCAGGTGCACTCTCATTGGGATGTCTCGGGTTTGAACCCTCTCAAACTAACGAAGCACCCGTTCCGACAGATATCTCACTATGTGGGGGCCGTATCTGAGCCATCGAGAGTAAATGCTGACCCGCTCAATCGAACATGCCTGACGATGATCTCTATAGGGGTGTATCACAACGCCACTCATATCCAGCCCATCCAGATGGTTTCTATACTCGTTTGGTGTACCCAAACCAACATGTGGTACAAAAATCAATTCTCCCGATATCCTTTCCAGGCATCCCCGCTTCCCATACCTTGGAAGTGTTGATACAGCCAAGCCTGCATTGATGACAACCACATAATATACAAATAATAAACATTTACATTTAAAAAATATATAATATAATTTTTAATTTATATGTGCAACAAAGTCAGATATCCTGACACCTGACCGCAGTTTCAATGTGCAACATTGTTAAGCTTCCTATAGAGGTGAGCTAGTGCCGCAGCTCCCCATGCAAATTCAGCAACAACATCAAGGTCTCTAAAGTACCTCAGGTAGACAACATCCATAGCAGTTTGGCTCTTGTCAGTGAAGAGAGTGATCCCGATCAAGTATAACAAATATATGCGGACAACCTGGTCCCACAACCCCCGTACCTCCTGAGTCACACCATACTCATTCTCCAACTCCAACTGCTGCAAAAGACGATCCTTGAAAATCCTCCTCAAGTAGCTAAATCGACAATGTGCACCTCTGTTAGGAGTCACCTCAACAACAGCATCACCTGGATCACAACCCAAATACTGCATCATCATTTCCACCGCATCGTCCCTTGTCATTCCTTCATGGGACAGAAGCATGCCATCAATTGGGAAATGCAGCAAATAGGACACATCATCAAGTGCCACTGTCACCTCTCCACAAATGCAAAAATCAGACCGTGGTCAATCAGTCTGTAGTTGGTATCCTAAACCAAGAAAGATCGGTGCCCTGCAATTTTGTCATGTCACCACCGTGCAGCCATGATAGGGATGGAATGTTTATCATATATCGCTTCTATCTTCTTTCCATCGTTGATGCATTTTAAATTGCCACGTCACTGCAAATAATTAAGAACATCAGCTTACACTCTTGACTTTACAAAACATGGCAATTCAACAATTTAACAATACATAAACATCAGTTTCACAAATATTAACAACTATTTACAATCATGGCTTTACAAAATGGGTAGTTTAACAATACATAAACATCATTTTCACAAAGATTAACAACGTATTATAGGAAGTTTAACATTATTTAATACCTCGCCCTCAGACGCCTTCCTGGCCACGTGCACATGGTACCTCCACAGCAGGGAAGTGTCGTGTGGGCCACCAGGATAGTCATCAAGAGGCTCAGGGTATGGCACCACCACACGCTTCCCCATTGCCTCAAGCTCCTCATCCATTTGCTGTTGTTGCTGCACGTCCATCTCATCATACTCTTGCTCATGTTCCGGCTGAGGCTCGACTTCAATACGACGTGCCCTGCCACCCCGACGCCTCAGACGAATGCAATCCTCCTCCGCCCGTTGGAGATGCTATCTTCTACGGGAAGCATGCATTGCCACCCTTAGGGTAACCTTATGTAACATGCATATTAGGGTAATCAAATTAGTAGGCAAACACAGTGTTATCGCGATTTTCGGGTGTCAAGTCATTAATTAGGCTTGAACCTTTCAATCTTTGATATTCTCTATTTTTTCTTGGGAAGGGCAAAATTGAGAAAAAAAAACCCTTAGATTCGAAGTTCGGGGGTCGTTTTCACTACGGGAAGGTGTTAGGCACCCGAAGCGATTATGGTACTCCATAAGAACCGTTCTCCTAAGTTTATTTCTACGCTTTATTTTTATTGCCTACTTATTGAAAGAAAAGAAGTTTTATTTGAGTGAAGAATGGGGGAGAGAAGATGATTGAGATCTTATTTTTATTTGGCTTGGAGGAGTTTTGACTCATTGCCTACGTACCCTTTTAAGGGATCAAAACCAATCGTAGTTCGTTCTCAAAAATTGTTTTTGTTTTTGTTGGTTGATTTTAAGTTTGAAAAAGGAATTTTTGAAGAATAGAGATGAGAGGCCTCAAGGGCATGAGATTTGGAAAATGTGAGGTGGAATTAGTCATTTTGCAAAATGAAGTCTAAGTATGATTAAAATTCATTAAGATATTTTTTTAAGAAAGTAAAAGGAAAATGAGGAGTTTTGACTCCTATTTTTTTGGAAAAAGGGTTTTCAAGTGAGGTTATTCACATTTTTTGGGAAAATGATTTTTTGTCTAAGCATTATAAAACCTAAGCATGCATCTAAACATACATTCCCTAATCATGCATCTAGAATATCCATGTGGGGTGTGTGCATGTGTCGGTGCTTGTGTCGGTGTACATCACTTATAGTGTCCATAGTCCTTTACATTGAGTCCTAGATACATGCTATGGTCTTGCAAGAATGTAAACTAAACTAAACTAACTAAATTTATTACAAACCAATTGGCATAGAAATGAATACAAAAAGAAAACCTAAACTAGGAGCAATGAGGGTACAAAGATTAGGTGCTTATGGAATGAGTGAGATATGAAGCATAAGAGTTAGTAACACAAGTACAAAATGATAAAAAAAATGCAAGCAATATAGAATTGAATAGCACAAGAGAAAGAAAATAATGCAATGAAACAAAGTAGTAAAAATACACCTAGAATTTAGGTATAACACTCATACATGCATATGACCTATAATTCCCTCATTATAGCCATTTTTGAAAGGTTTGAATTTAAACTACAATGTGAGGATCATAAGAGTACACACAAGCCAAGCATTATATCATATTCCTAGAGATATTTTCACACATTATTTCACATGCAAAAATATCACAATATGTAAAAAAATGCATCAAGAACATATATGGAATTTAATGAGCAAAAATTAAAAGAACAAAGTAAAGAAAATAAACGCAAAAATAAGCAAATAAATTCTAATACTTAGAAGAAAAATTAAAATGATAGGGAAATATTTTTAGAAATTTTTTAGAAGCATAAAACACCAAGAAAGTGTAAAAAAGGTATTTAAAAACACAATTAAAAAGCAATTAAAAAGAGGCTCAGCAGGATTTAATCTGGACCGTTGGATGAATCCAGAGGTCCAGATCTAACTCCCAAGATCACATCACAGCCACTGGATCAAAGATCCAAGGGTCCAAAAAAGAGCACAAAAGATAGTGTAAAATTGCAGGAAGCACAGTGACCGTTAGATCAAAGATCTAACGGTTCAAACAGAAGATATACCATATTCCACACAAAAAGTCACACACAGGATTCAAAATCAACACACACAGCAGCCATCAGATCTTGGAACAATCCAGATCTGACGGTTCACAGAGCGAGGGAACACAACAAGAGCACGCACGCGCGCGCGTGGGAACGGAGGGAGTATAAAAAGGAATTTCCCACAAAAAACCACACAAACCTCTTCTTCTTCTCTCTCTAAGTCACACTTAGAGAGAGAAGCTCTCCCTTCTCTCTAAAAATCCCGCCGGCGAAGGTGGGTGGTGGTGGTGATTCCGGCGCGGCGGCCGGCCGGTTTCCGGCGGCGGCGCCACCGCGCCGGAAAATTCAAACTTCTTTTTTTTTTTAAAATTTTTACATCAAAAGTTCCGTCACCACCTCCTCTACACAAATCCGGCGTTAGTTTTAGCGAGAACGGAGCGATTCGGACTAGATCTACATTTTTTCTTTGAAAATTTTTCACACTTTTTAAAAAAAAAAAACTACGGATCTAGATATCCTTTTCTCTCTAGTGTCCGAATCCGGCCTCAAAATTTTCAAAATCCGAACGTACACGCCTAGATCTACAAATACATATCCGTAACAAACTTTTTCACACCTTTTTTACACTACATATGCGCGCGAAAACGGAGAAAAAGAGGAGAGAAATGCGTTACCTCTGTCGTGAAACGGAGAAAAATCTTCGGAAAAACTTCGAATCCTCCTCTTCTCTTTCGCGCGCGCTATACCCTCCGTTGGTGTTGTTTTTGCTCGAAAATCCGGTACGTTTTGGTGTTGATGTGGTGATTCGCGGTGGTTTTGAGTGAATCCGGTTCGGATTTGTTGATTTTGTGGTGGTTGGAGCTGATTCTGAGCAGATCCGGTTTAGATCTGTTGATTTTGGTGATGAGGTGTTCTTGGTGTTCTTCCTCTTTTTCTGAGTTTTTTTTTCTGTTTTGATTCTGTTATGGATGAGAGAGAGAAAAAGATTCTGTTTGAGAGTGATTGTGATTGATTCTGATTTTTCTGACTGATTGTGATGGATCTGACACATTTACTATTTATAGCCTGCCATGTGTATCTGAGAACCAATGAAAAAATGACATCTGGACCGTTTTGGACTTATGGACTAATCTGCAAAAAAGTTAATATGAGGACTAATCTGCAAAATAAGAAAAAGGACTAAAAATGCAATTTTAAAAAGTATTGGACTAAAATGCAAGTTAAAATAAAATTGGATAAAAATTGGTAATTTGAAAAAAAACGTAAAGTGAAACAAAAAATAAAATCAACAAAAGGACTAAAACGAACCAATTACCGACATGAGGTATTTTAAAATACCTCCCTGTCGAAATTTTGACAGGAAAAGACCAAAATGCCCCTAGGGACTAAACTGACCCAAACTGACTCAAATGCGATTTTGAAATGATTTTAAAAAGAGATTCAACAATGATTTGTACAAACAAGTTAGAAAGACTCAGAGACAGTTACAGGGACTAAAATGGGTTCCACTGCAGGAAATGACCAAAATACCCTTTTTGTATGATTTTTTGAAATAAAATGCAAGAAAAGTAATGCAATGATTCAAAGAGTTTTTCAAATGACTTGTAATGCAAGAAAAACACTTTGGATAGCTTTATGCAAGAAAATCATGATTGAACATACTTTGAGACAGAGACAGTAAAATATGCAGATGAAAAGAGAGTAAAGGTTCGGAGTAAAACAACAGCAAATTGACAAATATCAGTGGTAGAAAATAAATTTGAATGAGTATTTTTAGGTCCAAAATCAGGGTATAACACACAGCAAAGAACAGAAGATCAAAAATCATACTGGGTGTTTCTGGATTTTATTTACCGGACTGCAACAATCTTGTACGGAAAACGAAATCTGGATTGCTTCAGTGCAGAAGAAAAAAAAAACAGAATAATTAACTTGCATGCATGGACAAATCAACTTACCTTCCATTTGATTTTTGTCAAGGGTTGAAATGCGGTCCTTTTGAGTAAATAAACTCCAATTTTGGACATATCTTTGCAATTTGGGGGGGGGGGGGGGGGGGGGTGTGTGTGGCGGAGGGAGAGAGAGTAAAAAGTGAAACTGTAAAATGAGGGGTGAACTTCCTTTTATACTTCGAAGTGACAAGATTTCATATATTTCGGATTAGATTTTCTGAAGGACTATTTTGTAATTTTTACAAGGCGCGTAAGAAGGGCATAGGGTGGAAAAAGTAATAGTCTAAGAAGTTTAGGAAATCTTAAAACAAAATTATAGTAAAAATATATATAAGCATCATACAATTTTCCCACGTCTTCTGTCACATGATTGCTCTTTACTTAGAACAAACCCTTTCATCCAACTGGGCTTAGTTACAAATCTTTTGGGCCTACTTTGTTTGTTTCCTCTAGGCTTGGTACTGGACTGCTATGACAAACCAAAATTTTTATTTTGGGTCTACTTTGTTTGTTTCCTCTAGGCTTGGTACTTGTCTCCTATAACAAACCAAACAATTTTATTAAAATTGCTTTTTAAACACCTATTGTTTACTTACAAATATCTTGAATTACCTTAAATACCTCTAACAACAATTCAATATTGTTCGATGTTAAAAGAGAGTTAACCGTCGTTCGCTCATAAATGGTTGTTAATTGTCGTTTCTAGTTGATCATATATCTGGCTAGGTTCACTTGAACCTCACCACCTTACCACCCTATTCCATCCATATCAAAAGTTGATTTTTTTATTTTTTATTTTGGCAAAAGAGTGTCTTAAATCATCAAAATTGTTAAAGGATTTCTATACTCATTTGCACAAAGAAATTGGTATTGCATATTTTCACCTGTATACATTGCTAATATTTTTCTTCATATTTTGGAATGGAAATTAACTATTGTTTCGGTTTAGTTTTTTTTTTTTTTAACTTAAATTGTGTTGCATGAATTGATTTTATTATTTTATAATATAGTTTTTTTTTTCTATGGTGTGCTATTTATTTATAGTTATGGTTAAAAAAGCGATTAATAATTTTGTTGAGCAAAAAACAAATATTGCATCTAATTGAAATTAAACATTGATGAAGCTTTCGTTGATGTGAAATCTAATGTTGATTATGAAGAAAATATTGTTGGTTTTGGTGTTACAAAACTTGGAGATAACGAAGTGGATATAACACCTTACTTTTCCACCAAAGAGAAATTGAAAGCTAGAGGTCATATGATTAGTTGGTTTTATCATGATAGTGGAAGAAGGTTGCCTATGTTAGTCTTAGCTTGTGAAAGGGGTGGTGTGTACAAAGAAACCTAGAAGTATTTGAGAAACTCAAATGAATGGTCACTAACTATTCTTAACCTAGTGAAGAACCTTCTGATGGAGTCAAAGTTGTAAGGTCACCTTGTTTTTGGTAGATTAACTAAGAAAGACAAGTAGATTGTTGCTGACCTAATAAGGAATATGGTAGAACCTAAGAATATCCAGGTCCGACCCTAGGCATAGGCCGGAGGTGTGACTACCAAGGGGGCATGTTTGTAGGGGGCCCAAAAAATATTTTTACTAAATGGGGTGTATATAGCAAAGATAAGGTTATAGATGGGTGTATATAGAAAATCGTACTAGTGGGCCCAACTTGAAATTCTTATCTTAGCCCAACTTTTAAAAAACTAGAAAAAAAATGAAAATTGCTTTTCTCACATCAAGTTTTGCCTAAAAACACATGAAAATGACCGTTGTACCTCCAACAGTAGTTAACTACTGTTCAAGTTTTTCGGCGGTAGTTAACTATCGTTCACATATAAAACCTAAAAAAGAAAAAACTTCAACGGTAGTTAACTACTATGGACCATGAAATATCACACTGAGTTAGATTCATACTTGAGTTCTACAAATGTCTCTTGATCTTATGAAGTCTAAAGATAATATTCCAAAGATGATTGTGACTGACAGGAATATCACACTAATGAATGTTGTTGTCATTGTTTTCACTAAAACTATTGCATTAGTTTGTCAGATTCATATTTCTAAAAATGTTAAAGTCAAATGAAAGACGATCTGCAACGTTAAATCTAGGGGTGTAAAAGTGGTGAATGTCAAAGAAAGATTCCTAAGAGCTGGTAGGGAAAGAGAAGGAAGTTAAGGTGAAGCTCATGGAGTTAGTTAATCATGAAAGCTTGGGAAAAGTGTGGTAGAATATTATGAAGCCGTAGTGCAATTTTGAGATGTATGTAAGAAGTTCTACAAGTTCCTTAACCATGTTGAAAGTACACTATGGAATCCATTGAAGGAAAAAATTGCGAGGGAATGGACAGACCGTGTCTTACATCTTAGAAACACAATCATTAAAATAATTGAAGAAATATTTGAATGATTTTAAAGGGGATTTGGCTAGAGGTTGGTGGGCAATGCACAATATGCTAGTGTTGCAGTTCGCGAGATACAATCATCTTTTGGAAGGAGTTGTAATATTTTAGAACGTAGATACAAAGACAAACATTTTGTATTCTAATTTAGAGTATAAGGTTTCCAGAACGGACTTAAATTTTATTTATCATGAAGCGTCTCGGTCAAAAGAATGTGGTATAAATTGTAAGCAATGTGGTTGCGTGATTAGGATATCATATGTGAGTTCCTTGTGCTTGTAATCTTTCTATTAAAGGTAGTCTAATGCATGTTGAGATTAAGTAAAGATAGTAAAACTCAGCATAGCCGAATCTTTCTCAGCTGATTGAACCCATTCTAGTCGATGATAAGGGTTAAATTCAATGCAAGCAGATAAATCAACTTCAAACTCCACTTCCTATCTTTAATTAGTTTAAATTTTTTAATTAAAGAATGGAAAACCACCACATCTATTGTTTAGGAGACCATTGTTGAGAGAGCAAGAGAATGCAAAAAAATCAAATCAAGCATATGCAAAGCATGGAATGCGACGCTTAACAAGGAAGTCCTCTAATTTTTTTAATAGTTTCTCTTATAGTTTTTATAGGTCTTTTTCTATCTCTTTTGATCTGACCCTACTCATTCGATCTATTTTTCTTACTACAATCTACAGTTATTCTATTTACATGCACAAACCATGCAAGTCTATTTTCTACCATCTTTTTTACTATAGGTTTACATCTGCTTCTATTTTTGCGTCATTTTTTACTATAGATCAAGGATATTTAAACTGTGTAACTTAGAATATACTCCAACTTTCATCTCGAAGATAAAATATCACTTGTAAATTTCATTGTAATAGCCAATAATGTAACAAATAAGTGCTCTTTGACTATTGCTTTTATATAAAGGAATATTTGACTATGTTGTTGTTGAGCTTAAAATTGATGGATTTTTTTATATGGTTATCTTTGACCACTTAGTAACAAGTTTGTCACTAAACACTAACAAAATTTATTTTTTATTGTTGAAGATAAGTATTAGGTAGGAGCTTTCCCACATGTAGAAGTGAGAAACCTAACCTTTATAGTATTTGCGCTCATATTATATTATTTATTCTAGACCAACACAAGAAAGTTTTCTAGCGGAACATATATCAAATATGTGTCATGAAAATCAGGGCATAGCTCATGCTCATCCGTATAAAACGGATTTGTAAAAGATGAGAAGTGAATGCTCTTTTTTTTTTTTGGAAGGAAGGAGTGCATCCTCTTTATAAAAGCAACCTATCGAGTGTTGGCCACTAACGCATCCCCTCACACTTCAGCCCAACCCAATGGGCCTGAAGCGTGGATGATGCCGAAAGCCCAACGATAGATCTGATAGGCTCTAATACCATGTCATGAATATCGAAGCCTAACTCATCACTACAAAATCGGTTTGTACGGTGATGAGGGTCTCCTCATTATAAACTCTTCTCAAGAAACCTATCTATCTGATGTGAGATTAAATTCCACTGAGTGTTGGCCGCTAACAATACGTTGGTTATTTATAAAGAAAAAGTAGGTATGCCATATAATCTAACGTTAACAAGTAACAGATGGACTCATATAATCTGTTAATAATCAAATCCAAACTGACTCTAATAAAGAAATATCATTTGAGACATACCTTTTGAAACACCCTATGGTCATTTGTGTATTATATATACTTCTAATCAATGCACACTTAGGTACATTCTCTTAGGAAAATAAGAAAAACAAAGAAAGAGGAATGGAAAAGGAAAATAAAAACTATGTAGCTCACTGTCTGATCTTACCTTTTCCAGGTCAAGGTCACATGAATCCTATGATTCAATTCTCAAAACGTTTGATCCATAAAGGAGTAAAAGTTACACTTGTAACTATTATTTCCCTTTGGAGAACTATCAAGAACAAAAATCTTTCTTCAAATATTGATGTTGAAAGCATCTCAGATGGCTATGATGATGGAGGCTATGAATCAGCAGAGAGCTTAGAAATTTACATGGATACCTTTTGGAGGGTTGGATCAAAAGATCTTTCTGAACTTCTTCATAAACTTTCTAGCTCAAAATACCCTCCAAATTGTGTTATCTTTGATGCATTTATGCCTTGGGCTCTTGATGTTGCCAAGAGTTTTGGACTAGTTGGTGTTGCATTTTTCACTCAATCTTGTTCTGTTAACAGCATATACTTTCATACTCATGAGAAGTTGATAGAGTTGCCACTTACACAATCTGAGTATTTGTTACCTGGATTGCCAAAACTTGCTCAAGGGGATTTGCCTTCTTTTTTGTATAAATATGGATCTTATCCAGGCTACTTTGATATAGTTGTCAATCAATTTTCAAACATTGGTAAAGCTGATTGGATTCTTGCAAACACATTTTATGAACTGGAAAAGGAGGTAAGTCACTTCAATAATATAATATGTCCAATTGTTCTTTTAAATTGGAATATAGTACTAGGAAGGTTTTAAATAGTGGTAACATTGTGATTAATGTTGCAAAAATTCAAAGTTAAATTTAGTATCGATGGTAATCGTATTGTGGTCAGAAAAACATAAAAACCTTGATGATGAATATCAGATAGCGGCAGGTTTGGCTTTTCTGTATAGGGATTTCCCGTACTCACTGGAAATCACTAGACAGAATCAGATAATTCAGATTTCAGCTAGGTATTATTAATTATAAAGTTAAAATTAGAATTTCTACTTTTTTGGATGGTCTGATCTTGATCAAATGAGCATTGATGTCTCTCACCGCGTAAATGTAGGAGATCCTGACTGTAATGAATTTGATTTCGATCGCAGCCATAAACTAACTTTTTTTGGTAATAAAAGGGGGCTAAAACCCAAAGAAAAGAAAAAGAAAGTTATGCTAACATTCCTAGGTATGTAAGTTCTCGAACCACCTTCAAAGAAAAAATGAACTCAATTTAAGTCTATAAGATGCATCAATTCTGGTAGTACTACTTTCATCACTAGATAAATTCTCTAGAAAAAAATTCATAGACACTTCCGTAGGTGGTTTTGATTTTTTTATTTTTTTTAAGGAAAGGTGCTTAAAGCATGAGCGACCTCGTTTGCTTGTCTCCTATTAAACTCAACCTCAGAGTTTCTAACTTGAGAGGCGAAAGTATTCTTGCAAGCTGTTATAGCATAGCCAAATTCTTTAGCATCGGCCTGGTTCTTGTGAAAAGCGTCTGTTGTAGTTTTTTAATCAAGCATGTTAATTATTGATGTAGTATTTTTGCATCAAACAATAGTAAGTATTTATCTCGTCTCCTTAGGGACTAGTGCGATATCGCGGACCGTTCGACACCAAATATCATTATAAGTTAAACGATAATTTGTTGTTTATTTGAATAACTAAGTTGCAAATGATAAAGTTGAGATTAATAATGCGTGAAACTTGTTAGGATTAGAGTTCCTTGATCAAGCGTCACACGTAACCTAATGATCATACATGGATTCTAGCTTTTCTTTGATATTATCACGTATCCCTCGACAACACTATTAGTGTCCAAACAATATTGTGAAATCAACTGTATCATTCAATCGTCGATGTCTCAAACTATTGAATGATTCAAGAGTCGGTCTTATCATTTAATCGATGATTTCTCAATCTATTGAATGATAAGAAAGCTTTAAGTTTGGATACAAAAAGTGATTATCAAAACATCAATTCCATGTCTAGAACCTATGTTTTGATAGATGATTATTCTAAACCTAGATTCAAAAGTATTTCTCAATCACAATTAAATCAAACATAAGCATTAAAGTGCAAGAATAACATCAATATCAAATCAAATGCTAGAACCATATATTTATAGATCAAAAGATTACATGTTAAGCTAAGATCAAGTAGTACCTCTAATCCCAACAAAGGAGATTTAGCTACTCATTGTCATGGAAGCCTTGCAAGAATGAATTGAGAGAGAAAGATCCATTACACACTTGTGATCTCTCAACAAAATGATGTAGAATCCACTTTCTATCACTCTCACTCTATCAAGAACAAGCCCTATCTCTCTCTCTAAGAATATTACAAAATGAAAACTATGAAAAACTAAGAGTCAAAAACTAACTCATTGAAATGATTGAGTGAGCTATTTATAGAATTCTAAATCTGCATCCACTCGCCTCCCGAGCTCCTTCATTCGTCATGGCGAGTTGAAGTTCCTTCACCATTGGGTTTGTGCCACGTCATCACTGAGAAGCTTAAACCGCCCTAACTCGCCTCGCGAGTACTTGCACTCGCCATGGCGAACAAACTCACCTTCTACTCGCCATTGCGAGTTGGTGGTGTGTAATCTTTGTTGCTTACTGGAATTGCTCATCTTTGCTGCTCGCCATGGCGAATGATCTCATTTTTCTACCTCTTTGTACTTTTCTCCATTTTCTTCTCTTTGCTTGATGTCTTGAGTTCGAATCCTGCACAAATGGGTGAAGTAAGATAGATAAAGCGTAAAAGGGCAATAATCACTTATCTCTCGGCTTTTTCCTCAATAACTTGCAAAACAAGTAACAAAAGTGCCTAAAATATATAATTTAAAATACAACTTTCTAGCACTTATCAATTATTTCTTTATAAAAATAGATCATTTCCATTGTTTTAGGAGAGTCGTATAACTAGAATGGTGGTACTGATTTTTATTTTGTTTGTGATGATCTAAATTTTAAATGAAATTTTATTTAGGTAGTGGATTGGATGGTGAAGATCTGGCCATTAAGGACAATAGGACCGTCAATACCATCTATATTTTTGGATAAAAGACTTAAAGATGACAAAGAATATGGTGTTAGCATTTCAGATCCAAATACAGAAATTTGCATCAAATGGCTAAATGAGAAGCCAAAAGGTTCAGTTGTGTATGTCTCATTTGGTAGCATGGCTGGTCTTAGTGAAGAGCAAACACAAGAACTAGCTTTAGGATTAAAAGATAGTGAAAGTTATTTCTTATGGGTTGTTAGAGAATCTGAACAAGTTAAGCTTCCAAATGGGTATGTGGAATCATCAAAGAAAGGTTTAATAGTGACATGGTGTCCACAACTTTTAGTGTTAACACATGAAGCTTTAGGTTGTTTTGTGACACATTGTGGTTGGAACTCGACGTTGGAAGCTTTGAGCATCGGTGTTCCGTTGATTGCAATGCCACTTTGGACCGATCAAGTTACGAATGCAAAGCTTATTGCTGATGTTTGGAAAATGGGAGTTAGAGCTATTGCTGATGAAAAAGAGATTGTTAGAAGTGAAACAATTAAAAATTGTATAAAGGAAATAATTGAGACTGAAAAGGGAAATGAAATTAAGAAAAATGCTTTGAAATGGAAGAATTTGGCTAAGGATTCTGTTGATGAGGGTGGAAGATCTGATAAAAATATTGAAGAATTTGTGGCTGCTTTGGCTCAATGTTGAGATGCATTATATTCATGATGGAATGAAAAGAATTGTGATAAAATAAAAGTGGTGTGCTTATTATTATCTCTTTTAAAAAAATAGCTTAATCGAAACAACTTATTTATACAAAACAACTTGTTAGGATCTCTTTTTTAAAAAACAACTTATTCGAAACAACTTATTTATGCAAAACAACTTATTCCAAACAACTAATTTATGAGAAAAAATAGCTTATTCAAAAGACATTATTTGTGCAAAACAACTTATTACGATCTCATTTTCAAAAACAGCTTATTCAAAACAACTTATTTATGCAAAACAACTTATTATGATCTCATTTTCAAAAATAGCTTATTTATGGAAAACAACTTATTGATATCTCATTTTGAAAAACAGCTTATTTATGCAAAACAGCTTATTACGATCTCATTTTCAAAAACAGCTTATTCAAAAAAACTTATTTATGCCAAACAGCTTATTATGATCTCATTTTCAAAAACAGCTTATTTATGCAAAACAGCTTATTAGGATCTCATTTTCAAAAACAGCTTATTTATGCAAAACAGCTTATTCGAAACAACTTCTTTATACAAAAAAACTTCTTAGGATCTCTTTTTTTAAAAAACAACTTATTCGAAACAACTTATTTATTCAAAACAGCTTATTACGATCTTATTTTCAAAAAGAAGTTGTTTTGCATAAATAAGTTGTTTTTGAAAATGAGATCGTAATAAGATATTTTGCATAAATAAGTTGTTTCGATTAAGTTGTTTTTTAAAAAAGAGATCCTATGAAGTTGTTTTGTATCAATAAGTTGTTTCGAGTAAGCTGTTTTTTAAAATGAGATCATAATAAGTTGTTTTGCATAAATAAGTTGAAATTCCTGTTAAAATTGTTAGTCAACAGTTAATCAACATTAACATGACATACATGTTATATAAACAGATGCTTAAACTAATTTGGATTTTGTAAATAGGTCTGTGAACTTATGAGTTGTTTTTATTTCTTAAAAATAGTAAATGAAATCAATTACAATAATTTTATTAAAATATCAGCATGAACTTTAAAATTGTCTCACATAAAAATTTGTACAGCTTAACATGTACTCTTGGACCGGACAAGCCAGCAATCAAACACCCATTTTAAAAACTCATTAAAATTTATACTTGGATAGTATCAAAATTTTAGATCAAAGATATGTCTGGTTTCCAACACAACTCCAATACATGTAAATATATTTAATCATTTCTATTTTCTTAGGTTATTGTCAATGTCTACATATTAGTGTATGTGTTGTGGGAGTTGGATAGATCAACTGGTTTGAACTAAATGATTAAAGAGGTTAAGGAGATTAAAGGGGTTGAGGCGATAAAAGTTTAGGGTCTAAGTTCTGACAAAGAGAACACTAACATAACAATTAACATGCTAACAATTTTGCCATTAAAAAACAAAGTGTATGTGTGATGTGTCTAGTGTTAGTGTTTGTGTTAGTGCTTCATGGTTAGGTTGGTTCCCATAAATACAATTACTGTCATACATAATTACATAATATACGATGTTTAGAACAAAAGACAAAGAACTATAAATGGTACGTAGAGTACCTTGTGATTCAATATGTGATTCACTTTTCAAAATAAGAAAAAAGGGACATGAAAAATTTATAGGTTCCATTTGTAGCTTACATGGAAAAATTCTATTCCATCTGAATTTGATCCTTATAGTTGGTTCTGAGATACATAAAGGTATTTTGAATTTTATTTAAACACAATCAGTTTGGAATTTTAAAACATTCAGACCAATGACAAAAAAACAAAATTGGTGAAGGAAATTTAGAGAGGGAAAACGTGAAATTCCCCTCTAATTCCATCATTAAATTTTACGATAAAGAAATTTGTAAGAGTTTTTTTTTTTTGTCACTAATTTAACTTTTCCTATTACGTATTTGTACAGTTGAAATTGTTGTCCACGTACTTTCTTATGAAGATTTTTCCAATTTTTCTTTTCTTTTTTTTTACCTAATATCCAATTTTATCTTTTTTCATGGTTTCCCATAACCCATCATCTTATATAAGCACATTAAAATCTCTTAACAAATCATAATCCCATTTGAATGTTATCCACATGCTTTCTTATCAAGCTTTTTATCTTTTGTTAAGCTTTCCCATAACCCAAGATCTTATATAAGCACATTGAAATCTCATCACAAATCATAACCATATTTGAATTAGATCTTCTTCTCTGGGTCAAACAATTATTCATGATGACAATTCTTACTACACAAATGTCACATACTACAAAACCATGTGCAACAATCACACATTGGTTCAATGCAATGAGAAAGATCGAGAGACACTCTTAACCTTCAAACAGGGAGTCAATGACACTCTTGGTCGGATATCAACGTGGTCAACCGAAAAAAGTTGTTGTGCTTGGGAAGGAGTCCACTGTGACAACATTACCGGAAGAGTTACAAAACTTAATCTAAACAGTTATTTTCATGACGATCATCAGCCAATCAAAGTTTTGAAAGGTAAGATGAATCTTTGTATTCTAGAACTTAAGTTTCTCAGCTATTTGGATTTGAGTCATAATGAATTTGATGTGATAAAAATTTCATCCATTCAACACAACATCACAAATTCATCTAAACTTGTCTACCTTGACTTATCCGCCTACAATTTTGATAATATTCTTCACATTGATAATCTTCATTGGTTTTCTCCATTTTCTTCCTTGAAATATCTCCGGTTTAATGGCATTGATCTTCATAAGGAAACTAATTGGCTCCAAGTAGTGAATACACTTCCTTCACAATTAGAATTACGGTTGAGAGGTTGTAACCTGAACAACTTCCCATCTCTTGAGTATTTGAATTTGTCTTCGCTGGTAACTCTTGATCTTTCTGAAAACAACTTCACCTCTCATATACCTAATGAGTTTTTTAATCTCACCAAAAATCTCACCACTGTTGACCTTTCACATAGTAATATATATATGGTAAAATACCTTCAACCTTGCTAAACATTCAAACTTTGAGATATATTGATCTCTTTGAAAACAACCTACAAGGATCAATTCCTTCAACTCTAGGAAACCTCTCATCCTTAAATTACTTATCTATTAGCTCTAATAATTTCTCTGGTGAAATTTCAAATTTAACTTTTTCTAAACTCTCTAGTTTAGACACACTATGCTTGAGTAATTCAAAGCTTGTATTCCAATTTGATTTGGATTGGGTTCCTCCTTTTTAACTCTCTTATCTGTCAGTGCGAAATACAAATCAAGGCCCATATTTTCCATCATGGATATACACACAAAAGTCACTGCAAGTTCTCAACTTATCGAGCTCCGGAATTTCATAGGTAGACAAAAATAAGTTCTCAAGCCTTATAGAAACATACCACTTTGAGCTTTATTTGTCAAAGAATTCAATTTCTGAAGACATATCTAACTTAACAATGAATTGTTTCGACTTAAGGTTGGATCACAATAACTTCACAGGAGGACTCCCAAACATATCACCAATGGCCGCTATAATTGATTTGTCTTACAACTCTTTCTCAGGATCAATTCCACACAGTTGGATGAACTTGAAAGAACTGGGTGTCCTGGACCTGTGGAGTAATGGGTTGTCTGGGGAACTTCCATCATACTTCTCTAACTTGAAACAGTTGCAAACCATGAACTTAGGAGAAAATGAATTTAATGGAACCATAACAATCTTGATTTCACCAAACTTTCAAGTGGTCATATTGAGAGAAAATAAATTTGAAGGCAGTATTCCCCCACAACTATTTAATCTCTCTTATTTGTTTCACCTAGACCTTGCACATATGAAACTTTCAGGATCTTTGCCACACAACGTCTACAACTTGACTCATATGGTTACTTTTCATGTGGATTTGTACTACCCTACCACATTTAATTTATTTACCAAAGGTCAAGATTATATGTATCAAGTCAATCCAGATAGACGAACTATTGACCTTTCAGCTAATAGCTTGTTTGGAGAATTGCCACTGGAATTATTTCAGCTTGTTCAAGTTCAAACATTGAACTTATCTCACAATAATTTGACTGGAACAATACCCCTGCTAATTGGAGACATGAAACTTATGGAATCTTTGGACTTCTCTAATAATAAGTTTTTTGGTGAAATTCCTCGGAGCATGTCTATCTTAACCTTTTTGGAATATATTTGAATTTATCTCACAACAATTTTGACGGAAAAATCCCTATAGGAACTCAACTTCAAAGTTTTAATGCATCAAGTTATATTGGGAATCCTAAACTTTGTGGAGCTCCTCTTAATAATTGTACCATGAAAGAAGAAAATCCTAGAACTGCAACACCATCTACAAAGAATGAAGATGACGACTCTATAAAAGAATCATTGAACCTTGGCATGGGGGTTGGATTTGCAGCAGGTTTCTGGGGGATATGTGGTTCTTTGTTTCTTATTAGAAAATGGAGGCATGCATGCTTTCGGTTTTTTGATAGAGTGGGCGACAATCTCTATATTACTTTGATGGTAAAGTTAAATAGCTTTCGCAGGAACTGAGCTGCTGTTAGTTAAGGTTAGTTAAAAACCTACTTCACAGTTTCATTGATTAGACTATAGAATATTTTGTTTTATCGATCAGTCTATAGATTATTTTTATTTTTAGGTTCTTATTAACCGGTGTTCCGGGGAACTGGTTAAAGAATCTAAAAAAGGAAAATTTGAATTAAAAGTAACATTTTTTTGACCGTTTAGAAATTGATTATACAACTTCCAATATAAAAGCTACTATATTTACTTTCTTAACCAGTGCATCGGGCACTAGTTAACATTTTCCTTATTTTTATTATATAATTCCATTTAACTTATATCCATTGCATTTGCTTCATATTTATCAGGTGATTATGGCTGTGACAGATCGTGGATAAAATTTTCCAAACAAAGTCAATACTGTGATATCAATAAGTAAGAGAAGACACTGTTGTAAAGCTTTTTATAAAAGTCATAACCCATGTGTATCTCCCTCCTTAATATTGGACAGTGTTTGCTTATGTTATGTATCCCTCTTTTTTTTATTAATTTATTTATGTACCAGAGTGCTTCCAATTTTATAGCTAGTTGCCATATTATATATTTTTTTAGGCTGGGGTTTGAACCCCGAACCTTGCATATATTTACTATATTATATTTAATTTGCAGTACAAAAGGAAAAAGAAAAAAGAAAAAAAAACAGAGAAACAAAAACAAAGCCTCTAAAACAAATGGATTGGAAATTGCTAAATATTTTTGGATAGTCTCTAAAAAATAATTAGTTATCGACACCAAATTACAATGTTACAGGTACAATAATCTTAACTAAAATTAATAAATAGAGATATGATAGCAAAACAGCCTACTATATCCCGTGCACGGGGTGACAATCGTCAATGAATTTGCTCTATTGGAATGTTATAGAGGTTATTTCTTTTCATATTTACCGTGAAAGGAACTGTTGTGCGGTTTGACTTGACACTCTACCAAGTGAATTGAGGCTTGATTTCTTTCGGGATAGATGTGGATTTCCTAATTACAGATGTCTTTGATCTGTTCTTTGGAATGTTTTTGTTGTTTCCTCTATTTCTTTTCTATTCTGTTCATTTTGAGGGTTTTGGTCTAGTCTCCCTCCTTTTGTAAATAGTTTTCCCCCTTTTTTAATAAAATCTTTTAAGTTTGGCGGCATAGCATGGAGGTCTCTCGGAATACCAACCTAGTTGAAATGTCGATGATGTCTCTTGATGCCTGTCCTCCCTCCTTGCTTATAAAAAAAAAAAAAAAAAAAAAAAACATATTTGTAAAGAAAATACTGAAGTCTTCCCTGTAGTTCTGAAGTCTTGTTTGGATGTTTCTCTTCTTGTTTTTTTTTTTTTTCTCTTTCTTTCTAGCTTCTTAATTTCATATTCCAATATTTCTACATAATCATATTCAAACACTAAGAAATAGAGGGGAATTAGAGGGGAAAGTAAATATCATTGAAAGAAATTTAGAGATTTATTTAAACACAATCACTCAAATGCACGGGATAAGTTGTCACAAATGAATCAACTCTGATAAAAGAGAGAAGTTGTCATGGATAAAAGATTTTTTGTTGAGTGATCATTGATAAAATAATATTTTTCATCGATATATTATATAATTTCAACGTGTAGTATCTTCTTTTATTGATATATAAAAAAATAGGATATCACTATAATGAAGTTCCTATTATTTTATACCATAACAGTTACTATACAAAGATACTAAACTCTCTTTAACTAAAATGCATTAAAAAAGTGATAAGTTGTCACTAATAAAGTTAAATTTCCTACATAAGACAAGTTTTTTTAAGGAGCAAATACGCTCGACAAGTTGTCACTTATAAAATCTTAGAAATAACTCAAATGCACGGGATAAGTTGTCACAAATAAAATTAACTCTCATGAAAGAGACAAGATGTCATTTATAAAATATTTTTTGTTAAATGGTCAATGAAAAAATAATATTTTTCATCGACACCTTAATAAATATTCGATGTAGAGTATCTTATTTTATTTATATGTAAAAAAACATTATATCACAATAACGAAGCTCCTATTATTTATACCATAACTTTTATTACACGATATTAAACTCTCTTTAACAAAAATGCATTATAAAAGTGATAAGTTATCACTATTAAATTTAATTTTAGAGATAAGACAAATTTTTTCAGGAGCAAATACGTTGGAGAAGGTGTCACTCAAAAATCTTTGAAATAACTTAAATACACAGGATAAGTTCTCACAAATTAAAATAACTCTAATAAAAAAGTCAAACCGTCATTGATAAAATAAAGAGAGTTAAGTGGTCATTCAGAAAATAATATTTTTCACCGATACGTTATATAATAGTATTCAATGAAGAGTATCTTATTTTATATATATTTGTAAAAAACATGGTATCACTATAACGTAGTTCCTATTTATACCATAACTTTTATTATATAAGGATATTAAACTTTCTTTAACTAAAATGTATTAAAAAAAGTGATAAGTTGTCATTAATAAAGTTAAATGTCATACATAAGATAAGTTTTTTCAGGAGCAAATATGTTAGATAAGTTGTCACTTATAAAAACTTAGAAATAAATCAAATGCACGGGATAAATTGTCACAAATGAAATTAACTCTGATAAAAGAAACAAGCTTTTACGAATAAAATAATTTTTGTTGATTGGTCGTTGATAAATTTATATTTTTCATCAATATATTATATAATATTCAATATAGAGTATCTTCTTTTATTGATATATAAAAAATATGATATCACTATAACGGAGTTCATATTATTTTTACCATAACTTTTATTATACAACAATAATAAACTCTCTTTAAATAAAATGCATTAAAAAGGTGAAAAGTTGTGACCAATAATGTTAAATTTCATAAATAAGATAAGTTTTTTTAGGAGCAAATACACTAGATAAATTGTCACTTATAAAACCTTAGAAATGATTAAAATGCACGGGATAAGTTGTCGCAGATAAAACTAACTCCAATAAAAGAGATAAGTTGTCACGGATAAAATAATTTTTGTTGAGTGTTCACTGATAAAATTATATTTTGCATCAATACATTATATAAAATTCAATGTAGAGTATCTTATTTTATATATATGTAAATAAGAATGATATCACTATAACGAAGTTCCTATAATTTATACCATAATTATTGTTATACAACGATATTAAACTCTCTTTTAACTAAAATGCATTATAAAAGTGATAAGTTGTCACTAGTAAAAATAAATTTCATAGATAAGACAAAAAAAAATTCAGGAGGAAATACGTTAGATATGTTGTTATTTATAAAATCTTAGAAATCACTTAAATGTATGGGATAAGTTGTCACAAATGAAATTAACTCTAATAAAAAAAATTCATCACAACTCTTAGTCTCTACTTTTAAATCAACTCATGTGTATCCTTTATATTTTTTAATGAAAGTGCGCAGAAATGTGATAAATATAGTAAATATCTCTCCCAAAAAAATTTAGAATTTTTTAACCAAATATAAATTAAATATGAATTAAATATGAACTTTTAAGCGTAAAAAACAGAAAAATTCATATTCAATTAATATTTTATTAAAAACAAAATTCCAAATTTTTTGCGGAGAGATTCTTATAATATTCTTGTAAAATTTCATTTAGAAATAAGAAAGTTTACACATGAGTTGACTTAAAAGGATGGATCTAAAGTGGTGATTGAAAACTTTTGGAAGACTAGAAATTGAAGGAATTTAAAAAAAAAAAAAAAAAGAAGCTAAATTAGCTCATCTCAAATTGACACCAATGAAGATCAAACCTGAGACCTCGAGGAGGAGCACACTCCCAAGTGTCAAGCCAATACACTAGACCAACCCATGTGGGTTAATTTAAGGAAAATTTTAAGGGAAGTAAAACAAAAAATTGATATATTTATAGTGATAAAAAATATATATAACCCTAATTTCTTTTTTTTTTTTTTTTTTTTTACAAATGTGGCAATTTTTATGAGACTAAATTATTTTTTATAGTACAATAGATAAAATGCACCATTGATGAAAGATTGGTAAGGTACTTATTAATAAGCCTACCAACTCACCTGAAACACACATCGAATAGCAATTAAAGCACAAGAATGGGAATAAGAGTCAAGAAGAACAATGGAAGAAACATCACCAAATCAAGAAGCAGAGGTTTCAAATGAGAGGAGTGCCACTTTTTATCTTCACCATCCATGTTCTTTACTCCAAAAATTCCTTGGAACTTTCTTCAAATGTACAACAAAAAAGAACATGATCAAGAGGATCTTGGAACTAAACATGGCAAAGCAAGAAGTGAACATGTAAGCTTTTCTCTCTAATTTTTAATTTTTTTTTTTTACTTTTCTTTTTAATTTGAGATGATGAAAGTTTTTTTGATATTCATATATTTCTCATTTCTTTGATCCCATTTCTTGTTTCATCAATGAGTATCATCTTGTGAGTAAAAAAGAAAAAGATTAATTTGGCAAAACTAAAATGAAAAAAAAAACTGAGAGTTGATATTTTAACACATTTATAATTAGTTTAGTTATTATGATTATATAAAATTTGTCACTAACAATTGTTAGTATGTTATTGAATAGGTAGAATCAACCATATAAAATCAAATGATTTAGATTAAATTGTTAATGGGTTAAACACGAATCATTTAGAAAAACTCAAAATCAAATTCTGATTGGGACATATCTTTCTCTAGTATACGACGTCCTTTTTTTAAAAAATTTCGAAGGGTTAAGACAAAATAAAAATGCAACCTTCTTTGATCTCTAAATTTTTTGACTCAGGCGTTGGAACACTAGTTAATTCTAGTGGAAGTTGGATAGAAAAACATAAGGTAAGAACTAGTGTGTGTGACTTAAAAATATCTTATATTGGTGAGCCACACTAACTAGCAAGTGTTTATATAAGGGTGGGATGACCTCCAAAGGTGTGCCCTTGGGATATCCCTTTTGAGAACGGGAGAGCACTTAGAAAAACATATATATCACGTGCGTGACGAAGCCGCCGCCGCCATCCGACTGGCCGGGCTAGGGTCAAAAAGATATATATCGTTTATGACTGTAAAATGAATTAATTATTCTAATCATTATTCGTTACACGCGTAATAAATAAATTTGTTACGATCCAGAATTTTTCGGATAATCCAACTAAGAAACAGAAATGTGCTAGCTTAAGGATTAAGTTGACTTAATCCTTAAGTCACTCTTTTTTTTTTTACGAACTTTCTATATAAAAGGAGAGCTCGTCCCACTCATTCTTTATGCGGTTGTTAGTTTACCTTGCACAAAATTAGGTAATGTCGTGAAACGTCTTAAAGATAGCAACCTGATTGTGAATTTTTAAATACGAAAAATAACAGTACCATATAATGCCACTTTATAAGTGACTATAATTTCATGCTAATTTGTTTTCCTCCTTATTTTTTGCAGTTTCTATTATCAACTTTAACCCTGTATTCTCTTTTCCAAACAGGAAAATAGCAGAAGCAGATCAGTTATTAGCGAGGGAGATGGTCCACAGATTAATTAATTAATCCTTGCTCACAAATATCTCAAAGCTAGTTATTTCTCATGTACTAATTTAGTCTAGTGATTTGCTTTCTCTAATATTTCAGCATTTCCTTAAAACTCTATCATTTCCTATGTAAAATCTTCTTCTATGTAAGAACTTTTGCATGTGTGTTGAAATTATTAGCTATTTATGCATGACAATTCTCACTTTAGATCTGATATCTGAAGATTTAAATAGTAAGTTGCTGGGTTCAATTTAAATAGTATAGCATCTCTTACTGAGTCTCATTTAAAAAAATTAATATAACACTTCTTACTAATAAGGAAATAAATAACCATTAAATTTTATATGTGGTGAAAAAAAATTAGTGAAATTCGATTTGAGAGATTTTGACAAAAGGATATCCGAAGACGTACAATAAAATTCATTTTTTTGGGTTTTATTGTAGGGCGGTTTTTTTTAGACTTCCCCAGTATCTCTAAGGCACTTTAAATACACATTTGATAGGTATTTACTGGATGTATATTTTTTTGAAAAACGTACATTCGATAGATAACTTTCTTATGTTTATTTAGGAGGCGTTAGAGATACCAGTGGCCTAAAGAGAAACTTTCTTTATTTTATTTTGTTAGACAAACTTGTAACTTTTATTTGGATTGGTTGATTTGCATGTGAACAAATAAAATTCATATATATTACCACGATTTAAGATTTGCTACATATTCCTATAAAAAAAATATTTTTTTTTTTGCTACATGTAGTAGTATATAATACAAAGGATTTTGATGTTTATAGATCGCATTAGGTTATTAAATTTTTTATGTCCAAAAGATTTCTTTGAAGATGAGTGTTATTTGAATAATTAATTTGATGAAAACCTATTTGACAACCATAATTTACAAAGAAAAAGTAGTATTGACACGGAAACCATATCAATAGAGAGATCAAGTAAAAAATAATGTGAGTATGAAAGAGAAAGTTGTCACAATAGTTGTTACCAAATGGATGTTGAAATATCATTTCTCTTCTTCAAAACTTGATTGGTTTAAAATTTTGAAGTAAGATTGGCTTAGCAAGTTCAAGGAAGAAATTTTGGAAGAAAAAATATGGACAACTCACTAAGCAAGCAGATGGATGGCTTAGTGAATTCAAGTCATAATGTTTGAAGTTTTGAACAGCAAGATTTGAAGATTTACCAACTCACAATTTCTCTTAGCGGGCTATGGTAGTTTAATGACTTTTTGAGTACAGCCATGACATTATTTTAAGGTGAAGAAAAGTCGATTCACTAAACGAGCTACGATTCACTTAGAGAATTTTCTCTTAAGTAGATCTCATCATTTCAAATTTTGGGATACACTTTTTATTAAGAGTAGTGATATTTGAACAACATTTTAGTACAACTCTTTGGACAACTTTGGTTTTCTCTTCTTTGATTGGTAAAAAATAATAGAGAGAGAATAAGAAAGATAATGTGAGTATGAGAGATAAAGTTGTCAAAAAATTGTTAGAAAAATATCATTTCTCTTTTATTAAAAATATTGACTATTAGAATATCACATATTTAGAAAATGATTCAACAAAAAAGTACATTAAATTTTGTACATAAAAGATGGTCTATCATCAGCCATCTTCTATGCACAAATTTTGATGTACTCTTGAATCATTTTCTGAGTCTATGATGTTTGAATAATCAAATACTATTAACATTGTATTGATTATAATAACATCACAAACTTAGAAAATGATTCAATAAAAAAGTACAGCAAATTCTGTACATGAAAGACGGCCTATCAACTACCGTTTCCTATGCACAAAATTTTGTGTACCCATTTATTGAATCATTTTCTCAATATTTGGGGTACTTTTTGTTGAATCAATTTTTATTTGAACAATGGAAGCAGATCAATAATTTGGCAAAGTAAAATTTGGCTTCTAAAAACAATTTCTTTTAGTATATTGATATTGAAAGAGAATGCAGATTTTTTATTTTATTTTCTGATAAGCCAACATATAAGTTAGATATCAAGAAGAATCAGAAACATTTCAACTAAGTTGGTACCTAACTAAAACTCTATTTATCTAGCGCCTACTCAATATATATTATTAAAAAAGGGAAAATATATATATAAGTAAGGGACTAGACTAAAACCCTCAAAAAGCCAATGAAACAACAACAAAATAAAACAGCCTAAAGAGAATGCATTGAGATACCTCTAACTTTAGAAAATTATCAAAAGGTATAATATCAAGAGACAAGTTTATGTTTTAACATCATTCTTAATCTCAAAAGAGAATAAAGAAATAAGGAGAAGAGAGAAAGAGTTATCGATAACTCAATATAACTTTTTATTGTGATTTTTGTATTAAATGGTGTGCTCTATTTATATAAATATTTTGTAATTGAATTTATCTACGATTATGCAGCCAATTAATTTGAAAATTCTTGCGGATCATAAGATAAAAAAAAAAAAAAAAAATGCCAACTAGTTCAACTATTGGGGAAAAGATCAAAAGGAAACTAACCCACACAAGTGGAGGAAACAAATAAATTGAATATGAACAGAGGAAAAATAGGACATTCGGTTAGATTCTCAATCTTATCACATGCAACAAGCTAAAATTATGTGATGTGATATGGATGAATATAAAATAATAATATAACTATTATTTTTAGGGAAATTTTAACTTGTGCCCTTAAGAGGCACAAGTTTAGAAGCCAAATTTAGAAATAATGTATTGGAATGTGTGTATTAGACTTAATCTTTAATGTTTTAATGAATTAAATGTACAAAGTTTAAACGAATATTTCTTTTTTCTTTATTTCTTAACTTGTGCCCTAAGGGCACAAGTTAACACTAACCATTTTTTCAATTTGCACACAAACTAAATTGAAATCTTGTTACTTGATGTTTAACTTTTCAACATTCTAACTTTATTTCCAACTTAACACCGGTGTTCCAACACGTTATATAAGCAACAAGCTTCACATTTTACTCTGTGAATATTTAAATTACACCAATCCATCCTTTGTCATCACAAAACATATGAAGATAATAAAACAAAAGGAAAATGCTAACGATTAACCCTAAAACACTCTTTAAAAGTTTCATAGAAACCCATTAGATATTTGAATAACACCTTCAAAACCATGTATGGTTAACTCAATTCAGAAACAAATTGTGGTTAATTGAGTTGACCACAAACTGCAATGCAAATTAAATTAGTCATATAATAAATCATAATTTCACATATGATTAACCAAATATCAAATCGCAGATGTATGAAAAAAAAAATAGGTGTCCATTAAACATCTTTGTAAGTAAAAGGTCAATTTTTTTTGCAAACTAAGTAAATGGTGGTAAACTATATTCAATGCGTTAGTTAATGCATCTGACTCTTTTAGATTCAGTCAAAGGGGTAGTAGCTAGAATTGCTTTTATGACTTCTTCAATGCTTTCTTTTTTATCGGGTAGTCTAATGGTTGAAGTTCGCACATTTTTAATGTGAAGAAGTGGGGTGTCTGGGGTTCAAACATCGACCCCTGCATATATTATGCATTTGTCCCTACCAACTGAGCTAAGCTCAAGGGGACTTCTTCAATGCTTTCTATGAAAAATTTCATGCGATTAGAGGCAAGCAACTAGTATGTCTTTCCATAAATATCAACAATTTTGCATTTCCAATACAAATTTTCTTAATGCAAAATACAATTGGAGGTCCCCATGGCCAACCATGATGAAAATTGCAAAGAGCAAAGTCGGTTGCAGGGGTGTTAACTTGAAAGTGTTAACATATTAATAAGTGTTAAAAGTGACATTCTTAAGGTACTTATTAATATGACAATTTTTATGAGACAAAAATATTTTTTATAATACAATAGACAAAATGCACTATTGATGAAAGATTGGTAAGGTACTTATTAATAAGTCTGCCAACCTACCTGAAACACACATTGAATAGCAATTAAAGCACAAGAATGGGACACAAAGAAGAGTCAAGAAGAACAATGGAAGAAATATCACCAAATCAAGAAGAAGAGGTTACAAATGAGAGGAGTGCCACTTTTTATCTTTACCATCCATGTTCATTACTCCAAAAATTCCTTGGAACTTTCTTCAAATGTCTAGGGTTTGAAATTGAAGCAAACAAAAAAGAACATGATGAAGTAGAAGCTCATTCAGATGCAGAAGAGGATCTTGAAAGTAATGATGATGGCAAAGTTCTTGCATGTGCAGAACAAAAAGAATGTTCAACGAGTGATGGTCAAAGTTTTGTAAGCATTTCTCTCTTTTTTAATTTTTTTGACTGAATTCTTTCTTTTTAATTTGAGATGATTAATGTTTTTTTTTTTTTGGGTATTCATTTCTTCTATGAGTATCATCTTGTAAGTAAAAATAATAATTAATTTGGCAAAACTAAAATGAATAAACAAAATTAAGAGTTGATATTTTTAACACATTTATAATTAGTTTAGTTATTTCCCTCAAAAAAAAAAAAAAATAGTTTAGTTATTATGACTATTTTGAACAACTAAAATTTGTTAATACTAAATGTTAGTATGTTGTTGAATAGGTGGAATCAACCTTATAGAACAAGTCATTCAGATTAAGTTTTTTTTTGTGGTGTCCAGGGTTCGAACCTCGGACTTTACATATATATTATGCATTGTCCTTACCAACTGAGTTAATTTCACGGGGACAGTCGTTCAGATTAAGTAGTTAATGAGGTTAAACACAAATCATTTAGGAAAATCCAAAATCGAATTTTGGCTCCAAACAATCTTTATCTATATCAGCAAGGTATTAACACATTCTGATTTGTATTCTCTTTTTCTTGTAGCAACTTATCAGCACTTTGATCATTAGGAGAGGTGGACAAAGAAGATCAGATCTTAGTATGGGAAGAGGTGGACGAAGAAGATCAGATCTTAGTACGGGAAAAGGTCCAGGGATTAATTCAGAATTTCTTTAAATCTCTCTATCATTTCCTATGTAGAGTCTTCTTCTATGCAAGAACTTTTGCATGTGTGTAGACATTAGCTATTTATGCATAACAATGCTCAACAGGGGTGTGCAAAAAGTCATAGGATCTGAAGATTTAAATAGTAAGTTGTTGGGTTTAATTTTGATGTATTTGCACTCTAGTATAACATCTCTTACTAAGTCTTTTTGTCAAAAAAAAAAAATCTCTTACTAAGTCTCATTAAAAAAATTAGCATTTGCCAAAAGATTAATATAACACCTCTTATTAATCTTATCTTATCTTATCTTAATATATATAAATCTTAAACAGATTAACCCTAATCCCGTCTTTTTTGATGGGTTTATAAAATGTTTACGAAAAAAATTCCCTGCAAGGATTTCAAACCCGCGACATATTGATTGCTTCTATGCATTTTGACCACCAAAACACTTGTTTTATGATATTATTGCATGATATGCAATATTAAATGCCGTTTTTAAAAATCCAATTCATCTCTTTTTCTTTCTTTTCAAACGCCTTTTTTTACTGAAATTCGATTTGAGAGATTTCGACAAAAGGATATATATATTTTTTTTTGGTGGCCAGAGTTTGAACGTCGAAACTTGCATATATTATGCGTTGTCCTTACCAACTGAGTTAAGCTCACGAGGACCGACAAAAGGATATCTAAAGACGTACAATAAAATTCATTTTTGTGGGTTTTATTTTATTTTGTTGGACCAATCTGCAACTTTTATTTGGATTGATTTGCATGTGAACAAATAAAATTCATATGACCACAATTTAACGAAATTTTTTTTTTTCTGCCCTTATTTAATTCCAAAAATACAAAAATGCCCCACTTTTGAAAAAAATTGCATAAATGCCCTACTTTTCAGAATTTTCTGGTACCTTGCAACCCCCACTTGCGGGGTACCTTGGTACCCACTTGCGGGGTATGAATTTTTTTTTTTTTTTAAAATAAATAGATTGCTACCCCCACTTGCGGGGTATGCTTAATTTTTTTAAAATGTTTTTAATACACCCCGCAAGCCCCACTTGCGGGTTAGTTTATGTGATTTTTTTTTTAATTTTTTCTCGTAATTAATAATAATAATAATAATAATAATAATAATAATAATATTAATATTAATAATAATAATAATATTAATCACTAGACATCCTATAAACAAAATAAAGACTAAATTTCTACTGATGTCTAATATTAATGCAATCTTTGCGGGAATGACCAGGCATCCTACAAACACCGCATCTTCTCTCAGTTTCCACATCGTCCATCTCGGTCCTAATGCGAGTAATTGGTGGACGACCTTTCTTTGCCCTACGCATTGACTTGTTGGGAACCACCTTCGGTCCTTCATAATTAGGCCAATATGTCTGGTGTTGAACCACGTCGAAGTGGATGTTGTATACGGCGTATACACACTCATTCGTGAATTTGTTATCGACAAAAGTCTTGTAGTCGTGACAAAAGCTAGAACATGCGGCAATGACATGTGAGCATGGTAGGTGTAACGCTCTAAACCGTCCAGAGTCACACCATTTATTTTGCAGGTCCACTTTGTATTCTCCCTTTGGCAATCCTTCTTTATGATCGATGGTTTCACGGACGGAAAAGGTATATCGATCCCGGTCAAACTGAGTGACATGATGACTGTTGGATTTAATCACCTCATTCCTGAGATATTTCATGCTGTTTTCGGAGAATGGCTCACCATAATTTACCCTTGCCGCTGCCTCATGTCCTCTTTTAGCAAACAAGGCCGCCAACCTGTAATATGATGCTTTCACGATAGCTGTGATCGGAAGTCCTCGAATACCCTTATACACGTTGTTTTGTGACTCTACCAAGTTACTTGTCATATGGCCCCATCGTCGACCATCATCATGTGATTGAGTCCACTTTTGTTTGGGAATATTGTCGACCCATGCTAAAGCCTTTCGGTCTGCAACAGCAATTTCAGAACGGTAGTATTCGAATGTAGGGATGTTCATGGCGTAACCTGCATTGTTTTGAAAAAAGTTAGATGTGTCATTTTAAACAAATAAAATGTCGAATTTACGTGGAAAGAGATATGATTTTTACCCATGCATTCAACTTTCTTCTTTAGTTCTCCATCCTTGAATGATCTCATAAAGTTTTGTGCAATGTGTCGGACACAATAAACATGGCTTGTCGGAGCATCGTGCCATCCATTCTGTGGATCATCATACGCGCTCTTTATCGACACATGTCTATCAGAAATGAGGCATATGTTCTCTTGTGGGGTGACATGCTGCCTTAAATTTTTCAAAAAGAAACTCCATGCCTCCTTGTGGGGTACCCCGCTGCATGCATCACGTGATCAACCATGCATGTGTCATTTTGGTGAAAAATTTCTCCCAAGAAATTAATGTATTTTGCATGCAATAGTCATATCTTACTTGATTAATATGATACTGTTGAGTAGCATGCTTGTTGAACACCATGCTTCTGTGCTTCTGATGCAGTAGTCACTTCTATATTTATTGATGCAGTTGTCACTTCTATATTTATTTTAAGACTGTTGCTTTGCATGTGTTGTTGCTTTGCAGGTGTTGAATTAGTAAAAGATATGAATTGAATTCTTCACTTCATTCATTACGATACCACACAACTACTTCCCCTATTTACACATAACTTTACATTATAAATACTAGAACTATATTTTAACTCTTCAGACATATTCTACTTATCTCAATCCTTTCCTTACTCACTCACATTCCTTTCCTTACTCACTCACATACAACCAATATTTCAAACAAGTTATATAAAGTAATGGCATACTTGTGGTTGGAAAATGATCACAGATCCAATGAAGAACATATCAGAAGATGGGTATATATAAATATTAATTTGTTAATGTCGTTTTCATTTTTTAATTATTAATACTACTCTTAATATTATAGTTCAATATTAATTTCAATATATAATGTTTTTTTAAATTTATATTTTGATTATGTTTTAATTGTATTCATTTATTATTTTTTTTGTTAGGATGCAGAGGGTGCACCTCTCGTCACCCGTACAAGACAACACATAATACCAAGTCCTCATATTGAAGAGTATCTACGTCAAACCGGATTTTTTGAGGTTTCTCAAATAGGGCGTTACCAAATCGATAGACACATCGTAACCGCTCTTGTAGAAAGGTGGCGGTCTGAAACACATACTTTTCATTTTCGAACGGGTGAATGCACAATCACGTTGGAAGACGTATATATGTTACTCGGATTACCTTTTTGCGGACCATTTGTTACGGCTCCTCCAAATCTTGCGTGGAACATTTGTGCTCAATTGTTGGGAATAACTCCTCCAGCAAATAAAACTGATGGTTTTACCCTCTCATTGTCGTGGTTAAAGGATAATCTGGTCGATAATAACTTCAGTGAACAATCTCCTCCGGAGGTAAAAATACAACACACTAGGAGGTACCTACTATACCTCTTTGGAGGGTTCTTGTTTCCTAATACAACTGGATTATTTGTGCACAACTCCTGGTTGTATTTGTTAATGGATTTTAATCTAACAAGAAACTATAGTTGGGGATCGGCAGTGTTGACTTACCTTTATCGTGGCTTGTGTGAGGCATCACACCCAAATATAAAAGCACTAACAGGATGTCATTTCCTGTTACAAGTTTGGAGACCATACAAGAATGTTCCACACAACTTGCCTGAAGAATATTGGGAGTGGACTGCAACAACTTACCTGAAGAATATTGGGAGTGGACTGCAACAACTTACCTTATATGTTTTGACAAAGTTGAATGGCATCCAACTGATAGGGTCAAGCTCCAATTTGGTCTGCCACAAGAAATACCAGGGCCCCCACGAGACATGACACAGTACCATGTAATAGACAAACGGTTCAAGACGTGGTACAAATCAAATGGTTTTCGATTTCCACAAGAGAGCGAACATTGGGACAACCGACGGAGTCATACTTTACCACGCATGCGGCCAAGATCACTCACCCACACTCATGCGTATATTGAGTGGTTGACAACCACATGCAACCCACGTCTAAGGATTTCAATTGAAACAAACCCATCAAATTCAGATCCAGACGAAGCCGAAGAAGAAGAGCCGGAACATGAACCTGAAATTCGCAACAACCAAACACCAATTCATGATGATTTTTGGGATCAAGACATTTTTTCTCAACTATAAGATCATCAATCCCAACCACATACAACCCAAAACATTCATGGTTCTGTAATGTATGAATTTCTCGACACCCCCCAACAAAACATCATCCAACCACCACCATATACCTCCCCGAGAAATGCATATGAGCCCCATTATCAGTCAACTTATGGTTACAATGACCCAAACCAAGCTGGCGCATCCAACAACAACTACTTCTCCTATAATGACCCAAACCAAGCTGGACCGTCCAACACCAATTACCCCCCCTACAGCAACCCACAATACCCAATGTACACCAACCAAAACTACAACCACCCACCAACACCAACAAACCTATTATCTCACTTTTCTCCGGCTTTGTTGAACTCTAGTGATCAATTTCTGGATATGGGATGGCCAACAAGGGAACACGATGTGTCATTGTCATTGGGTTATGGTAGTCAAATACAATCAGCTGCAGATAACAACGACGAAGACCAACATGACCCTCAAGTAAATCGCGGAAGAAATCGTCGAAGACGAGGGTGTGGGACAGCCGGGCATTTATAATAATTGTAGATATCATGATATTTAATATGTTTATTATTTTTTTTCCTTCTTTTTTTTATTATTTTTTTTTATTTTAAAAATTAAAAAAAAAAAACAAAAAACAAACCCGCAAGTGGGGCTTGCGGGGTATTAAAAAAATTTAAAAAAAAATTAAATACCCCGCAAGTTGGGGTAGCAAGTTATTTAATTTTAAAAAAAAAAAAAAAACATATAGGCCGCAAGTGGTAGTTATTTAATTTAAAAAAAAAAAAAAATGTAGGCCGCAAGTCCCACTTGCGGGGTAGTTAATTTTTTAAATTTTTTTAAGGTACCCCGCAAGTGGGGGTTGCAAGGTACCAGAAATTTCTGAAAAGTAGGGCATTTATGCAATTTTTTTCAAAACTAGGGCATTTTTGTATTTTTGGAATTAAATAAGGGCAAAAAAAAAAAATTTCCAATTTAACATTTGCTTCATATATGTTGCAAATTCAGCTTCGATCTTTTTTTAAAAAAAACAAGCAAAGATGGATTATAATAACACTGCAAGAATGATCTCTTTAGCACAAAGTGTGCCAAAAAACCACCGAGAAAATGCAGTTCACAAAAGATACAATAGAGTCTATCCAACGCCTAAACACGACATAGGACTCGACCACCACATATGATCACCAAATGCAAAACAAGCCTTTTTGGCTTTCAACCACCACAAAGAATAATATTTTACTTTGTCTAGTAGCTGATCTATAGATGGCTCTTTTTGTTTAAATAATTTAGCATTTCTTTCATTCCATATGATCCAAATGGTCATAAGCCAAATAAGCTGAATAAAAGACCGCCTTGATTTCATAACACCTGTATAGTGAGTAAACTAAATAAAGCTTCGATCTTTTTGGTTGCTGAAGCCAAATCACTTTGATATTGCTTTCAACTATCATATGTGGTGGTTTAATACTCTTGTGTTTGGGAGTTGTTATTTAGTTTTGTTTTTTTAGCGAGCCGGTATTGTGGCTCCTTTACGTTTTCATTTCTTGGATCGCTAATGTAACTGTTGTTTATTTCTCTTAATTCTCTCCTAACATTTCCTGTGCGGGAAAGACTAAGATGCTCAATTAATATATTTCATTATAACTTTAATAGAAAATTTGCTACATATATATAATAGTGTTAAATATGTTTTTGGTCCCTATAAATATGTCAACTTTTCAATTTAGTCCATCTAAAAAATTTCTTCAACTTTTAGTCCCCCAAAAATATTTCATCTTCACCTTTTGTCCCTCCATTAAAGTAAACTAATATGTAGAATTCATATTTTTGAATAACATTTTACGAAAAAAAATAATATTATAAGAATCTCACCCAACAAAATTTAAAATTTTTAAACAAAACATGAATTAAATATGAATTTTTAGATTTTTGATGGTTAAAAATTCATATTTAATTTTGATTTTGTTAATAAATTCTAATTTTTTTTTGGGAATTTTTTATGATATTCTACACATTACTGCACAATTTGATTTAAAAAATACAAAAATTAACTCAAAAATAGGGACCAAAAGTAGTTATTGAATATTTTATAGGGACTAAAAATTGAAAGAAAATTTTAAAGAGACTAAAATAAAAAGTTTGTATATTTATAAAATCAAAAACATATTTAACCTTAGATAATACAATAATTTTGATGTTTATACATCACATTAGGCTATTGGAGTATTTTCAACCTTCCTTCCAATCTCTATCTTTAGGCTATTAAAGCATGAAGATGTACTCTCTTTCAGCTTTAGTCCCCATGACGGTGTTTTCTAGGCGTGACGGAAATAATACTTGTATTAAATTTAAATTTACAGTTAGGTTGATATAAATTGTGTTAAAGATAACACTTTTGAATATATTCTACTTCTTTTTGAATATACACAAACAAAATAAATACATATTCAATAAATAATAGAAGAAATTCCAAAGTGTTACACTTGACACAAATCATATCACAAAATCAATAAAACGGTTGTTATTGATGTTTGCTACTCCCTCCGTCCTTAATTATAAGACCCTTTTGAGATTTTTTTTTGTCCCTTTTTATAAGACTCATTTGTTATTTCCAACTACATTAATTATTTCTTTACATACATGCCCCTATTTATTATAAATCTTTTTCTTCAATCAACAATAAATAACATGTTGAAAACATAAACCACCTCTCTCTCTTAAAGGATAAAATTGTAAAAACAATAGTAATTACAAACATATTTAATACAAATATCCACTATCTTAATTTCCGTTATTTTTTCAAAAGGGTCTTATAATAAGGGACGGAGGGAGTATAACGAAAATATCTCTATCATACCGATAAAGTAGAAAAATATATCTTCAACTTTCAACCACAATTACGTTGGTATGATCGAAATAATAGCAATGCAAATGTTTGAATGATATATACCATCATTTAGAGTCTTTTATAGCAAACTCATAGTGATTGATCAAGCACTCTGTCATTTTAAAAACAGTGGCGGAGCCAGGAATTACATAGAGCCTGGACGAAAAATTTATTGCAAATTCACATGTGATATAATATATATAAATTCCTTCCTTCAAAAAAAATAAATATATATATATATATATAGATAAATAGTCATATATAAAAATAAAAAAGGATCGTCATATTAAATTGTTTGAAGGATTTATCGACGGTGGTGGATCTTGAGTTATTTTCTCGGGGGTACCAAAATTCTATGAAATATATATTAAGCTGTTTGAAAAATATATCAAAAATGTTAACTGCTGTAGTGGTTTAATTTACATGAGTATGGCCCAAAGGTGTGTGTTCGATTCCCTCTATGGAACTTTTTTGACAAAAAAGTAAATATATACAGAAATATAAAAATGGGAGAAGAAGGAAGAATCGAACTCGCGACTTCTGAGAGAAAAAGCAATTGCTTTTCCACTGCGCTAACCAAAAAATATGTAAATAATATGCCGGATATAATATATATAGAAACATTACGGTACTCGCGACTTCTGAGAGAAAAAGCAATTGCTTTTCCACTGCGCTAACCAGAAAATATGTAAATAATATGCCGGATATAATATATATAGAAACATTACGGTACCATGGGTTCTAAGGAAGATCCGCCACTGATTATCGATCGAGCCCGGGCGACCGCCCGGGGTCGCCGGGTGGTGAAACCGCCCCTGTTTAAAAAGACGTAAACTTTCGTGTAGTTTTTTTCTTTCTATGAACTTTAAACTTAATTTAAACTAATTAATTTACAAGGTAATGCTTTTCATTTTCAATAAACCAAAGTTTGAATTTCACATTTCGAATAGAATTATCTTCACATAGTAAACCTATGTGAAACAAATTGAATTGTTTTATACCTATACTTATTTATATACAATTATTTAAGAAATGTTTTTCATGGAAAATTTATGCCTATATCAAATTTAAATAAAATATACCCTATAACTTAAGGGAACTCTAAAACTAACTATAAGTTTAGTTGAATATTATACTGGATAAATCTTTGAGAAAAGAAAAAAAAACAGTGATGTTATGAAAAAGAACACAAAATAAAAAAATGAGAATAAAAAAGTAAGACACTCCAAAGTTAGCTCACAAAACCGAAAAAACAAAAGAACCAGCAGAACACATAGAGAGAAGGAATGGAGTGTTGGGTTTCTATAGAGTTTTGGGGTTATTGATGTTGATGATGATTCATGCATGGGGTGAGGTCCCTCTTTGTTCCTCTCTATCACTTCTCTTCAATTTTACTAGAGAGCATTACTCTACATTCTACATTTATGTTTTATGTATATATATGTAGTATGTTATGTTTGAAGAGGAATAAGAGGCTATGTTTTGTTATTAATATTTATAGTCACGCATTAGGTTTAAGGTCAATGTTAGTTGAAGAAGATGGCAAAATGTAAGGCTTGAATTTGCAGGCTGGGGCAGAGGCATGCTGAACTGTGTGTAATGTTTGGACCAAAAAAAAAACCGTTTTTGTTTTTTCTTTGGCATTTGTGTAAAATTGCTGAAAGATTGTATAATAGATATTGAATGAAAAATGTGATCTGGTGTGGACAATGGTCCATTTTAACCCCTCCCAAAATTCTATTCTATAGTAAACATTCATAATTTGATAGGAGAAATGAACGATGAAGATATAAAGCTATAGATTTAAGTTGATTTGCTTATTCACAACTGGCGCAGTACGAAGCGTAGGCTAGCAAGCGTTTCTCTCAATTCTGTTAGATTCCGGAAACCCTTATTTAATAGGTTTGTTGCTTGCAATCTGTCTGTTTATCTTTTAGGCTAAGCGCTTGCTAACCCTTGCTTCCATTCTGCGTCAACAGCTCAAGTTGGTTGTTTAATGATGATCATGTGTTCCTCATTTATCACATTCGTTTTGACTTTGTTAGTGTTTTTTTTTTTTTAATGATAGAATACATTTTAAAAGGAATGTATCATACGAACATTGAATATGATGATGATGCGTTTTTGTGTTTAGGGTGTTTTTTCTTTTCTCCAGGGTTTGTTTCATGAAGATGGTGAAGTTTTGATGATGACGAATAATAAGTTGGTAAAAGAAGACAAAAAAAAAAGTAAAATAAATTAGGTTTTGGTGGTTCGGTGTTAGATTTAATGGACGTGTAAGATCCAATGGTTTTGTTTTGTTTATATTAAAATAAAAGATCAAATTATTCAAATTAAAAAAATTAATGAGATCTACGATGGACCACCAATATGTTACTGCATAATAGACATTTACGGTTAAAAACCAACATAAAAGATTAAATTGACCGACATAAATATATTCAAAAGGACCAAAGCATAGCAAATATTAATTAAGACACCAAAATGAAACTAGAAAACTAATTAAAGGATCAATATTTTTTTAAACAATAAATATTATTCTCGTCGAATCTGTGCAAGGATCACAAGCCACTCGCGATTTGTAGGTGACCACACGATACAACAAGTATTGTATATGGCCATATCGGCTTAAAAAGACCCAAACCCACACAATACAATACAAAAAAAAAATAATAATAAATAAATAAATAAATAAATGATGAGACCGAAATATACATGCAGACAGCAAAACAACCAAAGCAGTTGTCCGGTCACGCATACTGCCTCGCTACCAGCATCGCAAGAAAAGAAAAAAAAAACTAGGAGTGCACTTCACTGCCTTTGTGGCAAGAAGGCATGTATCTTTGAACAAATCAGGTTGTGCCGCGTGTTATGAACCATTATTTTTAGTAAAAAAGAAAGAAAAAATGTTGATTAAACGTGAAAGAGCGAAGGATATGGCGTGTTTCTTCACCTTTTCCTCTCTCTCTTTCTACAACTTCAGTTCAACCCACCACTGTTTGCCGCCACCCCTTCCGCGTCGTTGACCATCCACCACTGGCCGTTGTCGTTCTAAGTGATTACACAACCATGAAAAAAACCAGTTTGTGAAAAGAAGAAGAAGAAAGAATAATAAAAAAAAATGGGGTATTGTTATGTTTTCCTTCACTTATATTCGTAATCTTCTCTAACTATTTTTCTCTTATCGAGTTAAGTTTTCCCCTGAATATAATCTTAAAACTTAAAGTGACTATTGCTCAATTTGGTTGTGTTCTTCCTGCATTTCATTGCAAATTATTCAAATCTCACTTTCTGGGTCGGGTTTTCTTACATTCTAACTGCGACAGTGGTGGAAAATTGGACGACGGCACGGAAGTTGGTTGCGGGGGACAGTGAGTGATGGATGGTCGGTTGAACCAAAGAAAGAAAGAGAAGGTGAAGAAACGCATCAATATTTCACTATTTCCCGTTTGATCAACTTTATTTATTTTTTATTAAAATATAAGGCACTGAAACACATGACACAACCTGTTTTGTCAAAGGCATCTGCCTTTGGCGCCACAAAGGCACTGGCGTGCGGCCTAAAAAACCATGGATTAGAGACAAAACAAAGGAAATGGTCAAGGTCCGTAGAAAAACACTCCAGCCAACACCCAAACACAGTTACAACTTATAAACCAGCAGAATAAAAAACTATGGCCCCAATTATCAAAAAAACGTACAACAGCAACCCAGCTAGAACTCGAAAGAAGGGTATAAAAGGAACAACCATAAAATGGAAATCTATACTTATATGTAAAGATATAAACTTTAGTGTAGTGTTTTTCTTTCTTTGAACTTCACAGTTAATTTAAACTAATTGATTTACAAGGTAATGCTTTTCATTTTCAATAAACTTTGGTTTGAATTTCACATTTCGATTTGGTGGAGTAAACCTATGTGAAACAAATTGAATCTTTTTATATCTATACTTATTTATATACAATTATTTAAGAAAAAAAATTTCCTAGACAAATTTATACTTATATGAAATTTAAATTAAATCTACCCTAAAATTTAAGGGAACTCTAAAACTAACTATAAAAAGTTGAACATTATACCGGACAAATCTGTCCTTAACATTGCAACAGAAAAGAAAAAATGGCGATGTTAAGAAAAGGAAGACAAAATAAAACAATGAGAATAAAAAAGTGAGACACTCCAAAGTTAGCACACAAAACCAAAAAACCAAAAGAACAAGCAGAACACAGAAAGAAGGAAAGGGGTGTTGGATGATTCATGCATGGAGTGAGGAATACTCTACATTCTACATTTAAGTTTTATGTATATATATGTAGTATGTTATGTTTGAAGAGGAACAAGAGGCTATGTTTTGTTGTTAATATGTTAATGTTAGTTGAGGAAGATGACAAAATGTAAGGCTTGAATTTGCAGGCTGGGGGCAGAGGAGTGCTAGCTGCACTGTGTGTAATGTTTGGACCACAAAAAAACCGTTTTTGTTTTTTCTTTGGCATTTGTGTAAAATTGATGAAAGAGTGTATAAAAGAGATTGAATGAAAAATGTGATATGTTGTGGACAATGGTTCATTTTAGCAAACATCATAATTCTGATTGAAAAATGAATGATGAAGATATATGGCTACAGATTTCAGATGATTTGCTTATTCACAACTCAAGTGATTTTATTGCATCAATTGTTGAGTGCATTTATCTATCTCTTCAGCATAATATACATGATCTATCGTTTTTTTAGGATAGAGCTATACTGACACCTAAAAATGTGATAGTTGTTGAGATCAATAATTATATTTTGTCTTAAATCTTGGTGAAGAAAAAGGCGAATTTGAGTTGTGATTCTCCCCATTCAAACAACTCAACGGTTGATAGGTCGTATGATGTACATACACCAGAGTTTTTGAACACAATTAATTCTTTCTTCCGCAATGTTTTCAATTATGTCAGTATCATACCACCCAGAACACTAGAAGTGATATTATGTTATTTCAATTATGAAGATGTTTTCAAGCCATAAAATTGTAAACCATCAAGAATTGTTAAAAAGTTTGTCAACTATAAAATTGCTACTCAATTGCTCACCGAAAACACAGATAATGATCGTCTTAATTGAGACAATTTGGGTAGCAATGCAAAAATTGTAAATCATAAAATAGTTTCTTATAATGTTTACTTGGGTCATCCTTTACCTCGTTTAATTGGATTATATTCAATTTAGTAGTCAATCCAGGTAGCGGTGCGTAGCGGCCGACCTTAAAAGTGGGAAAGCGGGATAGAGGTACGAAAAACAACTTTCACCGATATGTAATTATTTTTCACATCGAAATAGGCTCCATCTTCATACCCAATCTAGAATATTATGATTCTATTTTTTCAGAAATTGAACAAGAGTATTAATCGACCCAAAGGTAAATTAACATGACTAAATATCACATGAAAATCAACCATTGAAAATTTAGGGTTCTGTTATTTTATATTGTAAATTTTCAATTCTATTAAACATCACTTAACCATTTAGCAACAAATAATTTCAATTGAAGTGTGAATTTTATTTGACAATGGTTGTTATTGACCTATGAATTGACTCTGTGCCAGATGAATTGGAAAATTTCTGAAGAAAAGAAATAATGTTACAAGAGATTAGAACAAAAAGAGATTGTCAACATTAAGAAACTTTCTTAATTTTCCAAGTAGTTTCTTGATTTTCTGAAGAGAAAAGAACAATAAGAAGTTTCTTAATTTTTTTTCTTAATTCAAGTAGTGTTTTTCTATATAATGTCGGTTGATCATTTATTCTCGGTAGTTTGTCAACATCTTTATTGTCGGTTGTCATAATTTCTAAAATTAACTTTTTTTTTTTTGGTCGTGAAAATTAAGTTTGTTATTGAAGCATGAAGATGTATTCTCTTTCTACTTTGCCATCATGGATGAAGTCCCTTAATCGTAACCGACAACAACAACACTACTTGAACTAATAGCTGGGTTGATATAAATTGCATTTTGAATCTAATTCTATTTCTTTTTGAATATGCACAAACAAAATAAATGCATATTCAACAAATAATAGAATGAAATTCCAAAGTGTTCACTTAACACAAATCGTATCACCAAACTATGTATTCAATATAACCGTTGTTATTGATGTTTGATATGACCAAGGATATTCATCATATGACTGCTAAATAGAAAAATATCATATGTTTAAGTTTCAACCTCAATGCAAATGTTTGAATGATATCTACCATAATGTAGAGACTTTTAAAGCATACTCAGTGATTGATCAAGCACTTTCTCATTTTCTTAAATTCGTTAAGAGAATTGTGAAGGGACAACTAGTTCCTAGATGTTTTTTTGTCGATTATTAAAACTTTGATATTTTTATATACGATGAGGCGTTCAAGGTGAGGAAAATAGTTATCGTAGTAGCATAGATTGATGAGCTAATCCATGGTCCAAATCCAAAGAAGGGTATAAAAGGAACAACCATAAAATGGAAATCTCTTAACGTTGGGGGTATTTTAGTCAGTTCACATGAGAATGAGCAAATGTGTATGAGAGAAGAGTAGGGATGAGAATAGGTCAGGCCGGCCTACAGGGGCCTAGGGCCTAGCCTACGACAGGCCAGACCATGCCAGACTTTTTTTCTTAAATAGAGAAGTGCTAGACTTTTTTCGAAACCTAGCTATTTGGCTTAAAAGATCAGGCCAGGGCCATTCAAAAAACCTATTAGGCTGCCTATTTAAGTAAACAGGAATAAATATTATTTATTATTATATTATATTTTGTACTTTGAATTAAAATATAAATGTTAACTTTTTATGTAATTTAAGCTTATTAGTATACATTAATTTTTTACATATATAAATGTATTATTATAAACTAGAATTGAAATATGATACAACATATTGTCAAATTCCCTAAAACCTCATGTTAATTATCAAAAAGAGTTTAATTTAATTGATTTATTAGTTAGCTAGTCTATTAAAACTTATATCACATTGCTTATTTAATGATGTTCATAAGATATATGCTTTTGAACATGCTAGAAGGTTGTATCAGGCTTTCAGAAAGCCAGACTCATACCTAAAAAGAATGCCTATGATAGGCCGCTATCCAGACTTAAGCTTTGCAAAGCCTAGCTCGACCTAACCTATTTTCACCCATAGAAAACAGCAATTTTTGTAAACAAGTAGTACCTCGGGCTCACCATGGTAAGACATTCTACACCTTGTTGTCCTTCTTTTACACCCTCATATCGTTCGCTCCACTTTCTCGATCCACTTTTGTGCCCTCATAAGTCATGTGGTTAAATACATCTTTATTTGAAGTTCTGAACATTTTCCTTAATATTGAAAGTTCGTTCAGTAAAAAGAAAGCTTTGTTAATCAGGTTAAACTATCTACGAATTAATCATGTTGGACCTTAATGATTCTTTTGGAAACAATGAGAAAATTCTCAGTCAATCGTTGTTTTGTTTTACAAAATATCTATGTAATGTTAGAAACCATTTCAACATTTTTACTGTCACTCGTCATAACTGCTCAAACTTTTGTTAATGAAGCATGAAGATGTATTCTCTTTCTACTTTGGTGTCGTAGATGAAGTTTCTTAGCCTTAACCGACGGCAATAACACCACTTTTATTGAATTCATAGTGAGGTTGATATAAATTGCATCAAAGGCAACACTTTTGAATATATTCTATTTCTTTTTGAATATACACAGAAAACAAAAAAAAAATGCATATTCAAAATATAATAGAAGAAATTCCAAAGTGTTACACTTGACACAAATCAAATCACCAAACTATGTATTCAATATAATCGTTATTATCGATGTTTGCTATGGCTAAATAGCTCACCGATGATAGCTATAAGTAGAAAAATGGAAAACATCATATGTTTTAGTTTCAACCACAATTATCTCATTGTGATCAAAATAACGGTCAATGCAAATGTTTGAATGATATCTACCATCACGTGAGTCTTTTAAAACAAACACATTATTGATCAAGCACTCTCTCATTTTCTTAAAATCGTTAATAGAATTGTGAATGGACACCTAGTTCCTAGATCTTTTTCGCCTAATATTAAAACTTTTATCTTTTTATAAATGAGGCGTTCCCGGGAAAGTTATAGGCCAAACAAAAATCTATTTTATTTTATTTTTTCAAAAAAAATTCGTTTTTGTTTGGCCTATTAGAGGGGTTAATCAAAACAAAAAATTTCTACAAGGGATAAATAAAAAAAAAAATATTACAGGAAGAAAAATCAGAAATGACCTATATTACAGGGGGTAAAGACCTACTAACCCATAAAATGAACAACCAAAAAATGGAAATCTATACTTACATATCAATATAAAAGGATATAAACTTTTGTGTAGTTTTCTTTTCTTGAACTTTAAACTTAATTTTTTTTTTGTCAAGAGCTTTACACTTAATTTAAACTAATTGATTTACAAGGTAATGTTTTTCGTACTCATAGAGGTTTAGGTCTAATGGAAGAGGTAAGACTCCTACAATATAACAAACCGAAGTTTGAATTTCACATTTCGGGTAGAATTATCTTTAGTGGGGTAATCCTACGCAAAACTAATTGAATTAATTTTATATCTATACTTATTTATATACAATTATTTAAGAAAATTTTATCCAGGACAAATTTATGCTTATATCAAATTTAAATTAGATCTACCCTAGAATTTAAGGAAACTCTAAAACTAACTATTAATTTAGTTGAACATTATACCGGACAAATCTGTGAGAAAAGAAAAAAAACGGTGATGTTAAGAAAAGGAACACAAAATAAAACAATGAGAATAAAAACTTGAGACACTCCAAAGTTATCACACAAAACCAAAAGAAACAAAAGAACCAGCAGAACACATAGAGAGAAGGAAAGGGGTTTTGGGTTTCTAAAGAGTTTTGGGTTTATTGAAGTTGATGATCATTCTACATTTAAGTTTTATGTATATGTAGTATGTTATGTTTGATATTTATAGTCACGCATTAGGTTTAAGGTGAATGTTAGTTGAGGAAGATGACAAAATGTAAGGCTTGAATTTGCAGGCTGAGGGCAGAGACGTGCTGCACTGTGTGTAATGTTTAGACCACAAAAAACCGTTTTTGTTTTTTCTTTGGCATTTGTGTAACATTGGTGAAAGAGTGTATAATGGATATTGAATGAAAAATGTGATATGTTGTGACACAATGGTCCATTTTAGTCCCTCCCAAAATTATATACTAGCAAACATCATAATTCTGATTGAAAAAAATGAATGATGAAGATATAAATCTATACGATTTTATTGCATCAATTGTTGAGTGCATTTATCTATCTCTTCAGCGTAATATGCATGATCCATCGTTTTTTTAGGATAAAGCTATACTAACACCTTCATCTCCTCAACATAATATGTATGATCCATCGTTTTATCAGGATAGAGCTATACTAACACCTAAAAATGTGATAGTTGATGAGATTAATAATTACATTTTGTATTGATTCTTGGTGAAGAAAATACGTATTTGAGTTGTGATTCTCCATATTCCGCAATGGTTGATAGGCCTGATGATACACCAGATTTTTGAACACAATTAATGCTTGTCAGTCTCTTCTCCTCAATGTTTATATGTGATAGGTGTAAGTGTGTTACAATGAGTAACCTTAAGATGTGATAAATTTGAATGCATTTAAGTAAAGGGATAACACTCACACTGTAATATGCAACAGTTTACAATAATTACAAATGAAGTTTCGAACGTATTACATGTCCCGTAGCCTCCTATAATGTAAATAACGAAAAACGGAGCTGAATGGTTTTATTCTGGAACAACCAGATTTCCACACCATAGCAGCCCCACCAGGCACAAACAGGAAGGCTTTTTGGACAAAAGCAATTGAATATTTTCGGTATTGTTCATTATGCAAAGCCAGCCAGTAGTATATGTACTATGAAGATAGTATAGACGGGAATCGCATGCTCTTTGAAAAGAAAAACAAAAAAACGGTGGACTCTGCAGCAGCATAAAACACACTCACAAGCAAGATTTCCGAGTTCAGTCTGAAGGAATTCTGTGGTTGGAATGATAATTCTCTCTTACATATCGTAAGTGGAACGGCTATTATCTGAATGAGTATGAGATCCAACATTTGAGTTTTGAGAGTTAAATAAGTTGGGATACGAGAAATATGTGTCATCATCCATCGAAGGTAGTCTCTTAGGCTGGTGACTATTGGATTTGTCATCCAAAACACGATCAGTGGGTGGGGAAGAATCAAAATCTTCCTTGAGTGTGTCAAATGAAGGAAAACTTGATGAATGAGAACCTATGGAAGCATTATGATCCTCATGAATATCATGATCCTTAAAAACATTGGCATAGGGGTTACCTATAGCACTTTTATGATCCCTTTCTGGTGTTGAAGTCTCATTGTTGCCTCCAGCGTAAAATGGATTCTCAGAGCTACTGTCAGGTATATGTTCATTACTTCTCATCTTGGTAAGCTCACTAATACGAAGTTGAGCAAGGCTAGCTGCTGAACGTGCTGCAGCTGCAGCACGCTCAGCAGTTTCAGCCGCAGCATGTGCGGCAGCTACAACATCATTCAAGTCAACATTAGATTCAGATTTCGTGGTTGACAATTTGGGAGGTGAGTCACTATGCTTTGTTGCATTATATGATGCAACCGTTTCTGACGGAGGAGATTCAGATTTTGCAGCTGAAGTGAAGGGAGGCAAGTCACTATGCCTTGCACTATATGGTGCAGATGATAGTGATGGAGAGGAGATAGATTTTTCTGTTGGGAAGGAGGTAGGTGAGTCACTATGCCCTGGATTATATGATGCAGGTGATTCTGATGGAGGCGCGATGAATGGCGAAAATTGTTTACTTTCCGTTTTACCAAATGAAGTATGTGATTCATCTCTGTGAACTGTTGATTCAACATGTTCCTGCTTCAAATCTGTAAAATCTTCAGAATGACTTGATGAATGAAGATCAACTTCAGGGTGTGGCATACCTCCTGGAGGTGTAACCGTATCAGGAGCTGTGCCAAAATTTGCAGTTGGCAAAGATTGCATCTGGACGTATGTCTTAGGAACTTCAGGAAAATCTAACATGTCAGAGTCAGAATCAGAATCAAGCTGCTCTTTTTTCGGTGTATCATGAACATCATGAGTGGAATACAACTCCTCGTCATGTTTTTCTTCAGCAAGGGGCAATTTTGACCCACCAAAAAATTCAGTCGGACCATTCTGACAAGAAGAGGAATGTAACGTAAGATAATGTTACGTGAAAGAACAAATTTAGTATATGATGATCATCTTTTTTCCCCTTCTAGTTAGTATTACAGAATAATACTTACCAGTAAGTCTTCATGTTTTTTAAAGAACTCAGTTTCAGCAGTAGCTGGATCCCAATCTAGCTCATGTTCAACAGCAATGTCTTTTAGAAGAGTGAGTTTCTTTTCTGGTGAAGGAGCACGAACTGACAGAAGCTCTATTATCTACAATTGAAATTCACATTAAGAACGACATACAAGAAAATAGTCTGTTGTGTAAGATGTTTTTATGCACAAAAGAAAATCAAGAGTCTGTATATCATGAAAAATTCACGGAACCTGGCGATTAACACCGCAATCTGGTCTAAGCTCAGTAGCAGCAGAAATAAACTCCTTCCCATATTTGGTTGCAAATTGCTGCTGAACTTGAATTAACTCTGGAAGATCGGCACACCTTGGGGCAGCAAAACATATACTGGATATAGCTTCCTTCAAGTCTAGGGGAATTTCCCTGCACAGCATTAAAACTTTAGATACAAAATAATAAAAACGGTAATGATTAACTTTTTGTGCTTCAACTGTAACAATGAATAGGTCTTAATCATAACACATACTTACAAAAAAATTGGGCACCAGAACAACATTAAAAACTCCATTAAACAATGCAGCACTTATCATGTTCTAAATAAAATACATACAATTGAACTAGATTCCTAGTTTTCCATATGATACCCAACTACATGTAGTACAAACATTCTTAATAACTGTGTAAAATTATTGAAGAAATCAATCAACATAAATATATGTATGTTTCTTTGCAGTGCGTACATTCTTTCCATGTTTGACCCCCATATATCACATCATTTGGTGGACACTGATGCCATTGAATCAATGTTTTATTTTCAAAATAGAGAACATGCTAATAGAACTTTGAAATAAGCAAAGGAAAAAAGGAGAACCAAACCAAAATAAAACAAAAACATATAGTATAGTGTGAGAAGTAACAGCAATGATGCTACAGCGGACAAAAGTCAAAAACTGGATATTTCCAACTTGATTTTTCTCTTCCTTTGATTTTTTCTCATAAAAGATGAAAGTCTAAATTCAGTTAAAAGCCTATGATGTTCTCTATAAGAAACTAGTGTGTGTATGTGTTTTTCTTAAAACTGAAGGGAGCTCAACATTGTTAATTATGTTCCTTAAATCTGGAGGGTTAATAACATAGTTTTTTAACAGCTCTGTCAGTACCATACAACCTAGAACCAAAAATAGAAGAATGTATTGTCAAGAAAGAAAGAAAAAACATTTCCAAAAGAGCACACAGTCCCTAAACATACCAAACAAAGGGATTAACTAAGAGAAACAATTAGTTCCTCCTAAGTGATATACTGGCATTCTTTGCATACACCAATAGGTAATATATTTTTTGTTTGTTCAATGATCCATCATCCATACTAGCTATTTGATCAGTTTTGTAATGAACGGCTAGCTTGAATGTAAATCACATTTACTATAACGAAAATTCAAATAATAAGTAAAGCTAGTCATCCAGATTTACATTCGATCGCTAAAATACCTTTGAGATTCAATTATTGGAAGGCGGACAGAAACAAGTTCACAAAATAGTTCAAGGATCTCTTGAGCGGCCATCATGTTCTCTTCTCTAATAATATGTTCTACCTGCATAGATATATAAATAGCAGCACCATAGAAAAAATGTCAAAAAGATTTCTTTGAAACCTGATTGGTTTAAAATTTTGAAACTAAATAAATATGCAACATGCAATTGGGTAATACCCTAATGCGAGCCGTGGCTTCTTGACCAGTCTCAAGTAACTTGGCAATCTCACGTCGCATATTCTTCAATTGATTCTCTCTTCTGTTTCTGAGTAACTTTATCCGTGGAATTGACAGTTTAAGCAGAGTTTTGCTGAAAGTGTGAAATTTTTAAATTAATCACTATTAAATTTTAAACGTAAAGGAAGAAATGGCAATAAACAGAACTCTAGTGCATAACAATAATTATTTAAATGTAAATTTTTAAATTAATCACTATTAAATTTTAAACGTAAAGGAAGAAATGGCAATAAACAGAACTCTAGTGCATAACAATAATTATTTAAATGTAAGAGAAACACTGTACTCAAAAATATAATTCAAATGTGAACAATTAGGATTTGATTGCTTTAAGTAAAATGTGCCCAGTAGAGAATAAAGCACCCCATATTAGAAAATCACCTGACAAATATTAAATAATAGGGAAAGTTATCCGTGCACACTCTAATTTGAAAATAGAAATGGCACTCCCCTAATATTAGCACAAATTACACTCTTCTTTAAACTGCAAGAGCAGAGCAAAAAAATATCTAAAGCTTCTCATTCATTCTGCGTCTTTTGACCATTGCTTCAGGAAAAAATGTGCTTTAGCTTCTTTCGTTCCCACGAAAACAAGCAAGAGCCCTAAAATTTGTATAGCACAGTACAATATCTCTGGGAAAACATTGTATAGCACTCATGGTGAGTTCAGTGCACTCAAATCCAAAAGCATTGTAAATCTGTGTTTGGACTTGATTAGCTACTAAAATCTTGAATTCTTGTATACAACATTTGTGTGTATGCGCGACGAGGGAATTTTTGTGCAGAAATTAGACCGTGTTAACCAATGCATCATGAGATTGTGAAGGAACACCAAGTCTAAGCATTTAAGCGCTCCAGCAGTTGTTCCGTGGAACATATTAATGTTGCTTTTAATAGCTGAGAATAGAAGGCTGAACCTCAGTAAATGCGACTCTCTAAAAGTGACCTGCCACAATCACAAGGACGATACCCATACTGGACCATGTTGGCCCTAATACTTACTAGTTACTATAAGTAATAGAAAGACGTATATTGTATATATTTGGTCATTAACCTTAACTACACTTCTCTTAGCATTACATTCGCAATTTGTTCCACCACCAACTTCGTTAGTTGCTTTGAAGATAGTTACAGATCCAGTCTATTTAGAAACTATGGTAAAAAGTTATGTTTCTGTCCCTCCATGACTATGTACTTTCTTTCATGTAATCACTATATTGAAAGAAACTCAAGTCCCACATTGGCTACAGATATGGCCTAATAAAGTCTATAAAGCTTAGGTAATCCTCACCTTCAAAGTCGGACATGTGGGGTTGTGTTATACCATGAACCTAAGATGGTACCAGTGTTTATCCTAGATCCATTTTTGTATCATCAAATTGACAAGAGATATGGTCTAGATAGAGTTTATAAAACCTAGACAATCCTCACATTATAAGCTAGTTTTGTGTGTTTGAGTTAGCCTCTAAATCTATGACAGTAGGTTCTTTATATTTTAAGATCAACTCTAGTACAGGACCTGAAACTTTGACGTAAAATGGTACACATCTATGTTTATAATGGTGAAAGAAAGGATTCCTTCAATAGAAACAAGAACAAGAATAAACCTTCAATTCGTCCCTAAACTTTCACTCTCTCAACTATTTGGTCTGTGAACTGTAGAAATTTAATAAGTAGTCCCTACACTAATTTCAATCGATCAAGTTTGTTCCTGAAATATCATTCTTTATATTTTTAAAAGCAACTAGGACCTAACTTGAAGGTTTATAAATAGTTTTTTTACTATTATTATATTTTTTATAGTTAATAGTAGTTTGGGGATGGAATTGAAAGTTTACTTTCTAATGAACAAAGAGTAACATGACAAAGACTAATCATGTACATCGCAGAACCTACCCGTCTATCACTTCCAAATCTGCAACAATTCTTTCTTTTATTTTGGTTCTACAGATCCTGTCGGTGAAACCTACACACACCAAGTTTTGAGAAATGGTAAATTGCGGGTTTGAGCCTGCATCGTATCAAATGTCCCTATATCCTTTAACCATGTGAGTTGTACTTATAGGACAAATTTGCGGTGATTCTGATACCATATTTAACATTTAACAAGTGAAAGAATCAACAAGGTGTAAATACAGACATTACGTGCAGAAGTGAAATATTAAGTGATAAAAAAATAACAACATGGGTGCAATTTCCCTTATAAAAACCCAACTAAATCACTAACAATTGATTAAAAAAGCAGCTTTTTTCAGCAAAAGGTGAAGTATTTTAGTCCAATCAAATTTACATTTTCTGTTTTTAGTTCCTAAATCAATTTTTTTTGTTTTGGAAACTCGGTATTCAGCCAAGGACCGACTAATCCAGGACACCAATGACCAATCCCGCCATCCACTAGCGGGTCCAATTGAAGCCCTAGCAAATCCCTCTACGCACTAGCCCAACACATAAACTACCAACACCTAGAGGATTCTATCCTGAGACCTAGAGAGAAGCACATTCCTAAGTTCCACATCCTAACCACCAGGCCAAATCCTGGGGATCTTTAAACCCACTATTTAATCTCTACAAAACAAAATTACATTGTCCAGACACCGGACATGACACGGAGACCAACTTGTCAACACTGCTAATAATTTGAAAAAATCACATAATATTCGGTGTAATCATGTGTGTCGGTGTCAGACATAATACATAATACGTATCTGACACAGGACACGTCTAATCATAGGTGGGAACTAAAAATTTATTACAGACACCAAAAACAAAGATTTGAGATGATTATAGAGACTAAATAATGATTCAAATAACGATAAATTATCCAAAATAATTCACCACAACTGAAAAAATCACTATTATCACAAAATTCAAAAACAAAAAATTAACATCAAGAGACGAAAGAAATAGAAAGAGTACCACTTAGAAGCCTTAAAACCCTGAGCGAAAAACGAATTGAGCATCGACATCGTTAACGTTTTCAACTTTCGATCAAAATCACTGAATCAAAAATTAAATATTAGAGAATCGAATTGAAAAAACGAAGAAGAAATTGAAAAAGGAAAGGGTAAATGTGTAATTATACCTAAGAAAGATGATATAAAGTGCGCGTGATAATGATTTTGTTCTTTCTTAACAAGCAAGGATCGTGAATTTGGAAGAAGAATCGGTGTGAACTGTGTGTGAAATAGGTCCAAGATTATTTTCGTTTATTTCCTCTATTTAGGCTTTTATTTTATGTTTTTACTAATCTGTTTTAAGAGAAATTTAATTTTAAAATTTCGCTCATTTCAGCACTTTTGGATTGAATTTTTTCTTTTCAAAGATGCCCTTGATCATGCTCCCTCCGCCCCAAATTGTATGACACTTTAGAAAAAATATTTGTCTCAAATTATATGTCGCTTTACAATACCAATGAAAAATTAATGTTACTTTTCCTATTATATCCTTAACTATTTATTGCTCTCTCTTCTTTCAATTCCTTCATTTATCTTTCTCATATCATTTATTGAGGACAATTTTGTAAAACAACTCATAATATCTCTTTCCCACACAATATTAATTACATTTCTTAATATGTGTGAAATGCCCAAAACGTCATACAATTTGGGACGGAGGGAGTAGTTTTAAAATCGGCTCGGACCAGCCGGTCCGACCAGGAACCGGTGGGTATGCTGGTTCGAACCTAATATCATATCGGCCATGTAATTGAACTGGTGCAAACCAGTAAAACTCGTTAAAACCGGTGACTCGGCCGGTTTCTATGTTAATTAGTGCATGATTAATGCTAATTAATACGGATTTCCAATGCAAGAGCTACAATAAATGCTTCCACTAATTTGATTTTAGTAGGAAAATCAAAAATAATATGAAAAAATTTGGAGACAGCAGGAGTCGACACATTAATCTGATTAGCAGAAAACTTAGACATTGCAACAGCTGATTATTTGTGTTATAAATTGAAATATATTATATATATAAATATATTACGTTTTTATATTCTAAAGAAAATGAACACAACGTTTTATTTTCTTTTCAAAAGACCACATCATTATTAAATATAATATTAACATAACAATAATAATAATAATAATAATAATAATAATAATAATAATAATAATAATATCATCTCTCGGCTAAAAAATAAATATAAAAATCATATATTTCTCTTAGAAAATCTACATATTATATTAATATTAATATATATACAAATATTAGTATAATATTAGTTTTTTAATTGTAACACTTTTTATCTTATTTTACCGTGGTCATTATTTTAGTTTTTAAAGTGACTGAGTCACCGAGTTAATCCGGTTAAATAATTATATAAATTTAATCTAAAGACCGAGTTATCTAACCGAGTCATTCGAGTAGTTCCGGATCAGTCATGCAGTTCGACCAAATGACTAAGTGGTTCGACCATTGACTCAGTACCCCGCCGAGTCGATGACCGAGCCGAGTTTTAAAAATATGCTCTTGATTTTTAATACAAACACATATAACAAAAAGATAAGAATAAATTTAAATATTTAAATATTAAAATAGAAGTGTAACAAACACAAATGTTCAATTTTTTCTTTTATCAATTAAAAAGTGTAACAAACTAAATGATTGTATCTATACTTATTTTTTCATTATCCCAATTATACCCTTAAAACGACAACTTTTTTTATAATAGAGATTGTTAATGGTGTCATTAAAAAAATAAGCATTTAAATTATATTTTTTTGTTATATTGTTGGTTTCGTTGAAATAGAGAATCATAGTTAGTTTGATTCGTTGAAATAGAGAATAATAGAGATTGTTGATTTGTTATGCCCTTGATTTTCAAACGTTAACGCAATAAGAAGATCGGAAAGGCGGGCACGTAGTGCTCGTCTTTTCGCTAGTAAAAAAATAATAATTATTGTTGAAGATTTTACTAAAGAAAATAATAAAAATCACATATTTTTTTTTCTAAAAAAATTATTCACAATTTTTTTAAAAGATGTTGAAAAAATAATTTGAGACATTTTTTAAAATTTTGTTATCCCAAAAAAGTGGTAAGAAAATGATGAAATGCTTCAAATGACTTTTTGGGATAAATTGTTTAAATCAATTTTTCAATTGAAGTTTTCTTTAAAAAAAAAATCTTTATCCACTTTAATAACATTACAAGCACTCACGTGTCCGTCTTTTCGTTATTTTTATGTAACGTTTGAAAATTATGAAGAGTGTTTTTTTATGAAATTTTTATTTTGATTAAAACTAAAAATATAAATGTTTGTTGTTTTCAAGTTATATATTTCAACGACACCAACAATATAATAAAAAAATATAATTTAAATTCTTATTTTTTTAATGACACTAACAATGATCTTTATTATAAAAAAATTTCTTTAAGGGTATAATTGGAATAATGAAAAAGTAAGTATAGATATATTCATCTAGTTTGTTACACTTTTAAGGATAAAAAACAAAAATTTGAACATATATATGTTTATATCGTGTTTGTTACATTTTGATTTTAAATTTTTAAATTTACTCCTATTTATTTGTTATATGTATTGAAAGTTAATAATATTTTTGAAAAGAGAAAAAGTCAGTCTAAAAGTTTCAAAACATGTTATTTTTTTTATATATAGTATAAATAAATAAAATTATATATAACTAGCGGAAAGATTTCTTAAAAAAAAAAATATAAAAAAAAAAATAGCGGAAACATAGGTACTCAAGTGTCCGCATCCGCTCTTTTATTATGCTTATGCATGTAGATTGTAACGACCCAAAATTTATATAAGCCATTTTTAATATATATGTATTTTTATCATTTATTTTCTTCAATATGTTATTAGGGAGCACATTAATTTTTTTTAAATGGGTTAATTATGCATGGTTGGCGTGGCACTACCTTATTTTATTTTATGATGATCGTTTCTATAGGAATGAATTGGAGTTATGCCATATCAAAATAAAAATCAAATTTGTATCTTTTGATTTGTTGTTTACACGTTCAGTAACCTTGCCTTCTGTCCTTCAATTCTTGGTTTTTTATTTATTTATTTTAATATTCAATACTTGGCATTTATAAGCTAATCAATTGTTTTAGTTTTAGAAGCATTTCAATTCATTTTATTTTATTTGCTTACCTGTGTTCTAGGTGTATTTACTACAAGAGACAAGTATAATTTTATTCTCCTTTATTGTTTTTGTACGTTACGGTATCTTTTCATAGACCCTTTTCATACAATTGTTTTACAAGCCTTTCCTTATTTGGTTCCCGTATGACCCATGATTTTAGATAACTAAGATTGACTAAAGTTCCGGAAACAGCCTCTTGTTTAAAAAAACAAGGTAAAATTGCGTACAATACACTAAATAGCAAGACCCCTTCCTAGACTCTGCGTATGCGGGAGTTTTAGTGCACTGGATTGCCCTTTGTTAATACTACATTGCATTTTTGTACCTCACAATAACCACCACTTTAATTTCCTTTACTGTTATCATACGTTTCTACTTCTCCTGATATTGTTCTAAGTTCCTTTAAAACCCTAGTAGCCTACACCAACAAATAGAATTAAGCCATTATCACCATCTTTCAAATAGTTTCAAAATCTTATTCTAAACTTGTGTAGCTTCGAAGTTTGAATTCTTCCACTATTGCAAGCAATTTGTGCGGCTTTGTAGTGTGCTGCTGTTAGGAGGGAAGTGCCTAAGGTAAGGCTTTTTTCCCATACATTTTTACCAAGTGCTAAATTGATATTGAATCTCAAAAGGGTGCTCTACATAATAAATTTGGCAAAGATTCATATTTGTGTTTTTCTTGCATAATGTCAAATAAAATGTTTAATAGTCATTTCGTTCACTTCTTTTAATCTTATCATTTTTTGTGGAATTTTTTTTTTTATAGGGGCATCACTCTTTTGATTCGTCCAAGGCATCTAAATTTAAAAAGACCGACCCTGGTTGGTAGGATCAGGGGCGGTTCTAAGGCCCGGCGACCCCAAGCACTCGTCCGGGCTCCGGGCCAAATTTTTTGCAATTTCTTGTGTAAATCCCTATGAATTTCTTATATAAACCCCTATAAATTGAGCAATTTCTTTACATTTTTTATTATTTGCTTGTACTTTCTTATGTACGTCCTATAAATATGTTGCAAAATTTTTTTGCCCGGGCTTTAGAATATTCCTGGCTCCGCCACTCGGTAGGATGCTGTAGTAGTACATTCCAACATACTTGACCGTATTTGGGAAAAAGTATTAATATACAAACTCATACACACGTATAGACACATTTATTGTTGCTATTATTAACTTTAATCATATTTTTATTTTTTCCTTTCGCACCCGTTGTTGACCAACCAAAGGTAGGCGACTAATTCGATTTGTACGTAGAGGCATGCGAACTGACCAAGCGTTCTTCTTCCTGAGAATCAAACCGATATTTACCGGTACTACTTTGGAAGGAGCTCCTTGCCACTGGAGTTCAAGCAAAGAGCTTTAATCATATTTTTAATTGATGTCATGATCGTTTTTGGGTGAATCTTTAAATATTGGTTCAATGAGATTGAAACAAGCAACAAAGGATAGTGCTTTGAAAGCATAAGAGAGACCGATGGTGAGTGATTGTGGTGAATCAGACGACCAATTCCATCAAGATTAATAAGCCATCAAAGTCATGAGGTGTAGAAGAGGTCAAGTTAAATTGGAAAAGGTTGAAAATAAGAAATGTGGTAGCTTTCTCGAAAACTGGTGTGGAAAGGTGGCAGTGGGTCATGGAGTCAATATATAAAAAAAAAATCGAGCCACAAATATACCATCTTTAGTTGCTATATAGACCGGATACGTTAAATATTGAATGAAATGAATTTAAAACAGTAATTTTTTTTTATATTTGTTGTTAGTTGATTAATAAATAAATAATCTACTTTTGTATTTACATATAGCTTACACTTTATAAGGTGTATACATAGCATATTTGTAAGTGATATATAAATACCGTTACACAATGAATAAAACAAGTTCAGCTCCTTTCATCAAAATTTTGTTACAACTATATTCTCTCTCTCTGAAAGTGTGTGTGATCAGTGAAAAACCACCATTGTTAATCAAGCTCCAGCAAATGGAAAGCAAGGTCGTTGAAGCTTGTCGATTGAATGCAAGTGAAGTGAGTGAAACATTCAATTGCGAGAAGAACAGTGAGTGAGCAACAACGGCGAATATGAACAGACACTTTCCGATGACATTTCCGGTTTTTGATGGCAGAAACTACGACCCATGGAGCATGAAGATGAAAGTGATTCTTGGCTCTCAAGATGTGTGGGATCTGGTGGTGAACGGACTCGACTCGTTACCGGCGAATCCAACCGTTGTGCAACAAGCAACGTATAAAGATGCGAAGGAGAAAGATTGCAAAGGCTTATGTATTCTACACCAGTGCATGAATCAAGCAATTTTCAAAAAGATTGCAAGATCGGAGTCGAGCAAAGCGGCGTGGGATGTTCTTGCGAATTCCTATGCCAGCGATCAGAAATTGAAGAAGGTACGATTGAAAACCCTACGAAGACAGCACGAAATGATAGGAATGAAAGAAAACGAAAAGATTGTTGATTTCTTCACTATAATTCAAACAATGTCGAATCAGATGCATTCTTGTGGTGAAACCCTAACTGATGAGTCAATAGTTGAGAAGATTCTACGATTTGTAAATTCAAAATTTGACCATGTTACGGTGGCGATTGAACAATCGAAGGACCTATCAAAAATTAAGTTTGAAAAACTTCAAGGTACGCTTGAAACACATGAGCAACGAATGGATGAAAGAAAGGCTGCGAAATCAGGTGTTGAGCAAGCATTGCTTGCACAAACTAGTAGCACCAAAGGTGATAATCAAAGAGGGCGTGGAAGAGGCAGGAACAGTTATAGAGGTGGAAGAGGCAGAGGTAACAACTCTAGCTCAAACTGTGGTAGAGGAAATTCAAGTAATAACAATAGCAATGAAAACTATAGAGGAAGAGGTGGTAGAGGTGTGAGAGGAAGAGGAGGGAGAAAATCTGATAAGAGTCACATTCAATGCTATAACTGCAAGAAATATGGACATTTTGTTGATGAATGTTATAATAACACACATAATAATGATGCAAAGTTGGCACAAGAAGAAGATGAGAAGGAAGAGGAACTGATGATGGTTGTAAAAGAGAAAATAAGTGAAGAAACGTTGAACAAGGCAACCTGACAGATGAAGGTAATCATGGTAATGAATGGTTCCTTGACACTGGTTGTTCAACACATATGTCAAGCAGAAAATATTGGTTCATTGACATGGATCAATCTATCAAAAGCATGGTGAGATTTGCTAATGATAGAACAATGAAGGTGGAAGGTGTAGGAAAAGTGAAAATAAAAAAGAAATATGGTTCTGAGTGCTTCATATCTGGTGTGCTATATGTGCCAGGAATGAAAAGTAACTTGTTGAGTATTGGACAACTCCTGGAGAAGGGTTACAGAATGGTGCTAGAGGAGTTGGGAATGAAAGTGTATGACTGTAAAAACAGGTTATTGATCAAGGTAGTGCTATCTAAGAATAGAACCTTCAAGGTTGAGTTTGATGTTGTAACTCAACAATGTTTGGCTACAACAGTGAACAAGGATGAATGGTTGTGGCATTTCAGATATGCTCATCTGAATTTTGGTGATTTGAGTAACCTGCAACACAAGGGGATGGTGAGAGGTCTTCCTCACATCCATGTGCCAAAAGATGTGTGTGCAGAGTGCATGGAAAGCAAGATGCCCAAAAGCTCATTCAATAAAAATATATCTATCAGGTCTAAGAGGAAGCTGCAAGTGATCTTCTCTAATGTGTGTGGACCAATTCAAAATGAGACACCTGGAGGTAACAAATACTTTGTTACTTTTATAGATGAATTTACTAGAAAACTTTGGATTTACTTGATTAGGAGGAAGAGTGATGTGTTGAGTATATTTAAGAAATTCAAAGCTCTAGTAGAAAAACAGTGTGGAGAGAGTATTGAAGTATTGAGAACAGATGGAGGTGGGAATATGTGTCCACTGAATTCAATGAATTTTGTGAAAGTGAAGGGATAACTCATGAAGTCACACCTCCATACACACCTCAGAAAAATGATGTTGCTGAGAGAAAGAATAGGACCTTGTTAAATATGGTGAGAATTATGCTAAAAAGTAAAAATCTACCTAAGTATCTATGGGGAGAAGCAGTGAACACTGCTGCATATATTTTGAAGAGAAGTCCAACTAAGAAAGTTGTGAATATGACTCCTGAGGAAGCTTGGACTGGTGTCAAGCCTTGTGTGTCTCATTTGAGAGTGTTTGGGGTCCATCTGTTATAGACATGTGCCTGATCAAGTGAGAACCAAACTGGATGACAAAAGTGAGAGGATGATTTTGCTGGGATATCATTCAACTTGTGGATACAAACTGCTAAATCTAGTGAACAACAAGATAGTAATAAGTAGAGATGTGGTGGTTGATGAGTACAATGAATGGAAGTCGAATGATGTTACTGAAATAGAGAAACAGAGTATATTAGATATATGGCAGCTAATGAATATGTTGATGATAGTGCTCAAGAAACTGTTGATGAAATTGAGCATGTGCAGCCAGAGGAAACGGAAGATGACACAACTGAGACATCAAGAAGACTAGTGAGGCAAAAACAAATTCCTGCAAGACTGAATGACTATGAAATAATGACAAATAGTGCAGTAAATGATGAGGGTGATGTAGGTCATTTTCCATTACTTGTTGAAGCTGAACCAATGAATTTTTAAGAAGAAGTAAAGAATTCTAAGTGGTTAGGTGCAATGAAAGAAGAGATCAAATCAATAGAGAAGAACAATACTTAGGAGTTGTGCATACTACATAAATGGAAGAAGACAATTGGAGTGAAATGGGTGTATAAGGTGAAGTAGTGAAATATAAAGCAAGACTAGTGGTTAGAGGCTTCTTACAAAGGCAAGACATTGATTATGAAGAGGTCTTTGCACCTGTGGCATGACTTGAAATTGTAAGGTTGGTGGTTGCATATGCTAGTATGCAAGGTTGGAACTTACATCAATTAGATGTTAAGTCAGCCTTTCTCAATGGAGAATTGGAAGAGGAAGTGTGTAACACTCCTATTTCTATTAAAGCAATTAAACATGCGAATAATACATTTATTCAAGAAATAGAGGCTACGCCACATTCAAAATTCAAAAACCAATAAACATGTATATAAACCTCAACAGTCGCAACGGAATATAAAACAGAGTAATCAATATATACATGTTATGAATCAATAAATTACATCAACATAGATGCATCTCAAAAATCCCAAACAAACAGGTAAATCTCCAACATAACAAATCCAAAATAAAAGATAATCTAGACTGACACAACGAAGCCTAGATCAGAGCCAACTAAACATCTAAACACCGATATCGGAGAAAGCTCCTGATATCCACCAAGCACAAAACTCACCAAGCATCTAAACATGCACAACGTGTACCCATCCATACAGGCAGGCGGTCCATAACAGATCCACTGGGGGGTAAGTATTACATCATCATAATCCAAATAACAGTTAACATGAATAACTCAATATAAACATCATGCACTTGATCAATAATATTCACATATCAATACTTACATCAAACCCCAATATCTCACATTAATAATCACCAATCACATGTGTCATGAACAAATATCAATTCACAGTTATTCATACATAATCACCAATCACATTTCATGAACAAATCACCAATCACATTTCATGAACAATCATTAATCACATTTCATGAATAATCACCAATCACATATATCAATAAGACTCAAGCCATGATATGCACCTATTGACACATATATGCATGTGGTACCAAATCTCCAAAAAGGGTCGTCACCCAAATCCAGATCTCAATAGATCTCTTCCAGGCCGAAGCCCTATAACGAATAAAACATTGTATCCAGACCTCAAAAGATCTCTGCCAGGCCGAAGCCCTAAAACTAGATCTCAAAAGATCTCTGCTAGGCCGAAACCCAAATATGAATAAAACATCATATAAAATCTCAACATGACTATGATGCATGAACATGTACACGGACTCGATAATGCAACCACAATCCACAATTTCAACCTCAATATATAGGACAACTCCCAATTATATTGATTATCTCCACAACATTTGCATTATCAAGAAAAACATGTCCATACACAAATAAATCATAGTATTCATCACCACACATTATCATGATTATTACTAATCAACAACATCATTCAACATTAACTATATCATATAGTTTCACCATTCCAAACAATTCTCATATTCCAAGTAAGAGAACATACAACATCTCATGACAAATATCATATCCAACATATAACCATTCAACATCAACTATCACATATAGTTTCACTATTCAAGCATTCCTTACATTCTAAGTAAGATAGCATACACATCTCATGATAAACATCATATCCAAAATACAGTCATTCATTCATACAACTTCACTTAGTCATACAAGAATGGTCACCGTAACTCACAAGACAATTGGCTCAAAAACATTTCCGACCAAGACCGTGTCAAGTGGCAAACGGCCAACATTGACAATTCCCAAGACAAAACGGCATAGACAAGTTGAGAGTTCTCAAACAACCTTAACCAATCATGTATTCATGAATTTAAGTTGCCTCCGGACCATTAAAGATTAATCCAAGAACAACTTAAGTTCGTATGAAAAACCCCATTTCACCACTTTTCACATTCCCACCCGAAATATCACCTTTTACATGATTAGAACAAATGAACTAAAACCAAATAAATAAACTCTAGGACCTCAACCATGTATATACACAAGTCACATATGAGTGCAGTAGTGTATACATTAACGTTTCATAGGCCAACTCACTTAGATTCAAGTTTTGCAAAGATTCATATCATAAATGTTTCATTAAGGTCAAGAAAACAAAAGGACTCACTAAGCCCTTAATACGAAGCTATTTCTTCCATAAAAACATCCCTAGATGATTAGGATAAAGTCCCTACACTTAGGAAGATGTTTGGAACCAATTGGAGCGAAGAAAATTGCATTTTTGAGGTTTTTGGTCAAACAGCATCGTGGCACGTTGGTTTCCCATCGTGGCACGATTTTTCCAGAATCAGACAGGCTGAAAATCTGGTCAAAATCGTGGCACGTTGGCCCCGAATCGTGGCACGATTGTGGTTTGATAGACAGCATCAGATTTTCAACTTCTACATTTTTGCGCATAAAAATCAAACCGTTAATCCGTTTTCGATGCCGTTTTCACCTACATGCTCCTAACAATTAGCACTATCATAATGCACAGAAAAATCCCAATTTCAACAACCTCAAATTCATTTTACAAGCCTCACACAAACACTCATTTTCCAAAACGGTTAACAAATGAATTTTCAAACGAAACTCCCGTTTTCTCCCAAAACGACTTGACTATCATAACTACAACATAAAAACAGAAATTCCATCAAGTTCAATTCATCCAACATTAACAAAATTTCAGTCACAACCATAAATATCAAAGTTCAATTTGGTCCTTCACATGAACACTTAACTCAACTTCATTAATTTCACAAAACCACCAACAACATCTTATTGCTCATCAACAATTATGGTATATGAACACCCAAGCCATAAATCATAATCAACAACATATCTCAGCAACAACAACATCAATTACATATGATTTACATCTCATTTCAATCAAAACATATCAAATTTCATCAATTAAGTATAATTTCATAACATAACATTTATACATACTTTGAAACATGCAATTTCACCCACAAACATACCATAATCATCAATTCATGCACAAGAAAATAGCATTACAACAAGAGCACGAATTTAGCAACAATTGTTCATCAACCCATTTTCATACAACATGAGAAAATGCAAAAATTGTACATGATTATGAAGAAGACTAACCCCCTTACCTTAGGTTATGATCAATTCAAACTCAGGCTTCACTTTAGCTCCTAATTTCTTCAATCTTCAAGTTTTCCCCTTTCTCTAACCCTTGTTTTTCCTTTCACTCACTTTCTCTCTCTACCTCCTCTAACTTTGTGAAATGAAAATGAATGAATGAATTTCTCTCCAAGTTTTAGGTCTAGGTATGCTCTATCTCAATTGGGCTCAATTCTATACCCTAGTGGGCTTAACCCATTTCTATTCAAACCAAAAATATTTCTACACTTCAAACGATATTTAACTAATAACGGTAAAATGTCACCAACAGTCACTAAACGGTAAAATCTCAATTTACTCTAGTAACTTAATGAAATAACTATTCTCACTAATCACTAAAAGTAATTCCCACCAAAATTATAATTTTACCCGTTCTCTCCAAATTACCAAAATACCCCTAAGTCTAAAATGACTAAAATACCCTTTTAACACGGAAACCCATGAAAATGTACCCAATGATGATTAATCACACACAAACACATAAATCATATAATAAAAGAAATTAAAATAAATCTAGCTAAAAATCGGGCTGTTACAAAGTGTACATAGACCAGCCACAAGGTTTTGTGAAGAAGGGTAGTGAAGATAAAGTGCTGAGATTGAGAAAAGCATTGTATGGCTTGAAACAAGCTCCACGAGCTTGGAATAAGAGGATAGATAAGGCCTTGATCAATATGAATTTTATCAAATGCATCTCATAACATGGTGTATATATATGTGAAGTCAGGGGGTGCAGACATAGTGATTGTGTGTTTGTATGTAGATGATTTGCTGGGGATAGGAAATAATGAAGCTAAAGTAGCTGAATTCAAGAAAAACATAATGAGTGAGTTTGATATGACAGATCTTAGGGAGTTATCTTACTTCCTTGGTATTGAATTCAGGAGAACAAGTGCAAGAATGGTTCTCAGTCAGCAGAAATACACTATTGATGTGCTCACCAAGTTTAATATGTTGAACTGTAATAGTGCAGAAACACCTGCAGAAGCAAGATTGAGCCTTGAGAGATGGCGATGAAGAAGAGGTGGACTCAACTGAGTTTAGACAAATGGTAGGTGCATTGAGATATCTCTGCAACACTAGACCGGATATTGCCTTCTGTGTTGGTGTTATCAGCAGAGTTATGGACAGGCCTAGAGTATCACATCTCATGGCAGCTAAGAGGATCATGAGATATTTGAAAGGAACTATGAGCTATGGAATTCTGTTTCCAAGTAAGAGCAGTGAGAATATGAAGGAATTGTATGGTTACACTGATGCAGACTGGTGTGGAGGTAAGAATGATAGAAAAAGCATTGCTGATTTTGTGTTCTTTGCAGGAACAACACTTGTGTCATGGTGTTCAAAAAAGGAAGTTGTAGTTGCACTGTCATCATCTGAAGCAGAATACATTGCTTCTGCAATGGGTGCCTGTCAAGTAGTGTGGCTTGATACTTTAATGCTTGAACTCAAGATGAAGAAGGAAAATGCAGTAGAGTTGTTTGTTGACAACAAATCAGAAATAAATCTTGCCAAGTTTCCAGTAGCACATGTAAGATGCAAGCATATAGAGACACGATATCACTTCCTTAGAGATCAAGTTACTAAGGGAAAACTCAAATTGAGCTACTGTAGATCGGAGGATCAATGTGCTGACATTTTTACCAAGTCCCTCAAGAAGGACAACTTCAAGAAAATGAGGAACAATCTGAACATGATTGATTGTAGAAAACTAGATTAAGGGGGTGTGTTAGTTGATTAATAAATAAATAATCTAGTTTTGTATTCACATATAGCTTACACTTTATAAGGTGTTTACATAGCATATTTGTAAGTGATATATAAATATTGTTACACAGTGAATAAAAACAAGTTCAGTTCCTTTTCATCAAAATTCTGTTACAACTATATTCTCTCTCTCTCTCTCTGAAAATGTGTGTGTGATCAGTGAAAAACCACCATTGTTAATCAAGCTCCAACAGTTGTGATATGATGAAGCATAACGTAAAAATGCTCAAAAGATTTGAGTATGAAGCTAAACTAAAATAATGATAGCATGGTGAGTGAAATTCTCTTTATTATGTTTCTTCTTGATTGCCTAGAGATTCTCCTACCACCTATTTTTATCTTTCTTCAGAAGAAAAAAAAATTCCTCTTTATCTTCGATTCAAAGTTCTCATGAGAATGATTTGGCTAGTAATATTCACCTATTTTGTGACCACATTACCCTTAGTGAGGTGACCAGAAAAGCCTTTTTATTATCGAAGTTGGAAAATCCAACCTTCCCTTTTATTGTAGATGCTTTACCAAGATTACTTCGCCTAACATACCATGGTTTGGGCCTCTACAGGTGAAATTTGGAAGAGATGAGGTCTTTAAGACCTGATTATGCTCTGAAAAACAAACTTCATACCTAGATGGAACATTTACTCGCATTCCTATCATATTCGTTAGTGAGATCCAACATTTTCATCTTTTCACGGGGAATGATGACCCCTACTCTGCTTGATGTCGCAACGATTTTATGATTATTCACCATTGGAACAAACTGCAACTCCTGCCACCCAAGATATTCCTCATTCTCCTATAGAACACAATTGGTTTGTACAATTCCAAGGTTTTGATGATGTTCCTTTAGGCAGAATTTATACATTTAACAAACTCCACAAAAAGCCTGCTGATAACACTCCCTATGAGTCTATCTACCCAACTATACTGAATAAGATAGGAGAAATGTCTGAGATGAGAAACAAAGTCTGTGAAAGACTGTCTCCTGATTATGTAATAATCCGTTTTCTCAACTTGAATTTTTTTACATAATAATCAGAGTAATCAACTTAAACAGGATGTCACACTACTTTAAACGATAAATAGAGTAGAATTACTATTTAGGCTAAAATGTTTTGGTCCCTGCAAATATGCCTCGTTTTGGTTTTAGTCCCTGTAAATTTTTTTTGCAGGGACCTTTTTCAAAATCAAAAGATTTTGCAGGGACTATTTCTCTAATAAATGGGTTCAGTTATCATGTGCCACGTGTGCAAATCATCACAAAAGTGGAGCTAGAGACCAAAACCAAAATGAGGCATATTTGCAGGGACCAAAAACAACAAAAAAAATTTACAGGGACTAAAACCAAAACGAGCCATATTTGCAGGGACCAAAACCATATTTTAGTCTACTATTTTAGTCAAACTTGTTAATCGGCAGGACTCAAGCATTCGATAAGCGTCTTGAACGCTGGTATTCAAGTGTCAAGGAATGCACTCCATTCTTTTGACACTTGAATACCAACGTTCAAGATGCTGATAGAATATTGGAGTCATGCTGCTTAGCAAGTTTGAATTTGCCCCATTCAAAGGCAAGACAATCGTTGCAGTTGGAAGTTACATTCTTAAATGTAATGTAATGCAATGTAATGTGATAACATATATTTTGTTTTGAATGGAACAATAATTATCTTATTTATTCACTTTTCGAATTTATTTATTTATTATGCAATTTTAATTAGTTGAATTCACGTTAGATTTAATTAGTTTTTATTCCAATACGCAATTATTCAAAACGCGACTTTAATCGAAATTATTCCAAATGCGATTTTATTCTAAGTACCATAATGTCAAACAAAATGTGCGCGACACAAAAATAAAACATAAAAAAATCCAAAACAATTAGGCATTGAAAGCCATTACATTCATTCTTCCTTGTCACACAAGTCAATCGGGTTGCTCGCTACAGTCCCTGGGGCACCTTGTTTTGGTTGAGGACCAAAATAGCATGTCCTCCCGCTCCTCCTCAACCTCGAGTGATTGTACACCGACACCTACGAACCCTTTTTTTTTCTTTTTTCGGAACCATCACAAACAATTCCGTGCCACATCATAGGCGATTTTTCTTTGTTCTTCTCATCACCCTGAACGTTACACTGATTATGAGACAAATCTACATTAAAAAAAATCGCGATCAAAACCTAACTAAACAATGCCATAAAATCGTAAAATCAAAAACTAAACCTAAACCTAAACTATCATCAAAACCTACACCTAAACCTAAACAATTCTACAACGATTCATCAAAACCTAAACCTAACAATTCAATAAATGTTCTCTAACAATTCTAACCATTCTAACCTAAACTATCCTAACATATCATAAAATCAACAAATCAATATAATCGAAATTTAACAAAAAAACAAACAAACAATTCGACCGCAAAACAACAATGCAATAGGATTTAAAAAACTTACTTGTTTTTGTGATTGAAATTGGCTTGGAATGGCTTCAAATTGTTCGAAATCGCACCAAGGATAATAAAAAACGCAACAATGGAGTTTTGGAAACTCCTATGTCTGTTCTGTTCTTATAACATATTTCTCGACAGTTAACTACCGAAGTTTTCTTTAGCAGTTAACTGCAGTCGGTTTTTTAATTCCTCGACAGTCAACAACAATTCTCGACAAGGGATTATAGAGGCAAAATGCAAATGTTTCAAAATTACTAGATCACCATCTATACTCTCAAAAAGAATGCCAAGAAAAACTGTGCCTCAAACTTCCTTTCATGTTCATAGTTATGTTTAAACACTATTGAGTAAGTTATTCATTAACTAATTAAAAGTGCTAGACCCACAATAACATCAACTTAGCATTAAGATAAATATATCAAAGACTTAACATTTAGCAATATAGATCATCATAGAGTATCAATGATAACTTTTCTTTCAAAAAAAAAAAAGAGTATCAATGATAACTGTGCCTAAAAAAAAAAGTATCAATGATCAAGCATGTTCAATATTGTCTCTAGCATAAAAAGAGAACTGGCAGAAAAACAGCTTATTAACATATTTAAAATACAAAAGCGGATTATTTATTTTTTTAGAATTCTACTGAATTTCTGGGATTTTCATTAATCGGCTAAATGATATGGCTAATCATTTGTTAGATACATGTTTTGAACTGAGGAATTTCCAACTAATCATTTGCGGGGGTTTAATTGCTCCAAATCCTCCTCAAATATCCAACGATAACCACAACTCTTTACCTTAACACGCAAACCGGGGACTTTCCCAACTTCAGCTGCCAATTCAAGACCACTGCTAATATCAAAATCCAATGTTTCAGACTTAAAGTGTTCCTTACTGATAAAACGTAGCAACAGGTGATCTAAATCAACTGTAATCAGATCTTTTTCAACATGTACGGGAATATAGTTGAAAGAGCTCATTCCTGCTGGTTCATCTTGAAAACCGAGACCGAACCAACTAAGACGCTTTATTCCTTCACCTAAACTATTTGGATCATCATGTGCTACAAATGTTAAGCAACAAGCCACACCAATGCAGTTCTTTTCACGCATGATGGGTAATGGGTCCATTCTTATTGAACTACCCACATTTTGTGTACTGCACCACATTGGAATTTGAGTTCTTGGAATGATAATATCAATCGCGCCAATTGGGAGATTGGATTTCACGTGCACCTGCTACCAGATAATTAATTACTTATATATTAGTAGTTGAATCAGATAAAAAGAGATATAGACAAAAGGAAAAAGGATGGAGGAGGCACCTGAAGGAGTTTTACCATCCAAGAAAAAGCCATTCTATAACAGCATTTTGTGTCAATTAAACTGGGGCAATCAAAAATATATAATCCAGAATAGTCAAGGATATCTTCTATTATTGGCAAAGCAGTTATCGATGGGAGTTCCGGTAAATATTTCAGTTGCTTACAGTGATTCAAGTTCAATTTTCTAAGTTTGGAAAGTTCTTCTATACTAGGCGGTAGAGTAACAAATCTGTTCCCACCCAACCTTAGGATTTCTAAGCAGTGTAACCACCCAATAGCATCAGGGATTTGAAGAAGATTGCAGAAACTTATGTCAAGAAATTGCAAATATGAAAAATGAGACAATGAAGGCAACAATAAACCAATTGAATCTTCTCGCTTTCGAAAAATTGAAAATCCAAAGTGACGCTTTAGAACTTTGTGGATGCAGGAAGTTGATTGGTATTGGGTAGTACTTTCTTTGTTATCATCAAGCATCTTCAAATTTTCTACTTGCCTTTGTCTCTTTAACAACTTATTATTAAGTAATATTGGACAGCCTGACAGATTTAGATGTATGAGAGAACTCAGACTGAAAATGCTGTTTGGTATATTAACCAAATTTTTACAACCTCTCAAATTTAATTCGAAAAGCTTTGTTAAGATACCAATGGATGGATCAATCTGCACCAGTTTTATACATCCTGCAAGATTTAGGGACTCAAGATTCGGAATCTTCAAGAAACTTGGCATCATAATAAGATTTTTCGAGTGAGAGAGATCAATATGTGTCAAATTGTGAAGAGGCTGCAGACAATGGTCAGTAGAAAGAGAAAGGTTAATAATCATATTTAAGCATTAATTTTCTGATTTTTTTTTAGTATTTAAATATTATTAATTTCATATATTATTAAAATATTATTTTATTATGTATGGTGGTCAACGACGTAGCTTGACCGGTCAACGCTGGAACTCTGTTGCAACCAGTGTGAGCCGCCGCCGGACCACGGTTGGTAGTCGGATTTTTGCTGGACCACCACCAGACGCCGTTGCGGGTCACCAGCGTTTCGTCGTGGTCAACGCCCGCAGCAGCCGGTTGACCACCGGTTGCCACCTCTTACCACCACATTATTTTAAATTATTTAATTAATAATATTTAATATTTCTTGATTATTAAATTATTCGGGGCTTATGTCAAAAAATATTTTTAGGCTAGAAAAAGAGAATTGCTTTTTTGTCTTCCAATATTTCCTAGAAACACATCGAAATGACCAATAGATCCGAGTGATAGTTAACTACCACTGGCTTCTAACTAGAAAATCGACGGTAGTTAATTACCATTGAATTTTTGGTCATTTTCATGTGTTTCTAGAAAACAATAGATGTCGAAAAAACAAGCTTCTAGAAAACATTTCAATAAATAATACACTTTTATGACTAATACCTTAAATTCGTCCTTGAATTTTGAAAAATCGGTCAAATTCGTCCCTGAATTTTGCGAAATATCAAATTAGTCCCTGAATTTTACAGACGTCCATCAAATTAGTCCCTCCGTCCAAAAGGTCCATTAGTGGTGATGATGTGGCTTCTTTCATGCTGTGTTGTCCTATACACGTGTCAGCAAGTCAGCCATGTGTACAAGGACTAAATTGATGGAAATTGTAAAAATTCGAGATTTAACATTTCAGTCTCTTTTTTCCTGTGTTTCAAATTATACCCCTCTATTACCATTTTCTTTCATCCTCACATTTTCACTCAGAACCATCAAACAAGTCCCTAACCTTTCACCTTCCCGCCTAAACCGTCACCCTCTACACTTCTCCAAAATTATTATCATCACCGGCGATCAACCTTGGAAAATATTCGGTTTTGAAGTCAGATTTCGTGGTTTGTCAAGGTAACACCATTCAACTTTGTTTTCCATTCACTTTTGTTTGTTTCTCCCTGTTTTGTGTCCGTTTTTTGTGATTTTTGCTTTTAGTTTTAGACATTATTTTTTCAACTTTGAACTTCATATCATGTTTCGTTGATGTTTTTTTGTGAGTGTTATGTGTTTGATTGCGTTTTTTAGATTAGTAATTTTAGGGTTTTTTGTTAGAAACTTAATAATTTCATGTCTTTATGTTTGGTTACTAAAAATGAAGAACTTTATATTTGTACTGAACGAAATCACGTCCTGATTTAAACAATTTATAAAAAGGGTTTTTTGAGGTTGATATTGAAGTCTGATTTGCATTTTTGATGTTGTTTTGCTTTTGATTTGGACGATGTTAGCAAAATTCGCAGGATGGAAGACTCTATTACGGTAATCTTGCATCACGGTGGTTGTTTAGAGCAAGATGAGTATCGGAGGCTGCAATACGTTCGTGGTGAGTTTTGTAACGCCTGTTTTAATTTATTTAATTATTTAATTGAGTCTAGAATTTATTAAGAGAGTTTAGAATATATTTATATGATTATATGATTTATTAGGTGGCTTATTATATTATTTAATAGAATAAGATTAGAAAATAAAATAATATTGAGTTTAGGGGTTGTTATGAGATTTTAGAGAGTTTTGGGGGAGAAAGAGAAATAAGATAAAATAGAAAAAAAGATTATAAATAGGGAAATCTAGTTTAGAAAAAAAAAACATATGATCAATTTTGGAGAAAAGGGAGAAAAAACCAAGAGAAGAGAAAGTGACCTAGAGAGCTGCAATTTTCATTGTTAATGTAAGGGTGGGACTAACAATCAATTCTCCTAAGTCTGTAATTCTGATAATTGTATTTAACATGTTGTAGGTTTAGTTTTTGAGAATTGGAGAATTAGGTTAAAAGTGAAGGTTTTTATTGAATCTTTTTATAAATTCATGCTCTAATCTGATACTATGATTTTGTGTATATTATAATCTCTGAATCCATGATTCTGACATGTTGAATCCGTGTTTAAATTATAGTTAATGTGTCTATCGATGATGGCTCCGATTTATTGAATATTAGTTCTTGTGTTGTTGCTGTGTACCTTAACCTTTGTTATTCATGCGTGTTACTTCTTATTATTATTGCCTTATCTATTTGAATTCAGTCCTTGTTATTTGATGTCGCTGCTACATACGAAATTAATCCAAATCAATTACTTGTTGCATCTCTCTATTTCAATTTCCATTTATTGATTTCCGTACTGCACTTTTATTGGTGTTGTATTATGCATGATTTGTTCACTACTAATGATGTTTCAATTCAAATTGCCTTGCATGTTATTATATGATGGGATTATATCGAATGAAATAAAGTAAAAGCCATTCAGTGTGGAAAACATAAGCTATATGTGTTTATCATTTCAAGATCATAATTTCTTTAACCTAACATGATTGATAATATTTAATTCATACTTTTAAAATTGAAAATAATTATTCTGTGACTAGTTGCTAATTTGCATAGTGTATACATTGCGTATGTATATGTACAAGTGTTCTATGAAGAATTAATAATATATTAGCTCAAAATAATATACTTCTTTTCCAGGTGATTGTATAAAGATAAATTATTTGACGATTATTTGACAATGTGTATTTGTGAGTTATTTGATTATGTATGTTACAAGTTTTGTGTTTGGGAGAAAATGGATGTTGATCAGTTATGCTTGTGGGACATTGAGAAGGTGGCGAAATGTTGCAGAGGTTACTTTAAGGTATCTAAACTGTGGTATTGGAAGTCGTATGAAGGTGTTGAAGATGATATAAACATATGCTTGACTCCATTAACAACTTATAAACACTTCTGCGATATGGTACAAGTTGCATGGGCAAATGAAAATGAATTGGAAATATATGCACAACATGTGGTGGATACGGAAGAGGTTGAAATTGTGCCATTAACAAATGAAGAGAGGGAGGAGCTTGAGAGAGCAATGGAAGACCGGCTGTTGTAGTTGTTTTTGCCAATACGCCCACCACCCATCAATTCTGAACACCGAATCTACAAGGCAGACCACTTGATTTATGAATTTCGAATTTAATCAAAAAAATTAGGGTTCTAAGTTTTTTGAATTGGGGAAGAACTTCGACATAAATTCATGGAGGAAATTTTGGGGATTTTGAACTCTATAAAACGAATTATAACATTAGGGTTCCAAATTTATATATTTGGGGAAGAAATAACCGTTAATGAGGAAGAGGAGAAAGAGCCGTTACTCACAAAGAAGAGAAAGAGCCGTTGCCAATTTTCTGAAAATCCATCAATTTGGTCCTTGGAAATTTTTTGTAAATCAATTGGTGTTTGCGTGTCATCTGACGTGGTAAGCCTTGTAAGGGGTTAACGTTACACGTCACCTCCGTTAACAGACCAACTTAACGGAGGGACTGATTTGATTGACATTTTGTAAATTATGGACTAATTTGATATTTCGCAAAATTCAGGGACAAATTTGATCGATTTTTCAAAATTCAAGGACGAATTTAAGGTATTAGTCACACTTTTATTGTGGATAGGATGAATTCTCCCTCCATTAAAATCTAATAATGGATGGATTGGATGAACTTGAATTTTATTCTTGATGGATGGATTTGATGATTTTTTTTAACAAAAATAAATAGTGGATTGTAATGAACTAACGGACTTTTTAATCCATCCATTAGAATTCAAATCCATATTCATCCATTCCATCCATTTTACCCATACTCGTAACCATATGATTGTAGTACCTTTGTTCCCTTCCATAGTTGCCTGATGTTGCTAGAACGTAGGATCAATTCAACAAGTTTATCCGGCTGAAAACTTGATGGCAAACATGTGAAAGGATATTTTTCCCAATATAGATACCCCAATTCACTTGAAAGAAAATTGAGACTTCCTGAGAAATTCAAATCACGCAGCTTGAGCAATTTAAGGCGAGTCATCTTTGCTAAAGCTTCAGCCCTCAATGTTGTCATTGCTTCTACTTCAGCCTTATTTTCTGTACATCGCTCCATAACTATGGCTTCAAGGTTCTCTGTCGCCTACAATATTGCAAATAACATTGATAACACTACATAGTTCAAAGTTATTAATTGATAATGAAAAATGGCGAGCAATAATTTAATTTCGATAATTATTTTACCATTTTTTCCGAGATAACATTGTGGACATCCTTGTGGTCCCACAACCTGTTCCACTTTCTTGGTTCTTTGGGTGATTTTTCTTTAATGATACTCCTGCCAAGTTCTTTTAACAAACGATGCATAGAAATCGTAGAAAACCTCCCATAGGTTATTAATGATTTATCAAAGAGAACTCTTAAGCCAATTTCGGGATGAAATCCACGAAAATCTAAAACTTTCTTCACGTATGTCTCGCTCTCTCTATCAAAGAAACAAGCAATATCCAGAAAAATCTCCTTTTCTATATCCTTTAGTCCATCATAACTAAGCCGTAGTACATCCATAATTTCTGCCATGGGATTCTCTCTTAATCTGGCCAATGCACTTCTCCATTCAGAGACATCTCGACCATACAAAAATGAGCCCAACACTTCAATTGCTAGTGGAATGCCATCAGCATATTTTAGTACATCATATGTCAAGTCTGCATAACCACTCAAGATATCATCACTTTTGAAAGCTTTCCTACAAAACAATCGAAGGGCATCATTAAGATCTAATGCTCGTACTTCATAAATTTCATCTACTCCATGCTCTCTCAAGATATGGCCATCTCTAGAAATTACGATAATTCTACTCCCTGAACCTAGACATTCTCGTGTTATGTCCAGTTTATCCAGTTGTTCAACTTTATCAACATTATCAAGAACTACAAGGGATTTTATTTGACATAGCCTAGTTTGAATCAAATTAGATCCCATAGAATGATTCCATATCTGGAGATTATCTTCATTTAGAGTTTGACAAAGAAGTTGCTTCTGCACTTCAATTGGGCCATAACCTCTATAAATTTTACTCACATCATCAATAAAGCAACATCTAGCAAATTGATTGGAGATTCTAGGGCACAAAGCTTTAGCAAGAGTTGTCTTTCCTATTCCGCCCATTCCACAAATCCCTACAACTCGAACATCATCATCTGAGTCCAAATTCAGAAGGTTTTCTAATTCTTCCACTCGTGAGTGCATCCCAACTATATTGCCAGGTAAAGTTGAAGTTTTGTTTCCCAATAAGCATGTTAACTTTTTAATAATTTTTCCAATCTCTGCATATTCTGGCCTAGAAGACCAGAGGATAGAAATTCCAAATCATCACATGACAACCACAAACAAAAACAACAAAGATTAATTGATAAAACAATCCAAGAACCAAAAATCATGACAGTAAACATCAAATATAATGACAAAGTGCTACTGTAATTAATTGAAAAATTCAGTCAAATCCTTGAAAATTATTCGTTCAATGAAACAGGTAAAGTTTTGTTAGTAAACTTAAAAGTGTTGATCAGCTTGTGGCAAACAGAGAAAATACTACTTACTTATCCTTCATATCCCAACCAGAGAGATTGGCTACTTGTGTTAGGGCTCCCCTCCATCTTTGCACTTCCTCTAAGTTTTCTTTGAATCTTTCTTCATGCTTTTGAAAGGCTTTTTCATAATCTCCGCTTTGCTTTCGTACCGCAGATGGACTCGCATCATAGAAAATAGGTAGAACAGTTTGTCCTGATACTTCAAAGTATTCAGCAATTTTTGCCAGTTCTTGTAAGCACCATGTGGAAGAAGCATAGTTTCTTGAGAAGATAACAATCAAAATATGGGATCCTTCAATGGCTTGTTCAAGCTTGGATGATATATGTTCCCCTTTTTTTAGGTTTGTATCATCTCTGAATGCAACAATGTCATTTTTATGAGAGCGCCAAAAAGATGATCAGTGAAATTGTTGCGCGTGTCTTCGCCACGGAAGCTCACAAACACATCATATTTCCATTTCATCCTCCTAGATGAAGAGACAGTTTGGATGCTACTACTAGCCATTGAAATTGTAAAAGCCAAAACTAACTTGCTAAGGATGATGTAGTTAGTTTGCACTGTTTCTTGCTGTGAAACTGAAAAGAAAAATTAGATAATTGTTATAAGTTGTTAAGAATAGTCTCACTTTACATTGCAACGCAGCTTAAATATAATTGTTGGAGTATTCGTAGTTGAGTCTTTTCCAGGATCTTTCTTGCCAGCTTCCACAAACATTCGTATGTAACATCCTTGGAATTTTCCACTAACATATTTTGGTCAAGTTCCTTTCATCTTTCGCTACTTTTTCTTCACATTTTAGTGGTTACCTATGAATCCCTGATACTTCAAAATGGATGACGTATCGTATCCTCTGCATATCCTGCACTGATACCTGCCTAATAATTTCTGATACGTATCAGGAGAGTATCCGAAGATTAACTTTATTTTATTTTATAAATAATTATATGATACTTCCCGATACGTATCAGGATAGTATATGATAATTATCCTACACCGATACCTGCCCCAATATTTTTCAATTAATGTTAACTAAAATAACTTAATTCTTGAGTATTGATGTGTTTTTTTTTTTTTTTTTTTTATAGTGCTTCTTTTTTGGATCGATTTAGTATAACACTTACAATTTTTCTTTTGAATATAATATAACAATGATGTTCTTTTTGGGATATATTGTGTATGTAATTGACTAATCATCACTCTCTTAATCATCAATATTGTTTATATATACTTATGTTGAAGTGTTACGAGCCTATGACTGGTTTCTTTTGTTTGTTAATATATTTGCATATAAAAAAAAATGGTTATAATTATGTGGTATATTTAATTATATAATTTTTTTATTAACGTTCCTAGCTGTATCGTATCTTGATTTTTGAAATTTTTCCGTATCGACGTATCGGTGCAGTATCGTATCTCGTATCCAGACTTCATAGGTGGTTACGTTTATCAAAGGGCCTATAGGACCCACTTGAATGTGGGTTGTTTCCGGCCAAAAGGAAACATGCGAGTTAAGATCCTCTCCATTTCTTTCTTTAAATTGCAAACTCCATTTAATTTATTAAATTGAGAGAATCTTAACCCGATAAAAACACATAAAAAATAAATAAATTAATAAATAATGATGGTGGAACCCACAACTTTTATTTGTGTATATCGCTTATTAAATGGTATTTTTTATTTATTTTTATAAATAGAGAGATCCTTCCTCAAAATTTGCAGTATGCGAATGTCAAAGTCGCATTAAAAACGTGTATGGTTTTTTCTTCACAAAATAGGTACGGTGGAAAAAAAAAGATTACTAATGTTCATACAATAAATATTTTGTATTCTAATAGGAAGCTTATGTGTGTACAAGTGTGAGACGTGGTCCTCTAAAAAAACAGTGTGTAAATAGAGTGTTGAATAAATTTTAATAGTGTGGAAAAAATACAAGGGATGGGTATATATCTTTCGAGCAATGATATTTGTACATAATGACAACTTTGATGACAATTTTGTTTTTTTTTTTGTTAGTAAAAAATAATAGGAAGAGAATATCATGTGATTATAAAAAAGAAAGTTGTCCAAAAATTATCACAAAATAGTTGATATCTCTATAATTTCTAGATAGTTGATTTAAATAAGTGCGGGTCTCACAGAAAACATTATACCGTATCTTTTTTTGTTTGAAAGAGAGTTGAAAAACATTATAATATTCTTTTTTTTTTGGTACAAATTATAATATTCTTTGATATAGTTAAATATTTATGTTCAAATTTATCGCTACCAATGTCCTATAAGATGCAATTTCTTTGATAGTTGAGCTTCCACTTGAAAGGATTTTCAATGGAGACAAGTCATATAAAGATCATACCATAATTTTAATTTTATATGAATATATCGCTTTTCTTGTTTTCATGATATCTTATACAAATTACGAAAGAGTGATGCAATTTTTTCCTTACCCTCAAAACTTAAAAAAAAAAAAAAAAAACTTTCAATAAATAAAGCATCCATTCACACTTGAAGAACATGATTCTTTCTTGATTTATTTTGTTTCAACATGGAGTAAGCAGCAGGCTTTGAATCAGAATAGAAGTGAAGCAATATTTACACCCTCTAAATAAGAAAAGAATATATGCATGCATGGTCAATTGAGGAGGAAGGTGAAACGATGAGCCGAAACATGAACAATTTTACGCCTTAGCCAGGGCTTCGGAGAACAGATTCTAGAGCCTATGATGCTCCTTATCAAACTTACAATAATCCTCATGAATTCAATTAAGTACCTGTGTTTTACGGATCTCATCACTCCACTAGGGCTAATGTAAGTCAATCACATTCTTGATTTAATAACAATATTTTTAGGACATGATTGGATGATAAACTAATGAGATGAATATATATAGATGTTTGTTTCAATTGCTTTAAATTTTAGAGAATTTAAAAGTATTTGATTGATATAACACTGAAAAAGATTCCTACAAATTCAGGATTTCATAACATGTTTTCAGTTGGTAAATAAATAAACAATGAAACTGGCATTCTCAAGGATGAAAAAGGAACACACCATGATAATGAGATCTCGATTTTTTATAGTAATATCGTTCCTCCAAATATTGTTTTTCAGCAAAGGAGCGTTCTATTTAATTACATGAACTTATTATAATTTTTGAATAATTTGCAGTTTTCCATTACAACCACATAGAAGACAACAAACTTATAATCACAATGAGAACATGAGAAGAAGGGCTTTCAACCCCACAAGACTCAGAAATTTTCCAGCATTCATCTTCAAGGTCAACATCAACACAGCAAACAAACACACAAGTTCCACAATTGGTAGAAAATTCCAAATCAACTATTGGTTTCCCAAAAAAATCAAAACATTCAGGATTTTACATGAAGCAATAATTCTATGTTTCGACGAAAATTACCCTGGGAATTGTATTCTTCCCGTGATTTCTTTAGAATTTATTTTGGTGAATATCTTCATGTTAGTTTTGAATTTAAAAAATCAGAAGTACTGTCAAAGGAATTACCGGGTTGAGTCACGACTAGGTTGCTCTCTTTAAGACGTTTCGCGGCACTACCCAAGTTGTGCAAGGTAGACTAACAACCACGCCGTCTCCAGGATAAAACAGCCCAAATCACTGTTACGATTATACACTGCACAATATACAATCACTCGAGATATACACCTCTAAATATAGTCTAATCGTTCGATTAAAACTATTCAATACGGTACGTAGCTGCTCTATTCGAAACTGAAAGGAGTATAAGCAGAAGAATGACTCGTTAACACAAGTCGAAGGGAGAAGAGAGGAATCGCACAGGAATCATCAACTGCGAAATTCGATGTAAATACACAAACAAAAAGGAAAACAAACCAACGTAGTAGTACCTTTGTATGGCACCCAAACCTCTGGTACCCATAACCAAAGCATCAAGCTTCAAATCTCCAACATAATCAACAATCTTCTCTCTTGCATCACCCCAATATACCTTAGCCACCACAGTCACCTATACACAATTCGACTTAAGTCAAACCTCAACAAACATCTTACAAAAAACGTTAACTTAACCAAATTCAAACATTAATTAATCAAAACATTAAAAAAAACCACTAATCGATCATTAAAAAAACATGTTTCTATCTAGAAGCAGTATCAAGTATGTCCAAAACCTCAGCATCAAGTTCCACTTCATACTGGTGCACCATGTTCTTCTCACAAAACCAACAAATATCTCCAATCAAAAAGGGAAACGATAAAAAAGACTCACCCAATATTTGCATTGTTGAACACGTTCTCGAAGATTCAACTCGGCGGAATGACTTCGATATAGCAATTTGAGTTTTGGAGAATAGTTATCGCTCATTGTTTTGCTAAAAATCTTCTTCTTCTTTGTCTGGTATAGATATGAGGTTTGTGTTGTAGATAGGAATTAGAGTGGACATGGAGTTGATGATTTTGGAAGAAAAATGAAAGAAGGTGACAGAAATGAAAGAAGAATGAATGGCAGAAATTGAGAAAAGGATCCATAAGAGAGAGAGAGAGAGAGAGAGAGAGAGAGAGAGAGAGGCGTGTGAATGTGGAGATGCTAGGAAATAGGTGATAATTAATGTGGCAGACAATTAGTTGTGAGATTTGAATTTCAAATTCAAATTTAATGAGCATTTTTCCCTATATATACATAGGTTTGGTTTGGGTATGCATTGTGTACCTTAGGATTATATATTAAGATAACTTCTGTTGCTGAAACACCTTCTGAGACCAATATTCCAACCAATAACTCCACAAATGGCCAACCCTCATCTTCTAGCCAAGCTATTCAAGTTTGTGCTCCTGCCAGATCCACAGATGTCCCTTCTCCACCCACACTGTTTTTAGATTCTATAATTTTAGCAGATGTGTGTGAGAACTTATTTCAGAAGCTGAACAACCTGATACAAGCAAGGACTAATCTGGTGCACAAAGACAGCTATGAGAAGCAATGGAAAAGACTGGAAGATAGAGTAGACTTTGTCTTGAGTGAGCTTCAGAGAACTTGTATTGATGCTCAAGACACTGCTCTAAGGAAACTTCAAGATTGGCTAAAAAAGGTTAATAACAACTTACAAGAAGTAAAAGTTCTGAGAACTTGGGTGCAAACACCTTTATGCCTAAGAGAAAGGAATGCTACTGATTTCATTCCAACAGGTGTACACCCAAGAGAGATGAATTTTAACTGGTTGTCAAAGATAAATGTCAGTCCAGTTTCTACAGAACTAGCCCTGCTGCAAAAGAATGCTGAGTTGGAAAAGGAAAACAAGCAGCTCAGAAAAGAAGTTCTTGAACAGAAGCTACTGCTGCTTGAATACAAGTCATCCATAGAAGAAAAGTTGGAAGAAGCCAGAGTTAGAGAGGAAAATTTGCTTAAAAGCAATGAAGCTTTCAAGCAAGAAATGAAGCAACAAGCAGAAGAGACAAACAGGATGATGAAACAGATGATGGAGATGTTCCAAAAACAAGCTCAACCTTAGTTGCACACCCTTACCTTGTTTTAATTCTGTCATTTGTATCTTTACATGTTTCTGCTTATATTTTTGTTCTTCTGAATTACTGCTTCTGACCAATGTTTATGTGCTTCTAAACAATGTTTATGCTTCTGAAATACTTTTGATGCTCTGACATATGACTTGTGTTTACAGAATTTCTCACTATGTTTTTCTCATCTATTTCTTTTTGTCTTTAGTTTTTATATTTTTTGTTGATGACAAAAAGGGGAGTAGATGTATAGTATTTATAGGCTCTGAGCCCCATTAATTTAATTCTAAACAAGTTAAATTAATAGGACCTTCTTCTTATCTCTTAGTCTTTTAATGTGAGATTATTCTTAGTGTTATTTCGTTTTTAATGATGAATTTAATTAACATGGATAGAACTCAGGGGGAGCTTACAAACCTCACCTTAAAGTACTATTAGACTCACGGGGAGCTTACAAACCTCATACCCTTACAGTCAACTTGTTAATTAGATTAACAATAATTGCACATTTTAAATACCAATGTTTGTCATCATAAAAAAGGAGGAGATTGTTGGAACAAAATGTTTTTAACATTACCCTTTGAGAGTTTTGATGATAACAAGGTATTAAAATTGTCAATTGGATATGCTAATATTTGTTCAAGTGTACAGGACCATAGACAAAAATTTGGAATCATTATTAGGTTCTGGAAGAACAAAAGAGAGAAAAGGAATCAACAAAAAGGAAGCTTAAACCGTTTGAAGAGAAGTGCTCCTGAAGTGATGACGTCATCAGAAGCAAGTTCATCAGAAGCATCTCATCAAAAGCCGAAGATCACAAGAAGCTATAGTTCATCAGGAGATGCAAGACTTAAAGCTTCAAAGGTTGTTCAATGGATTTAATCTTGTCTAAGCATTGCAGAAGACTGGAAGAGTGAAGCAACCACTATTTTGAAATGAATTGAAGGCATTGGATGCTTATTCTTTGAAGAACGTTGACAAAATACAATTGTAAGAAGTGTATAACCACTATCTCCACTACTCAGTTTGTGTCTCTGCTACAAGACAAGGATAACAGCTTTGCCTGCAACAATGCTCCTACATACTGGGAATGGATTTAAATTTGATCCTTCATAGGACAATAACCATATTAGACAAAAGATCCTTGGTGATTGATCAAAGTTTCATACGACTCTATTTAGATTTGCTGGCAATTCACAACGTCTCTTTTCTACACCTCTATATAAAGGAGTGAAGACTTAGAGAATATTGTGAGAGACTCAACAACAATTTGAAAGCGCCAAAACTCTGTCAAAATTGTTCTTCATCAAAAATTCATTTAGAATTTCTTAACAGCTTTCATATCTTAGAAATTTTAGAGTCTTAAGAGTCGGTATCTGATTTGTATTGTGAACACCACTGATTGTATATCAAGTGTTCAACCTCAAACATTTTTCTTTGTAATTATGTTTGAATTTAGAAGTCTCTTGGAGTTGTACTTGAGCATTAGAAGTCTCTTGATTGTGTTCAGGAGCATAGGAAGTCTCTTGCAGTTGTGCTTGAGCATTTGAAGTCTCGTGCTAGTTTTAGCAGTGAGCAGTTGTAATCAGATATTACATTTTAGTGAACTCTCCTTGGAAGTGCAAGGGGGACAGAACTACTTCCGGTTTGTGGAAGGAACCTGTATAATTGCTTTGTGTCTTTCTTCTTTTTCTCTCTCTCTGTTTTATCTGCTGCTACTTAGTTCTGGAAATCACTTCAGAAGCAGAACTCTATTTGCTTCTGATCAGTGTTTTCAGCTTAGGAGAAAACTAAGAAAAAGCTAACACGATTCAACCCCCCTTCTTGTGTTATTCTCACCTTCATCTTCAACCTGTGATAAGCTTCACCTTACCATTTTCCACCAGTTTATCTATCCCTCTACTAAGTGTTTCTTCTGCCAGGCAAACCAAACTGGAAACTAGTGGGTTTGCCCAAACCCATCCATTAATATAATGGATGGACATTTTTCTTCACCCAAACCAGAGTACTCTATGTGGTTCGGGTCTTGGGTTTGGCAAACCCAGCCCAAACCCACCCACGTACAATCCCTCATGCAGTAGAAAGGCTGAGAAGAGAATCCGATTTTATTCCAAATAGCAGTAGAAAAATTACAATCCCTCATGCAGGGAAATAAAGAATCTTCATGAACACCACATCTAAAACAAGTTGCTGAGTTTACCATGTTTCAGTGATGAAGCAATGCTAAAGTGGGGACATCATTATGACAGGCCAACCAAATCAAAAATTTGAATTTTTCAGGGACTTTTAATCTCCAAATACAGCTCCATGAATCAATAACTTGAATATCAGGATCGTGGTGAGATATTAACAAACAATATCCGCTTTTAATAGAGTAAATTCCATTTTTGTGATGAGGCCAAATATAAGCATCCATAAGTGATGGGTTGAAGTTTAACCAGGTGTTGTTAATGGTTTCTGCTATATCTGTGGGAAAGATGGTGTAAAGAGATTGATAGTGCTGACCATCATTTGTGATAACATCATGAACAGTGAGTTGAATATCATGAATGTCCACAAATGGTATCTGAGTGCCAAGAACACCAAGAGGGCTCCAATTGGTATACCAAAAAGAAGAGTTACTTGAACCTGCTCTCCAAATATAACCGGTTTTTAGGACATTTTTAGCACGGATTATAGAGGACCAAGTGGGTGAGCTATTGCGATGGGATGAAGCTTCAAAGACGAATTTAGAACCATTAGAATAATTGCTTGAAAGGAGATTCAACCATACGTTGTCCGTGTTTTGCACCATGTTCCAAACTAGCTTCCCTAGAAGGCAAGTGTTTGCTTCTCTAGCTGCTATAATGCCAAGCCCCCCTGAAAGTGTAGGGCTAGCAACTTTTTTCCAATTTATAAGATGAACACCTTTATTATTATTCCCTTTCCAAATAAAGTTGCGAGTTGTTTGATCAATATTGTCGCAAATATTTTGAGGGAGCCAATTAGGCTGCATATAGTAAGTTGGAACAGAAGATAAGACTGAAGAAGCAAGAGTCAGTCTCTTTGCTTTGTTGAAAATTTTCCCTTTCCAAGATGCCAACCTATTCAACATTTTCTCAATAATGAATAAGAAATCACTTCTCTTTGGCCGCCCCTTAAGAATAGGGAAGCTGAGGTATTTATAATGAGGTATTTATAAAGAGAGGTAGTGCTGCGGATTCCTGAAATTGCGGTGAGCTTGTGAATTTTAGCTAGCGAAGTAACTGAAGAGAAGAAAGCTATAGATTTTGATAGATTTATTTCCAATCCGGAAGCTTTGCTGAATTCATCAAAAATCTCAGATACAACCTTGAATTGGGAGCTTTCGGCTTTGATGAAAAGAAGGACGTCATCTGTAAAGAGGAGATGAGATAGGTGCGGCCCTGTGTTATTGATTCTGATAGGTTCCCCCTTCCTTTGATTTACTGCATTGTTGATGGCAGCTGAAAGTTTTTCCATACACAAGATGAAGAGATAAGGTGAAAGAGGATCACCTTGACGGAGATCATGAGTAGGCTTGAATTGCGGAAACTTGTTACCATTCCATAAAATAGAGAAAGTAGAAGATGAAAAATAGTGCATATAATAAGATTGATGTGATGTTTGGGAATCCAAAATCATGGAGAAAATCTCAGTTGACATTATCAAAAGCTTTTTCAAGGTCTAACTTGAAAGCCACATAACTTTTTTTTTTTTTTTTTTTTTTTTATCTTCTCATGAAATGTACAATTTCCTGCAAAACAATTGAATTGTCAGTGGTGCCCTTATCAGGTTGAAAAATACTTTGATAGGGGCCAATAATAACATTAAGAATGGGTATGAGACGGTGAACCAAGACTTTGGTGATAAGCTTGTATACAATGTTACACAGGCTGATAGGTCTAACGTCTTTGTAGGTGTTTGGAGGATCAATTTTGGGTATGAGGGAAATGAGAGTATTTGAAATACTAGGATCAAAGGTACCTTTTTGGAAGGCTGACTGCACCATATGAGAAATATCATCCCCAATAATGTGCCAATATTGTTTAAAAAATATGCATTGGAAGCCATCTGGACTGGGAGCTTTGTAAGGTTTCATGGTGTTAAGTGCGACTAGGACTTCATTCATAGTGACAGGTTTAGTGAGAGAGTTAGAGCCAAGGTTGTCAATGAGAGGGTGAGCAACAATGTTGAAGTTACGGCTATGGTGGGGTTGGTTGTTGGAAAAGAAATTCTTGAAGTATTTATGGGCTTCATCTTGGAGGATATCACTATCTGTGGTCCAAATTCCATTTGGGAGCTGTGGATTTTATTTTTCTTTCTCCGAATGATGGTTCGGGTGTGGAAGAAAGAACTGTTCTTGTCACCAAACTTTACCCACTTTTCTCTAGACTTTTGGTACAAAAACATCTCTTCTTGAAAAAGGATATGACTATATTCTTGTTGAAGCTCTTTTTCTAAGAGAGTGTGTCTAAGAGAGTCCACTCTCTCCAGATAGTTTGGATACCTTTAAGCCTGCTCTCCACATGTTTCTTTCTTTTAAAAATATTGTCAAAGATTTCATGGTTAAAAGTGATGAGTTTTCTTTGACATTATTTAAAGCATCAATTGTATTATGGTGGGAAGAGTTCCAAAAATTTCTTACCAAGTTCTTATAATCCTTGTGGTTAATCCAAGCAGCTTCAAAGCGGAAAGGACGAGGACCTCTTGCTAAGGGAAGACTACCAAAGCGGAGTAGGAGGGGATTATGATCTGAATAAAGTCTACAAAGTACCTCCACACGGCTTTGGGGAAAGACATGGACCAATCTATGTTAGCCAATCCTCAAGCTTTTTGGAGAGAATTCTAATTCTATTGTGGACATATGTCTTCTTCCATTTTATTTATGGACATATTTTCATTCATTTAAATACATAATAATAAATAAATAACACAAACTTTCTTTCTTCATTCAATATTTTCTTTTCTCATTAATTATTCCAAAAATCAATAAATCAATTAATTATTCTCCATTTTTGTCCGGGGTTTAAACCCCAATTCCTACATATGTCCCACCAACTGATTTAAACTCACCGAGACAATTATTAGATTTTATTATTCATAAGAGATAGAAAAAAAAAAAAAACCAAATGTGACAGTAATAATATTAAACATCATTTTTTCAGGTTTCATTAGAAAAATGGGTTCAAGTATTTATTGAGGTCAAATAAATCTTCAAATTACTCAATAGTTAATAAAGATAATTTGGTAAAATAACAATTCTCTTTCTTTTATTCCTTACATTTCTTAATATGTGTGTAAAAATCTAAAACAATTAAACGACATTAATTTTGAAACGAAATGAGTACAAAATACATTCCTCCCCTTAAAAAAATGGATTTATTAATTCTTTTGATACCCCAATTTAACGTGAGATTAATGTTTTCCAAGAAACAAATAAATTTTTCTTAAAAAAAAAAAAGAAACTAATAAATTTGATATACAACTTTTAATGTGAGGGGCATTTTTTTTTTTTTATAGCATTAAATGTGCTATATCATATTACATCCGTACCTTTTTAACTGTTACTTTTTAGCATTTTATACAAATAAGACAATCGATAAATGTTACTACTTTTGATATAATAATTTATATTTTTACTATAATAACCTTTTACATTTAATATCTCATTTCATAAATTTCTTTCTCCGCAATAAATAACTAAGAATAATATTGATAAAATAACATTAATTTTACATTAAACTTTGAAAGTAACAATTAAAAAAATACAAAAAGAGAATATATATATATATATATATATATATGGTTAAAAAGAGAATGTATTATTATTAAAAGAATAATAAATATTGTATTAATATCCCAAAATGATAAATTTTTCTGAGACAGAAAAAACAACATAAGGAAGTCTAACAATACATATTTTAACACATATTTTTCAACACACTCTCTTTGATCAATTAAAATTTGACATGAATATATATTTAGAGAATTCCATATAAATTTTAATCAATAAAAAAGATGATATCGAAAGTATGCGTTAAAAGATGTGTTTCTAGCATTTTGTCAAACAATATTAATGTGATAGTGACAATTATTACACGCTATCTTCACAATTTGACTCCAAAAAAGAAAAATAAAAAAGGTTCAGGTTTTCATTAAGACATTAATAAATCTTCAAATTTATCAATCTTTTCTTTTTTCTCTTTCACTTTCCTTTTAATTTTTCTTATTTATTTACCTAAATTTTCTTCAATTCAATTTTCAAACCCAAAATCGCATTCATATAAATCACACCCAATTTCTCTCTCTCTCTCTCTCTCTCTCTGAAATTCACATTTTCAGCGGAAAAACCCAAATCTTAATTTTTTCGTTGAAATCGTTGAATCGAAGTGTTTTTTCAGTTTCGTGTGATTATTTACACTGTTTGAGGAAAAAAAGCGCGTTTGTGTGAAAAAGCGCGTTTGTGAAATGAGAAGAAGAAGTTGCATGTTGTTGTGAAGAAAGAGTTTTGTTTGAATTAAAGCTTCTGAATGGCAGCTAAACGCGTTTATGAAGCATGGAAAGGAAGTAATGTATGTAATGTTCTTCACTTTCAATTTCAATTTTTTTAATTTTTAATTTTATTTTTTGAATTTTAGTTGTTAATGTTTGATATTTGGTAATGGATATGATTTAGATTTTGTTTTGTTAGTTTTGTTAAGTGTGATTTGGTTGGTAGATTATGTTTTCAATAATAGGGTTGGTAGTTGTGTTTTGAACTATGCACGGACGCTTCTGATCAAAGGTGCGTCCGGTGTCCGAGACTTGACATTGTCTGACGTGACATTGACACTGACATATGTAATTACATTGAATTGTGTCATTTTTTTTCAAATTATGATTGGTGTCATACGCGTTGTGTCTGGTGTCCGTGTTGTGTTGTGTTCGTGATTCATAGTGAGAAGTAGTTTTGTTTGAATTAAAGCTTCTGAATGGCAGCTAGTCACCTTCATCAAACATGGAAATGAAGTAATGTATGTGATGTTCTTCACTTTTATTATTTATGTTTGATATTTGGTAATTGATATGATTTAGATAGTTTTTTTTGTTAGTTTGGTAAAGTGAGATCAGTTTGATGTATTATGTTTTTAATAATTGGGTTAGTAGTTGTGTTTTGAACTATGAGCAACCCTGTAGCACCGGACACTTCTAATGAAAGGCGTGTCCGGTGTCTGTGTCATTGTCTGACACTGACATGACGTTGACACATGTGATTATATTGAATTGTATCATTTGCTCAAATTAATATTGGTGTTGACGTGTCGGTATTCGTGTTGGTGTGTATGGTTCATAGCGAGCAACCCACATAAGCACTGAATACGACGCTAACATATACAACTAAACACCGGTAATAATTTGAGAAAATAAAATCAAATGAATGTGACCACATGTGCTGGGGATTTTGGACAAGCCTTCAATTTGAAGTATCTGTGCTGCTACATAGGCTTTGCATTTCTAATGCTGTTTTTGTTATGAATGTTTGATATTTGGTGATGGATATGTTTTAGATTTTGTTATGTTGGTTTGAGAAAGTGTGATTTGCTTGATGTATTATGGATTTAATAATGGGGTTAGTAGTTGTGTTTTGAACTTTGAGTAATCTCTATAGCACCAACACTTTTGATCAAAGGCGTGTCCGGTGCCGGAGATGACACCTACACATGTGATTATATTGAATTGTGTAATTTTCTCGAATTATTATCGCTGTTGACGTGACAGTATCTGTGTGTTTGGTGTTCGAGTGTTTGTCCGTTCTTCATAGCGAGCAACCCATACAGACACCATAGGATACGACACTAACATACCAGGCACAGACACGCGGACACAAACACTAACATATAAGGAACAAAGGGCTTTTTATAGCTGTGTCTTTTGAAGTTGGAGCTGCTGACACAGACACCAGAAATGACACAAGCGCGTAGACTGCAGTGATAATGTTGATATATTTGGTTATGGACATGTTTTAGATTTTGTTGTTAGTTGGGTAATTGTGACTTGGTTAATATCTTTTGTTTTTAATTGGGTTTTAATAGCTGTGTTTTGAATTTGAAGTATGAGCACAAGACACACACACCAGATACAACACTAACATATACAAGTAAACACCAGTAATATTTTGAGAAAATAAGATCAATTGAATGTGACCACATGTGTTGGGTTCCATACACATTTTCAATTTAAAGTGTTAGTGCTACATAGGTTTTGAATTTGTAATGCTGTTTTTGTTGTTGCTTGAAAGTTGAAATTGAGAGTTATCTCATGACATAGTTTAACTTGGCAGTTTAGTTTTGAAATTTTAGCAACTGTGTTTTGTTTTAATTTCTTTACCTGTTCTTTTGGATTTAGCTTTTAATGCTTGATATTTGGTTATGGATATGTTTTAGATTTTGTTTAGCTAGTTATGGATATGTTTTTAATTGGGTTTTAATAGTTAAGTTTTGAAATGGGGCATCGGGCAAGACACAGATGCACAAGAGATAATTTTAGAAAGGGTGTTTCTAACTCGTACCGTAAGGGCGCGTGTTAAGCAATCTGAAATAAAAAAATTTGCATTGAAAATTAAAAAATTGTGTGCACAACTTGTGAGGCATTATTAAGTCCTTTAACATGTTCCAGGTATTTAGAGCACATCTGAACATTTGCTATTGAGAAAATTCAATTGGTTGAATGTAACCTCATGTGTCGGTGGTACATAAGTTTTGAACTTCTAATGATGTTTTGTTGTTTGAAAGTGAGAGTGATGTGAGGTAATAGTTTAACTTAGGAGTGTAATTTCAAAATTAGTAACTGGGTTTAGTTTGTTTTTGTGTAGAGTTGGTGGAGTGAGATTGAATAGATGAGAAGGTTTTTCTTCTATCTTTTGTAACTGTTCTTTTTGTTTGTTTGTGAGAGGAAGCTTGACTTTTTTTGTTTCAGTGACTATGTAGTTTTGTCTTTGTATAGGGTAGGATTGATGAGATGACGGAGGCTATTTCCTTTGGAAACTGTGCAATTTTGAATGAGAAGTTTCATTTAATCTATCATTTCTAATTGTTGTTGTCTCTGTTAGGAAGCTTGACTTTTTCAAAAAACTGATAGAGCCTTGATTGTTGTTCATTGGATTCCATGAGTCAGTTGAAAAAGAAGTTAATGGTCTTGATTCAGTTGGTTTTTCTAAAAACTATGTACTTTTGTCTTTTTTGTGTGAGGAAATTGATGTACTGAGTTGGCAAGTTAGAATACTTGCTTTTTGGAAAATGTGCTACTTTAAAAGATCAGTTTTGCCTGTCTTCTCTATCACTGTTAGTGCGTCTTTTATTTTGATTCACTGGACGAGTCAGTTGACAGAAGAATATAATGCGACGATTTGACATTATACCATCTACTCAATCGGTAATTTGTCTTGTCTGCAGTTGTTTTTCTACTCCGTAATTTAGTTGTCTTTTTTAGTAGAGAATGCTGTGTTGAGTTGGTGGAGTGAGATTACGTGCTTTCAGAATTATGAAACTTTGAATGCTGTGTTCGTGTGTTTATGTGCTCTAGTGTGGGATTATCGTGCGAAGCAATCTGTTATTGTTGTCTAGTTAGGTTGAAGCTCTAGGCTAATTATGGTGAGTTTCTGTTCTTACAGGGAAATGAGAAATTTAGATGTGTAATCTGTCCCTTTTTCTGTGTTTATACTTTATATTTAGTAATGATGGGTTTTGATTTCTAATGCTGTTCTTGTTGCCTGAAGTTCAAAGTTGGAGCGACGGGGGAAAACTTTAACTTAGAGTTTAATTTCAGAATATAGGGATTGAGTGTGTGTCTATGTGCGTGATCTGTGTGTGTATGCTGATTTGGTGAAGCGAAATTATGCACTTGGAATAGAACAATTGCAATGAACACTTTCAATTAAACCATCATCTGTAACCATTGTCTTGTCTGTTGTGTGGTATACTGACTTTGCCTATAAACTGATTGAGTCTTGAGAGTGGTTCTTTGCAATAGTTGGTTGGAATCGTAATCAGTGTGGTTATTTGAATTGATACTATCTCTGGTAGATTATTCGTCTTCCCCAAGCTGGTTTTCTATTGTCGTCATTCTAGGCAAAAAACTTGTGAAGCAATACGTTAGTCTTGTTTTGCCTTAGTTAATTCAGAAGATAATAAATGTCATGACTCATGATAGGTACTAATATTTATGTTTCATGATATGGTTTTGACAAATGTTTAACTTTTTCTTAACCAAGTGTCAACATTTTAGTTAGTTTGCCCCTTTCGAAATGACCACCAGTAGGTAAGTGATCCTCTGAATTAGGTTGATATTTTTAGCGAAAATTGACAAGTTTAGCAATATATTTTGGTAATCAACCTCTTGAATGATTTTGTCAAACCCTGATGGATATTATATTCCTAGATTTCTTCACCTTCTCATTGATAAGACATGCTGTTAAAATCAGCACCACATATCATATTGGATCACACCAAGTAATCCCCCATTAGATCTGACTAAAATCTGCCTTAGAAAAACATCTTAAACTAGGTATAAAAACTGTTGTTGATGGCGGAAGGCTAAAAATCTGCAATATAAACACGTCATTGTGGCTATTGGCACTGCCATGGAGGGCATCCCTTCACAATAATCACCTCATTCCATTTTATTTAAAATGGAGAAGACTCCCTCAAATCTGAAATCTTTTGATTGCACTGTGGTGCTGAATAGGACTAATACAAATGATATGCTGCACAGTGCAGACTCAAATGCTTCACTCAGCATCTCATGCCTGCCGTAGTGTGCATTCCGTGTAGGTTTCCAGTGGATTTGGTTGGAGAAAAATCTCCATATTTTCAAGGATGTATTTCTCTCTCCCTTTGCAATTCTCATTGGAGAGTATTTTGTTCAAAGTTTCTCGGTGGGACTTGGTCATGATTGCTTCAAAGCATCTTCTATTACTTATGTTAAGAGACTGAGCGGTATACTAAATTTATAAGCCAGTTCAGCTCATTTTGTTGTTCCTGTTTTGTTTAAGAGGGTTCCTTATCAACCACTTGTTGCACTCCACACTGTCCCATAGTAGTAATGTTCACAAATACACGAACCTAAATTCTCTCGTAGTAATGTAATGTTAAATGGAAATATTAATAATTTTTTACTTTTGTTTAAAAGTGTCAGAATATCGACAGATATATTGGGATATCTACTGTGCTTTTTAAGTTTGTTAAAAGATCTTCAGAATATATTGTGGAGTGAGTTATTTATCTAATTATGCAAGCAATATTCGCATTGTTAATAAATTTTATTTATTATTTGCTTGTTTGTTACCATATTTTATTAAGGTCAGTAAATCTATTATTTTATTGGTCTGGGCTTGAACTTGTAATGCTTTGTTATCACATGACCTAATTATTTATGTAAACAGAATCATCTAGTTAATATTCTCTGACATGTAGTGATAAACTATATCAATCTAATAGTCTCTTATTGTGAATCTCTATTCTCTCTTTTCTTTCTCTATGACTTCAACAAAAACTTATTTCTCATGTTATCTTCCTCTAACGACGTGGTTCTTTCTTCTAGCTAATATAAGATGTGTTATTTTTTAATGACCAATTATCTGTCATATATAAAAGTCCTATTTCATTTTAAAATTCTTATAATCTTTTGCAGAAATTCCTATTTGGAGGAAGGCTGATATTTGGGCCTGATGCTAAGTCATTGCTTATCAGTTTGTTGCTGGTCATAGTTCCGGTTATCATCTTTTGTGTATTCGTAGCAAGGCATCTTCGGCACCATTTTTCTTCATATAATGCAGGATATGCTATTTTGGTGGTGGCAGTTATCTTCAATATTTATGTAAGATTTATGAAGATTTTTCTTTCTGTCATTTCATGTTCTAATACTCATATGTTAATGTTCTAACTTAAATGTTAATGTTTGTTAGCATTTAATTTGGTTAGTTGTCAATATTAAACATGAACCCTCTCAAGCTAAATGTTAATAACTCATTTGTTAAATGATTGATATTCTACATTTCCTCTCAAGCTAAAACTATTAAGGTCTTGGGTTGTTACAAATAAACCCTTCCAAACAGTCTCAATAACCCATAGGAATGTCCAAATAGCTCATATAAAAGTCAAAAGCAGCAAAATATAAGGTGAACACAAGTCTAAACAACAGTAGCTTCACAGATAACAAGCTGTTGTAGTTCCACATCCAAACAGTCGTTTGGAGTTTTGGAACTAAAACATTATTAAACCAGATAGGAGTTAGTGGTGGGTGACCATATATATAGATATTGCTGCCTAAAAAGGTTGGTCACATGGCCTCGTGTAGGAAAAGTTACTTAAGACAGGGTACTTAATCGTTTTGTAAGGGGAATAAATTGTTGACTATGACCATAAGGGAATAAACTCTTCAGCAGAAAAACATGGATTTGGTCATGGAGAATAATAGCACTCTTATACAATGTTGAAAGGGAGAACAAAGGAGAGAAATTGTTAGGATGTATACAATCTTTGCTCTTTATTAATTGATTTACAGTCATTTTACATTCAATCAATTAAATAGTATTCTCAACTACCAATCACTGGCTCAATAATTAGTAATTGATTGTTCAAATCTAATTGATGTAAATATATTTATCAATTTATTTTATCATACGTGATAATGTTCTAACATATATATTAACCTTATATGTGCATCGGTGAATTTTAAAATAGTTAGATCTTTATTCATGGCTAGTACTTGGTGTTCTGTGTTAGTGTTGATAAAATTTATCCGTTTTTTGCTTATTGCTTCTTTGCCCGCTCGTTTTATTAATTCTTTTGCAGTATTTATCCTCTCAATATTTTGTTTCATTGTGTTTTTTTTTTCTTTCCAAATATAACTTTCAACGAGAAGAAAACTTTATTTGGTGAAAAACTTTTGGTAAAAGAAAAACATTAGTACCAAATTTGAAGATCTTTCCAATAATAAGCATCACAATAGATAGTGGAATGGTAGGATTTAACAAACTGAGAATAAATCCAAGTTACTCTTTCTTAAATCCCAATGATCTTTTAATAAACATTTACTTGTGATCCAATGAAGGGAACAATTTGATTATAAATTCATGAACATGGGTCTAATTAGTCGATTTATTAGCGAACAGAAAAAGGAAGTATTGATCTTAAAAGAAGAATAGTATCGTGTGTTAGATTCTAATCACAACTCAATGACACAGCAAAAAAATTGTCACATCTATTAATACATTTTCTTTTTTAAGTATTTTCTAATTTACGAAAGTAAGGTTTTGGCTTGTTTTGGTTATATCATTTCCTTTCATTTAACCTACATTCTTAGGAAAAACTCATTTAATATGTTGATTTCTGAGAGCTGGAACTGGATGCAATTTAATCCCATGATTTTTGTTTATAGGTGCTGATACTTCTCTTCCTTACTTCGGCACGCGATCCGGGGATTATTCCTAGGAATTTACATCCGCCTGAGGAAGAGTTCCGTTATGACTCGTCCGTTTCTATTGACATTGGGGGAAGACAAACACCAAGCCTTCAGTTCCCTCGAACAAAGGAAGTAATGGTCAATGGCCTTCCTGTAAGAGTGAAGTATTGTGATACATGCATGCTGTATCGCCCTCCTCGTTGCTCACATTGCTCCATTTGCAACAATTGTGTTGAACGTTTTGATCATCATTGCCCTTGGGTTGGCCAATGCATTGGACTGGTATGGTAGCTGATATCCACAATATTATTGATTTTATGATACCCGTTTCTTTCATAATGATGTTCTTCGTTCATTACATGTTTGCTTTCTTGTTATTTAAATATTTATTTACTTTTGGTTATCCTAATCTGCAGAGGAACTACCGTTACTTCTTTATGTTTGTTTCTTCGGCCACTCTTCTATGCATCTATGTGTTTTCAATCTCAGCTTTTTACATCAAGGTTTTGATGGATGAGAATCATGGGACAGTGTGGAAGGCAATGAAAGAATCTCCTGCATCTGTCATACTAATGGCATATTGTTTCATCTCTTTGTGGTTTGTTGGTGGACTAACTGGCTTTCATTTGTACCTTATTGGCACAAACCAGGTCCGTCAATTTCTTTCACTGTTCTGAATCCAATACAATGTTTATCTCATTGTTCATTGTACTGGCATAACTAGCGGGTAATTTGTCTCAAATGAAATTAATTTTGAATCCACTATTGAAAACAATTCTTATGATGGAAAGAGTAGTGAGGTGGCCATGGACAAAATGATGATGTAAGGCTGAGCATAAAAATACTCAATGTTTTTTAATGTGGTAAAAAATTAGGCTGTGTTGGAGAGATGAAAATTTCAGAAGAATTTTCTTAATATATTAAACGTATTTTTGATCCCTCATACATTTCCTTTCACCTAAACAAATGATGCTTTATGGTTTGTGCCTAGATTTGTCTTGAATGAAATGCGAGATGAAAATTTTCGGAAGAAGTCCAAAGATAGTGTAAGCCTAATTCGTTTGTACCTAGATTTGTCTTGAAGGGCCAAATTTTATAGTAAAGACATGTTCTACGTCTGCATACCTTATATGATATTACTGGCTTCGTTTTCTGTGAATTTGATTCTTAAAAAGATCATGTGATTGAAGTTATCACCTTGGTGATTAATTTTATTTTTGCAGACCACCTATGAAAACTTCCGATACAGAGCAGATAACAGGATCAATGTTTACAATCGGGGGTGTTTAAATAATTTTCTGGAAGTATTTTGTACAAAAGTGAAGCCTTCAAGGAACAATTTTCGGGCTTTAGTTCAAGAGGAGGTACAGAGGCCACCTCCTCGGGTAGTTACCCCCCGGGAACCTGAACAAGATGTAGGTGGAGATCCTCGTTCTAAGGTTGAAGATGATCTTGACATCGGTGAAGACCTATTGAAGATATCACAGCGGCGGAATATTGAAGAAATCGATGAAGACATTCGGAGCAGAGGGAGCAATGGACCTTACAACAATGCATCTGAAGGTGATTCAGTTTTGGGCTCAGATCGTCGAGCTCCAACAGTTCAAACAGAAGAAAGGCACTCAAGTTGGAGAAGAAGCGGAAGCTGGGAAATTGCACCAGATGTACTTGCCAATTCAAATGTAACTGAAACTAGAAGCTATGTTTCTGCGCGTCAATGATCGCGGTTTCTTTGTTGTTTGTGTAGCATATCAACTTTAGGTGATATGGGGTTTACTTATATATATCAAAAAGATTGAATAGGAAAAACTTTTTAATCAGATTTTACCGTTATAGGAATGTGAATTGAATTGAATTGATTGAGGCATTAAGTAGAAAAACTTATTTGACCTTTTGTGGTAATCTTATTTCTTAGCTCTTATGGAAAATATAGAAATTCGACTGTTCAAGAAAAACAGGTTATGTGCCTTGGTTTTTTTTTTTTAGTTTTTTCTTCTACCATACAATCTTTGTTAGCTTAATATGCGCAAACAAATTAGTATTGTACTATGCGCAAACTTATTTTCTAGCATTGAATCATTAAATCTCGTCATATTTCATTCAATTTAATAGTGAGATTTATTGATCCAATGGTAGAAACAACCTTATGCATGGTGCAAGATATATGTCCCTTGGGCACAATAGACCTGGCCATCTTTGAAGTTGTGATGCTGAAAAAAATTCTCATCATTGTTTTATGCTTTCTCAAAGTGCTATTGATACAATTAGGTGATGTTAATTTTGTGTCAAACGGTTTGAACGGTTTTTCTGTTTCAAGTCACAAAATGGTCTAATAATAAAACTGAGATATCTATTTTGCATTGTGTATTCTTCACTTTAAAGTTTCGGTAGAGTTTACTAAAATTGATACATATTGGTGATAAATATCACTGTTTAAAAGTAGGAAAATATGACATATGTTAAGGATTCCACTTAATAGAAATTATGTATTAAAAATTGTTTCATTTTATATCTTAGAAGGTTGAACATTAATATTAAATTATACGTCACTTTGAGAAATTTTTATACGTCAGAAGGATTCCACTAATGATCGCAACTTATAATTTATACGTCGCTTTGAGAATTTTTTTTGTCCTAAATCATAAGTCATTTTACAATAATTTTGTCCCAAATTATAAATCACTTTACAAAACCAGTGAAATAGTAATGTTGATTTTTCTATTATAACCTAAACTATTTATTACTTTCTATCCTTTCAAATCTTTAATTTATCTTTCTCATAATATTTATTAAAGACAATTTTGTAAAACAACTCATAATATCTATTTTTCATACAAAATTAATTATGTTTCCTAATACGTTTAAAATGTCCAAAAATCATATAATTTGGGATGGAAGAAATACTTTTTTTCACAATTAGCACGACCCTTACAAGTATTAGTGCTTTCATGTGGATACATTAATTTTTCACAATTGAAAATTAATAAATGACAAACTTTGCTTTGTCACCTTCAATAATTTGATGCTAAAATTAAAACAAGTTAATATATAAAAATAGCAAAACTAACATCATTATCCTAAGCCAACCATTACATACTAAAAAATATGCCACTAGTACAAAATTACTATTTTTGAATGTGAATATAATGAACACCATAAATGTGAAGAATCCATCTCTCCCATAATACCAAGAGCTCTTGAATTCTTCTTTTTCCAAAACAACCAAAAGAAAAATGAAATTCTCAAAACTTTCATCCTTGTTGTTCACTCTTTCCTTGATCTTTATTGCTCAAGCATCCGGCCACGCGTTATACGAACAGGTATGTGCAGACATGAAAGAAGACCAAAACTGTTGCCTTAACCTTTTGAAATCCGAACCACGGATCACCACCGCGACAAAAGATTTTGAGCTATGTCAACTCGTCCTAGAGCTTGGGATTAAGAAGTCTACAGAAGCTCAGGCTCACATAAAGGATATATTGAAGACAAACCCTTCACCAGCAATTAAGGAATGTGCTACATTTGATTATGATGGGGTGGTTGCATCATTCAAAAGTTCATTAGGTGAGTTGAGGTTAGATACTATGACATCAAACTATGATGCTAAAACTGCTGGTGATGGACCTACAACATGTGACACTGCCTTGGCTAATGCAAAAATTCACAATCCTGTCCTTTCTACTCTAAATAGAGAGATCATGTTGCTAAGTAAAATTGCATTTTTGGCAACAAACAGGCTTCCAATAAAACTATCAGGGTAATATTTTGTTTATATATATATATATATATATATATATATATATATATATATCAAGGGTTACATACGCATAAATAGAAGATAAACAGGCAACAAGTTGCGCTGCTAGGCTTTTTTGTCAAAAGGAAGACAAAATATGTGCAGTAAGAAAGTTTTTATTTTATTTTTATTTTTTATGTTTTTTTTTTTTTTTGCGGTCTTTGAAATTGTTGTGCAATGTGGAGGGGTAGATAATTAACATCTTGTATATTTGGATGTTGTAAAAAAAAACCATCTTATATATTTGGATGGTTTCTAATCAATTGATTATTTTCTTGTTTAATGTATTATCTATCTTTTTTTTCTTCTCACTCTCAAAGGTTACTTTGATCGGAAGTAATTGTATTCAATGTGTGTTGGACATTAAATACGAATATTTTTTTCGATTGTGATTCAAATGTTGGTTCGTCTCTTATTAAAAGTATTAGCATATTTGTATAACAAAAAGAAAATGTTGAATATATTTTCTCTTATATGGTTTTCTTTTTGTTGTTGATGAAAGCAATCCATTTCATTTCAATATGAATGAAATCATTAGAAATACAAGATGATATAGATATAACATCTTTAACTAAATTGAATCGTCTTTATTTTTTATTTTTTATATATTCTAACAAATTCTACCCGAAAGTTTGGTACTAAGGATATTTGTGACACAATTTCTTGCATGTAGCGATGTTCATATAGTAGAAAAAATTGTATCAAACTGTGAGCCAAATTGCATTGCGTATAGAAGCTTCAGAATCAGCAGCTAAGGGTATATTGGACTTTAAGCATTCCAAACCTTGAGAAAAATCGAATTCTGCCTCTACCGCATGCGCCATTGTCTCCTCGCGAACACATGATCTCAGTGTTTTCCTTCAAGCCCGCAATCTGTGTTTCCATGCACGAAGAGTTTATGTGTTTCTGTTCATGAGTCTGAACAAAGATTTTGCACACGCAAAGTTAGCGTTGAAAATCTTTTAAATCGTACCAAACTAGGTGATGAATGTTTTTGATAAAATTGTTTTTAATATGAAATGGTTAAAATAAATAAAAAAATTTAAACCATAAACACAATTCAAATTCCTCTTTCTTGTGTTTCCTTCAACTTCAGTTGATATCAGAACTCCGGTCTCTTGACCGAACACTTAACCTTGTGAGAGTAAAGATCGTCTTTATTATGAGAAATTGAAGTTAAATGGTTCAAGCTGGTTTTGAGTTTTTCTTCTTAATCCCGGTGTCCACTAATGTTAATCTATGGATGGAAAGAAACCACTTAGTTACTAGATCTCTATTGCATTCTATAAATAGAAAAGATGCATTGCAAATAATATATTTCTAAATGACAATCTCTTTTTTTTTTTTTTTTTTAATCAAGTTGCTTGTGCTCTAGTGGCAAGAAACTCTTCCAAGGACGTACTCGAGGAATACCAGGTTCGATTCCTAAGATGAACAACGTTTGGCCAGTGCGCATGCCTCTATGCATGCATGAGCCGGATTAATCGTCCACCTTTGGTGGGTCGGAAACCGGCGCGAAAGCCAAAAAAAAAATGACAATTTTTGTTTTTGTTTTTGGGTGGTTGGGGTTTGAACCATGAACCTTACATATATTATGTATTGTCCCTACTAACTAAACTATTAACATAAACCATTCATGTTTTTTTTTTCTTTTCCAAAAAGGCTTTTGGTTCGTATCTAATCATTCTTCAAAGATATTTAAGTACTGTTCAAAATCTTAGTATTAAGATCATGTCAAATACTTAAGGAGAAGAACAAAAATGAAAGAGAGTGTTAATCTGTGTTTTAGAATCCATTGAAATATTCGAATTCAGTTTTTGATGTTAGAACACCATCTTATGTAGAATGATAGAGTATTATAACATACGATTTCTCAAATATATCCAGATTAGTCCAGTTTTCAATAATCTATATGGTGTCTTAAACTTCTACATGTAGTCACAAATCCTCTAATGAAATTTGTTAAGTACCTCATTATTCAAAGTAGGAGAGGTATTACGGTAAAAACTAAGGGTGTGTTTGGATGAAGGGTTTATGAGAGAGTTTATTTTTCATTTTTTATTTATATATCAGACACTATGAAATGTTTTTTAAAAAATTAACATGTTAACATAATAAATGATCATATAATATTTCAATCACACTTAATTTATTTTAGAAAAACATGTTATATAATCTGTAATTTAAAATATGGGGAAAACTAATCATACAATAATATATTGGTAGTTATCATGTATGGTTATTAATGCCTTTGTTAAATTCTTTGATCTAATCAGGAGAAACTACAGGACTTTGGAAACAATGGGTAGAGCTAGAAACTTGGAGTTTTTTTTTTTTTTTTTTAGTGGTGGTCGGGGTTTGAACCTCTGAGCTTGCATATATTATACATTATCCTTACCAACCGAGTTAAGCTCACGAGGACATTTGGTTTGTTCGAGAAAGGTAAATGTTATTATTTTATTTTTTTTTGACAAAAAGTTAAATGTTATTTAATTATCATAGATATATAATCAATATATAATAATAATAATTATTATTATTTATTTTCAATGTACTAATATTAAGAAAAAACAAACTTATGCATATCGAAATATATAATAAGAAAAAAGAAAAAATTAGCAGATTTTATATTTATAACATACCTTTGGTACTTCGACGATTTGATCTTTTATATTTAGGAAAATTTTCATAAGAATTTTGTTATCATCAGTGTCATCTTCATTCAGTGTTATAAGACTGGATGAAGATTACAGTGATGATAGTGAAATTCTTATGAAAATTTTCTTAAATAGAAAAAATCAAATTGACGAAGTACCAAAGGTGTGTCATAAATATTAAATCCTCATATTTATTCTTTTTTCTTATTATTTATTTTATTATGCATATGTTATTTTTTTCCATAATATTAGATCATTTATGTCGTGCACATTATATGTTTTATTTTTCATATAAATATATATATTTTCTTAGACCTATACTATTTATTTATTGTTGAGTTTTAATTTCCCCTTTTGCTAGTAACCAAAGAAACGTTCATATTTTTTCTCATTCTAAAACTTATTATATTTTTATCATATATTTTTGTTAGTGAAGATCGAAAAAAGACTTTCTAAGTCATGAAAGTTTTTCTGAAGGTATGACACCACTTTCTTGAATTGATTTAAGTCTTTCTCTGTTTGTGATAATGTTTGATTTGACTTCTTTTTGATAGTATATTTTGAAGGTACCTTACCTTCAAAATATTTTGAAGGTAACAATTTGGGATAATGTTTTACAAATATTTTGAAGGTAAGATAAAGATAAAGACATCTCATTTAATTTCTTTTCTTATGTGATAATGTGAAAAAAGATAATCTCCATTGATACATGAAAGGTGCTTTGAATGGGGTGTTGGTGGGGGCTCCGCTACGGTTTCTTCCTAGCTCCAATCTCCATTGATTCTTGGGTTTCTTCCTAGCTCCAATCTCCATTGATTCCATGCCATATACATATTATCTATTTCATTGCAATCATGTGTGGTTTGCTTGCTCCATTGAATCCACTTGCTTTCTACAACACCAATTCCATTGATTAATCCAATTTCACATGGCTCCATTCACGTATCTTTGATTAATCGATTATGCTATCCTAAATACCCCATAATTTGCGACCCTGACTGCTGCTTCTATAGATTCTGCCATGCCGTTTGACTGGCCAGGCAGAGATTTTGGGGCCGCAAGCTGCAGCTGCCTCCCGTGTGCAGCCAACTCCAGTTGTGGCTGCTGTTCCAAAGGCTATTTCCTTCGGACAGGCACTCAAATCATCTCATACTGTCTCCACCAATGACGACTTGCCAAAATGATCAATCCTTGTTTCCATTCGCATTTCTCAATCAATGTATGAAAAAGGGATAAATTTATGTAAGAGAAACCTTCGAGGAAGGTTTGTACTTAACAAAGGAGATAAACCGTACACATCAAAAGAAATTGAAGCGAAATTACAGAAACATTGGAAGACCGCTGCACCATGGACTTTGTCATCTCTAGGTAGGGGTTTTTATGAATTCTTTTTTAATTTAGAATCTGATTTACAAGCGGTTTGGGCGATGGGAACATTAAATTTGAAACCGGGGCTATTACGTTTATTTGAATGGGCAAAAGACTTTAATATGCATAATCATAGAAACACACATGCTCAAGTCTGGATATGATTAATGGAATTACCACAGGAATATTGGAAGGAACGTAAACTCCGGGAGATTTCTTGTGCGGTTGGTACGCCGCTGATCATTGACAATGCGACAACCAAAATAATTTTTGGTCTATGCACGAATACTAGCCGACATTGATTTTTCAAAGAAATTTTTTCATGAAATCATTGTAGAGCGGGAAAGATTTTCTTTTACTGTGGAGGTTGTTTACGTATGGCTTCCAGATTTTTGCTCTCATTGTCAGACAGTAGGACATGATGCTACTCATTGTCGTTGGTTGTACCCAAGGAAGGAAAACATGTCTAAGGATACAGTTTCAAAGGGGAAGGCGCAAATTCCAGTCAAGAAAATTCAGTGGGTGCCTACAAAAGAGAATCCTCCCGGTATAGGTTCATCCAATGCATTTTCAGCACTTATAGAGCCACAACAAATAATTGTTGCTTATGATGTTGCCACCACTGCGGCTCCAACACAAACACAGACACATCCTTGCGTGTCTGATGAGATTCCTCAAGGTTCTTTACCTTCGCGCCCCGTGTTGGAGTTAACTTCCCTTGTTGATGATGTGCACGCTGGCGTGCTTTCGGATGATGTGGAACGAGTTAGTCCATAATCACGGAAGGAGTTGGAGGTCCCCGGATTCAGGGTGCACTTGTGACACATCCATCCTCAGATGCCCATGATGATAAGCATTCTTTGACTGTTGATTTGGAGACCTCCGCTTCTTCTAGGGAGGTGTCACCACCTCAACATTATGTAGCGCACGATGACGTGCAAACCTGTCCCCAGGATAGTCCCCTTGTTGTCAGGTCCATCTCGGACGACACTGCCACTTTTTTGGAAATGGAGAGACTTGCTCAGCACACTTACACGGTTGAACAGATATGGACTGATGAGAATGGCGACAAAATCTTAACTGTTTATGAACCTCATAGTAATCCGAATGTTCAGCATGATCTGGACCTTTGGATGAGTGTTCGTGACTATGACAAAGCTAATGCAGAAAAGCCTTTCACTCCGGTCTTATCTCAGAAACAGAAACAACAGGTGAAGAAGAACCTCCAGATTGGTAAGCCACCACCGTATAGAATCCGCTCTCAGGGAGGATCCACTACAGGTGATCAATGAATTTTCTCTATTGGAATGTTTGCGGTTTTGGTAATCCTGACAATAAAATTTATTTTTCATATAAGCCTTATATTATTTTTTGGCGGAACGAATGGGCACAGTTTCCATCTTGGTATTGGCATAACATTGGTGTTACTAAATATTGTCCCACATCTTTAGGGAAGGTAATTGTTGTGCTGATTTGCTTGCTATTATGGGACACTCACTTCAGGGTACAATTTGGTTCTTAGTGTTGCCTCAGGTTATTCATAATGACTTTAGTTTGGACAGGAGAGGGTTCCCTCACGCTAGGTTCCCGTAGTCATTTGTTTTCTTTTTTCTGTTTACTGTTTTCTCTATGTTTTATTTTTTAGGGTCTTGGCCTAGTCCCCCCTTTTGTACTCTTTTTCCCCTATTTTTAATAAAAAATTTCTGAGGTTGGCGGCATAGGATGGGGGTTCTACGGGGTGCCAACCTAATGGGGATGTCGTTGCTTTCCCTTGATGCCTGTCCAATCTCCTGGCTTAGCAAAAAAAAAAAAAAGTGAAAAAAATGAGAAGACTTCTTCTTTATATACATGTTACAAAAGAGAGAGGCATAAACTTAGGGTTAGGAACTATGGGCTTGGTCCTAAAAAGGTTTGACCAGTTGCAATAAATATATAAAATTTGACTATGGGCTTGGTCCTAAAAAGGTTTGACCAGTTGCAATAAATATATAAAATATGATCCAAAGTAGGTTACTATACGCGGAAAATATTCTCACACCAGTTGTAGTTATCTATATGTATATATAAATGATAAATTGACCAATGAAAAATGCTATCAAAATTATCTATATGTAACAATGAAGTCAAGCTAACCCAACGAAATTGACACCTGAGAGAGATTCGAACCGGAGACCTTGAGAGGAACACACTCCAAGATTTCAAGCCAACACAACCATACATTCATCTTAAATTTTAGGCTTAATTGCACTTTTCTCCCTATCGTTTGCTAATTGTGCGATTTTGCACCCCCTCGTTTTTTTTAGCGATTTTGCACCCCATTTTTTTGGCCCCTTTCTTATTTTGCACCCCATATTTGTGTTCAATTGCACTTTTGCCCCCTATATTTTTGCTAATTGTGCAATTCTGCACCCCCATCTCTTTTTTTGTGCGATTTTGCACCCTGTCTTTAGACCCTTTTCCTCTCTTTTAATGATGATTTTGAAAAAAGTGCAATTAAACCTAAATTTTATTATTAATTAAAAATCATACATGTTTTAAACAAAATAAAATTTATCAATCTATTCTTAGTATGAATAGATTGATAAATCTTATATATATATATATATATATATATATATATATATATATATATATATATATATATATATATATATAAGAACCTTATTCTTAGTAATTCAACCAAAGATAGTCATACAAAAGATATGAATAAAATTCAATCTAAGACAACTTTTTTTTTAAGAAACCAAACTAACACAGCAAAATTGACACCAAGGAGAATTGAACATGGAACATTGAGAGGTGTACACTCCAAAGTCCCAAATCAACACCACTAGACATCAATCTTAAACCTTACTATTAACTAAGAAGCATACATGTTTTAAGGATATCGAAGATTCATCAATCTATTCTTACAGTTAAACAATATAAAATTGATCATATAATATTTACAAATAAACCATTCAAAACGACCAAGGTTTACCAATTGACTTTCATCAAATATTATCATCTCTAATCCAATTAAAAAAGGTTCTAAAAATATATCATCTAGAAAAAATAATCTATTGCTAAATGTACAGTTTATAATGAGAATCTATAATTGTAAATTGATAACTAAGGTTAAACACTATTTGTTCTGTTTTTTAAATAATACGTACATTTTTACAATGGAAATAAGAACAATGTTATTTTCAAATTTATCGTTATGCGCCATGTTACAGCCACCAAAAATGGTATAATTCAAATACAAAGAAGTCAAATCAAACATTATCACATATAGAGAAAGACTTAAATCAATTCAAGAAAGTGGTGTCATACCTCAGGAAAAACTTTCATGACTTGAAAGTTTTTTTTGGATCTTCACTTACAAAAAAATGATATAAAATATAATAAGTTTTAGAATGAGAAAAAATATGAACAATTGTTTACATGTTTGTCCGGTTACTAGCAAAATGGAATATTAAAACTCAACAATAAATAAATAGTATAGTTCTATGAAAATATATGTATTTATATGAAAAATAAAACATATAATTTGCACGGCATAAATGATATAATATTAAGAAAAAACTAACATATGCATATCGAAATATATAATAATAAAAAAAGAATAAATTAGAGGATTTAATATTTATGACACGCCTTTGGTACTTCGCCGATTTAATTTTTTCTATTTAAGAAAATTTTCATAAGAATTTCACTATCATAAAGAGTACGAGAAAATAATGTTTAGGAAGAAAATAAATTTTTTAGAGAGAAAAAGAAAGTTAAGTGTGAACGGAGGTGGATTAGTAAAATTTGGTAGAAAAGAGGTGTAGTTAGTGAGCTGAGTAGTGTTTTATGATTTAAGCAGAGGGAGGTGTGAATAGCTAGGTGATGTAGTAACAAGAAGAATAGTAACAAAATTTAGAGGTACTGATAGTAATTAGAAAAATTTGTAACAAACCCAGATGACATATAGTAATCTAAATCTACACAGCTCTATTTACACATCAATAAAGATAAAGACATCTCATTTAATTTCTTTTCTTATGTGATAATGTGAATAAAATGAGAAGACTTCTTCTTTATATACATGTAACAAGAGAGAGGCATGGACTTAGGGTAAGGGACTATGGGCTTGGTCATAAAAAGGTTTGAAACATATGCAGTAAATATATAAAATATGGTCCAAAGTAGGTTACTATAGGTGGAAAAAATTCTCACACCACTTGTAGTTATCTATATGTATATATAAATGATAAATTGAACAATGAAAAATGCTATCAAAATTATTTATATACTTATAAACATCTTATTCTTATTGTTTTGTGCTAAGCAGGGAGAGAAGACATGCATCAAGAGGGAACACCGACATCCCAACTAGGTTGGCACTCCGGGAAACCTTCATCCTATACCGCCAATCTCTAAAGATTTATTAAAAAAAAAAAAAGGGAAAATATGTACAAGAAGAGGGAGGACTAGGCCAAGTCCCTCAGAAAAAACAAACAAAGAAAAAAAGTAGACAACTGCATGACCCTAAGGAAACCTGTAGTTAGGCAAGCCTACTCTATGACGAAAGAAATCAAGATGCAACTCCATGGGTAATGAATCTAACCAAACATAGCCTTGTAAAGAAAGACCCCTATTTGCTAACCTGTATGCACAACATATACTATCATCGGCTCCGCAAAAAAAATAATAACAAGTTTTTGTGACATAAATGAATTATTCCAATAAAGGACATTCATGATGAAGAAGGTGGAGGCGTACCCTTTGCCCGTGTGTTGTACGAAACCTTTCGTAAGACTTGCCTTTTTACTTATTTTCGCTGCTTTTTGGATAGTACTTGCCTGAATCCTTCCTCCGCCATCCGTTTATCATATTCACGAATCTCTGCACAAAGGTGCAAGTCACTCTAGACATTCTTCGAAATCGGAATCTCTTGGTGATGAACATGTGCTACACGCACAGGGGCAGTGACATCAAGATTCTGGTCTGAACTATTTTCATTTTCGGCGTTATTTGTCTGAGTACGTACTTCTAATTCCATGACATCAGTAAAGAGAGGCTGAGCTGTTGCAATAGTGTCACCTTCCTGTGTCTTTGCAGATTCAGAACTTTTCTCCAAGACATGAACCGAGGTGTTGGGAACTGTTTCCTGCCTTATGTCATCTTCAACAACCGGTACGACCTCAACATCATATTCTTATTAAACGACACATTAATTGTCAAATTTAATGAAAGATTATGAATTAGATTCAATCGTAAACCTTTTTCTTAATTTTCTTAAGAAGTCAAGCTAACCCAACGAAATTGAAACCTGAGAGAGATTCGAACCTGAGACCTTGAGAGGAACACACTCTAAGATTCCAAGCCAATAAAACCAAACATTCATCTTAAATTTTATTATTAATTAGAAATCATACATGTTTTAAGGATATCGAAGATTCATCAATCTATTCTTACAGTTAAACAATATAAAATTGATCATATAATATTTACAAATAAACCATTAAAAACGACCAAGGTTTACCAATTGACTTTCATCAAATATTATCATCCTCTAATCCAATTAAAAAAGGTTCTAAAAATATATCATCTAGATAAATAATCTATTGCTAAATGTACAGTTTATAATGAGAATCTATAATCTATAATTGTAAAATGACAACTAAGGTTAAACATTATTTGTTGTGTTTTTTAAACAATACGTACATTTTTACAATGGATACAAGAACAATGTTATTTTCAAATTTATCGTTATGCGCCATGTTACACCCACCGAGAATGGTATAATTCAAATACAAAGAAGTCAAATCAAACATTATCACTTATAGAGAAAGATTTAAATCAATTCAAGAAAGTGGTGTCATACCTTAAGAAAAACTTTCATGACTTGAAAGTTTTTTTTGGATCTTCACTTACAAAAAAATGATAAAAAATATAATAAGTTTTAGAATGAGAAAAAATATGAACAATTGTTTACATGTTTGTCTGGTTACTAGCAAAATGGAATATTAAAACTCAACAATAAATAAATAGTATAGGTCTATGAAAATATACGTATTTATAAGAAAAATAAAACATATAATTTGCACGGCATAAATGATATAATATTAAGAAAAAACTAACATATGCATATCGAAATATATAATAAGAAAAAAAGAATAAATTAGAGGATTTAATATTTATGACACGCCTTTGGTACTTCGCCGATTTGATTTTTTCTATTGAAGAAAATTTCCATAAGAATTTCACAATCATCACTGTAATCTTCATCCAGTCTTTTAACACTGGATGAAGATGACACTGATGATAACAAAATTCTTATGAAAATTTTCCTAAATAAAAAAAGTCAAATCGACGAAGTACCAATGGTATGTCATAAATATTAAATCCTCTAATTTATTCTTTTTTCTTATTATATATTTCAATATGCATATGTCAATATGGATATGTTAGTTTTTTCTTAATATTAATACATTGAAAATAAATAATAATAATTATTATATATTGATTATATATCTATGATAATTAAATAACATTTACCTTTCTCAAACAAACCAAATAATCAAGGATTCTCTATGTTTCTACCTCTACCCGTTGTTTCCAAAAAGTCGTGTAGTTTCTCCTGATTAGATCTAAGAATTTAACAAACTCATTATTATCCGTACATGATAACTACCAATATTAAACCTCTCTTGGCTTAAGTTATTTCTCTTGAATCGATTTTTGCTTGATATTAATAGACGAACATTCATCCAATGTTGGGCTAAAAACAATTAATAATGGATGAAATAATTATCTTTAAAGAAAAGATCTTGACCAAAAACTGAAATTAAATCTTAATGGAAGGAAAGATCGTGATAAAAAAAAATGTCTAAAAAAATTAAAAATAAAATTTAACAAATGTATATAAAATACAATGAATCTGTACCTATGACAATCTAATTAAATAATTGCATTAAATAAGAAATTCGTAAAATATAAATTTGATTTAATTTTTTATTTGTAATTTAAACAGTTATATTACAACAACTAAAAAAAAAAAAAACACTCTCTCATCTTCATAATCAAAACAACAAAATTCTCTAATCTTTAAACTCATGCATATCTCCACAATCAAATACACACATCAAACATCATTATGCAACAACTTCATGTAAGTCATCAATTTCAACATAGAACTCAAGAACACAGTACCTAAATATTCAAATCATGGAATTATCATCACAACATCATGGATTCTCAATTAATCATATATCTATAATCATACAAATATACCAGAACTTAAATTTAACATCAATTCATCATCAATTCTGCACAAAGTTAATAAAATAGCAAGAATAACACAAAACTCCTTTTCTACCCATTTGTCGGGTGAAAATAATATAACATCGTACCTCTTAATCTTCATAGCTAGACTTCGACAAGCTTGAATCTTCCTCTTCTTTTTGGTTCTGGAGTTTCCTCCCCTTTCTCTGCAGATCCACTTTTCTTCTCTCTTGCCTCTTTCTCATAAAGTTTGCAAATGATTTTCTTACCCTAATTCACAAAGCATACCACTTATTTATATTCACTTGTGTTTGGGCTTGGTTCACACACTAAATATGCTTAGTCTATTGATTCTTTATAAAGAGAACACTATACAATTTTTTCACTTAAACCTCTATTTTATTCATGTACCTCTATTTGTCTTAATTCCTCATAATTTCTACTAACTTCACAAAAATACTCTCCACTCTTAAATTACCAAAATATCATCCACTATTAATTACCAAAATACCCTCCACTCTAAAAATCACTAACCCAACATTACAACCACAACAAATTTATACATTAATTACAAATTTTTCCCACTTTTATAGGACGAAGCTCAAAGTCCCTAACTCTAAGTCTACACAGCTCTATTTATGTAACACCCCGATTTTTAATATTAATTTGTTAATATTATTATTAGATAATATTATTATTATTATTATTATTATTAGTATTGGTTGTTAGGTATTGTTAATTTAAATATTCGTATGTATTGGAAGAATAGGTAAGGAGAAAGTAAATGAGTTGGTTAGTCGGTTTTAGAGTAGGAGAAAATAATGTTTAGGAAGAAAATAAAATTTTTAGAGAGAAAAAGAGAGTAGAGTGTGAACGGAGGTGGATTAGTAAAATTTGGAAGAAAAGAGGTGTAGTTAGTGAGATGAGTAATGTTTTATGATTTAAGCAGAGGGAGGTGTGAATAGCTAGGTGATGTAGTAACAAGAAGAATAGTAACAAAATTTAGAGGTACAGATAGTAATTAGAAAAGATTTGTAACAAACCCAGATGACATATAGTAATCTAAATCTACACAGCTCTATTTACACATCAATAAAGATAAAGACATCTCGTTTAATTTCTTTTCTTATGTGATAATGTGAATAAAATGAGAAGACTTCTTTTTTATATACATGTAACAAGAGAGAGGCATGGACTTAGGGTTAGTGACTATGGACTTGGTCCTAAAAAGGTTTGAAACAGTTGCAGTAAATATATAAAATATGGTCCAAAGTAGGTTACTATAGGTGGAAAAAATTCTCACACCACTTGTAGTTATCTATATGTATATATAAATGATATATTGAACAATGAAAAATGCTATCAAAATTATTTATATATTTATAAACATCTTATTCTTATTTTTTTGTGCTAAGCAGGGAGAGAGGACATGCATCAAGAGGGAACACCTACATCCCAACTAGATTGGCACCCCGAGAAACATTCATCCTATACCGCAAAACTCTAAAGATTTATTAAAAAAAAAAGGGGAAAATATGTACAAGAAGAGGGAGGACTAGGCCAAGACCCTCAGAAAAAACAAACAGAAGAAAAGCAGACAACTGCATGACACTAAGGAAACCTGTAGTTAGGCAAGCCTACTCTATGATGAAAGAAATCAAGATGCAACTCCATGGGTAATTAATCTAACCAAACAGAGCCTTGTAAAGAAAGATCCCTATTTGCTAACCTGTCTGCACAACATATACTATCATCGGCTCCGCAAAAACAATAACAACAAGTTTTTGTGACATAAATGAATTATTCCAATAAAGGACATTCATGATGAAGAAGGTGGAGGCGTACCCTTTGCCCGTGTGTTGTACGAAACCTTTCGTAAGACTTGTCTTTTTACTTATTTTTGCTGCTTTTTGGATAGTACTTCCCGGAATCCTTCCTCTGCCATCCGTTTATCATATTCACGAATCTGTGCACAAAGGTGCAAGTCACTCTAGACATTCTTTGAAATCAGAATCTCTTGGTGATGAACATGTGCTACACGCACAGGGGCAGTGAGATCAACATTCTGGTCTGAACTATTTTCATTTTTTGCGTTATTTGTCTGAGTACGTACTTTTAATTCTATGACATCAGTAAAGAGAGGCTGAGCTGTTGCAATAGTGTCACCTTCCTGTGTCTCTGTAGATTCGGAAATTTTCTCCAAGACATGAACCGAGGTGCTGGGAACTGTTTCCTGCCTTATGTCATCTTCAATAACCGGTACGACCTAAACATCATATTCTTATTAAACGACACATTAATTGTCAAATTTAATGAAAGATTGTCTTATAAAAGATATGAATTAGATTCAATCTTAAACCTTTTTCTTAATTTTCTGAAGAAGTCAAGCTAACCCAACGAAATTGACACTTGAGAGAGATTCGAACCTGAGACCTTGAGAGGAACAAACTCCAAGATTCCAAGCCAATAAAACCAAACATTCATCTTAAATTTTATTATTAACTAGAAATCATACATGTTTCAAAGATATATAAGATGTATCAATCTATTTATACAATTAAACAAAATAAAATTGATCATTTAATCTTTACAAATAAACCATTAAAAATGACCAAGGTTTACCAATTGACTTTCATCAAATATTATCATCTCTAATCCAATTAAAAAAGGTTCTAAAAATATATCATCTAGAAAAAATAATCTATTGCTAAATGTACAATTTATAATGAGAATCTATAATCTATAATTGTAAAATGACAACTAAGGTTAAACATTATTTGTTCTGTTTTTTAAACAATACGTACATTTTTACAATGGATACAAGAACAATGTTATTTTCAAATTTATCGTTATGCGCCATTTACAACCACCGAGAATGGTATAATTCAAATACAAAGAAGTCAAATCAAACATTATCACATATAGAGAAAGACTTAAATCAATTCAAGAAAAAGGTGTCATACCTTAAGAAAAACTTTCATGACTTGAAAGTTTTTTTTGGATCTTCACTTACAAAAAAATGATAAAAAATATAATAAGTTTTAGAATGAGAAAAAAATATGAACAATTGTTTACATGTTTGTCTAGTTACTAGCAAAATGGAATATTAAAACTCAACAATAAATAAATAGTATAGGTCTATGAAAATATATGTATTTATATGAAAAATAAAACATATAATTTGCACGGCATAAATGATATAATATTAAGAAAAAATTAACATATGCATATCGAAATATATAATAAGAAAAAAAGAGTAAATTAGAGGATTTAATATTTATGACACGCCTTTGGTACTTCGCCGATTTGATTTTTTTTATTTAAGAAAATTTTCATAAGAATTTCACTATCATCACTGTAATCTTCATCCAGTCTTTTAACACTGGATGAAGATGACACTGATGATAACAAAATTCTTATAAAAATTTTCCAAAATAAAAAAAATCAAATCGACGAAGTACCAATGGTATGTCATAAATATTAAATCTTCTAATTTATTCTTTTTTCTTATTATATATTTCAATATGCATATGTTAGTTTTTTCTTAATATTAATACATTGAAAATAAATAATAATAATTATTATATATTGATTATATATCTATGATAATTAAATAACATTTACCTTTCTCAAACAAACCAAATAATCAAGGATTCTCCATGTTTCTAACTCTACCCATTGTTTTCAAAAAGCCATGTAGTTTCTCCTGATTAGATCTAAGAATTTAACAAACGCATTATTATCCATACATGATAACTACCAATATCAAACCTCTCTTGGCTTAAGTTATTTTCTCTTGAATCGGTTTTTGCTTGATATTAATAGACAGACATTCATCCAATGTTGGGCTAAAATAATGGAGGAAATAATTATCTTTAAAGAAAAGATCTTGACCAAAAACTGAAACAAAATCTTAATGGAAGGAAAGATCTTGATAGAAAAAAAAGTCCAAAAAAATAAAAAATAAAATTTAACAAATCTATATAAAATACAATGAATCTGTACCTATGACAATCTTATTAAATAATTGCATTAAATAAGAAATTCGTAAAATATAAATTTGATTTAATTTTTTTTGTAATTTAAACAACAACTAAATTGTATGATTAAAAAATATAGTTTTTTGTCCTCGTGAGTTTAGTCAATTGGTATGGACAATGCAAAAAATATGCAAGATCTGGGGTTCTAATTCCGGCCACCACAAAAAAAAAAAAAAAAATAGTTTTGACAATAAATTTTTTTTTTTTTTAATTCTACCCTTAAACATGATAACAACAACAACAACATTGTCTCATCTTCATCTTGTCAAAAAAAAAAAAAACACTCTCTCATCTTCATAATCAAAACAACAAATTTCTCTAATATTTAAACTCATGCATATCTCCACAATCAAATACACATATCAAACATCAATTATGCAACAACTTCATGTAAGTCATCAATTTCAACATAGAACTCAAGAACACTATACCCAAATATTCAAATCATGGAATTATCATCACAACATCATGGATTCTCAATTAATTATATATCTATAATCATACAAATATACCAGAACATAAATTCAACATTAATTCATCATCAATTCTGCACAAAGTTAACAAAATAACAAGAATCACACAAAACCCTTTTTCTACCCATTTGTTCGGCGAAAATAATATAACATGGTACCTCTTAATCTTCATAGCTAGACTTCAACAAGCTTGAATCTTCCTCTTCTTTTTGGTTCTAGAGCTTCCTCCCATTTCTCTGCAGATCCACTTTTCTTCTCTCTTGCCTCTTTCTCATAAAGTTTGCAAATGATTTTCTTACCCTAATTCACAAAGCATACCACTTATTTATATTCACTTGTGTTTGGGCTTGGTTCACACACACTAAATGTGCTTAGTCTATTGATTCTTTATAAAGAGAACACTATACAATTTTTTTCACTTAAACCTCCATTTTATTCATACACCTCTATTTGTCTTAATTCCTCATAATTTCTACTAACTTCACAAAAATACTCTCCACTCTTAAATTACCAAAATATCACCCACTATTAATTACCAAAATACCCTCCACTCTAAAAATCACTAACCCAACATTACAACCACAACAAATTTATACATTAATTACAAATTTTTCCCACTTTTATAAGACGAAGCTCAAAGTCCCTAACTCTAAGTCTACACAGCTCTATTTATGTAACACCCCAATTTTTAATATTAGTTTATTAATATTATTATTAGATAATATTATTATTAATATTCTTATTAGTATTGGTTGTTAATTAGGTAATGTTAATTTAAATATTCGTATGTATTTGAACAATAGGTAAGGAGAAAGTAGATGGGTTGGTTAGTCGGTTAAAGAGTAGGAGAAAATAATGTTTAGGAAGAAAATAAAATTTTTAGAGAGAAAAAGAAAGTAGAGTGTGAACGGAGGTGGATTAGTAAAATTTGGTAGAAAAGAGGTGTAGTTAGTGAGCTGAGTAGTGTTTTATGATTTACGCAGAGGGAGGTGTGAATAGCTAGGTGATGTAGTAACAAGAAGAATAGTAACAAAATTTAGAGGTACAAATAGTAATTAGAAAAGATTTGTAACAAACCCAGATGACATATAGTAATCTAAATCTACACAGCTCTGACATCAATAAAGATAAAAACATCTCATTTAATTTCTTTTCTTATGTGATAATGTGAATAACATGAGAAGACTTCTTCTTTATATACATGTAACAATAAAGAGGCATGGACTTAGGGTTAGGGACTATGGGCTTGGTCCTAAAAAGGTTTGAAACAGTTGTAGTAAATATATAAAAAATGGTCCAAAGTAGGTTACTATAGGTGGAAAAAATTGTCACATCACTTGTAGTTATCTATATATATATATATATAAATTATAAATTGAACAATGAAAAATGCTATCAAAATTATTTATATACTTATAAACACCTTATTCTTATTTTTTTTGCGCTAAGCAGGGAGAGAGGACATGCATCAAGAGGGAACAACGACATCCCAACTAGGTTGGCACATCAAGAAACCTCTATCCTATACCGCCAAACTCTAAAAATTTATTAAAAAAAAAAAAGGGAAAATATGTACAAGAAGAGGGGGGATTAGGCCAAAACCCTCAGAAAAAACATACAAAGAAAAAAAGCAGACAACTGCATGACCCTAAGAAAACCTGTAGTTAGGCAAGCCTACTCTATGACGAAAGAAATCAAGATGCAACTCTGTGGGTAATGAATCTAACCAAACAGAGCCTTGTAAAGAAAGACCCCTATTTTCTAACATGTCTGCACAACATATACTATCATCGGCTCCGCAATAAAAATAATAACAAGTTTATGTGACATAAATGAATTATTCCAATAAAGGACATTCATGATGAAGAAGGTGGAGGCGTACCCTTTGCTCGTGTGTTGTACGAAGCCTTTTGTAACACTTGCCTTTTTACTTCTTTTTGCTGCTTTTTGGATAGTACTTGCGTGAATCCTTCCTCCGCCATTCGTTTATCATATTCACGAATATGTGCCCAAAGGTCCAAGTCGCTCTAGACATTATTCGAAATCAGAATCTCTTGGTGATGAACATGTGCTACACGCACAGGGGCAGTGACATCAACATTCTGGTCTGAACTGTTTTCATTTTCTGCGTTATTTGTCTGAGTACATACTTCTAATTCCATGACATCAGTAAAGAGAGGCTGAGTTGTTGCAGTAGTGTCACCTTCCTGTGTCTCTGCAGATTCTGAAATTTTCTCCAAGACATCAACCGAGGTGTAGGGAACCGTTTCCTGCCTTATGTCATCTTCAACAACCGGTACGACCTCAGCATCATATTCTTATTAAACGACACATTAATTGTCAAATTTAATCAAAGATTGTCTTATAAAAGATATGAATAGGATTCAATCTTAAACCTTTTTCTTAATTTTCTTAAGAAGTCAAGCTAACCCAACAAAATTGACACCTGAGAGAGATTCGAACCTGAGACCTTGAGAGGAACACACTCCAAGATTCCAAGCCAATAAAACCAAACATTCATCTTAAATTTTATTATTAATTAGAAATCATACATGTTTTAAGGATATATAAGATTTATCAATCTATTTATACAACTAAAAAAAATAAAATTGATCATTTAATCTTTACAAATAAACCATTAAACCGTTATAGATTCTCATTAAAAATTTATATTTTTCAATAATGCAACTTTCTTGTAGATTTATTTTAAAAACCTCTTCTTAATTTAATTAGGAGAGCTAACATATGAAGAAAGTCTATCGGTACACTTTTTATTTTAAAGTTTAAGGTAAACTATTAATTTTCAATTTTCTATTGACTGAGTTTTATTAAAACTTTCAATTTTCAAAACTTTCTTAGAAAGAGATGGAAAAATGTTAATATGGTTTATGATTGATTTATACTCTTAATTCTTTGCATGATAGTTGTTGGCTTAATTTGACATAAAATACGTGCTTATAAATAATTTTGATAATACACACTTATCATTGAGTGTTTATTTTCACCTTTTCGTATATACATATTATTTCAAGGGATGTGATGATGTTTAATACTCTATTTAATGTATTTATTACAAATTTTTCCAACTTGTATATGACCAAGCCCAAATACCTAACCCTAAATCTACACCTATTACACATCAATAAAGAAGACGACATCTCATTACTTAGCTTATGTAATAAAATGGGAAAGAAAAGAAACGAGACAGCTTCTCTAAAACAGTGTAAAAAGACAGGGGCATGAACTTAGGGTTAGAGATTATTGGTTTGGTGGTAGAAAGAATTAATGTACTATATGCGGAAAACATACTCACACCTATTGTAGTTATGTATATGTACAAATAAATGAAAAATTAAACAATAAAATTGTGTATCAAAATTATATATATAAGCACCTTATTCTTAGTACAGTGGAAGGTGCTTATATATATAATAAGAAGAAGGTGCTTCAATGGTACCTGTTTATGTCAAACAAGCTCCCCCGTTACAGCAATCAAGCAAGCAACCTGATGAGTTAGAAGCTGATAGGCACCACGCACTGTATAGCTCCCCACAGTATTAGGGAGCCACTGCCACCTGTCAGAAACATCTGTTTGAACTACAAAATTGTTAAGTAAAATACGACACTCGCCTAACAACTCCTCCTCCTACACCCACAATCGTCTCCTCCATCTCCAGGCATCTCCCCCTACCTCCCAACCAAGCGTGACCATTTCAGCCACTGTAATCTGCTTATTCAAAGCTAAATCAAATAAACGGTCAAAACGCCTACATAACGGCACATCACCTAACCATCTATCATAGCAAAATAAAGTATTCGAACCATCTCCTACCCTCCTCGCCACCCTATCCGCAAACCAGCCCCCTCCAAGACCAATACCTTCCCTAATCTTCGCTACCTCCCTCCACCAAATAGAAACACTCTAGCCCCCTACCTCCAACCTTCCTTCCTCCTCTCAATATCTTGCCACAAAGACTCTATTACCATAACCCACCTCTATCAACTAGCATCCTCCAGCACAACTTACCTAGCAAAGCAAGATTAAACTCCCTCAGTTGCCTCACACCCAGACCCCCATACTCCTTTCGAGAACATATATCGCTCCAAGCGATCCAGGAAATTTTCCTGTTATTCTCACTTCCTCCCGAATTTTTATTTTTATTTTTTAAAAATAATTCAATGGAAAAGATTATACCTGACGGAGCTTTGAAAAAGGAAAGAGCATAGACAGGCAGAGAGGTTAGGACAAATTTGATAAAAACCAACCGGCCTTCGAAAGAGAGAAACCTCTTGTTAACCTGCCGTTCCTGTGAAAATCTGTGATAAATCGCATGACATCCCCTTTCACAAGTTCCCAAAATTCCTTAATGAAACCAAAATGCACTCCATCTGGTCCAGGGCTTTTAAAATTATCACAATCCCAAATAGCGGTCTTTACTTCATCAACTGAAAACGGCTTGATTAACCCATTTCCTTCCACATAAGATAAATTTTTAAAATCCAAATTCTCAACCCCCAGTCTACTAGTGTTTGAGCTCGAAAAATGATCTCTGAAATGGCTCGAAAAATGATCTCTTAGTGTTATTTTATATAGTCACCACATAATTGGGCTAGGTTTCTAATTGTCTATGAGCTCAATATTCTTACCAACTAATTCACCAAAATCACTTCTCACTTAAACTGCCAAAATAATAAATAATTACCGTTTCTAAATAATTACCCCAACTTAATTGTAACTTAGTAAAAATTATTATTCCCACTAAAACATCAAAAATAACCTTCTAATTAAAATTACTATTTCACCCTTGCTCCTCAAATGACCAAAATACCCCTGAGTCTAAAAATGACTAAATGACCCTTCTTAAGCCAAAATCTACTAATTCCCAATAAAATTTACAGAGACAATTAATCACACACAAGCGAATATAAACACATATAATAAATATTTAAAATAATTTTAGCGAAAAACGGGCTGTTATAAAGAGTCTGTAAGATATTGTTTTATGAGTTATGCTAGCAACACTCTCTTTTGAGGCTTAATTAATCATTTGGCCCCTTAACTTAATTATTTTTTTCAAATTGGTCCCTTAACTATTAAACGTTTCAAAATGGTCCTTTATCTTTATTTTAGTCATAAATTTGGTCCTATTTTATTAATTTTAAACTCCTAAAAAAGAAGACTGTTGGATAAAGGAGATCCATCAGATCTAACAGTGTATCACCAACACCTAATTTATATCACTTTCTTCATGTTTTTCTTCATCTTCATCTTCTTCAAGCAACCAACCCTAACCTATCCTTTCTGATAAATCAATTGAACCACTGTCCAATTCATGTTGCGACCCATCACTGTGATCCTGACCCATTCATGGTTTCTCTCAATTCTCCCTTTTTGTTTCGAAGTCTGAACCCACCCATTCTGTTTGCGACCCACCGTTTCAAACCCGTCCATTCTGTCCGAAGCCATTAATTTCTCTCTTAATTCGGTAAATGAGTCGCAAAACTCATCTGACTATCTCTAAATTTTACCCAAGTTCATTTTGATGAAATGTGGGTTGTCTTCGATTTTTTTTTTACTTTGTATGATTTTCTATGTTTGTATAACTGAAAATCTATGTGATGATTTGGAGATGATAAATTATAAAATTTAATTATTTTTCATTTCAATAATTGATTTTTAGGATATTGATGTTTTTAATTTGGTTATGGTTACGTTGTTTTTGAAAAAACTGCAACTTGATTTTGCTGATCATTATAGGTAGTTCGGTACTTATGAGTTGTAGAGAAGTAAGATTATTGATGATGTTTTTAATGTTAACCTCATCCGAATCTCACGCACGCAATCACCATCGGGCAGCGAAGTTTGATTTTGTGTTTGCTAGTTGTTGGGTTTGATTCAAGATTTTGGTTTCTGATTCATGAATGTTAGTTATATGAAGAAGATGGAGATGAGAAAGAAGATGAAGAAAGTGATATAAATTAGGTGTTGGTGATACACTATTAGATCTGATGGACCTTCTTTATCCAACGATCTTCTTTTTGAGGAGTTTAAAATTAATAAAATAGGACCAAATTGATGACTATAACAAAGATAAAAGACCATTTTGAAACGTTTAATAGTTAAGAGACCAATTCGAAAAAAAGAATTAAGTTAAAGAGAGTGAGTGAGTGCTAAAGAGAGTGTTGATAACATTCCTCTTGTTTTATTATATACCGATGGTTGGATATTATTGGAAACCCTCACGTCCAGTAATATTCACGATAAATAAAATGACCAATAAACTATTTGATTGATGATCTTGTCCATTTAGTATCTCTTCATTTCTTCCATTTAGATATTATTGGAAACTTTCATGTCGAGTAGTATTCATGATAAATAAAATGACTAATATATTAATGGAGTTAGGATCTTCTCCATCAAATATCCTCTCTATTTCTTCTATTTAAAAAGAGAAAAACACATTAATGTATATTCCACCTTTAAATTTTCAATCAATCAAGCAATTGTTCCACCTTTAAATTTCCAATTGTTCATAAGCTAAACCCATGTAGTGGTTAAGATATGATGATATTATGATCATGTTTGGATAAGTTTAGAACATTGTAGCTTCACGCTTGTTTTAAACAAACATTTTAATGTTAATTTTTAAAAGTAAAAATTTATCACATTTATATTTATTGTCAAATTCTTTGAGTTTGAAAGTAGACGAGAATGAAACTATTTGTTTAATATTAGTTACTTCTTTAGTCTGAAAAGAGATAAGGATTTTGAAAGACTTCTTGGTATGAACATAGATTTAGAACGTGAAGTTCAAAGGTATATCTAGATTATTTGTCATAGGTAAAGGCTCATTTTCTCCACGAGAAGAGTTACGGAAACAAAACCTAAATTTGTGCATGATAAGCGTTGTGCAAATAGCTATTTTGAATCTCTCAAAAAAATAGCTATTATGAACTCACCTAAGAGATTAGGAAGTTGTAATTAGAAAATAGGGTTTTGAGTCAAGAAAGTAATCAAATTTAATTATTTAATTTATCGTGATACTAGAAAAATAATTGTAAAGATTAGGTGCAATTACCAAACGACGAGACATAAAGAATTCGAAAGACTTGATCATATTTCCTTTGAAATCTTTACCAAGTTTATTTACATTTTATTAAGTAAATTTATAATTGTTACACTGAAATATACCTCGTGCATACCGCCCTGTTTACATCCTTATTGACAACTTTATTACTTTGACATATTTTTAGTTTACCTGCTAACAGTCCATCATGTTTTTAGTGTTTATGTTGGGGATCGTTAAAAAATTTCAACCAGGAAATGTAATTCTTATTTAGAATTTTAGTTACTAAATTCCTGCCAAATTATTAGGATAAAACTAGTTGTTCTTATGATGTTCGATCCTGAAATTGTCAAATGAAATTCAATCTTGAAATTGAAGAGACAGTAAGAGCTAATAGAACAGCTGTTTCGTTGGCGCAAATAGTAGAAAGGGAGAGAATCTTGTGATGTTTTTTTATGTGGTGGTCAGGGTTCGATCCAGAACCTTATATATATATATATATATATGTATTGTTCTTACTATTTAAGCTTACGTCTGTGATGTTTGATATCAAGAACAATGTTCTCTAAGGTCTAGAAGATTTTTTTGAAGATCTAGAAGATTTGACCTTGACTTGGTTTGAAAAATAATAAATAATCAACTTCTGTTTACAATAGGCAATTTTTTTTAATTTTTTTACATAACATTAGTCAAATGTTCTGTCAAAAAAAAGTAGTCAAATGTTTTTATTTTTTTTTTGACAAAGTCAAATGTTAAAATATATGAAATATATTAAAATATTATAAATTAAATATTAAATAAAATAATATACATTGTGAAATGTTAAGTCTATTATTAAAGAAATATAAACAAAAACTTATATAATTTGGCACAACAGTAGTCAAATGTTATTCCATTTTATTTAATATTTGACTCCACAAATACTTTTTCATTCAATTCAATGTACTACTAGTTAATTAATTATAATATTGTGAGCATGGTATCATCAATATTTGAACTATATATAGATCTAATTGTTGGTTGTTGTATCAATATAGAAAACAAATCCAAGGTTCCCATAAACCCTAATATCATAAGAAAAATGAAATCCACCTCATTTTCTCCATCATCATGGTTCATCATTTGCTTATGCCTCATATTTTATGTTGCTGTACCAGCACACTGTGTCAGTTTGTATGAAACTGTATGCAGTGAGGCCAGGCAAGATGCCAATGCTTGCTTGAATCTTTTAAAAACTGACCCAAAAATCACCTCAGCCACAAATTATCATGACCTCTCCAAATCTATCTTGAGTTTTGCATTTAACAAGGGGCTAGAGGATCAAGCTTATCTTTTAAAAGTGGCAAAACAATTTCCCAATAATCAAGCTATTGGTCAATGTGCAAATGTATTTTACAAAACGAGTATTGCATATTTTGGATATGCAATGATTGATGTGGATAAGGTTAAGGATCCTCAAAATGCAAAAAATGATGTTCAAACTGCTGGTAATGGACCTTCTGATTGTGAGAAGGCTATTCAAAATGACAAGGGAATTCATGATCCCACTATCCATGCTAAAAACAATGAGATGTTTTTACTTAGTGAAATGTCTTTTTTAGCTTTAAATCATCTTACATAGTGAAGGGTTATGAAATAAACCATGGAAAATTGTTGGCCTAATAATTTAGGATTTGCTATCTACCCAAATAAAATTGTTTTTCGTTATGTTGTTTTTATTCTAAAGAATGTTTCGCCCTTTTAATTTTATGCTTGCCCAAATTTATTATTATTTAATATTTAATTTATATTTGATAATATACGATGTCCTTTCTTTCAAATATATTCAAAACATTTTGTTGTCTATGTCAGGGATCGTTAAATAATTTCAACAAGGAAAATTAGTTCTTATTTAGAATTTTAGTTACTTCAGTCCTGCCAAATTATTTGGAAAAAATAGTTGTTCTTATGAGGTTCGATCTTGAAACTGTCAAATGCAGTACCAATGGGATTCATTCTTGAAATTGAAAAGACAATAAGAGCTAAATGAAAAGTTGTTTTGTTAGTGCAAATAGTAAACATATGTCCCATGGATTCCAACCTGCGAATCTTGTGACGTTTGATATTAAAAAAAATGTTCTCCGTCTTCGTGAGCTTATCTCAGTTGATAGTGACAAATGCATAACATAGGCAAGCGTTGGAATACCACGCTTATGAATTGTTGTTTGATTTTCCACTCAAACTAGCATGGCCCGTAGAGAATAGGCTATCAATAATAATAATTAGAATTATGTCCCACATCGGATAATATGAAGAAATATGCAAAGGCTTGGTCATATAAATAAAAGCATTGTGTGTTAGTATTTCATGCACCAATAGTTAGTGGATTTTGCTATTGCTAGCATTACTTCTACTATTCAAAATTTGTAACTATCAATTACATTATACAATCTCTTTTTTTCTATATTTCTATATGGTATTAGACTGAAATGGTCTGGCCACCTCTCCCTCTAAATAAGGACACCATTCCTATACCTCAATCACCAACCCTATGAACCATCTAAACCACTTGCCTGCATCACATCACCCTTGGCAGTGTAACCAAACTTCTTCACACCAATTACCTTAATTGGAAACTCCAGGTTGAAGCTTTCCTTGATAGCTATGATCTCTTTAAATACCCAGATGCATCGTTACCGGTGCCGTCCAAAACGATCACCACCACTGCTGAGACTCCAGTGACAACAGAAAATCCTGCATATCAAACATGGCGACGACAGGATCGCCTCATCTATGGCGCTCTCCTCACCACCCTCTTAAATGAGGTCACCTCCCTGGTGTCCCAAACAAAGACCTCACACAGTCGTTGGACCCTCCTCAAGAACACCTATGCCAAGGCTTCTTGCAGCCATCTCAAGCAACTAATGGAGCGCCTCCGGACAACATCCAAAGGTACTCAATCCATTACCACCTATATGCACTCCCTAAAGCAAACAGGTGATCTCCTTGCCTTGCTTGGCTCACCTGTATCCATTGAAGACATGAATGATTATATCATACGCGGCCTTTTCTAAGCAATCATGGTATTAGTCATCACACCACTCCACCCCACACACTTGAACATAATGGAATTTCAAAACGTCGGAAACGTCATATTGCCGAGATCGATCTCGCCCTTCTCCATCATTCAGGTATACCCCTCACCTATCGGCCTCATGCCATGACTACTGCAGCCTACCTTATAAATCGCCTTCCCACTCCCATTCTTAAGTATCAATCATCCTATTTCAAGTTGCACAACATTAGCCCGGAGTATCATAATTTAAAATGTTTAGGTTGTTTGTGTTTTCCATGGATTAAGCCATATGCTAACCATAAACTTGCACCAAAGTCTGCTATGTGTGTTTTTGTAGGTTATTCGGCTGATCAACATGCATACTTGTGTCTCGATCCCACAACAGGAAGGATTTACACCTCTCGCCATGTAAAACTTGTTGAATTAGAATTTCCGTTTAGCTCCATTGCTACTCAAACATACGCACTCGCCCCAGATTTGACGCTTGCTTCGCCAAACCAAAACAAGCTCACTCGAATCATTCAACATCCAACATTTTCAAATGAGCTCGCCTATATCACACACCCGTCTGCACCCTCATCACCAATGCTCAATGACCTTGCCCACACCACTAAACAACAGTCGCCCTCCTCACAAACTTCTAACGAGCTCGCCGAATCCACTCAAACATCTTGGCCCTCTTCACAAAACTCCAATGAGGTCGCCCAAAACATTCAATTATCCTCGCCCGTGTCTCCAACATCCAATGAACTGGCCAACATGACTACATCGCCAACGCCTCCACCATCGCCCCCACCCACTACTCGCCCACACAACAACCAGTCTACCAATGTCATGTCAGTGGGATCATCACCCGTTCTTAAAACAACATTGTTAAACCCATCAAAAAGCTTAACCTTCATGTTCGCCCCTTATGTCCCATCGAACCCAGCAATATCACTCAAGCCCTTCGTGACCCTGATTGGCGCTCGGCTATTGATAAGTGCCATAAAGTAGTATTTCAAATGATTATTTTCGGCACATTTGTTACTTGTTTCACATGTTATTCAGGGAAAAGTCGAGAGAAAAGTGATTATTGACTTATTACGCTTTATTCATCTTACTCTACCCATTTGTGCAGGAATTGAGTGCCAAAACATCAAGCAAGGACCAAAAAGAACAAAAGTGGGCAAAAGCTACTTCGCCTGGCGAGCAGAAATCCTGCCAGGCGAAATATGCAAAGGCTTGGTCATATAAATAAAAGCCTTGTGTGTTAGTATTTCTTGCACCAATAGTTACTGGGTTTTGCTATAGCTAGCATTACTTCTACTATTCAAAATTTGTAATTATCAATTACATTATACAATATCTTTCTTTCTATATTTCTATATAAGCCACGATTGAGTTATTCCCACGTTCTTGTACCCGTGGCATAAAGTGATTAGACTACGGTTTTAAACAGGGTAATGAACAAAGTCAATAAGGTTGTTGACGTATGAAAAACCGTTGACTATTACCCCTTTAAACTACGGTTTTCCAGCCGTTGCCTAATGTGTCGTTGCCTAAAGTCAAAAATGTGTAGTGACTAGACACTTCACATTTAAAATGTGTGAGTTTCAACCACTAAACTGCTTCAAAAAAAAAAAAAAACAAGAATAATGCTCTTCACGGTCTAGAAGTTTTGACCTTGACCTGGTTCACAAAGTAATAAACTTGCAATAGGCTCAAGCTTTTTCATAACAGAAGTCAAATGTTCTGTAAAAAAAGCCGTCAAATGTTAAAATATATGAAATATACTAAAATATTATAAATTAAATATTAAATAAATTTATATACATTGTCAAATGTTAAGTCTCTTAAAAAATATAAACAAAAACTTATACTATAATTTGACACATAACAGTAGTCAAATGTTATTCCATTTTTCATTAATATTTCAGTCCACAAATTTTTCAATTCAATGTACTAGTTAATTAATTATAATACTGTGAAGAGCGTTTGAACAAATTTCTTTTACTAAATCATCAAAAATATATATTTTTTTTGAGCAAAAATAAAAATAAAAAAATATATTTTTATGACACATGGTATCATCAAAATGTGAACTATAAATAGATCTAATTGTTGGTTGATGTATCTATATAGAAAACCAATATATCATGAGAAAAATGAAATCATTTTCTCCATCATTTTCTTCATCATCATTGTTCATCATTTTCTTCTGCCTCATATGTTATGCTTCTGTTCCAGCACTATGCGTCAGCTTGTATGAAACTGTATGCAATGAGGCGAGGCAAGATGCCAATGCTTGCTTGAATCTTTTAAAAACTGACTCAAAAATCACCTCAGCCACAAATTATCATGACCTCTCCAAGTCTATCGTGGTTTTTGCATTTAACCAAGGGTTACAGGCTCAAGCTTATCTTTTAAAAGTGGCAAAACAATTTCCCAGTGATGAAGCTGTTAGTCAATGTGCAAATGAATTTTACATAATGAGTATTAGATATTTTGGAAATGCAATGATTGATGTGGATAAAGATCCTCAAAATGCAAAAAATGATGTTAAAACTGGTGGTGATGGACCTGCGAATTGTGAGAAGGCTATTCAAAATGACAAGAGAGTTCATGATCCTGCAATCCATGCTAAAAACAATGAGATGGTCTTACTTAGTGAAATTTCATTTTTAGCTATAAATCATCTTACATAAGGGTTACGAAATAAACCATAGAAAATTGTTGGTCTAATAATTTAGGAAATCCTGTTCTTTCAAAAAAAAAATAATAATATTAGGATTTCCTATGTACCCAAATAAAATTGTTTTTTGTTATGTTCTTATTAATTAAATTTTATGATTGTGCAAAATTAATTATTAAAACTCAATTTAATATATATATATATATTGTGGTGGTCGGGGTTTGAACCCCAGATCTTGGATGTATTATGGATTGTCCAGACCAACTGAGCTAAGATCATGAGGACAATTTAATTTATATTTGATAATATAAGAAGTCATTTCTTTTTTTGTCAAAAAAAAAGTCATTTCTATTTTATATATTCGTAACATTTACGGAAAATTTATTTTTTATTTGTTGTGTGCTTATTAAGATTTGAGCATTAACCGTTTACTGTTATTAACGAGAAGAAACCATATTTGTTTTCATGGTTGAATGAATTAATCGTGTGCTTATATGTTCTTATTCTTGAAATACTCCCCGGTCTTTTTTTTTTTTTTTTTTTTTAATGATGACAAACACAAGTGTTAGTTTTATAGATTATAATTGACCGCATTTTGTTAAAACAAGAGTTTTAGCAAGATGTCGACCAAAATGTATTGACATTCTTGGAAGATTATTTTTAAACGTGAGATCCCTCACGTGTAGAGTTGACTAAGAAGCGTGTGGTTTCTAGAAGCAGAGATAGGCAGTTTAAGTTTGACGTGTTTCTTAAGTGTGATGTTGTAATATTTAAGAAAACATTTTATCTGCTTCAGAATATTGTGCTGAAGACCGTGTAATTCAGCAGGATGTTTGGCCCGATTTGTGCATCAAGCCCATTCTTCATTCAAGCTATATAAATGAAGAATCAAAACTAAATTCACCCCTAAAGCCATCATTTACAAAAGTGTCATTTAGGGTTTTACTTTGTCCCTGTTATTTGTGAGCCACTCTTGTATCACGTTGATATTAGAGTTGGACTATTAGTTGAGTTGTAAACTCTAAATCACTTGCAAGCTTGTAAGCAATAGTGGATTCTGATGTCTAGACGTGTGTCTCCATTTCTGTTATAACTGTTGAGTCAATCACTGGGATTGTGGTGGAGAGGAAGTGAAAGGGAGGTCTCGTATCTAGGAGTCTCTTATATAGAAATTACACAGGTAGTGATTAGGTACGAAGTTAGTAGACCGATGGTTTTTATGTATGCTTCAAAATAATACTATTATAGTGAATTTCCTTCCTGGCATGGTAGCCCCCAAACGTAGGTGATGTTGCACCCAACTGGGATAGCAAATAACTCGTGCCTTTTACCTTCTGTCTTTAACTTGTTATTTGATATTTGTGTTGTCACAATGTTTTGACATCTTACTTGACATCGTGCTCAACATCTTTATTGTGTGCCAGAATTTCAACAAATATTAACAGACAATTGTTGTTAATCTAATTAACAAGTTGACTTTAGAGTCTGAGGTTTGTATGCTTCCCCTAAGTATGATAGTTTAAAAGATGAGGTTTGTAAGCTTCCTCTAAGTTCTATCCTGATTAATTAAATTCGTTTGAAGCGCATAAGGAAATAAAACGTCACTCAGAAACATATCACATTATATCAAATGGCTAAGAGATGAGAAGAAAGTTCTCCTAAATCCATTTTAATTAACCTAGTAGACTCGGAGCCTAAATACTATTATTATGTTTTACTCCCCTTTTGTCATAAAAAAATGTAAACAGAAGTAAGAATAAATATGTATAAAACTTGACAGAAATAGTGAAAACTATTATTCAAAAAAAAAAATTGTTTCAGAAGCAAGTAAATGTGTGCAAATAAAAATTCTAAGGGTTATGCTTCTTCTGCATCATTTCCAACTGGGCCTTGAAGCCAGAACCAAAAAATTACAGGGGGTAAAAATTTTCATGAAGGTATAAAACCAAAAAATCGTAAAATTACAAGGACGGAATCCCAAAAAAATATTTTACAGGGGGGAAACCGGAAATGACCTATATTACAAAGGGTAAAACACTATTAACCCTTTTTTAATGACACAAACAACAATCTTTAATATAAAAAAGTTGTTGTTGAAGGGTATAATTGAGATAATGGAAAAACAAGTATAAATGCATTCATTTAGTTTGTTATATTTTTTAAATGATAAAGGAAAAAGATGGACATTTGTGTTTGTTACACTTATATTTTAATATTTAAATTTATTCTTATCCATTTGTTACATATGTTATTTATATTGAAAATTAAGGGCATTTTTGAAAAGAAAAATTCAGTCCGAAAGAGGTGAAAAGGGTAGTTTTCTTTACCTATAATAGAGATATCAGCTTGAGTCCTTGCCATATCAGCTTGCTAGATTGCAGATTCATTATGAAATAGGGGTCATATCCATTGAATATTACAACTCCAGTCTCCTTGAAATGTTGGGAGACGAACTCAGCCAACACTTCTGGAGGGTCTTCTTTTGAAATAGGGGAAATCATCCAAGTATGCAGTCTGAGCATAGGTTATCTCTAGGTCTTGATCAGTTGTAATTACATATCCTTTCTGGATGATGCCTATATTCCCTAGAGTCACTCGATACAACATGTTGTAGCTTCTGAACCAGCTTTCCTTGGTGAAAGATTTTTGAAAGAAACCATGCATAAGTAACATTCTTCTTTCCTTCATTCCTTCTTTGATAGAGGTTAACAAGTAGTTGAAAATTTAGGCTGGAAGATTGATAAGATACTTATTGACAAGTAATCAGTGCCTCCCTCTCGTGCATATAGTGTTGACATGATTCTTGAAACCCAATCACTTTGTTTGTTCATCCCCACCATGAACATTTCTGCATTCCTTGCTTCAATCACTTCTGCAATAAGTGATTGAGTGATTGTAACTCCAATTCCCATTACCGCAGATTCTGCATTTATGCTTTTGATTTCCCGTTCAGATTCTTGTTTGCTGCAACCTTTTGAGCTTCTTCCCTAGCAGCAGCATCATCATCATATACCTTGCTTCTTAGATGGAAATCCTTGACTAACTCAGTGTAAGAAGGTCCATTAACCATATCAAAGAATGACTCCCAGTTCTTAGTTTTTAAGAAATGTTTGACGTCACACCCATTAATACTGTGAGAGTTGAAATCCACAACATGGTTGATTTGTAATTTTTGAAATCAAACATGGATATTGTTTAGTCGCTAAAACTCCGCACATTGTTCTGGTATTATTATTTTTCGGATGAGGGATAACATCCTTATGAATGCTTATTTTTCTAATGAATGAAGCCATCACACTGGAAGAAAAAAGATGGGAGGGTCTCATACAGTACAAAATTTGCATACGCATTCTTAATTTCTTTGATAACTCAATGGATTTTGGTCTTTAAATGAACCTTCATCCTTCCATCAGGCCACAATTGTGTGTAAAACCATATTAAGACGCTGCAACGATTCTAACATAGTTGATGCAAGAACCACATCACACCGAGTTAAGATGCAGCATCCGATGTAGTGATCATACAAAGTATTTATCTATCTAACTATCTTACATTTTTCAGTTTTCTTTTTGGAAAGGGATGGTTCAAATTGGAGGACATGAAACTGTGGTAAATGGTTAGTGATTTACGTCATTACTTTAAACTATATGTTTTTTGAGAGAACTTCAAACTATATGTTGTCTCTTTATTTTTCGTTATTTTTTTCTGTCTAATTCTTCTATTTTCCTTTCTTTTCATACAAGTTTTTATTTATTTAGGTTAGACATAACAACACACACGATTATCATATAAGTAGAGCATAACATGCATGCTTTGAGAGAATTAGGATCTGAATTGAAGGTGTTTTTACATGATTTAATTTGATTATTGCAATTTTCAAATGTGTAACAGATGCTTTGCTCCCAACAACTACAAGAATAACGATTGACATTGAAGCGGAGTTCTTCGTATTTTAGTTTCAGTTAACAACATGAGACAATTTTAAATTTAGATATACCTATGTAACTCTTTTTCTTTGCTTTCTTCTTCTACTATGAGACTATTTTAAATTTCCAAAATTTAGATTTGATTTTTTTATCTAAATGTCCCTTTTCAATTCAAACAGGTGCAGTATCCATTAATGCACTTTTTATCTTATTTTATTAACTTCATGAATCTTCTTTTCAAAAAAATCACATGAGTATGTTTTAACAGGGTGATTTATGACAGTTTCTCTCTCTCTTTCTATTGGAAAATTGCTAATGAGAATTGAGGATTGAGGGGTTCTATTGTTTTCAGGACAAAAAAACCAATGAAAATGGGAGCAGGGACGTTCCAAATTACAATTACAAGAGACGTTTCATCCATTTATTTTAGAACAAAGAGAAATATACATTTCATCCAATTGACAACAATGGGTGCATACTTTCATCATACACTTCTTATTTTTTATTTCAATTTCAGTATGAATGGATAATTTAGTTGGTGATTTTATTGGTCAATTTTTTTTTCCTATTATATCCTTCATGGACTTTTTCTTCAAACTTCCCTTACAATGATTTATTGTATTAATTTGTTTTTATTTAGTTTTCATATGCAATTCCCATTATATTTTAATCCCTCTTTTAGTGTGGAAAATTGATGTAACTTCAATCTTCTAATCTTCCTTTTTTTTTTTGTTTTGAACATGAATCTTCTAACCTTCCATTGTTATCATTTTTTTTCTTCATGAAAGTGGTTTCCTATTGTCATCTTCCATAACTATTATGGGAACAAGAATGGAAACAAGAATGGGACAATCAAGAAATGTTAGTAGGTTACGGTTAACTCTCTTACTTTGTGTGTTATGCTTCTATGGTTCTTAACATTTATCCATAACTTCTTATACTAAGATCACACACTTTATTTTTTTACCATTATTTTTTCTTCGTTTCCTTTTTTTTTTTTTTTTTTTTTAATTTGGAGATTTTGTTCTACAGTTTTTTTTTCTTTTACCATTATAAAACTGTTCAGACTTTGTTCATAATAGAGTTATCAATTTCAAAAACCATATTATTATTTAAAGTATCTACATTAAATATGTTGACAACAGTTTGTAACCAAGGTCGACCTGTTTATGAAAATGTAGGTGATTTTGTGAATCGATATAGAATGATTTAGTTATCTTTTAAGAAGTCATTGCCTGCATGTGCTTATTAGAAGCCAACAAAGAGAGAGCGGATTAGAGGGAAGTCGTACAATTTTACTGCTATTATTTCCAGTTTTTGACTTTTGAACTTTAACCTTAACTGTCTTTTTTTTTTTTTTCATTTATTATTTGTTTTCGATCAACGCCGGTATGGAGGACAGGAGTAGAGGAATATAAGAGACAAAATAATATCTAAGGAAAATAGGGAGCCATCGAGGTCACCCTTTGACCGTGGCCTAAATGTAAATCCTCACAACATGACTCGCACGAAATGATGAAGGAAAGGGGGCATAAGGTTTTTGGAGAGAGAGAGGTTTGTTTAGTAATTTTAGTTAAAATATTTTCTTATTTTGTTTCTACAATTAATTTTATTCTCTTCATTTCTTTTGTAGAAAAGGAAAGTGTGATGTAAATAGAGATGAAGAATATTTCTTATATTTTGATTTCGAAGAAAATAATTTGGTTTTTTTTTCCTTCATATATACCTATAAATAAAGACCTTTTTTTTTTTTTTTTTTTTTTTTTTTTGTATTTTGTACCTCTGTACTTATTTAATATTGGCTTTGTGTTACTCAAGTATACTTTACCCAAGTTCAACCTCTAAACTCATTTCAACCTCAACCATAGAGTGGAGAATAAGAACCATAAGGAGTGGGAAAAAGCTCTAAAGGTAAATATACATGTTTTGAATTTTTTTAATGAAGTGATTATGTAGCAAACTTTACTTTAGGCTTCTGAAATGCAAAGTGCTAAAGAAATTACTCTTTTGAATGGCAAAGGGCTAAAGAGATTATTAATTGTGCATTTGAAATCACAATGAAAGGTTTTAGATAACGGATTGGTATTATAATTTTCCTAAGTTTCATTTATATTTCTATTTAAGAGCATCTTAGATAGTATGAAGTGTGTTAAGTGAAAGATATGTCAATTGTCTTATGTTTACAACTATTTGAATTAATAAATAACAATTATAGTGTGTTCTAATCCTCTCTTATATTCTTGCTATCTATTTATATCTCTTATTCATAGAATAAAGACTATTCCAAAGTAACATTTTCTTTTTCAACCTATCATCTTTGTGTAGATATGCGTTAGCGCAGTAGAAAAAGCGGACAGACGGGCATGAGAATGCCCGTCTGGACGCTAATGTATGTGTGTGTGTGTGTAATATATATCACAACTCACTGATAAAAATAAAAATTCTTTAAAAAAATAAATAATAATATCACAATAGTTATTGACTAATTTTCTTTGACCATTTAGCTTTATAGCAAATTTAATATTGTTTTCACACTACCAAAAATAAATTTAATATTGTTTTTCTTTATTGAGATTGATTGCTACTTAAATATATTAAAGTTTTTAAATATTTTTTATTTTATATTTTTTTTCCATATAACCACTATTTTTTTACACATGGTATCATCAATAATTATTTTATTTTTTAAATTAGGAAGAAGGAAATATTTATTAATAACAATCACAATAATGATTTATTTCACAACTATCTCGAGATTTAAATCATGTTCATTGAATATGTATAACTTTTATCACTTTTTTTTTTTTTTTAAGGAATGTATAACTTTTATCACTTAACCAGCTATATATAGTTCTAATTGTTTCATTTTGAGAGGGTTAATCTAATTTCTGTTTGGTACATTGGCATAGAAAATTCATTTAACTTACCCATATTCATCAATATCAACAGAAAAATGATATCCATTATTTTCTTGTGCCTCATATTTTATGCTGCTGTTCCTGTATTAGGTCTTGGCTTGTATGAAATTTTATGCAATGAGGCCAAACTGGTTACTGATGATTGCTTAGATGCTTTGAGAAACAACTCAACTATCACCTCAGCCACAAATTATCGTGACCTATCAAAGTATATCTTGGAGAAGGGATTGAAAAGGGCAACATCAGTTCATAATTATCTTATCAAAGTGGCAAAACAATATCCCAATGATCCAGCTATTAAACAATGTTCAACTGACTTATATGATAGCACTGTTGGAGCATTCATAAATGCATTGAGTGAGTTGGATAATGATCCTGATAGTGCAATAAATTTTGCAAGAGCTGCTGGTGATGGACCTGCAGCTTGTGAGAAAGCTATTGAAGATGAAAAGGCAAAGAGTCTTGCAATCAAAATTCTAAACAGTGAGATATCTGTACTTAGTATTGTTGCATTTATAGCTATTGAGCATCTTACACATAGTGGAGGCTTATGAAATCAACCATATATTGGAAGTTGATTGCCTAATAATTTAGGATTTCCAATGTAAAACAAATAAAATAATAAAATAACATGTTTCTTTTACTTACATATGCAATTATTTGAAAATACATTTTTCCATTTCAATTTTGTTCCATCAACCGTGATTTTAAATGTCAATAGTTTTTTTTTATAGGCAAACAGAGAGGTTAGGTATCATGGAGAAGCTGAAACATCCCAACTAGGTTGCACCCAACAACAACTTCCATTCTTTAACGCCTCTCTAATACGTAGTAATATTATTAAAAAAGGGGAAAAACTGTACAAATCGCAAACACTTTCTTTTTTTTAGTTCGATAGAATCGTAATATTTTTTGGTTTTAGGTCATTTTTACAATCACCCCTTTGCATCTTTTTCATCTTTCTTTCCATTTAAATAATTGGTTTTTACACACCAAGTTTTTTATCTTGTGTTTTTTGTAATTTCGTCGTTTGAGTGCGGCGTTGTGTTGTTCGTCGTCTTATGCGGCGTTTGATTTTGCGCCTTGTTGTAGTGTTCGTTTGGATCATTTTGAAAGATCAACTTCATTAATTACAGACTCAATCAATGATTTAGGTGACTTAGAATTTATCATATTATTTGTAGGTATTTTGTCGTTGTATGCTATTAATTTAAGTATTGCGAGTTTATTCACAGAATCACCCTTTACGTTTTTAGTAATGTTGAACATGTTATTGTATCTGATGTACTCTCAATTTAAATGGATGAAAATCGTTTTGTTTTTTGTCAAAAAAAAAACTTCAAATAAAAATGTGTACCTATACTTTTGATCAAAATAAAAATGCCAATAAAAAAACCAAAACCAAAATAATTTTAATAAAAATCAAATTTATTTTTTTAAGAGGACAATAAAAAATTCATAAATATGGTTGTTCATAATTTATATGTATTAGCGCAATAAAAAGATAGGATAAATAGGCACAGAGTGTCCGTCTGAACGATAGTGTTTATAATATAATTAACAAATTTGTTGTGGAAGTTGTTATTTTTTTCATATATGTTAAGCATAAATATTCTTTTTATATTAAATAATTTCGATTCAACTTCAAAGTATCTCAGGCAATAAATTTTAAAAATATTTTATGAATTTTATTATAATTAAAAAACTTATGAGGAAAATTCTTCATATATTTAATATAAAGTTTTTTTTATCACTTCTTTTTGAATCATTATTGAAGAATCGCAATCAATATATGCTAATAATATTTTATGATTTCTAATATAATAAAAGAACTTACTAAGAAAGATTGAACATATTTTTCCAGTTATTTTATATAAATTAGTGGAAAGACGGGTACTAACATTTCTGTCATTTTGCACTTTTTAGTTCTTTAATTAAAAATCATTTTTCATTCAATTTATTATGACCGATGTATTTTTCAATTCAATATGTGTGTTGTTGATAGCTGATCCCAAATATTATAGTTGTTAGAATAATATTTACTATTTTGCTTGGTATTGATTCCAAAAACCGCAACTCTTTATCCCTTACACCATTTGATCATTACTATAAACAAAATTTCTCTTTTTTTTTGCGCAAGCTAAAATGAGATATATTAATAATGCAGATGAAACACCCTGCACAAGATATGTAAAAAGTGAGACGCCGCTAAATATTTACAGACAAGAACGTGCTAGATAATGAAAGGCACCCTCAAGTAACAGTTAAGATAAATTACTGATATAATCCCATACAAAGGAGGGGATGTGTCCACCAATTATAATAACAGTAATTAAAAAATGTGTTCTTAGCTTTCATCCGTAAAAAAGAGTTGCGTAAATTTCTCTTTTTTAGATTCAATGAATAACTGAATAGTCCGGACACATAAGTTATATTCAATGAATGTGAAAAGGAGAAATTCGCTTTATAATAATAATATGAGGATGTACTTGAAAGCAATTTTATATGCTAATAATATTTCATGATTTTTCCCGTTATTTTATATAAATTAGTAGAAAGACGAGCACTAACATTTCTGTCTTTTCGCTCTTTTAGTTCTTTAATTAAAAATAATTTTTCATTCTATTTAGTATCACCGATGCATTTTTCAATTCAATGTGTGTACGATTGATAGTTGATCCCAAAAATTATAGTTGTTAGAATAATATTTACTATTTTGCTTGGTTTTGATCCCAAAAACCGTAACTCCTTATCCCTTACACCATCTGATAATTATTATAAACACAATTTTTCTTTTTAAGATTCAATGAATAACTGAATAGTCCGAATATAATAATAATATGAGGATATACTTGAAAGCATTTTAATGACATTTGAACTAACTACCTATATATAAATCAAACTTTTGGATGATATATGGACATATCAAATCAATTTCAAGTTCCCATATTCATAAATATCATTAGAAAAATGAAATCCACAACACTATTATCCATGTTGTTCATCTTTTTCTTATGCATCATATTTTATGCCCCTCTTCCAGCATTAAGTACCAGCTTGTATGAATCATTATGCAATGAATACAGGCCTGCAGAAGATATCCCAAAGTGTTTGAATCTTTTGAATAATAACCCAAATACCGCCTTAGCCACAAATTACCATGACCTCTCAAAGTATATCTTGGAGATGACACTAAAAGAGGCTATATTGATTGCAACTAATTATAGTGAACTGGTCAATCGAGTTCACAAGGATCGAGCAATTAGCTATTGTGCATTTGATTTCTACAATACAGCTATTGGAGCATTGAATGAGTTGGAAAATGATCCTCAAAATGCAAGAAGTGGTGCAATAACTGCTGCTCTTGAAACAGAAGAATGTGAGAAAGCTGTTGCAGATGAACCTGCTTTTGTGGTCGATCCCTCACTCCATGATCAAAACAAAGAGATCACTTTTCTAAGTATAATGGCTTCTTTAGCTATACTTCATCTTTTTTCATAGTGTAATTTTCGATGTAAGCAAATGAAATAGTCCCACAGCATATGAAAAATATTAAAATAAATAGTCACAATATGTTTTTCGCATCATCATCATCATCATCATCATTACTATTATTACTATTACTATTACTATTACTATTATTATTGATATTATTATTATTAGTTTTGTTTGATAGTATGATACTTAGAAATTCATTTTTTTAAGGTGAAATTAGTGTCTAGAGTTCAAACCATAATCACTGTATATATAATGCAATGTCCCTATATTATTAGAAGAAAGATGTAGTTTAATATTCTCGTCTATCTTTATTTCTAATACAACTCAATGGCAAATCGAAAGATATATCAATTTTGACATATACTACTTGTCAAAAACATGGAATTCTACTCTTCTCCCAACTATTTTTGCTTGCTCCCAATTAAAAAGACGTAATTGCCCCTGCGTGAGTTAAGTCACGTTGCGTAAGTTAACTCACGATGATTATTGTTTTTGCTTAATTCATATACCAAGCACCATTTTCTTTCCCTCCACCTCCAAAAACCCAAAAGGTGCAATTTTTTGGTCAAAATCTTTATTCCAAATCATTGCAAATCGGTAGGAAGCAAGCTTCTACGCTCATCAAGCATCAAATATTAGGTAATCTATCACGGATTCTCGTTCCTTTTTGCTAGTTTTTATGATTGGTTCGTCATTTTTTTTGAAGAAGACGCAAGGGCTAGCGTGAGTTAACTCACGCAGTTTTCAAGTCTGCATGATTTAACTCACGCGGGAGATTAACATTAGCGTGGCTTAAGTCACGCATAAGTAATGCTCAGTTTTTGAATTTTTGCGCCACTTTTTTTTCTTTCCTAGCTTGCTTCACAAGTTATTTATTTACTTTTTCCTTGTTATTTTGTAATTTCAATAGACATAGAGTGATATGATTGAAAATGTGGCGGATGATGGCGTTGAACCGAAACCGGTCAAAATTGAAGCTTCCGGCGATGTCAAACCAACCGTAGATGAGAAGTTGAAAGTCAAAATTTCCTTTCAAGGTCACATTGAAGAAAACCCTAAACCGGTACCTACCGGCCACATGGAAGAAAAACCTAAACCTAAATCGGTACCTACCGGTGATTGTGGTATTGAAGTAGACACCGACTCATTTTTTACAACAAATGAAAGATGGAGAGAGCGAGAAGATTTACTTGGTTCGGTTCGTCGACAAGCAGCAAGGGCCGGATTTACTATTTCTATATATAAATTTAGTTTAAAAAGGTCACACGTGACGATGCAATATGAAAAAGAGCGGTGAATACAAGCCACCTAAGACGAGGAAGAAATTGAATTTTGAAGGCATGGGCTTAAGGAAATTTGAATGTCCGTTTAGGTTGAAATATTTCTTTGAAAAGAATACACAATATTGGTGGATTGCTATGCTTTGTGGAATTCACAACTATGAGTTGGTGCAAAAATTAGTCGGCCACCTTCTTGCGGGTCCTAAAAGCGGAGGAGAAGAAAAAAGATATCGATATGACAAAGAGCTTGGCACCGCCTAGGAATATTCTCAAGGTTTTGAAGGAAAAAAACAAGTGTGACAATCATCAAGCAAGTGTACAATGCGCGAACTAGATGGCACAAGGGGCAAAGAGGTGACAAGACAGAGATGCAATACTTGATTTCAAAGTTGGAGAAGCATAAATACGTCTATTTCACAAGAGAAAATAGTGAGGAAACTACTCTTAAAAACATATTTTTTCTCATCCGAAGTCAATTAAAATGCTTAACACTCTACCCACCGTTTTGGTCATGGACTCCACTTACAAAACCAATACCTAACGAATGTCGTTATTTGAGATTATTGGTGTCACCTCTACCAAAATGACGTATTCCGTTGGTTTTGTCTGTTTCCTTTGAACAAGAGAATAACTTTACTTGGGAACTTGAGATGTTGGTTGGTCTTTTGACCTCAAAACTCAACATGCCTAAGGTGGTTGTCATCGATAGGGACAACGCTTTGATGAATGCCGTTGCCAAAGTACTCCCTAAAATAAACCATATACTTTGTTATAATTTTCATATTGAGAAGAATGTGAAAACTAAGTACATCACAAATTGTAGAGTCAAAACGAAGCCTACAGATGCAAAAGTTGTTGAGAAAAAAGTGAAGGAAAGCGAATGATGAGAAGCATTGTGATCTTGTTAAAAAAATAGTGAGGGTTTGGAGAGAGGTGGTTGACTCTCCTACGGAGGATTCATTTGCAGGTGTATAGTTGAAATTCAAAGAGGTATGCGAACCATTTCCAAAGTTTGGTGAATATGTTGAAACCACAGTTTTGCCCGTTAGGATGCAATTTGTTGAAACCACAGTTTTGCCCGTTAGGATGCAATTTGTTGAAACCACAGTTTTGCCCGTTCCAAAGTTTGTTGAAACCAAAGTTTTGCAAGTGCATATGTTGAATATGTGATGTCTAAAAAATGACCTTGTAAAATAAAAAACACATATTTTAATTGGGTTTATTCGAACTTTTCCCCCTTTCCCTTGAAAAAAATTAAAGCTCGGTGATGAACCTAAATTTGTGAATCAACACTATAGTTAGTAGAATGAATTTTGCCTCTAAAATTGATTATACTTTAAGCTAAAGTTGATTTTTTGATTAAATACATTTTTAATCCCTACAAGATCAAGAGCTTTGAAGTTTATTCCATACTAAATTGTAACGGTATTTTTTTCTCCACTTTAATTTTAGTTCTCCATTTTATTGTAATTTGTAAGAATGATATACATCATTTATTGAATTAATATAAAAAAAAAAATATTGCTTAGATTGAAATGAGTATTATTTAACCTATGTTTATACCCAAAATTAAACTATTTTAATTTAATTCAATTTCAATCGGAATCAATTTTCCCAAACACAAATTTTCTCAATGGAAAAACCAAACACACACTTAACTATTGAGTAAGTCAATGGACATATAATAGTAAGACTTAATTGAGATTTAATTAACAATTTATCTCTCATTAAAAAAATGCTCAACGAAAAGAATTGCATTTCCACAAATAAACAAATATAGTCAACCTTAAATAATCACTTCAAAATCAAAATAAATAAATGAATCAATTAATTTAATTTCAACCATTTACAAATATATGCTCAACGAAATTTCCGTGGTAATTCCCGCTTTTATAGGAACAATTCAAAACAAACTTTTTCACTCTTTTATAACAACGTCTCTTTTTGCTTATTCTTCTCCATTCTTCAGTTTTCCCTCTATCTTTCAGCAGCAAAAAAAGTTTATTCTTTTCTTTTTAACAATGACTACAAAACGTATTCGTCAATCAACCAAACAAAATGACGCCGTTTCAAAACCGAAGAAGGCCAAAAAATCTTCCAAACAAGATTTTGAAGTTGAAGAAGCCATTGTTTCCCTTCTTCCTCCCAAACTAAAGAGAGCAACGAAACGATCAGCCGTTGATTCCAACAAAATCTGTTTTGTTGGAAAGCCTATTCCTGTCGACGAAGCTCAATCCAAATGGCCTCACCGGTACTTGAAGAAGGAGTGAGTATTATTATTAGTATTTTATTTGTCTATTTCTTTGTTTGATTATCTTATTATAAGAATTGAAACTCACCGAGATACAATTGCTCTTTGTAGTGGATTGAAGAATAATGATTGCATAAAAGCGAAGTATCATTACCGAAAAGCAAAAGTTGATGGCGTTATATATGAACTCAACGATAATGCTTATGTTCAGGTTTGTATCTCATTCAATTCCATTTTATGTTAAAAAATTTGTAGTGATTTTAAGGTTTATTCATTTAATTTGGTGTTACTTTTGATTTTACTGTGTTGATTTATTGAACATTGTTTGTTTAGGCTGAAAAAGGGAAAAAGGATTCCATTGCTAGAATCCTTGAATTGTTTGTAAGTGATGACCAACAACAGTTCTTTACTGCTCAGTGGTTTTACAGAGCACAAGACACGGTAATTATTATTTTATTATTATTATTTTATAACTGTCTGTGTTTCACTATCCAGAAGTCCTAGCTCAAATGGCAAAATGCCGAAATTGTTAGGCCGGATGCAATGACCGGGATTTGAATCCCGGTACGTCCACTTGTGTGTGTGAGTTTATAATGGTTTTGCCATTTCGTCTTTCTACAAAAAAAAAATATATTGATGTTATTTGAATATGTATGTAGGTTTTACAGGATCATGGTCGCCTTGTTGATAAAAAGAGGGTTTTTATCTCTGATGTTAAAGATGAAATCCCTCTTGGTTGTATACTTAGGAAAGTAGATATTGCTGAAGTTAAACCTGATGTAAGTGATTTGTGTTGTCCTTTTTCGTGTTTTTATAAATTTGCGTTGAAATGATGCTTGGAAAATTGATGAAACTGTGTACTATATATAGGTTGTTTTAGCTGCACAGAAAAAGAAGAATAAGAACAAGATTCCTTCTTGTGAGCTATATTTTGATATGAAGTACACTGCGCCGTATCTGACATTCTCAAAAATTTCTAATGGTATGATTTTTGTACTTGATTTATGATGATTTTTTAAAGTTTGTGCATGGAACTTTATTGATCATTTTTACATTGATTGTGGTTTATAAAATTGATATAGAACCAGAAAGAATAGAAAGCAGTACCTCTACAATTTCCAGTGAATCTGGATCTAATGTAGTCGCTGCTGATAAATCCGAGTGGAGTTTATTGGATTTGTATGCCGGTTGTGGAGCTATGTCCACGGGACTTTTCTTTGGAGCTTTTAAATCTGGCATTAAACTTGTCACGGTATTGAGCTTAATTTGTATTAAGTTTTTTGCTTTATTTTAACTTTGCTGTTATAGAATTTCTTTTTTACCGATCTTATAATGTTGTTGTTTTTTACTTTGAAGAGGTGGGCAATTGACATCAATAAGCATGCATGTGAAAGCTTGAAGCTTAATCATCCTCAAACACATGTATGTTGTATCGTTATCTTGTAGTTTACGCATGTCATTGTAACTTTGTTCGTAGATTCCATTCTCATTCTTATTAATGTTTATTTGTTGCTTCATAAAATGTGAAATTCAGGTGAGAAATGAAACTGCTGAAAACTTCTTAAGTTTACTTAAAGAGTGGGCTAAGCTGTGTGAAGAGTTTGTATTGAATGGATCTGAAAGTTCAGATTCTGATATGGATGATGGTGAAGAAGCTAATGATGAAGTTGTGGATGATTCATCTGATTCTGAGGTGTTTGAGGTTGAAAAGCTACTTCAAGTCTGCTATGGCAATCCCAACAAAGACAAAAAAAAGTCGAAGAAAGACAAAGAAAAGGCCAGCGAAGACGAAAAGCTAGGATTGTACTTCAAAGTAAGTTTGCTCAAACTTTCACATAACTTGGTTGGTTTTCATAATTAAATCTCTACGATCCTAGTTCGTTTATGAAAATATGCATAGACGACTTAATTAAATCTCTTAAGAGGCTATAAATCTACGATCCTATAACTATATCGACGATCCTAGTTTGTTTATGAAAATATGCATAGACGACTTAATTAAATCTCTTAAGAGGCTATAAATCTACGATCCTATAACTATATCTACGATCCAAGTTTGTTTATGAAAATATGCGTAGATACATCTTGTACATGGTTTATATTTTAAAACAACTTTTCTTATAGCTTTAACTTGTGTATTGACACTTTCAGGTAGCGGCCATTGCTTTTTTTATTTTATTTTTATAAATTTATAATCCTTCAGGTGCAGTGGAAGGGTTACGATTCCAGTTACGATACATGGGAGCCAATTGAAGGCTTGAGGTAATCTCCAGATTACAAAATGTGTATTTTTATTAATGATGTTCTTACCTTTGCATCACTAAGCTAATCTGTTACATAGTGTTTATTGCTAAATCTATGCAATATTCTAACTGTGATTGTATTTATAATCGTAACAGTGACTGTAAGGATGCCTTGAGAGATTTAGTTACAACAGGATATAAAGATAAGATATTGCCTCTTCCTGTGAGTCTCACCACTCCTTGTTATTGAATTGCACTCAACTTCTTCTTTTACCTTTAATTGCTTATCAACTGGTCTTGTAATATTTATTAAAGAAATGGTTTTTTTACTACTTTATTTCTTGTCCAGGGTCAAGCTGATGTTATTTGTGGTGGACCACCTTGTCAAGGTGTTTCTGGTTTTAATCGCTTCAGGAACAAAAACGCACCCCTTAAGGATGTTAAAAATATGCAATTAATAGTCTATATGAATATCATTGAGTTCTTGAAGCCGAGATACATACTCATGGAGAATGTGGTTGACATTTTGAAATTTGTTGGTGGGTTTTTGGGACGTTATGCTTTAGGCCGTCTTGTAGCCATGAATTATCAAGCTAGAATGGGAATGATGGCTGCTGGGTGTTATGGCCTTCCCCAATTTCGGATGCGCGTTTTTCTCTGGGGAGCTCTTCCCACTGAAGTAAGCCGATTGTTTGCACTACAATTTTAGTTATTCTGATGAAACATTTAAGTTGATCTTTAAGTCAATCAAATGCAAGGCTAATGATTCATTTACTGTTTTGTTTGTAGAAATTGCCTGCATTTCCATTACCAACCCACGAGGTTGAATCAAGATCTGCAATTCCCACTGGCTTTCAAGTAAGGAACTAATAGGCTTAAGGATGTTTGCGCCATTTTCTTTGATAAGGAAAACATTTTGTGATTCTAAAGTTTTATTCAATGGAAACCGGCTATTTTCACAATGCAGGAAATTACAGTTGCTTTTGCCACAAATGAAAAGTGTCAGCTGGCTGAACCACTTTATCTTAAGGACGCAATAGATGATCTCCCTCCAGTACGTTTATTTTGCTCACAAATACATTATGAATAGAGTTTGTTTGATTCTTATAATATTTTGATGCCATTTTTTTCCTTGTTTTTTTTTATCAAACAGATTAAAAATGATGAGAGCCAGGATGAAAGGAGCTACGGGGCTTCTCCTCGGTCAGAATTTCAGAAATATATCCGCCTAAAGAGAAGTGGTATGATTTGTATTTATTTTTTAGTTTTGAAGTATATCACGGTTGTCTGCAATATGAGTACCCTGTTGTCATTACAACGAAATATTTTAGCCAATGTATTATGAATGAATGTTTCATAGTTCAATATATTAAGACAAAATATCAAGCTCAGTTGGAGTTTGGATTATTGCAATCTCTGTTTATTAAGTAAAATCTAATGGCTGCATATATTTGGACTGCATTTTGTATTGCTTTACTTTTATTTTTTTATAACTAAAATTGAGTATCTGGTGAGTGCATGTTACATTTCATATGGTAAGAAAATTTTACTTGCATCCTTCTTCCATGCATTCACATTTACTGGTGGCCTGATATTTACTTTTTCCGCTTTCTAGAGATGGTGAATTATTCAGCTGACTATGAAAACACACCAAGTGGAATGCTATATGATCACTTCCCATTGGAATTAAACAAAGATGATTATGAGAGAGTCTGCCACATTCCACACAAGAAGGTTCCCTATCTTAGAATTGACATCATGTGCTACTAGTTTATTTTAAGGGGAATTAGTCACTTTAGTCCTTGAATGAGAAAGGAGTAGTCACTTTAGTCTCTGAATACAGAGAAATTGCAAAACAGTCCCTGAATGTAGACTCTATTGGTCCATTTCAGGGACTAAAGTGACTAACAGAGTCTACATTCAGGGGGCTAAATTGACTAACGGAGTCTGCATTCAGGGACTAAATTGACTAACAGAGTCTACATTCAGGGACTATTTTGCAATTTATCTGCATTCAGGCATTAAAGTGACGGCTCCTTTCCTATTCAGGGACTAAAGTGACTAATCTCCCTTTATTTTTTGTTACTCCGTCTGTATTTTAGTTGTGCCTACTTGCGTTTACAGGGGTCTAACTTCAGAGACTTAAAAGGTGTGACTGTGAAGGGTAATAAAGTGGAATGGGACCCCTCTGTTGAAAGACAATTACTAAAATCTGGCAAGCCTTTGGTATTAATCTCTTGTTGTCTTAGGGACACATTTATTTTTAAGCTAGTTTCATAGTTGATCACATACATTTTTTTGTGTGCATAGGTTCCAGATTATGCCATGTCATTTGTTCGTGGGACTTCCTCTAAGTATGTATATATGCACATTATCATGTCAACATATTTTCTGTTTATTTCCTTTATATTAAAGTTTGTTTATGTATATGAAAATAACAGGCCATTTGGCCGACTTTGGTGGGACGAAATTGTGTCTACTGTTGTAACGAGAGCCGAACCTCATAATCAGGTTATTATTAGAGGTGTTCATATTACATTTTGTAAAACTAATGCCACTTATGTAATTGTCCCTTTGCAAAAACTGTTTAAAAATGTTGTATTTGAGAATTCCACTATTTGCTAGATTGTTCTCTTTTTCATGTGTGATTATGCATTTTCTCAAACTCTAGTCTAATTCTGTTTCTAGGTTCTTCTCCACCCGGAACAAGACAGAGTTCTTAGCATTCGAGAAAATGCTAGGATACAGGGATTTCCAGACTGCTATAAACTTTGCGGCCCTACCAAAGAAAGGTATGTACTATAGGCCAAAAAGTAAATATCCTTCTATGGGTTCATACCTGTTTAGGTCTCTTAATGTAATATTTCTTAGTGGTGTAAATGTAGTTATAGTTTTAGTTAAGTTAATTTTCTCTATCTCTTACATTATCTATAACAGATACTCAATGATTCTAATTCCAATGCAGGTATACTCAAGTTGGAAATGCGGTCGCTGTTCCGGTAGCCCTTGCCCTTGGATACACATTAGGTTTGGCTATTCTAGGACTTTCTGATGACAAGCCTTTGACAACTCTCCCATTTAAGTACCCAAGTTGTCTTGCCCCTTCTTTAGATACAGTTGATGATGATGATTCAAGTTGAGCTTGTCCTCTCTCATATAGTCATGTCTTTTCCATTTTTTTTTTTTTTATCAAAGCACTAAAATAAAAAGACAGGAGATGTCTGAACCAATACAATAGAGTCGGAAAGCGTATAACCTGCGGAAAGAAAGACTAGATCTATCCCCGTAAAGGAAAGGATCCTAAGGAAAGAGGTGCTTAAGTCCACCATAATACAGAAAAGCTAAGCAGATTACAAGACTACATGCTCTAAGAAATTTAGTACAAAATAGTGATATTTCTATCTATACTTTTGCAAATGAACCAACTATTATGTAGCTGCCAAGACAGCTTTGGAGTTAATCCTTTGGGCAAGGGTCCTCATTCCGGCTGAGTATGTCTTTTCCATTGATATCTTAATTTCTTCCCTTTTTTATTTGGAATGTTCTTTTCAAGCTAAGAGTACACATACTTCATCATGGAATTGTATGATTGAATGTTTGTACAATTGATGACATTATTTATAATGATTTATGATTCACACTTTGGTGATGATTTTGGAAGTTTCGTCTAATTTTTGTCAAGTGTGAATGTTTTAACAACTGCGATTGAGTTACTCTTAAATTTAATTGAAGTTATATTTAAATTAAGTTTTATTGATATCATATGTTATCATCAACTCCCTTTCTATGTTTCTTGTTAAATTGGAAGTGTTAAGGATGGCTTAGTAGAATGAAACCCAAACTCATACTTTTAACCTTCGTATGACGTCTTCATATGTTAAAATTAGGAAACGATTGCATAACATTGTAGTTTTTTGTGCATTAAATCACGAGTTTCACTAAAGTGTTCTAGGTTGATTAAATTTTGATTGTATAATAAGATTTGTATCGTGAATCTCTCAATTCAAAGATTAAATCTTATTGAACATAGATTGGTCTTTTGTGCGTTGTTGTGATTGTTCGCGCATGAATGTTCAAAAAGTTATTTACTCACCCTCTAGCTGATTAACTAATTAGCCATATAGACCAACAAGTGATATCATAGCACTTGGTCTCTTCTTACAGCTAACTACCGGAGGAGTTGATCCATATGACTAATAAGGAGCCTAAGGGGGCGTATAAATAGGGATGGCAATGGGTACCCAATGGGTAGGGTACTACAATGCCCATCCCCATACCCGCATTTATAAAAAAATACCTGTACCCGTGTCCGTACCCTCGTGGGCAACAACTTTAGTCCCATTCCCCATACCATATGGGTACTTAAGTACCCATACCCGCACCCATTACCCGCACTTTAACTATGGAAAAACAAAAAAAAAAAAACATCACAAATGAAATAAAACTAAGATCCCAATTTTTTAAAATTAACTCATAAAATAATATGAACCGTGGTATTTAGTCAAATAGAAAACATCCGAAATATTCCTAAAAAATTGTACATCGGCATGATGGAGTTGTTATTGTATTAAGTAGTTGTTTGGTTTAAGTTTAGGTTTAGGCTTAAATAGCTAAATAAATTAATTAATTACTAGATTTTCCACCCGTGCTGCCGCACGGGTCATATACATTGTAGATGTAGTAGATAAAAACAAATCTCAATGTATATCAAAGAGAATGAAATATGTGGTCCCAAATATATGCAGATGTTGGAATTCGAACCTCAGACACCACACTTATTCACCTTAAAAATATTAATTTTTATCAATCGTGTGTTACTTCATTCTTTTGTTAAAATTATATGTCAATGTTATATAATTGGTATGTTACTTCATCTTTTTTTTTTTTTTTGACAAAATGTTACTTCATTCTTTTGTAAAAATTGTATGTTAATGTTATATTATGTACCTAAAAATAGCTCATTCTTAACCTCAACATGTCAAATGTTTTATTTAAATCATTTTCCTTTTATCGAATATTTGGCCTTTACCGTAAATGATACTCTTTAACTGTTTGTTAAAATGTTTCTTCCACCTATTTATATAGATTGCAAAATTCTAGTGCATTTTGTGGTAGATATTTAACAAAGAGAGTTCAGTTCTAATTTGGATGAAAAGTGTAATATTAACAAAAAAAAATGTTGATATAATCTTTCAAAACCTTTTTATTCCAATAGGGCGATTTGTTTTGTTGAAGAAATAGGGCGATTTGTTTTGAAGAAATAGGGGAAATAAAGCGATGCCGATTTGTTTTGTTCATGAAATAGGAGATTAGGTATGAAAATTAGGGTTGTTCGTGAAAATAGGAGATTAGGTGTGAGCATTAGGGTTAAAAGAGTAAAATTATGCAATAGGGTTTAGGTTAAAATTAGGGCTTACGGGTTAACTTTAATATATAAGAAGATAAGAAGATTAGGTGAGAGCATTAGGGTTGTTCATAAAAATAGGAGATTAGGTGTGAGCATTAGGGTTAAAACAGTAAAACTATGCAATAGGGTTTAGGTTAAAATTAGGGCTTACGGGTTAACTTTAATATATAAGAAGATTAGGTGTGAGCATTAGGGTTGTTCATGAAAATAGGAGATTAGGTGTGAGCATAAGGGTTAAAACAGTAAACTTACGCAATAGGGTTTAGGTTAAAATTAGAGCTTACGGCTTAACTTTAATATATAAGAAGATAAGAAGATTAGGTGTAAGCATTAGGGTTGTTCATGAAAATAGGAGATTAGGTATGAGCATTAGGGTTAAAACAGTAAAATTATGCAATAGGGTTTAGGTTAAAATTAGGGCTTACATGTTAACTTTAATATATAAGAAGATACATAAAAAATAAATAAATAATTTATGATATTATATAAATATGTATATGCGGGTCTGCGAGTTTGGGCAGTATAGTACCCTTACCCGTGCCCATATCCATTTAATTTTGTGGATATTATCCGTACCCGTGCCCAGACCTATAAAAGCGGGGTTTTACCCTACCAATTGTGGGTATTTTTTGCGGGTATCCATTGGGTCTGGGTCTAATTGTCATCCCTACGTATAATAGAGCATCTATTTTCAATGGAGAAAATTACGACTACTAGAAATAATGCATGAGCATTGACATCCAATCGGTGGATATGGATGTGTGAGAAGTCGTTGTCTAGGGGTGTTTGCGGTGCGGTTTGGTTCGGTTTTAAGGGTAAAAGGTCATCCGAACCACAAGAAAAAAAAATGTGGTTTGGTTTGATTCAGTGACTTTAAAATTAAAATTCGAACCAAACCAAACCAAACCAGTGCGGTTTGAGTTAGATCGGTTGGTGCAGTTTTTTTCAAGACGATACAATTTTTTTTCCCAACATTAAAATCAAGTTAAAAAGCCGAAACACAACAAATTTTCAGCAATGTTTTAAATTTCATCAAATATTACAATTTCATTTTCATTTTACAATGTTTCCAACAAAATAGACCAAGTTAAAATCATGGACAAATCGTAATCCTATTTTGTAAGAAATGCAAAAGATTAAGATTTTATCATTCTATAAAATTTCAAGTAGCACATAAATATGTTTTTTAAATAAAAAACAAAGAAGGAATTAATCTAACAAGAAAAAAAAAAGTCATTTTATAAAAGTTTCCATTGAATTTCTATGAGTATTGGTCTAGGTGAGATATGTTTAATTAACATTTTTCTTATGTTGCGGTTTGGTTTGGTTTGGTTGGTAAAATGAAAATCGCAAACCAAACCAAACCATGCGGTTGAGCAAGAAAATGATCTGATTACATCCGAAACAAATACGGTTATTTGCAGTTTCGGTTTGGGTTGGTTCAGTTTTAAACACCCCTGCCGTTGTCAACGAGCGGTTTCAACCGCAAGTTGTTGCCAACTGTGTAGAATAATAGGTTTGGACATCCAGAATGCAAAATATATTTTTTATTTACTCTTTTTTGAAGAATATAAATTTTATATTAATATTAATATTACACAAACACGGGAAAATAATAGGTTTGATCCAAAATATATTAAAAAATTTAAAATTATTGTATGAAAATTATCGATTAATTTTGAAACATATGTAGTCATAATATTATAGATTAAATTAGTGCAATATATAAGATTAAAATTTAACAACCAATATAATAATGCAATATATAATGCTAATAAAAGAATAAATAAGTATTAATATTTATTTTTGCGGTTCGGTTTGGTTCGGTTTTGAAAAAGTGATTCGAAATCTGATCTGATATTAGTGGTTTTTACAAAACATCCAAACGCCTCCAAATACATTCGGTTTTTTGCGGTTTTCGATTTTTTGGATCGGTTTGCGGTTTTATTTTGGATCGGTTTGGATTTGAACACCCCTATTGTAAACAATTTGCAAAACATTGGTAAATTAATTTCAAACCATGATTGCCCTAATTAAATTTTAAGATGTATGACAAAGGAATGGTAACCCAAGGTTACCGCTATCAAGGAATCGCAAAATCTCAATGTGCTTAGCATGATCACACTCTTTGGAAAGCTAAAGGAACATGAGCATGAGATCACTCGGTTCAAATCTAGTGAGGAAGAGGGAAAGTTGAAAGACAAGAAACCGGTTGTGTTCAAGGCCTCTTCGTCCAAGGCAAGTTCATCAATTAATGGAGATAGTGACTCCGGATATGATTCACCTAGTGAAGAAGAAATGAGGTTGTTTGTGAGATGCTTTAATCTCTACATTCAAAAGAAAGGGTTAAGGCGTAGTGACAAAAGTATGGTGAACTCTAGGAAGACTCAAATCAAAAGGGAAGGTGCTAAGGAGGACAAAGGTCCAAATTGCTATGGATGTGGAAAATCCGCTCACCTAAAAAGTGAATGTCCTGAACTACTCAAAACAAGAGGAAAATCCAACTCAACGGATAAGTCAAAAGGAAGAACAATTTATATAGCGTGGGAAGATGAAGAAACTTCCTCTACACGAAGTGACTAGAAGAACGATGAAGTTGATGACCTATGCTTCATGGGACAACATAAACTAACAAGACCAAAGAATAAGCTTCTTAAGGTTAGTGATTCAGACTCCGACTCTAATCCCTCTTATGATGAATTTGAAAATGCTCTCATAGAAATGCATGGAGATTCTATGAATGCCTTTAAAAAGATTGGTTCCCAAAAGAGAACTATCCTCAAATTAGAATCTGAAACTTTGAAAATTAAAAAGGATTTTGAACTTTTCAAAAAGGAGCATGCATCTTTAATGAATGAGCAATTTGAAATTCCTACTAAAGATTCACCTAATATTGATGTATCAATAACAACTAAGTCTAAAGATATAGTTCTTCAAAAAAACTAAGTCTAAAGATATTGATACATGTGAACCTTGTCCTAAGTTACAAGAAGAGATCACCTCTCTAAAGAGTAAAATAGAACAAGCCTCAAGTGTTCCCATGACCTTTGCTAAAAGATCAATTAACTTTAACTCTCATTTCAAAAACCCCTCTAAGAGGAACTTATAATATTAACTTTGTTAAAAAAATTGAGAGATACTTATAATATTATAAATATGGTTGATTGAAAAGCATGAACCAAAAGTAGTGATAAAAAGTTTTAAAAGACTAAAAGTCGAAGAAAAGTTTTAAGGGGCAAAAACAAAAAGTTAAACTATTTATAGGGATAAAAAACACATATTATTATTATTATTATTATTATTATTATTATTATTATTATTATTATTATTATTATTATTATTATTAGTATTATTTTTATTATTACATCAATAAAAGAATGTTGTGTTTTAACCAACAACTAGTGATAAAAAAAATTATTGACTTTTAACTTTCGATCAATAGATTGCACCAGATGTACCTCTTCACCAAAGTCAAACGATGCAAATGAACCCAGACATAAATTAGTATCCAATTCAGTTGACTAGCATACTAATCATCGTTAAGATTGCCATCTTAATTCAGTTGACCAAACAAAAGTTTTCTTCCATATTATAAATTAATTACACAACATATAAATTAGTATCCAATTCAGTTGACTAGCATATTATAAATTAATTACACAATTTCAATGCATTAACTACTATATAATTTCCTTTTTCACATCCTTAACCAGTGCCCCGAAGGCACAAGTTAGCATTTCCCTATTAATATTAACTAAAGAAAAACCGCATCAAAGTGAAAAATCAAACACCACTGCACGAAGACAACTACACAAATAACATTGTATTGAGACTACAAAAATCATGTGACTATTTTATTTTTTTCATCATATGCTATGACTATTTTATTTGGTTACATAGGAAATCTTAAATTATTAGGACAACAATTTTCCATTGGAAATCCTAAATTATTAGGTCTCCACTAATCAAAATATAACAAATTCTAATCTTCTTGAATAACACCAGCAAATTATCATTATTATTCTCAAATTTGCATAAGTATATAATTGGAATGAGAAAACGTCAACAAAAAACGACATATTTCTTTATATATAGTATAGATATAGATAATAACATGGCGAAAAACATTTGTGAAAAAAACATGACGCAAAACATGCTGTGACTATTTTATTTGCTTACATCGGAAATCCTGAATTATTAGGCCAACAATTTCCATCGAAAACCCTAAATTATTAGGACTCCACTAATCAAAGAGATGAATTATAGATAAAGAAGCTATTACATTTACAAAAAAGATCTCATTGTTTCGATCTTGAATTGTGTCAAGGACATACTTCTCCGGTGGATTTTGAAGAGCTTTGTTACAATTATCACCTCCAAAACCAGCAGTTATTGCATCTTCTCTTGCACTTTTAGGGTCATTATCCAACTTAATCAATGCATTGTTCACTGCTCCAACGCTATTGTTAAATTCAGTTAAACATTGGCCAATAGCTTCATTGGTGGGAAAATATTTTGCCATTACTTCAAGATAAATATGAACTGATGTCACCTTAAATAATGCCATCTCTAAGATATAATGGGAGAGGTCATGATAATTTGTGGCTAAGGGGATATTTGGGTCAGTTTTCATAAGATTCAAACATTTTGGGATGTCTGCTTCAGGCTTGTACTCATTGCATAATGCTTCATACAAGCTTGTACATGATGATGGAAGAGGGGCATAAAAAATGATGCATAAGAAAAAGATGAACAACAAGGATGCTGGTGTTGTGGATTTCATTTTTCTAATGATGACTATGGGAACCTCAAATTGATTTTCTATGTCAATATACCAACCAGCAGTTAGATTTATAGATAGCTAGTTCAGATTTTGATGATACCATGTGTCAATTTTTTTATTTTTTATAATTGTGTAGACAAAATATAATTAGCAAATTGAAAGAAAAATTGTTTTTGAGAAAAATATTAAATGAGAATTAAAAATTTATAATATCTTTGATAAATATTAGTAGAAAATAATGATAAAAAAATAGTGTTCTTTGGTCAAAGAAATTTAATTTTTAAAAATATTATTTTTAGCAAATTAAAGATATTTAACTATATAATTGACCATCCTTCCTTCTAAAAAAACTATATAATTGACCAATATTTTGAAATAACTTTTCTTTTCGATCATTGTGAATTCAGCATAAGATCATCCATACATATCATAATCTAGAAAACTTAGCCATCGTTTGGTTCAACAGACGAGATGGGAGGGGAGGGGATGCATGGGAGATATTTTAATTAATTATATGTTTGGTTCAAAAAAGAGGAGGGGATGGGAGGGGAGAAATTTTAATTAAAATTGTGTTTGATTCACAAAGGGAAGGAAGGGATTTTAAAATTAATTTAATGTTTTACCCTTACATTTAATGTAATTTATGATAATGTTTCTTTCACTACAAGGAACATTGCCTTTTGCCAGGGGCAAAATCCCTGTCAAAAGGACAAAAGCCCTGGCAAATGGGACATTTGTGAGGGAAAAAACGAGGGGCAGATGGCCTGGCAAAAGCGCTCATCGCAAACGCTTTGCCAGGGGCTACACCCCTGGCAGAAAAACGAGGGGCAGAACCCCTGGCAAAAGGCAACGCTTTCTCCCTGGCAGAACCCCTGGCATGTCCCCTCACTTTCGTCTGCAGCTTTCCTGCACCACTGACACGACTGACACCTCTGCGCCGGCACTGACTGAAGTGACAACAGCAAAAAACGAGGGACAAAGCGAGGGGTTTAACCCCTGGCAAATGTCCATATTTTTTTTAAAAAAAATATTATTTTAATGAAAACGTTTTTTTTTTATTAATTAATAAAATATATTTAAATTAATTTAAAAATCGTTTTTTTTTTAATTGTTTTTTGTAATACAATTAAATGGTTAAAAAATCAATTTAATTAAAAAATATATATTTAAAAAATTAATTTTTTTTAAAACACAATTAAATGCATATCAATAAAGTTTAATCACACAAACACTAATAAATCTAATTAAAATGCATGAAATAGAAAGTGTACTTAATAATATTACAAACCGTGCAGGAAAATAAATATTGTGCCGGGAAGCATGGAAAACCTCCCAAAATCATACAAACCATAATATAATAGTAAAGAAAACACACAACAAGCATCATAAGCATCAATCATCCATCTCGAGGTCGTCGACATCATCATCCTCTTCGCCCTCACCATACACTTCATAGGGGTCATCCGCATCATCATCACACACTGGAGGAGCCCTCACACTCTCTCGGCTTCCACTCTGCTGCCCAACACCTTGCTCATTCATATTCCAGCCTTGCTCTTGCCTAAATGTGTCCAACTGAGAGTCTAGGAATTCTCGTTGCTTCCTAACCACCTCATGGATCAGGTCCTGCTGGGTTTGCATATGGGCAGCAAGCTGTTCTTGAGTCAACCTAGTGATCAGATCCCGCATTTCTGGAGTGAGCTCAGGTTGCCGAGAAGAGCCCTCCCCAGCATTAAGGGTCAACTTTAGAGTGGTAGCAACACCCTTGCGGTAGTTTCCAGCTAGGTTTCCTGCACCGTACAATCGCCCCTTCTTCTTCTCACCAGCAACTTTCGTCCATGCACGAAGTGTGAGAGCTTCATCAACAGAGCATCCACGGGAGAGCGCCTCCGATAGCTGACGATCATACTCCTCCTAAAATAAATAAGAATAAAAGTAGAAAAAGATAAATAAACATTAACAAAAAATTATAACCACTAATAAAATTAATTAAAATAGACTTAGGTAACAATTACCTGGCATATCTTGGAGCGATCATCAACATACTGGCCTGATCGATATGTGTGGGTCTTCTTGTGGAGCTCATTTATGTATGGCTCCCTACCCAGCTTCTTTGCCTAATTGACAAGAAACACAATTATTAAGTAGTTAGTAAAACATTAAACTACATTTAACCACAAAATATTTAAAAACATACATTCTATAAAATTAATTAACAGAGTTATTATTTTTAATTACCAGTCGACGGGCATGCTCTGCTGTGCTTATGCAGCCTCCCGTGTGGATGCATCCCCCTTTCTCTGATGCTCTGTTCTTCTTTGCCTTCTCTGATTTCGCCTTAAACTCTGGACTCCCCCAATAGTCCACCAACTGCCTCATAAGTGGCTCCCCGATCCAGTAGGGCCTCTTTCCAGCAGTTTCGTGACGAAGTCGGACATGTCGCAACATGTCGGAGAGGCGGGCAGAAGCTCTAATGTGAAAGTTCCTCCTTATCTGAGCATAGTACCTGGGGTTCCAGGTACACTTCATCTGCATATTTGTTAACATATTTTAGGAAATTAGTAAATTATAACATATGTGCAGATAAGTTAAAATATATTATGATAGGTATTAATGTTACCTCAAAAAGACCAAACCATGCATCCTTTTCATCATCTGGGATATCACCATAAGTCTTCCAAAATCCATGAAACCTTCCCTGGATGATGTCTCTAATGGCACTGGCGGCTGGCTTGCAGGGCATGAAACTACAAACAATAAAAACTCATATAGTTAAACATTACATAAATTTATAACAATATACATATTGAACAAAAATACATAAAGACTTACGAGTTCCCGCTAGGCACAATGATGTAACGCTCTTGTTCATCTTGCGGATAATCTGCCATCTCCTCATCATCATCATCAGCACCCTGTTGGGGTTGGGGTTGGGGTTGGGGTTGGGGCGGGGGTTGTTGATGTTGGGGTGGCGGGGGTTGTTGATGTTGAGGGATCATAAAGCCGGTCTGCCCATGAGGAAATGATGGTGGAGGAGGCAACTGGTAACCTGTAGGGAGGATAAAACCAACAGGTGCATAGGCACTAGCTTGGGATGACCCAGTCGATCCCTGGCTAGAAGAAGAAGGTTGTCTGGGAAAGGGAGTCAGTGTGGCAAGTGTGGCTGGATCCGCAATGTGTGTTGTGAACCGCCTCCTGGGGTCCTTGCTCTTGCCTTTCTCTTTTTGTTTCGGAGGCATTGTGAATCTGTTAAATAACAAAAAAAGTTATATTGTAAAGGACTCAAATATATATACATCATTAAATAAGCGATATCTTCATTCAAACTCAAATGTATTCAAGATTACAATAAATTCAAATTCAATCATTACAAGGGTGGATAACAATATACTTCAAGTGTTGTTATCAGACGCATAGTTATATTCATCTACATCACCATCATCAACTTGATTGTCTTGCTGGTCCCCTTCATTATTATCATCAACAACGTCTTCATTCTCATCTTCAACTTCATCACGCATCTCCAAAATAGAAGGATCAACCTGATCCCCTTCAACGTGAGAGTCTTGCCAACTTGTCACTTGATCTACTTCAATTATCTCATTTACATGTGTCATATCATCGGCTTGGTAAGCAACTTCTTCGTTTGGTTCTTCAGTCTCGATGCGGCCCCTCGGTTTTGTTTTGATTGCAACAGACCAACCTCGTTTGCGTGGTAGAGTTGGGGGATAAGGAACATAGTACACTTGCCTAACATTGTGTGCCATGATAAACGGGTCATATTCTTTATATTTTTTGTCGACTCGAATATCAACAGTGTTGCATAATTTATTAATTTTAGTCCATCTAGGCGAGGGATCAAACCAGTCACAATAAAACAACACAACTTTATTGTCATTATATGAAAGCTCATAAATGTGTTTGATCACGCCATAGAAATCATCTTCACCTCCATCTGTAACTCCTTTTACATAAACACCACTATTAATAGTCTTTTTGCCTTCCGTCCAAGAGTGGGTATGAAATTTATATCCATTCACGAAGTAGGTGTGAAATTCATTGGCACATTGTAAAGGACCCTGAGATAATTGCCGTAAACGAATGACTTCATCAGTTGGCTCGGCATTATACACTCTTTGTTTAAACCAAGCTGGAAAATATTCATGTATCGAACCAGCTGTCGATCCTTCACCAAACTCCGCATAAAAAGCAATAAATTCCCTAAAAAGCAATAAATTCAATACGAAGTTGTTAACCGCGTTAAAACTTATTGTTATATGGACTAGTAACAATGGGTAGGAATAAATTTACTTACTCAAGGTATGGTTTAACTTCCGCACAATTAATCAAAACATGAACATGAGCAGACCGCATCTCTTTCTGATCTACCATCCAATATTGAAGCACCTTGCCCGCGTGTCGACCATGAAGATTGAATACGGATAAGGTTGACGGATCCCGAACATCGTTAACCTCAACTTCATTTCTTGTATTTGATGGAGTAAGTAGACGATCAACGAAATAATGGCCGATAAAGTATGTGGTTTCCTTGGCGGTGTAAATAGCAACAATTGATCCTTCCACTTTGGCCAGATTTTTAACTGCTCGTTTTGAGTCACCCATGAATCTTTCAAAAGGGTACATCCACCTATATTGAACAGGTCCGCCAAGTATAGCTTCATATGCCAGATGCACAGGAAGATGTTCCATAGAGTCAAAGAAACCTGGTGGAAAAATTTGCTCCAACTGACAGATAATGATTGGCATATTCTTCTCCATTTTCTCAAGTTCATCAACTCTCAAGGTTGAAGCGCACAAATTTTTAAAAAATTGACTAATCTCAATAAGTGGATCTAGCACATGTTTGGGCAATGAACTAAATGCAATTGGGATAAAGTTCTCCATGAAAATGTGAGAGTCATGACTTTTCATCCCATGCAACCTTCCCGTGTTGACATCGGCACACCTGCCTATGTTAGAAGAATATCCATCGGGCATTCTCAAATCCTTCAACCATTGACACACTAATTTTGCGTCTTGGGCAGATAGGCTGTAGTTGGCTTTCGGTTTCAACAACTTCCCATTCGGTTGAGGTTTCAACTCCAAATCCTTTCTTTTGCAATATATTTGTAAGTCTTTTCTAGCCTTCTCATTGTCTTTTGTTTTGCCTTTGACATCCATCACTGTGTTAAATATGTTGTCAAAGACATTCTTCTCAATGTGCATTACATCAAGATTATGTCTGAGCAAGTTATCTTTCCAATATGGGAGGTCCCAAAATATACTCCTTTTAGTCCAGTGATGGTCTACTCCGTATCTTGGTATTGGGACAGCTCGACCATAATAAGTGACTTTTGGATAATCACAAACTCTTGTCCACACTTCTTCTGATGTAATTTTAGGTGGAGGACCAACAAAAACTCTCTCATCCTTCTTGAAACCATTCTTAAGTCTTCTAAACGGGTGATTATGAGGCAAGAACGGACGATGACAGTCAAACCACGAACTCTTCCCTCCACTTTCCAAAGTAAATGCCTTTGTATTTTCCATACAATGTGGACATGCAAATCTACCATGAGTACTCCAACCGGACAACATGCCATAAGCGGGAAAATCATTAATGGTCCACATCAAAGCTGCTCTCAACTTGAAATTTTGTTTTCTAGAAATATCATATGTCAATTCTCCAGCCCACAATCTCTTCAAATCATCAATTAACGGTTGTAGAAACACGTCTATGCCTGCTTTAGGGTTATCTGGTCCTGGTACAATACAACTCAAAAACAAGTATGGTTTTGTCATGCACATTTCAGGAGGGAGATTATACGGGGTTACAATGATTGGCCAACAAGAATATGGTTTTGCCGAGGATTGGACATATGGCTGAAAACCGTCAGAGCATAATCCAAGTCTCACATTCCGTGGATCTGCTGCAAAATCAGGATGTACTCGATCAAAGTGTTTCCACGCTTCACCGTCTGAAGGATGTCGCATCACTCCGGGAATTCCATTTGAATGATGCCACGTCATTTGACTAGCAGTTTTCATCGATGCAAACAGTCTTTGTAATCTTGGTATTATCGGCAAGTAAAACATTGACTTAACCGCAACTCGTTTCTGCTTGCTAATACCGTACCTCGGGCTTTGACAAAATTTACATTCCTCCAATGCTCCATCATTTATCCCAAACTCATTGTCATAAAACAACATGCATCCATTTCTACAACAATCAATCTTTTTAACTGATAATCCCAACTTCATCACCAACCTCTTCGCAGCATGATAATTCATTGGCAGATTATCTTTGAACGGAGTCACGGCCTTCAACATCTTCGTAATATCATCCATACCATCATCAGGATTAAGATAATTCGACTTATGAGATAAAAGCCACACACACATAGATAGCTTAGAGTGCGAAGACCCTTCATACAAAGGTGTATTACTTTCACTCAACAATCGGTAAAATCTTTGTGCCTTCTCATTCGGGGGTTGTTCCTCTTCATCATCTTCAACATCTTCACCGTAAGACAATTCCACCCCTAAAGCATCCGCAACCATATCATCCATCATGTTGAATTGTTCTGTGTTGACATCTTCATTGTATTCCACATTTGTTTCCACATTTGTTTCACCATGGCTAGTAGAAGCTTGTGCATTGACCCCTACCCCAAAATTCTGAAACATTTCACCATTATATGTCCAAACCCAATAATTAGGCATAAAACCAACTTTTTTTAGGTGTTTCTTCACATCTCCAGGATCGGTAATTATATGTCTACACCTACATTTTAGACACGGACATCTAATTCCTCCCTCATCTCTACATATTTCTTGCTCCCATGCCCATGAAATAAATCCGTCAACTCCTTCGACAAATTGCGGTTTTAGTCCAGTTCTTCTCGGAAACGTCCTATCGTACATCCAACGACGATAATATTCATAATACTCCATCTTCTACACGTTCCGCAACTTCATTGACATATTCCACGTCGTCAAAAATAAATTATTACTCGACGGAGATAACTAACATTACGCGCAAAAAAAAAAATCCCGCTCAAACAATAAAATATAAGTTTACGCGCAAACAAATTAAATTTTTAACTCGCAAATTAAACATATAATAATTAATTATTAAATAATTGTAACATAGTTTTAATTTTCATCGATAAACAACTTTCTTGTACTATACTATTTTTGAGTCCCTCCTTTTTAAACAATATGCATTATTATATTATATTGTTTTATTTTATAAAAATAATAATTATAACATTTTAGACACGAATATCAAACATATTTTAATTTATTAAAAAAAATTACATTTTAACAAAGTTTTAATTTTAAAAAAAAACTGATTTTTAATACACTATTTTAATAAATCGTTTTCCAAGAAATTTTTAGTGTAGTATTTTTTATGTAGTATTTTTATTTTCCTACGCTTTAATTAGTTTTAATTTATAAAAATAATAATTATAACATAATTATAATTTCAATATAAAAACAGATTTTTAAATATAAAAACATATTTTAATTTCATAAAAAACAGCATTAGGTTTAAAAATCTATTTTTATAATTTAAAAACTGGTTTTTATATGGTATTAACTAAACTAAATTATATTTATAAAAACCAGTTATTAAAATTTAAAAAAAATATATATTTTTAATAACAGATTTAGTTTAACAAACAATTTTACTTTTAAAACAATATTCCCTTATTTTGTTATTTTAAAACAGTACCGAAAGGTACACTTGCTAAAATTAATTAAATTGGTCCTATTTTTCTTTCTTATTTTTCTTTTAAACAATTAAATAAGTTTATTATTTAAAAAAAATACAGAATATAAGCAATAAGTGTTTGACCATATTTTTTTTAACATTCTACTACAACATACATATATATTACATTTTATAAAAAAAAAAAAAAAAAAAAAGACAGCATGCATATATTTCATTTTATCACAATAAAAACAACATGCATATATTTCATTTCATCACAAAAAATAAACATGCATATATATATTTCATTTTATCACAACAAATAAAAAAACATGCATACATATATATATTTCATTTTATTACAACAAATAAAAAAACATGCATACATTTCATTTTTTCACAAAAAAAGCATGGATATATTTCTCAAATTCGAATAAATAAACCAACAATATTCATGCATAATAATATATATGAAGAAAAAAAAATTTACATGATTATATTAAATATTTTAAATTTTCGGAAAAAAAAAATACCAAACAGTCATCATATATTTTTACAACATATCATCAAAATGTATAATTTTTAGGCCAAAAAAATTACCAAACAGTCAGCATATATTGTTATGAGGAAAAAAAATCACTAACTTGTTGAAGCTTTACACTAGAAGATCTCCAATGCAATCCAAAAACAACAACAGTTGAAGCAATAGCTGACCACAGGAGGCAGATAAGTAACACAACTGCAAATAACATAGAAAATAAATAAGATTAATAGGTGTTAAAAATTAATATCATGATAAAACATATAAGAAATGAAGTATTTTTTACCAAAGAAATGAAGTTTGATGAAAGTGTTGAGTTTTAAGAGAAGAAAATTTTCTAACTTGCTTCCCTGAGACCGGTGCAACTCTTATATAGGGAGGGGAAAAAGCCACGGCTTCTGCGACGGCCTGACCCCTGGTTTATCCGGTCAAATCCTACCCAGCTAGGCGCAGCGGTAGGGCACAGAACGGCTTGCAAAAAGCCACGGATTTATGCAATTTCCGACGGGTTCTGCCCCTGGCAAGCCTGCAGCACATCACCTTTCCCAGGCCCTTGTCAAGTCAACTGAAAAAGCAGCAGGAATCTTTGAAAACGCGTGCATCCGAGGGGCTTTCCCTCGCATAAGCCCTCGGTTTTTTTCTGAAATTGCAGAATTTGCACAGCTTTTGAAATTTCAAACTGGCGCCTAAATGTTTGCCACGACTTTGGACAAAAAACGAGGGGCAAAGTCCCTGGCTTTTTTGCCAGCGGTTGTCCCTGGCATTTTCCCTGGCAAATTTGCCAGGGGTTTCAAACCTTGACAAAATCCCTGGCAAAACGCAATGTTTCTTGTAGTGTTTTTACGATTTCATCGATTGCCGAAACACAATAATACATCTATCTAATAATAAAAGTTGTTAGAAGGATAATATAACCTAATAATAATAAGGTTTAATTGATATCCAGAAGTCCTAGCTCAACTGGGAAAATGCCGAAATTGTTAGGCTGGATGCCATGACCGGTGTTCGAACCCCGATACCTCCACTTGTGTGTGTGAGTTTATAATGGCTTTGCCATTTCGTCCATCTATCAAAAAAAAAAAAAAAGGTTTAACTGATCATCCGGTCCATTAACTTAATTCTTTATTTCACAATTGTCCCAGAACTGAAAAAAGGTTTCAATTTGATCCATTATGTCTTCTGTCGTTATCTCTTCTAGTCATCTCTGTTAGTTTTTAACATCAAATGTTTAAGGTGAACCATATTTAAAGGTGGTCCACATGGGCTTTAATAAAACCTCTAATTTTAACCCTTTGATTTTTTCTTTAAAAGAAGATTGTTGGATCATGTAGGGTCAATTGTATATTTTTGCACCGGATCCACCTATTCTCCAAAGTCAAACGATGCAGATGAATCTAGACATACACCATCCTATCATTATTATAAGCAAAAATAACATTTTAAATTTATTCATTAAATGATGCATCTAGTCTATAATAAAGATCATATACATCATTAATTAAATGAATTTAAGATGTAAACTTTTGCTTATAATAGTGACCGAAGGATGTATATTAGTATCCAATTCCGAATCATAACTGGCACACTAATCATCGTTATACTTACTCGTTCCAAAATAATCGAGTTAATTGACTGTTTGACGATTTACTCATTGATTTTATTCGTAATGATTTGTTAATTTTAACCAAACAAACACCGCATCAAAATTAAAACATTCAAACAACATTGCATCAAGACAACTGTATAAATAACATTGTATTGAGATTACAAAGACAAAACACGAAATCAAAATTCAATCCATACGAAAACCATTTATTTATATTTAAAGAAATAAAAAAATGTATGATTCTAATTTCTTGGCTAAGAAATTAACAGATCCAAAACCACCTTTTCTAATGAATGAAAAGAAAAACGGAAATAAGAAGTTTGAGTTTATCTCTCTAAAATGATAACATCATATATTATAAAAGAGAAATGCTACCAACACACATTTTATTTGCTTATATCGAAAATCCTAAATTATTAGGACGGCAAGTTTCCATTGGAAACCTGAAATTATTAGGTCTCCACTATTCAAAGAGATGAATTATAGATAAAGAAGCCATTACATTTACAAAAAAGATCTCATTGTTTCGATCTTGGATTGCGTCAAGGACATACTTTTCCGGTGGATTTTGAAGAGCTTTGTTACAATGATCACCTCCAAAACCAGCAGTTATTGCATCATCTCTTGCACTTTTAGGGTCATTATCGATTTTGATTAATGCACTGTTCACTGCTCCAACACTATTGTTGAGTTCAGTTAAACATTTGCTAATAGCTTCATTAGAGGGAAAATATTTTTCAATTCCTTCAAGATAAGTATGAACTGTTGTCACCTTAAATAATGCCATCTCCAAGATATAATGGGAAAGGTCATGATAATTTGTGGCTAAGGCGATATTTGGGTCAGTTTTCAAAAGATTCAAACATTTTGGGATATCTTCTTCAGGCCTGTACTCATTGCATAATGCTTCATACAAGCTGGTACATGATGTAAGAAGAGGGGCATAAAATATTATGCATAAAAAAAAGATCAACAACAAGGATGATGGTGTTGTGGATTTCATTCTTCTAATGATTTTGATGACTATGGAAATCTCAATTTGATTTTATATGTGAAGATACCAAACCAACAGTTAGAATTATAGATAGCTAGTTCAGATTTCGAAGATACCATGTGTCAATTTTAATTTTTTTATTTTTTATAATTGTGTAGACAAAATATAGTTGATATACTCTTAACTCAATTTTAATTAATTAGGAAATTGAAAGAAATATTGTTTTTGAGAAAAATATTAAATGAGAATTAAAAATTTATAAGATATTTGATAAATATTAGTAGAAAAGAATGATAGAAAGATAGAGTTATTTGGTCAAAGAAATTTAATTTTTAATTATTAAATAATATGATGTTCTTTAGTGATAAAATAATAAAAAAAACCTTTAATATGATATTTAAAAATATTTTTTTACAAATTAAAGATATTTGACTATATAATTGACCATCCTTCCTTCAAAAAAACTATATAATTGACCAATATTTTTAAATAACTTTTCTTTTCGATCATTGTGAATTCAGCATAAGATCACCCATACATACCATAATCTAGAAAACTTAGGCTTCGTTTGGTTCAACGGAGGAGATGGGAGGGGAGGGGATGCATGGGAGATAATTTATGCCTGGTTCAAAAAAAGGAGGGGAGGGGAGAAATTTTAATTAAAATTGTGTTTGGTTCAAACATCAAAAAAGGGTGACACTCAACCAAGCAACGCTAAAAAAAATTATATGTATTAGCGTAACAAAAAAATAGACAGACGAACATAAAGTATTGCTCTAAAGGCTAATGTGTTTGTGTATATATTAACGAGGTTGAAGAAAGGAAGTAAAAATATTTGGTATCATTAAATGACAGCGTGAATAAAAATATTTGTGAGGTTGTGATGATTAAACGATATTGAAATTAAATATATAAGTCTTGAGGGATTTTTTTTTTCTTAGTTTCTTCAAAAAAAAAAATTCATTCGAAAAAAGATAATAAAATTAAATGGAACCTCCTTAAAAAAAAATTAAATGGAACGTTTCAAAAAAATAAAATAAAATAAGATGGAAGAAAAAAACATATCGAGTGTCATCGACTAACGAAACACAAGAATACATCTAATCTAATAATAAAAGTTGTTACAATGATAATATAACCTAATAATATTAAAATTTGTTACACGGATAATATAACCTAATAATAATAATAAGGTTTAATTGATCATCTGATCCATTAACTTAATTCTTTATTTCACAATTGTCCCTTAACTAAAAAAAGCTTTCAATTTGGTCCCTTATGTCTTTTGTCGTTACCTTATGTCTTTAATTTGGTCCTTTATGTCTTCAATTTCGAGACCCCGAATCCTCGTCATCTTCATTCTTATTCATTCATTCTCCATCATCATCAAAACTCATTGTTTGTTCCTCAACAACAACAACCTATAATCATCATCTTAATTCTCATTCTTATTCATTCTTAAAGAATCCAAATTCAACCCTTTTAAGCTCCTTATCGTGAATTAAAAAGATGAATTTCTCCAAATTCTCTCATCATCAACACATCAAAAAATCAACAATAACAACAACAACACTAATGCAACAACAGTTCATTATATCAAACATGAGTTGATTCATGTTGGGGGTTTTTGGCGGTTCACGATACCGCCTCCATTAGTTGATATATTTGACATAAAAATCAATTTGTGTGGGACAGGGGGTTTTCCTAGCAAGTTTAGGGGCGAAAAATTCATTACTCCCTTCGTTTGAAAATGAGTGACGTTTTAACTAAAAAAAAATGTTTCAAAATGAATGTCACTTTCAGTTTCCAATGCAATAATAACTTTTTTTTATTTCAATTGTACCCTTCAATTAATACTATATATACACTACTTTCAAAGTATTATTTTTTTTCTTTAATGAAAAACAAACAATAGTTTATTAGGATAATTTGGTAAAATAACATTTCTCTTTCTTTTAATTAATGCATTTCTTAATATGTGTGTAAAAATCTTAAACGACATTTATTTTGAAACAAGGTGAGAAACTAACTGATGGGTTATTGTTTCCTTGGTTTTATTTACATTGCATCCTTTTTTTTTTTTTTTTGACAAAATATACATTGCATCCTCATTATCAAAATCAACATAGTTAACTTAAATATAGTAGTAAAATGTTTAAAATTGGTGAACTCTATAACAGCATATCATGGAAACACATAATTTTTTTGATTTTTTTTTTCTTTCTTTAAGCAAGGTGTGTGTAGAAAGGAGCTACAACACACTAAAATTCTATATCAAAAGAAAATTGGTACAAAAGAAGAAGGAGGACCAAATCAAGACCTTCTCAAGAGTGTGAGTAAACCAAAAATTAGACCAACCAAACCTATTTTTAACATAATCACTTCTAACTTGTAATTGAATAGTGCAATAATAAAAAAAGGTGTTCAAACTTAAACCTATATTAACTAAAGCATCAATACAAGTATTTCCTTCTCCATATACATAAGAGACAACAAAATTCATAGAGGAAATAATAGAAAGACAAGCCTAGCATCCTTTAAGGCTCTAATAACCCCCAGTTTTTCCAGTTTTTTGAATCTGCCACTTCAATAGATTTCATTGCACCACAAAGCTCTGCAGAGTATAATTCCCAAGACCAAGGCCTTCACTAAAACCCCCAAGAAAAATAGCTTCTTTGTTTATGAAAATTCTCCCACATGAAGCTATGTTCCCAGCATAAGCCCCATCACATCACAGTTACATTTAATCCAGTTGAGAATGGGAGGATTAATTTTGACATGAGAAGCCTTCAAAATTATATATTCTGACATAGCTGAGTTTGGATTTTACATGATTACAGTTATACACTTAAACAAATTTGCTTTTAAGAATGTTATATAATTAATGTTATTGATAAAGATAATTTTTTTTTATATTTGTTATATTATTGGTAAAAGATAAACATAGTTTATTACTATTTTTTTAGCGAAGTTTGTTACTGTTTAAAAGTCACAAACATGTATACATATAATTTTAATAAAAATCAAAAGTTCATAAAAAAGATTGCTTATAATTCACATGTGTTTCTATAAAAATAAAAAAAAGCTTACATGCGTAAACATAGTTAAAAACAGACAAACGGACACAAAGTGCATGTCTGAACGCTAGTGCTAATAAAACTATTGTAAATTATAAATAAATTAAATTCATATTCGTGTTAAGAGGTTTTGTCTTTCAAAATAAAATAAAATATTTGTTAAAAGTTCAAGAAAATTATATATTAAAGTAAATTTATTAAATTTGAGACATAAAAATATTTTAATATAAAGGTTTGAACCTTTATTTAATAGTTCAGAACCTTTAAAAATTATATAATAAAATAAAATATACTATTAGAAGGTGAAAATAAATTTATATAATTTGAGACATAAAAATTCCTCTTTCAAATACATTGATAGATATATTTAATTCGGTCAAATATATTTTTTCGGTGGTAAATAGACGAAATGACAATATCCATTGAAAACTCACATGTAAGTGGAGGAGGTGAGGTTTGAACCTGGCTCACGACGTCAAACCTAGCAATTCCAAAATTTTAACCAATTTAGCTTTGACTTGTTGACAAATTAATTTCTTTATCATTTAGTCAAAGAATACCACATTATTGAAAAATTAATAATCACTGTTCTTCGACCTCTATGTCAAATAAATATATAGTTTTTTTAGACTAAATAAATGTATTTATTTATCATTCTTTACTACTAACGTTTATCAAGACAATTAAAAAAATTCATTTTTATTTAATACTTTTCGATTTTAGTATAAATTGAATTTATAATAGTAAAAAAAGGATAACAAATTGAGATATGACTTGTTGACAAATTAATTTATTTTTATTTTTAAGGATTGTTGACAAATTAATTGTTTTATCATTGAATCAAAGAATGGCACATTATTTAAAAGTTAATAATCAAAGTTCTTTGACTTTTTTTTTTGACAAATAAAGTTCTTTGACTTATTAACTCTGCCAGATAAATATATTAAAAAATATTAATACCTTTAAAAAAATTCATTTTTATTATTATTAAAAAAATATTTATTTTTATTTAATATTTTCTATTTTAGTAAAAATGAATTTATAATAATAAAAAAAGATAACAAGAATAATATATTTTTTTAGAAATTTACTAAAATCTAAATGATTCATCATTGGACCAGGTTCATATTAGACATTTGCACGATATCATCGATATTTATACTAACTTTATAAATTTAATTTCTAGCTTATATATTGACATAGATAATCAATTTGTGGTTCCCATATTCATATTCATATATATCATAAGAAAAATGAAATCCACATCAAAATCATCCTTTTTGTTCATCCTTTTCTTGTGCTTCATATTTTATGCTTCTCTTCCAGCATTAAGTCTCTTCGTTGGTGTGTATGTAAAGGTATGTGCTGAGTACACTCCACTAACTGAATTCAAACATTGTCTTCAACTTCTACAAACTGACCCAAGAATCCCCAAAGTTGCAACATACCCTGAACTCTCCTTTTATATCTTGGAAATGTCGATAAATGAGGCTATGTCAACTCAAGCTACTTTTATCGAAATGGCACAACGTTTTCCAAGAGAAAAAGCTCTTAGTCAATGTGCAAATGAATTCTATAATGCAACAATTTCATCATTCAAAACTGCATTAGATATGTTGCATAAGGATGCTTTAAGTTCAAGAAATAATGTACAAGATGCTAGTAGGGCAGTTGATGGTTGTATGACTGCTCTTGAAAATACACATGAAACTTATGATCCTACAGTTTATGCTCGAAACAATGAGACATTTTTTCTAAGTGTAATTTCGTTTTTAGCTGTAAATCATATTCTTACATAGAAAAGGTTTAAAAAATAAACCATAGGAAATGGTTGTCCTAATAATTTAGGGTTTCTGATGTAAGAAAATAAATGAAATATTGTACTCGTGGTTCTCTAATTTAATTTCAGATTACTATTTCATTATTTATCCTTTTTTCACGTAATTCTTGTGTTTATGATCGGTTGGCACATAGATTTTTAAGTATTAAATCTAAAAACCATGATTGAAAGACCACAAATTTAAACATTAAGTGTTCATATCGAAATAAAATCATAGATATTTGAATATTGAAATCTCAATTCAAATTGATCAAAAGGATAAAAATAACATAAAAAACTAATAAAGAAAGAAATCGTAATCTAAAAGTAAGTTAAGAGACTACGAGATTAATTTTCCGAAAATAAATTAGTCACGCCATATATCTTGAAAATACAATTATGATTGGGCAAGTAAGATTGATATATCACGTGAATAATTCATTTTTTAGAAAAATTATTCTCGTCCTTAACTTACTTTTCATCATCTAAATATTATGGCTGGGATAAATTAAGTATTATATATCTAAAACTCAAAATAACTAATATTAGATGATATCATTCTTTTTAATTAAACAAATCTTTTTTTAAAAGATATTATATTGAGCTGATCCAAAAATTATATTGCTTGGTTATTTATGATCACGACATAAATAACCAAGCAATATAATTTTTGGACCAGCTCAAGTTATCTTATTTTCGTCCAATTTTATTGGTTGGTTATATGTACAAAATATTGGCTAAAGTATTTGCTAAAAGATTAAAATAGGTTATCAATAAGCTTCTCGTATTTAATGTTGACTTTTAGAAGGCTTATATCATGTGGAGTGGGGTTATCTGGATATGGTTATGGAAAAGATGGGTTTTTCTTGTGAATCGCGGCAGCAAATAATGGGATGTATTAGTACAAAGAGTATATCAACTTTTGTGAATGGAATCCCTACAGAAGAATTTAAAATGTTTAGGGGTATTCAGTAAGGGGATCCATGACCTCGTTTTTTATTTCTTTTTGGAGCGTAAGGGTTGAATTTGATGTTAAACTCTTTTATGGAGGCTGACATTGTCTTGTGCTATGGTGTGGGTTCTGATTCTTCGTTTTAGATTTCTCACCTCTAATTTGTTGATGATACCTTGATTATGGGAGAGAGAAACTACGGAAGTATTAGAGAGTTGAAGGCTTCTTTGATAATTTTCGAACTTAATTAGACCTGGAAGTGAATTTTCAAAAGAGCTTACTTGTTGGTGTCAATGAAGCGGAATCTTGGTTGATTGAAGTAGCTACTGTTTTGAATTGTTAAATCGCTCAACTTCTATTTATTTATCTAGGTCTTCTGATTATTGGGGGTCCTCGTCGCTTATCTTTTTGGCATCAGTTTATTGAAAGTATTCAAACAAAATTGTTGGGGTAAAAAAGTAAAAATTTATCCATAGGTGGTTCTATTGTGCTTATTAAATATGTTATGTCGTTGTTTTGGATTTTATTTTCCTTCTTTAATGCTCACAAATGTTCTATTTATATCCTTCAATCTCTTTTTAAATCTTTCGTATGGGGTGGGATGAAAAAGCTCATAGAATATATCAGACACATTGTGTAAAATATGAAGAATTCGCTGGAAAAATATGAAAAGAGGGTGCCATGGGGTTCAAACACACAACATTTACTTGCTTTAAAGACCGCAAGACCACCGGAACACAAATATATTTGATGTAATATTATGGCTAATATGCTATATATTTATATAAATGTTAGGGGTGCAGTGGCATCCGCCCCTGAGGATAATGCTATCGATAAACGAGTTTGGATTTATAATTCTACTAATGGTGATTGGCTAAAGGATTCTTATTACATCATCACTCAAAAGTATGTCTATGTATCTTTTTCCTTTAAATAAAGGATACCAAAAAAAGTTAATCTATCTCATCATGGAATGTTGCATGCAGGATCATTGCTGTGTTCTAAATGGTTCAGGAATGTGGAATTAATTAATCATTTTTTCTTGAATGTGATTTCTTGTTGGTGGGTTTTTCATCTTGTTATTAGATGGTTGTGAATTTATACGGTTACTCCGTCGGATGTTGGCGAGTATGCTTTACAATTTGGTGATTCACATGTGTTTGTGAAAGATATTATTTTTGTCTTCATGTAATCTTGTTTGGTTGTCTCTAGATTATTTGAAAGGAGTGTAATGCTTACATTTTTCGTATCACAAAATTAACGTTGGAGCAGCTATTTGATCGTATTAAGCTTCACTGATGGTGGTCGTTGAAGACGCACAAACCTAATCCTTTCTTCGACATTCATTCACGGTGGTCTAATGTGTTGGTTTGTATGGGTTATAATATCATGTAAGTTTAGCATTGTGCTTTGTGGCTAGTTTTTCTAGTTTTCTTTCTAGGCTTAATTCATGTATGGTCATTTATGCTTATTTTAGGTTTTAAGTCGGTCTCTTATGTTTTAAAAGTTTTATGTTGGTCTCTTATGTATTAAAAGTTTCAAGTAGATTCAAAATATTACTCACATTGAATAAGTTAGTCATTTATGTCACTTGACCGTTTAAAGATTCGGATTGACAATATTAATAATAGAATTTAAGTTATTTAGAAAAACAGTTTTCATTTTTCTTCTTCCATTTTTTTGTTTTGTAAAACTCAATATTATGTTACGGAAGGGATTAACTTATTCCAATATGAGTAAGGTTTTGGACCAACTTAAAACCTTTAAAAAACAAGGGACTAACTTTAAACCCAAAATAAACGCAAGAGATCAAACATCCAATTAAGTCTTCTTTGTAATAAGTACTCTTTTTTTTTTTTTTTTTTTTTTTTTATCCCTTTAAGGCACACGTTGTGCTTCAAAGGGTTGTTTTTTATAGGGTTAATAGGTCTTTACCCCCCCTGTAATATAGGTCATTTCTGATTTTTCCCCTTGTAAAATATTTTTTTTGATTTACCCCCTTATAATTTTTTTTTGTTTAGATTTATCCACCGCCAAATCAAACAGCCGCCTAAAACACACACTAAAAGGAGGACCTCCTAACCACCGGTCATTCCAAAAATAAGTATCCACACCATCTCCCACGTTCCGCGACACACACTTATCAAACCACAATCCGCCATCTACACCAACACCATCACGAATCTTCACTATCTCCCTCCATCAACAAGAAACACTCCGGCCCCCAACCACCAACACCATACCTAGCAAACACAACCCTATACTTCTCTCCATTAACAACCTCCAACATCACTTCCCTAATAAAGCATAATTAAATTCCTTCAATTGCCTAACCCCCCAGCCATCCATACTCCTTTCGTAAACAAACAAATCTCCAATTAATCCAAGACACTTTCCTATGATCCTCATCCCTCCCCCAATTTTTTTTATTACAAATAGATTTAATTGTATAGATTATATCTAATGGAGCCTTGAAGAAAGAATGAATATAAACAGGTAGAGAAGTCAGGACAAACTTAAGAAGAATCAAACAACCTTCAAAGGAAAGAAAACGACTCTTTCAACCAAACAATTTAGAATTAATGCTTAGGAAATCATAAATTATTAAGCCAATTCTCTCATTATTCAAAAAATGGCAATTATCTCATGTAACAAAAAAAAAATTATTAGGCCAACAATTTTTTGATATACGTTGTGATTATTTTATTTGCATACATCAGAAATTAATCTATGAAAAAAGATGAATTATAGCTAAAGAAGAAATTACACTTAAAAAAAAATATTTCATTGTTTCGAACATGGATTACATCATCGACACATATATTTTTGATATACTATGTGACTACTTTATTATGCCAACAATTTTCAGTAATTAATTTCATAAGCATCCACTATAGCTTCTTTCAAAACAGATGAATTATACCTAAAGAAGCCATTACACTTATAAAAAAAACTTCATTGTTTCGAATATGAATTGCAGGATCATGAACCACCGTATCATTTTGAAAAGCTTTATCACAATCAGCAGCTCCAAAAGCAGCAGTTATTGCAGAATCTCTTGCACCATGAGGATCATTATCCAACTTATCCAATGCACTATTCAATGCTCCAGTAGTGGTAGCATATGTTAAATATATACATTCACCAATAGCTTTATCACTGGGATAACGTTTTGCCAATAGTGTAAGATAGGTTTTAACTGAAAATGCATCTCTTGATGCCATTTCCAAGATATACTTTGAGAGGTCATGGTAATTTTTGGCTAAGGTGATTCTTGAGTCAGCTTTCAAAAGACTCAAACAATATGGGATCTCTTTTTCAGGTCTGTACTCATTGCATAGAGATACATACAAGCTGCCAGATATTACTGGAAGAGGGGCATAAAGTATGATGCATAAGAAAAAGATGAAGAACAAGGATGATAGTGTTGTGGATTTCATTTTTCTAATGATATTGATGAATATGTCAATTTATCAACCAAAAAGTAGATTTATATATAGTTATGATATGGTGATATTTTTTTATAATTTTGTAAGAAAAGTATTGTTAATACATTCTTCAATCAAATATAATTAACTAGCAAATTGAGTCAAAATTTGTTTTTGGGGAAAAATTTATTAAATAAAAATGGAAAGTATTTAATAGTTTTGAATAAATTTATAATAAAATAATGATAAACAAATATTTACTTGATAATAAAAAATATTGTTGATACATTCTTTACTCAAATATAACTTTTTTTTTGGTGTTGGTCGGGGTTTGAACTCCGGACCTTGCATATATTATGCATTGTTCATATCAACTGAGTTAAGCTCACGAGGACTTTATTCAAATATAATTAATAGCAAATTGAGTGAGAAAGTGCTTTCCGTTGGCATTAGACACTTATCTTTGTAACTTTGTCGAGAGGTTCTCTCTGCACACCTTGTGCGAGATGAATCTCTCTTGATGTTTAATATAATCTCATTTTGATTTCTTAAAAAAAAAAAGCAAATTGAGTGAGAAAATATTTATGGGAAAAAATTAAATAAAAATGGAGCATAATGAATAAGTTTGAAAATTTTTATCATAAAATAATGACAAGAAACTATTATTTGATCTTTATAGAGTTAATTGGTCAAAGAAATTTAATGTGATATTTTTTATTAAAAAATTGTGGAAAGGAAAGAGTTAGGCAATACTATTCCAGCCAACATTTATCTTATTTATTTGTATCACTTAGTATATTTATCTATTTAATTTTTTTTAATTAGATCCTTTATTTTTTTAAAGTGCACAATGTTATTTATGCTTTCTTCCATTGTTAGCTCAAAAACGCTAATGTGATTGTGACAAGTCAATAATTTTATCATTTAACTATTTATTTATTATACACTAATTAATTTTTTTTGTTTAAAAATAAGTAAAAGAAATTAACGTAGTCGTTTTTAATATTAGAGTACCGACCCTCTCTCGTGGCAGTGAGAGGAAGAGTATCTACCCGATGGCGAGTGGAAAGTTTTAGAATTTTCATTATAGCTTGATAAGGAGGATCTCTGGTCCTATGTATCCTTTTAAGGAATCAGAGCATACATAGTTCTCTTTAGGGGTTGCAAAGTGGGTCCGTCATAGAAGTAAGGAGTTAAGGCTTTTTAGGACAGTGGAGAGTGAGAAGTCGAGGAGCGGGAAGATTGAGGTTCCTCCGTGTAGGGGTTTTAGCATTTTAAGGTGACGTTAATGTTTCGTTTCGATAACGCTAGTTGATTTCGCCCTTGATAAGTTATTCCTTAACCATGCTATCTGAGATTTTCTCGTAGTATCGCTTATTTATATCTGGGTGGGGTTTAATCCATGAGCTATATTGTTGTTGAGGCGTTACCTCGTATGTTATCAATGCAAAACCTTTGGGTGAACTATTTTAAATTTCGCTGAACTCGTTTAATGGGCGGGACTGTTAAATATTATGCTTGTTGGGCGCCTGCTTAATTTAACAAGGTGAGCCCCCAACCTCTATGCTTGTTGGGAAGGGCCCCTGAGCATTGTGCTTTAGTGCTATACCTTTCATTTAGGAGTCACTGCTTAGGTAGGTCTTACCGCCTTTCATTTATGTCTTACCGCCGTGTTAGGTCTTACCGTGTTTGAGTTTAGGTTTCACTTCCTGGTTGGTTCTTACTGCCTTTTAGTTTAGCTAACTTCCTAGTTGGATCTTATTGCCTTTGAGTTTAGGTCTCACCTCCCAATTGGGTCTTACCGCCTTAGAGTTTAGGTCTCACTTCCTGGTTGGGTCTTACTGCCTTTTAGTTTAGCTCACTTCCCAGTTGGTTCTTACTGCCTTTGAGTTTAGGTCTCACCTCCCAATTGGGTCTTACCGCCCGGTTGGGTACTACCACCTTTGAGTTTAGGTCTCACCGCCCAGTTGGATCTTACCACCTTTGAGGTGTTTTTGTTCAAATTAAAATAGCAATGTCATTGCTTCCATATGCATTCTTTTTCCGAGGTTTATTTTTGGTATGCCTTCTAGAGAGCTCTTCATGAACCTCGCCAGTGGTGAGTTTGCTTCTTACTCTGACATGATCTATCTGAAATTTGACAATACTTAAAACTTTCGAAGTGATGAGTGAGTATGATAAATTATTATATATAATTAAATCTCATAATTCAAGATAATATTCACATTAACGATAGAGATTATAATAATTTGTTGTTCTTAAGAAAGCAATGCATCAAACATCATGAAAGCAAACACCATTCACAAGATATTTGTTCGTAATTTGATGCCATTCATAGACTGTTTTAATTATCTCACGAAAGCAATGCATCAATACAGCGAAAATTCCAGTTTGCATAATCAAGTGAAGTATATTGCTTAAGTCTCTGATCAATTCACAGTTATATTCGAAAATCCAAAATCAAACATCAGGCTTGATTTCTATTATTTATTTATTTATTTGTGATTAATTATTTTATTTTTTTAAGGAAAGGATAGCTCATTTCATCCATAATAGGTGAATACAATAAGGTGGATGATAGAAAATACCGGGACTAGCATGTAATATAAACGCTCTTGCAAGACTATGAGAAACTCTATTAGCTTGTCTCCTAATAAAAGCTAGAGTATAATTAGCATTAGATGAGAGTACAGTCCTACAAGTAGACAATAAACTTCCAAGTTCATTCGCTTATAAATTGTTGTTGAGGACAACATTCGCAACTACCTGACAATCGGTTTCGCAAGCAACTCGATTAAGACCTTTGTCAAGAGCAATTTGAATGGTTTGTTGTAGAGCGGTAGCTTCACATTCGGCTACTGTTGCAACATATGAAAAAGTCATGGAGTGAGCTTGGAGAAGGCGTTCAAGGTTATCACAGAAACCAATACCGACACCAAATTAACCTTTAGCTTCAAAAAGAGCACAATCCACGTTGCATTTGGTTCATTCCGTTGGCGGTTTAGTCCAAGTTTGATCAACAGTTTGTGCATCAACATTATGACGGTTGCACCACATATAATCTCGAACCGTATCTAAAGCTAAAACATAAGATATTTTAGCATTAACAAATTTTTGTTTCCATAAGCATGCATTACGAGTGCGCCAAATACTCCACAAAATAGCCACAAATCGTAAACGGTCTTCCACTTTAAGAGTTGCAAGAATGGTAAACATAATAGATATAAAACTACCACTTGATATCATGTGTGGCTCTAGGTCTCCCAAAAATAATTAGCTAACATTTGTCTAAGAAAAAAAACACGTTCTGTTTCAAACACATCGCACCACATTCGTGAAAAACTCTCACTCCTAATCTCACCATCGTCGTCGTCGCACGCGTCTATCTCCACTACCTCTCCGATCTACCACATTCCATCTTTCGTAGAAACTAGAGATGCTCAATCTGGCGAGTTTATCGGAACCTTACATTTCCGATTCATGCAAGTTTTCTCTCTCCAATACAAGCAAATTTATGATCTGTGTTTCTTCAGTAAGTGTAACACCCCAGACTGCTTTCAGGATTGCTGACTGACCCTACAAATCAACACGAGTCTTTTCAGCATGTTTTTGTCCTCACTCGCACGCTTACCGGGTAACTTTCCGGTAGGTCACCCATCCCAAAATTGCTCTAAGTCAAGCACGCTTAACTGTGGAGTTCTTATGGAATGAGCTACCGAAAAGAAGATGCATCTTGTTGATATAGGTAGTACCAAACAATTATTATAAGCCTTCCTTCAACCATGCAGTCTCATACCTGCACAGCCTCAGGATCCTTCTCATTCCGATATGATTCAGTTTTGCCTAGAAGCATGCCAGGAGCCGGACCACTCCCCGCCCTCATCAGCCTCGGGCGTTACATGCCCACCAAGCGGAGGCGTTACATGCCTACCAGTTTCCGCTTGGTTTGTCCTCGAACCACATCGTACTAGGAGAGGTATGCTCTGATACCATTTGTAACACCCTAGACTGCTTTCAAGATTGCCGACTGACCCCACAAACCAACACGAGTCTTTTCAGCGTGTTTTTTTCCTCACTCGCACGCTTACTGGGAAACTTCCCGGTAGGTCACCCATCCCAAAATTGCTCCAAGTCAAGCACGCTTAACTGTGGAGTTCTTATGGAATTAGCTACCGAAAAGAAGATGCATCTTGTTGATATAGGTAATATCAAACAATTCTTATAAGCCTTTGTGCTCGTGATTTTTGAATATCAAACCATTAATTGATTTGAATCGTCAATCTTTGAACTCACGATTTTTATTCATGGGAAGGGAAAAAAATGAGTAAAAACCCTTAAGACTTTGGATTCGGGGGTTGGTTACGGGAAGGGAATGTGCTAGCACCCTAAGCGTCTATGGTATTCCATAGGAACCTCTTGCCTAATTTATCTTGTGCTAAATTGATTTGCTTATTTGAAAATTATTATCTAAAAATCTAAGTGAAAGAATGGGGGGAGAAGAAGTATGTGTTTGGTTATTTTTTATTTGATTTGGAAGGATTGACTCCTTTGCCTACATACCCTTAAATGAAAGGGATCAAAACCAATGTAGTTCACCTAAAAAATTTCTTTTTGGTGGGTTAGATTGATTTTAATATTTTTGAAAATGTTTTAAGAAGAGATAAGAGGCCCCAAGGCATGAGGAAAAAATGAGATGAGGTTGGTCAAATTTTATTACAAGAAATTCAAGTCTAATATGGATGTTAAATTGATTAAACATTTGATTAAGAAAATAAAAGGAAAAGGCACTTGGGTTAAAATCCAAGGTTTACTAAGAAAATATTTTTGAAGTTTTGCATATTTGATTTTTTTTTTTGGAAAGTAATTTTTTCGAAGTTGAACGCAAACTAAAACTAAACGCAACGATGTAACGTAATAAAAAGCGAGAAATTCACAAAGGACGTTGGATCCCAAGCAAATTCTCAAGTGAGTGAACCTAAAATTACTAATAGTTTGATTTTAAGAAAAATTTTGAAGTCCGATAATTAACCTGAGTGTCACTAATTCATTTCGGTCCTCAATCGCGGTTATGACTTAAAACGGTAAAAATAAAGTGTGGTGTCGGTGCTACTTCTTAGTTATTGATATTTACAAGGGACCTAGATACATGCTAAAGTCTCAAGAGAAAATAAACGACAAGAAAAATAAAGTACACAAATTAAATTACATCAATTCCTAAATACACACTAAAAATTAATGACAAGAAATTAAAATATGCATGAAATGATTCTAAATAATAATGCAATTATAAAGTAAAAACAATAAAAAACAGTAAATAAAAATTAAAACTAATAACAATATTTTTGTAAACTTTGAAGAAATTTTTTAAGCAAAAGAGGTGCAGAAAGTAAAAACAGTGGTGACAATAGTAAAACAGTAGTGAATTTTAAAAAACATTTGGCTTAAGCAAAAAACCGGGTCGGTTCGGATTACTGGGCCCTAGATCTATAAACGAAGTTACGGAAAAAAAAAATACCAAACGTGAGCGGATCTAGCTTTGCTCTTCTCTTTCTTGCTCGATCGGTTCGGATGTACTTCGATTCACGCTCTGTTTTGCTCCGATTCACGCTCCAATCTTCCTCTCCGATTTCGGTTGGATTATGGCTTGAATGTGTTGGATTTAAGGTTTGGTATGGTTTTTGTGTGTTGATGATGATTTCGATGTTGTTGTCTGTGTTAGTGTGATGAACAGATCTGGAAAAAGAGAATTGGAATTACATTATGTGATCTTTCTGGATTTTTTATTTGATGAATGTTCTTGAGGAAATTTCTTTAAAAAACGGGATTGATTTGAAAATTGATGAGAGAGAAGTGGATTAGGGTTTTTTTTTGAAAAGACTGGTGCGGCTGCTGCCAATTGTCAGTCAGTCTCTGTAAAGTGATTGATTGTTCACTGACTGCAATAAATGCAGTGGTATTTATACAGCTAGAAAATAGGATTTCTGCAGGTAAAAATGATGAGGTGTCCCTTTGTGACTCAATAGGACGAAAATGTCCTTGCAGCTGGATGGAAATTAAGGACCGGACCGGACATAAAAAAAAGAAAACTATATTTGGACCTTAAACAAAGACAAAGAAGAAAATCTCTTTAAAGAGACTAACAAAATAAACGTGAGTTTAAGAATAGCAATAATAAAAAATAGAAACAAATAAATAGAAAAAGGAAATACATAAAATAAAAAGGGAAAGTAGATCAAGCGAATTAATAATAATAAAGATCAACTAAAAGAAATAATAAAAAGTGAAATTGTCCCTTTAGGTAACCAAAATGAGGTATTTTAAAATACCTCTCTGCCGAGATTTTGTCTGAAATAACGAAAATTCCCGGTTTTACAGATACGAATAAAATGGATAAAAATAGAGAAAAGTGGTCAAAATTTGGGGTATGACAGCCTTCCTTCAAGTTCAACCATGCAGTCCTATACCTGCACAGCCTCATGATCTCTCTCATTTCGATGTGATTAAGTTTTTCCTAGAAGCATGTCAGGAGCCGGACCACTCCCCGCCTTCATCAGCCTCGGGCGTTACAGTAAGAACCCTAATTTTTGTACTTTGACCTTAATTTTATCTATTATGTTACTTTCTTCAAATTTGTGCTTCTATTTTACTTTCTTCGAATATGTGTTTCTATGTTACTTTCTTCGCGGTCTATTTTAATATAATCAAAGTTTGAATGCATATTTTTTATTCACAATTTTATTAACATTTAATTTTAAATCTTATTATAGAATATGAAACAACATAAAATAAAATTAAAATATGTGAAAAATTACTAAAGTCAATATGCTCATTTTAAAGTGAATTTTTATACTCTAAATTACAAAATTAATAACAAAATATTTAAATTTAATTATCATTGATATGTAATAAAAAAGAAATGAATTTATTTTTCATAAATGGTAATTCAAAACTAGTATAGATCATAAAAATATTTATTTATGTTAAAATAGATTTAAGTGTAGTGCATATTTAATTATTAAGGGAGGAATTTGTAATTCAAACATCTCATAAGGGAGAAGAGTATAAATTTTACTATTCAAAATATGAGAGTATATATTTTAACATAAGAGAGAAAGCAAGTGTAATTTAAGCTTCTGTCAGGGAGGAGAGTGTAATTTACCCTTATATATTTCGTCGAAAAAATTGTTTTATAAAATATTAGTCTAGTACATAGATATATATCTATAAATTTGGAATTAAATTTCTTTGACCTATTAATTCTATATATAAAATTCCCTAAAAAAAAGTCTATATATGGAATAAATAATTTCTTTCATTATTAAATATTTTCATTTTTATTTAGTACAATTCTATTTTAGTGAAAATTGAATTTTATTAATTAAAGTAAAAATTATATTTTAACATTTACTAAAATAAGAGTCCACCGTTGACCCGATTCCATAATTGGACCCATGTATCATCAAATCAAACTTGACTAATTATTTATTTATTTTGACTTACAAAATCAATTTGAGATTCTCACTCACATTCATCAATATCACTAGAAAAATGAAATCCACAACTCTATCATCCTTGTTGTTCATCCTTTTCTTGTGCAACATAGTTTATGCTCGTCCTCCAGTACATGGCAGATTGTATGAATCTCTATGCAGTGAGTACAGGCCTATTGGAGATGTCACATATTGTGTGAATCTTTTGAAAAGTGATTCAAGAATCGTCTTAGCCAAAACTTACCATCAACTTTCCAAGTACATCTTGCAGATGGCAATAGATAAAGCAACATCTATTCAAGATTATCTTATCATAATGGCAAAAAAATTTCCCAATGATAAAGCTGTTGGAGATTGTGTACTTCCATACTATGATAATTGTATAATGTCATTCCACCATGCATTGGATGAGGTAGAAGGAGAGGAACCTAAAAGTGCAATGACAGATGCACAAGCTGCTACTCATGAAGTTTCCAATTGTAACAAAGCTCTTCAAAATGACAAGCCAAGTTTTGATCCCATCGCAATCTATGTAAGAAACAATGAGACCTTTGCTCTAGGTGTAATGTCTATTTTAGCTATACTCAAGCTTATGAATTAGTGGAAACTTATGAAATAATCATAGGAAAGTATTGGGCTAATAATAATATAGGATTTCCTATGTACGCAAAAAAAAAAATTATAATAAATAGTCACATAGCCAGCAAGCATGTATTTCTCTATGTTATTATTTTTAATAATAAAAAATATATGTAGTCATTTTACCTTTTGTCATCTAAATATTTGTTATCTAAATATTACGATTGCGCAAAATCAATTATTACTCAATACTCAGAGAGAACATAGTATTTCTGTGTGTGTTATTTTTTTAATTATTTTTAAGCAAAAAATAAATAAACTAAACATTTTAAAAGAAATTTTATTTAGCCTGCCCTAATATATTTTAGAGAGATAAACTCAAGCTCTTCTTTATGCTCTCTTTTTTCTTCTTAATTCATCGAAAAGGGGTGATTTTTGGTCATTTTTCTTGACCTAGGATCACCCCTCTATATTTTTCCCCCTTTCATAATATACATAAGTGTTTTTCACACATAAACTTCGCTTCTTTCCAAACCCTAGCTGTCACCACCTTTCTTCTTTTTGTCTACCGATTTAGGGTCAATATTAATCCAAAATAATCCATCCAAATTGAAGAATTACTTGATATGGATAATGTCGTTGATAGGACATTTGATTTTCTTTGCTGCAACTGAAATTATTTGTTAATTCTTTTTGTCCTTGAAGTTTTTTATTTGTATTTGCACGTAGTCAAAAAAAGACAAGTTGTACTATTTGTCTCTAATAGAGACAACTTCAGAAGAGCACAAAGTGTGACGTGGCTTCTGGGTCCCTAAGAGTCTTTTGTCTTTCAGAGTCTGGAAACTTAAGAGTTTGATGATCTTCAGGTTCTAATAGCATTCAAAGTCTTATGGTCTTTAGAGTTTGATGCAGATCTTCAACTTCCCTTGTTTCCAACTGTTGTTGTATATATTCATCCTGGATCAAGACTTGATTCTATACTTTGAATTTTAATATATGAGCATGCACACTTGAATATATATTAGCATATTCAACTATTCCTTAATACTTTTTATCATCAAAACTTTAAGAGTGTGTTTGGATGAGGTAATTTGGAAATTTTAAAGAATTTAAAATTCTAGACAATTTATCTCAAAGTATTTGAATTCCCTCGTAATATTACATTTCCTCAACATTACATTACATTCCCCCATCCAAACAATGAAATTCACCTCAAAGTATTTGAATTCCCTCATAACACTACATTCCCTCAAAACATTCCCCCATCTAAACACACTCTAAAAATATTGTACAAATTCATCCCCCCCCCCCCCCAAGACATTTGTTGTTGATTTAATTAACAAGTAGACTTAAGAGTTTGAGGTTTGTAAGCCACCTATGAATCTGATAGTCCACGGGGTGAGGTTTGTAAGCTCCCCCTAAGTCCTCTCCAGGAAAGTTAAATGTTCTTTTAAATGGGATAATGATAAATCAATCATTCAAAGTTTTGTTTAACACGTTAAAACTTTCAGGTTATGAGCTCATCAGAGTTTACTAATGAGAGGCAGACTTCGGTTTTAATTAACTAGGATTACAATTCTAAGTCACAAAAGCTAGAGTTTAGACTCGGACTTAAATACTTTCTATCAACTCCCCTTTTTGTCATCAACAAAAATTAAGCATAAAGCACATATAGAGAAATAGATAGAGAAGGAGATGTATATTGAATGAAAATAACATAGTTAAATTATACAAATCCAGACGTTCTTGTGCAAAGTAAACATGAAGAACACAACAGAAATTAAAGGGTAATCCTTGGGTTTCTGAGTGAGCAGCTACAACAAGATCTTTATCTGAATTTGCATTAAGGTTGATTGAGTCTAAAAAATCTCTTCCATCTTAGCTTCTAAAACTTCTTGCTTTAAACTCTGAGCAGCCGTTTCCTCCTTAATCAGAACCAAAGCACGGTTCTCATAGAGATCCTTTTTGATAAGAAAATTTTCAGCTTTGAGAGGAGGGATATCAAAATCAAAACCAAAGATATGTAGTTTGGCAAGTCATCAACCAGAGGCATCTTGGGAGCCTCTGGTTGTCTTCTGCGCTCATCCCGAGTTCCACCAGATCCTTATTCATCATAATGTCTCCTTAAGATGTCATGACATTATACTGCAAAAACTTGAGTGCTATTAATATTTCTAAGAATCTCATTCAACATAGTAGAACCAAGCACATTGACATTCATCATCATTTCATCACGGAACATGTTGAATATTAAGTTATGAACCATGAGTATGTAGCAAATGAACAACAACAGGCAGATATTTTAACTAAGGTGCCAAATGTTGTTCAGTTTGAGAAATTAAGGGGCTCTTTAGGTTTTTGCTTGTATGAGAGTTTATAGAAATTACAGTCGTGGAAGCATGCAAATGGATACTTTCTATTTACTATATCTAAAGATGCACAAGAAATATGGAAAATCATTGCCATTTTGAAAACCACTGAAAATGTAAGTTCTCTTGATGCTTCATCCGTACCGGCCAATGTTCCCACAAACCATTTTGATTATGTGGATAAAAAAATTATGATGTTACTGAAACTTCAATTATTGCTCCAGTTATTGCATGTTGAACCCAATGCTGAAACCCATAATTATATTGAACCTAATATTGATCTTGTTTTTAAAACCTCTGTCAAACAATGTGTTGAGTTTATGAGTCAAGTAGATCTTATCTCTAATAAGGTTGTTAAACCATCTAGTACACTTGATATTTTTGTTGTTTTTGTTGATGATGATGTTAATGAACCCCCTACCCTACAAAACAAACATGTCTTGTTTCTGAAACATCAACTGACCAAATAAATCAACAAAAGAAACCGCCGCTAATGATTTTGGACCATCCCATGTCCAATTAGATATTATCTTTGAACTTTCTTTTGAAAATGTTGTTGATGTGTCTGTGCTCTCTAAGCATCCCCAAATTGAATTGGTTGAGAACCAAAATATTAAGAATACAGAGGCTAATCAAGGTGTGAGTACTAAGATTGTGAATACTATGGAAGGTTGCCTGCCTAGTAATGTTGCTCCGAGGATCAACGAGAAAAAGAAAAGAAAAGTTGTTGAGAAACCTCATGAGTCCTCTAGAATCCCCAAGGAAGCAGGTTCCCTCTTGAGATACTGAGTCAAATGTTGAGGATGATGTCCTAGACATCATGTTCTCTAGTAGAAGAAAAGTTGTTCGGAAGAGGATCCATGTGAATGTCCCCACTTCTCCAATGGATATTGTGTCTGTTCACTCCAAATCAAGTGTTCAGAAGTGGAAGTATGTGTTTCAAAGAAATGGTTGCTTTCTTGTGCTAGTTTGAGTGTGAAGTATGGAATTCCAAACATGATCGGTGGAAC